>NC_046184.1:25429176-26061009 GCF_011004875.1 Balearica regulorum gibbericeps
CTATTCAGCTGGCAGCTGCTAAGTTAGGCTAATGTTTATACTGACCTCAGTACTTTTACTCTGAGCATTATGCTGTTAGCTGTTCCAAGTAGCCTTGAACTATGAAGACAGGGTTAGTCTTTACAAGTCACATTTTCTGTGAAGTGGCTATTGGGGACAATCTTTGCTGTCAGATAAATGTTTCTAAAGGAAGAATTACTGTTTAAATTGATGTGCCTCCTTAACAGAATGGGATCCCTAGTTCCTGTTAATTTCAGGAGGGAACTCTGTAGTATTATCTAAAAAGTCTTCCAGATTTATTTTAAAAGCATTTACTTAAAGGCACCTTCTTTATGAAAAAGCACAAGAAAAAGGCTATGGAGGATGAAGTCTGTTTTATTATGCCTTTTATGGCCTATTAATTTGTTACCATCTATTCTACTTTGTTGATGAAATTTTAATTTTGCCCTTGCTTGAGCATATTGTAAGATTTGTATAAACCACAGCTAACTGTGCTAACAGAAAGGCTCTTTTAGGACGAACAATTGGACCCCATTTTATTTCTAGAGGACATTTAAAATAACTTATGAATGAGAGTTGTCAGACATGAAATGCTGTATTAATTAAATCTTATTCTAGTCTTTTTGCTTCTCCAGCTAAACCAACCCTTTAGAAAAAAATACATGGCCACCTTAATTATATAGGAGAAGACAAAAAGTATCCTTCACATTCCTTCGCCTGAATAAGAATAAGAACTCAATTCATCTAAATAATAACCCCATTAGCTGCTTAACTCAACAGTGTACATGGGAAAATTTTCAACACAGAATGTAAGAAAGTGTTGATTGGGTGGATCGTTTTCAAGGGTTTGTTCTTCTGATGTTCAAAATGATAATTTTAAGTAAATCTGATCTGGCAGGGTTATGAGCTTTGTACCATTTATGACTTATGACAAAAGTGTGTGTTCATATACATGCTAATGCTTCTTTATCTTTTGAAATACAGCAACAATACCATTCAAAAATAGATGACTTGATTGAAGAAACTGTTAAAGAAATTATTTCACTTCTCGTTTCAAAGGTAAAACTATTTAGATTTTAATTTATAATAAAGCAGAAAATATATCTCTAATAATTGAACTTCTGAAGTGTCTTTAAATATCACACAGTCTTTCTATACACAGTGAGACTGGAGGGGACAACAACATGATTTGTAAATAAGAGTCATGCAGATAATACTGAATTTACAAAATTAATTTTTATAACCCATTAGGTAAACAATTTCTGTGCAACCTGCTAATCAGAAAAGTTTCTCTTCTGTATTTCTGTTATAGATAAGAGCTGCTAGCAGCTAGTAGAACTGGTAGGACTTGATTATGTTAATATTATCTTAAGTAATAGCATGTTTTATTTTTTGTTTAATTTTTCACATGAAAACTTTCTTCCTATCACTAAGTAGTATTTAAATTTTGTATTTAGAGATGGACAACATCCAGAGTGTCAGTATAACTTTTTAATGAGATTTTGTTGCACGAACCATTTCATTTAAAAATATTTTATAAGTTGTTATTTCTCAAAATTGATTTTGAAGGTTTACATATTTTAAAAAAAATAAGTTTTGATGTGATGAAGTAGCTTGGAGAATAAGGGAAGAAAACTTAAAGTCTTGTGTTACTGTAGCACTTCTACTCCAGTAAAAGTCTTAAGTGTTTGATATAAAAGAAAAGTTTTCAGTTGATAATAGTTTGAAGGACCCAGCAAGTAATGACAAAAAAGAAAGATTTTGTAAGAAGTTTTGTTATCTGTGCATTGCAAACTACCCAGAAATACCTGATTTTCAAAGCAGGGGAAATAAGCCATGCATTTACAATTTGTGAGTTGGTCACATAAAAACAAATCAGAGTCCGCTCATATTTTCATTATGCCTTCGGTTTCACTTCTCACAGCTGGCTGGCAGGGGGTGGGGGCAGTGGGGATCTCCTTTCGGATTGACACCCATCATGCTTGCATAGGAGTTGAAGGCTTTGTAGAATCATTGTAGAAATTTAAGCAAAATGTGTCCACTTACTGAAAAATGTGTAGAAACCACACATTTTTTTTCTAAAGTGAAGTTTTGATGTAAACATAACTACAAATGGTTCAACTCGACAGTTTTGAGTTTTACATGCTGCCTGTCATCACTCTGAACTAACCTGTCAGTTTATGGTTTTAGTGTTACTGAAGAGGAAGAAAGGGGAATTTAATCAGATCAAATCATGCTATTAAAAGTTAAACCTTTTGATTATTTTTTTTTAATATCTGAGATTATAGAAGAAGGAAGAAAATAGTAATATTCCTCCTGGGTATAGGTACAAGAAATTCTACAGAGGGATTTGCATTATTATACTATTACCAGAGGTTGAAATCTTGGAATGGGAAGCAAATATTTTGTGTCACTGGCTGATCATTAGAAGCTTTAACCAGTCTCTCCTCACTTGAGATGTGAAATGCCAATGACATCCTGATTGCTTCTGTTTCAACACAGAAAGCCTCTGAGGGTACAGAGGAAGGTTGATGTTTCACTCCTGGTTTTGGCCAGGAAAAATGCACATCAATGTGTGCATATCCATGTGTGTTCATTTTTTTTCATCTAATATATTTTCATTATTTTTTAGCCTTTGTCCCTCTATTATTTCCTTTGTGTTCCAGTGAAATAAATGTTTCAATCATTGGGTTTAGTTGCAAGTCATCTATGAAAATGAAGAGTACTTTCACCTCAGTGAGACTGTACTTGGTAAAGGCTATACTGTGCATGTTGTACGCAAGACTTACCAAGCTAAAGCATTTATCAGATCACAGGAATGGCAGAAAACAGGGAAACAAAGCACAGTGTGTCTCAGGGTAACCAATTCAGAGAATGTGAGATATATGCAGAAATGCTTTTAGAGCTTTACATGTCCGTACACTGAGATCTCAGAAAACAAGTCTCCAGCTTCGTAACTAAACCTTTCATTTAAATGGACATCTTGACACTGCAATGTTTTGTTCTCTGTTCTTTTTGTGTCCCACTTGTATCTGAACCATTTGTTGGCACTGTGGACACCATGTTGTCTGTGAGATCAGCCCCTTCCATAGCAGGTCTTTGCACAGTAAGATTGAACACCCTTCTGCAGAAAATATCCTTGCCAGTCAGATAAAATGAGATAAAGTATGAACAGCAGCTTCTCACAGGCATGCAATGGCAAAGCAGAAAGCTGGTATTTGGTCTAATAAAGGGACTGTAATTATCCTGTGCGTGGTGTGCAGAAGCAACTGCCATTCTCTCCAGTAGCTCATGATGTGGTTTTATTTCTTGATCGGCACCTACATACTGGTGTCTTAATTAATCACTGTAAATATGACAGGTTAGATTGATAAATGACAAATGTAAGTTTGCACTTGCTCCTGCTCCTTGAACTGTTAAGAGCAGGGCTTATTGTAAAGTGATGATCTCAGTTCCTCTGGAGGTGACACTGTTGTGACACTGTTACAGTGCCCATTAACAGCATGCCAGATGGAATTTTGTTCTGTCCTCACACTCATAAAACGATACTCGTGGTTGTGGGAATGACTGTGTTGGGAGCAAGGGATGACTTTTAAAACAATCTTTATATAAACTGGAAAGCAATTCATATGTGTAAAATAAATGCACACGAATACAACGGCTGACAGATATTTTGTGTTATATACCATGAATTACTTGAGCAACATAGCATCACAGAGGGACGTGAGAAGGGGATTTGTTTGCTTTAAGGTTAATTTGGGGGAGTTCAAACATAAAGGCTATAATTAATGCAATTAAGAAGATTTTTTTTTGTCAGAAATAAGTGTTGGCAAAAACACCTTTTGATGCTGCTAGGTGAGGAGTCACGCTCCTCAGAGAATCGCAGGTGAAAGTATGGGGGCGAGGAAGCACGCCGTACAAGAGATTTGGGGCCTACATTTCCTTGCCCCTTCTTGGCCATGTAGTAGCAGTTGAACAGCACGTGCCGTTGCTGAAGATGAGCTGATGGAAAACACTACTGCTATTACACTGTTGGGTGACATCAAGGCTAGGTTTCTATTCAAGAGCAAAGCTAAGAGGAACATGATACCAAGATAATTGGCTTTAACAATAATGCTCAATCATCTTTGAAGCTGTGATCTTAGAAACTGTGATCTTAGAAACTGTGGTGCTGGAAAATAACATGTGTTTTCTACCCAAAATTCATGCTGGGTGCACACACTCCTATATTGAGCCATGTGTTCCAGAGGCAGCAAAGTTGTGTTCAGTAGCAGGCCCACATCAGGAGAATTTGTGGGCTGGGTTTCTGTTTCTGTAGTGATTCAACCCTGATTTCCATCAGTTCGATTGATAGGTGAAGCTGAGAACAGAATGTTGTCCTTGATTTTAGCACTTTGTGCGATGGAGAAAGTGATAAAATTTACAGTTTGCATTGCCCTGCTGAACAATAAAAATCTGAGGAAGAAAAACTCACGTTCTCATTCAAAATTTTTACTTTTCATCCTGTGCATTTAGATTTTTCTCTGTGCTTTTCCTCCAGGTTGTTTCAGTGTTAGAAGGTGTGCTTTCTAAATTGTCAAGATACGACGAAGGCACTTTCTTCTCGTCATTAGTTTCATTCACTGTAAGTGTTTGGATTCACAACGGTTCTGTTCTTCTTTCTGTGCATAATTCTGAAATTGTGCACAATCTGTAGTAATAAGCACTTACTGTGTGTTGTTTCATTTTTAATTTTCTAAAGGTGAAAGCAGCTGCAAAATATGTTGACGTTCCCGTAAGTACAACCCTTTTAATTTATTTTTTCTAGTGTTCATAATAATTAAAAAAATAGGGGTTTTGTTAGCTCACATTTTTATTCTTGACATTTTGCTTTCCTACAGAGATTCATTATAGTTTTACGCGGAGTATTTGAACAGCCACTACAACCCTTAGAGGGCGTTTCATTTCCCTCAAGCAATGAGTAACTCTCAAAGCAAAGCTTAGAAGGGTTATTCTCAATGCACTTTTTCAGTTGTGGAAGAGCAAGGATTGTAACTTAGATACTCTTTTGTAGGAGCCTTTCCATCATTTGGATAAATTGTTCAAATGTACAGGATAAGCAACAAGTAACAGCATCATACTTGAATATCTTTTATTCATTTCTTACTTCAGGACTCAATCTTGTTTATTTAATCCCTTGCTTGCTAAATCTCTATTTGATTTACCATTGCTTATGCAATGTTTGTGTGGTGTAAATTAAAACTAAAAAGGGTACCTGTTGGAGCTCTTCGACACATAAAAGCAAAACTCAGCTATTAGAATATTTTTATTAGAGTATCATAGTAGAATATCTTTTCTTTAAAAAAGCAAGGAAGAAATTATCAAATATTGTCATTATCGCTCTCAATAAAAATCCTTTGTCTCACAAGTCTGCGTTCTCTTCCCGTACAATGTGATTGTAAGACCATGTTATTTTCCAATCATAGCAAAAAAAGACTAATATTATTATATTAATGACCTTCCAAGAAATAAAATTACAAATATAGAAAAAGACCAGACATGCTAGACTGTATGGTTCTAGAAACTTTCAGCAGTTCTGTACTTTAAAATATAACACTTGCAAGCTTACGTTATTACATATTTTTTAAAAAAACATGAATGCTAAATAAAAGGAAAAATCTCTATTTCTGGAAATTGTTATTTTGCTATCTTCATATTCGCTTTATTCATAAGATAACCAATTGTAACATTTTTGTTTGGATGATGTTTTAGAATTTTTTTTATTTAGTTATGTGTGGACTTTTCCTTGAATTGTATAAATGCTCTTGTGTTTTATAGAAAAGAAAAAAGTAGGCCCAATCTTGCATTCAAAGGGATGACCTCATATCAAATCCAGTTAATCTAGAATACTTCTTGTTAATATATTGTGCTGTGGAGCTGCCCCAAAAGGTCCTTGGTGAGGCACTTAAGACTCAAAAGCCTGAGGAAAAAATTACTGAACAAACTAGGAATTCATTGACTTCTGTTAGGTAACATGACAAACTCTCCAAATTACATAGAATATCTATGAGAAGGAGATGTCATAGTCTTTTACCATTAGCCTGGATATGTTGATGTTGAAGTTAGCGATAAAGATGAGACTGAAAAATACCTTTGCCACCAGCTCAGGGGAATATTGCGAGTCAGGTCACCCAGGGATGCAGTCCTCCGGAGAGAGGGGAGGTGTTGCTGGAGCCCTGTTGCCTTTTTCACATTCGCTGAGTGGTGTTGCTTGGTCTGAAGAGGTGACCAGGTTATAGTCAGGCTGTCAGGATCCTTGCATTTTTACATCCCCCTTGCTTTTCAGCTATCCCACACACCTTTCCCACAGCCCAAGGTCTGAACTGCACTAGAGTGACTACTACAGTGGTAAACTACAGGTGTAACTGTACTTCAGGGAGGCTGGGGATCTGACCAAGGAAACATTTTCCAAATTCTGGAGGATATTTTTCCTGGATTGAAGGAATTTCCTAGTCTGGGGTTTGGTTTTGCTTGTACACATTCTTCCCCTTGTTGTGAAGACGCAGTTGAGGCCAAGAGGAGTTGTTACTGCCACAACTGACAGCGAGTGTCCGGTCTGAATAGGATCTAAAATCACTGCTTGTGGAAGTTACAAATTCCAACCCCAAAAGGAGGCTGTAAGTCATGGTGTTACAAGGCCGTCTCCTGGGCTCACAACTGAAGTGAGAAGTGGGGGGGGGGGGTGGCACAGGGTGAGGACTTTACTCTCAGCTCTTGGTGATGTGATGGTAACCTAGCAAGCCTGCACTGAAGCTAATTAACTGCCTCGTGTGGCTGTATTTTGAACTGATACGGTTTAAAGTCTCTTGTCCCTCCTTACCGTATAGCTGCATATATGGAAGTGACTTAAAGGTGACCACAGTAGGCCTTTTCTTTTCATATAGTTGCAAATATGTGCAAAATTGCACTTTGCTCGATGACCACATTCTGCCCCCGTGCCCTGCCTGCTTTCAAGGATCTCACTGGGTCACCATAGTGCTGTCCTTGGGGTCCCTGAAACAGAGCTGTTGATCGCTTGGTGGATCTAGGGGAGAAGGAGGTTGTGGGGCTCCAAAGGCTTTGGGGGTTTTTTCAAGTGTGTGAATTCAACAGAGTTTTTGAGCTTTGATTGCCAGACTGAATATTTGGCAAAGAGGGAAAAATATACTGGTTTATAGTGAAATAAGAAGAAACTAACTAGACAAGAGATGTTAGAAGAAAATGAAGGTAGTACTGAGCAGAACGTTGTAGAGAGAGGGGATGAGAGGTAAAGGGGATAAAAAAGTTAAAAGGTAAATAAAAATAATAAAGGATTCAAAAAGAAGGGGGACATTCTTGGACTATTCTTGGTCATTTTGAGGAAAAGGTTAATTCTATTAATATTGAGAGGGGATTTACACATTAAATAGTTGGGCACGAAGATGCACACTCCCCAGAAAGCATCCCTCAACTTCTCAGGGCCATGGTGGGAAATGTAGACACAGCCTTGCAGTTCATTTGGCAGATATACATTTATAAAAATGTTGCTATCCACCCTTCCATTCATTAATCTGACCAGAGAGTTATGAATAACTTCATCCAAAAAAGTTTCTTTTTTTTTTTTTCGAAGGTGTTTATAAAATATACAACATAAGCCTCCATTTTTCAGAATGCCCTTTAGGAAGTGGAATGTTCGCAGTCACAAGGAGCTCTCATTGCTTTCCCCAGCCATTGCATATAGGGCTATATGGACACTGTGTGTGTTTTGGTATTTGAAACACCAACAGAAATACTAGGAACAGCGCAAAATAACCCAGACTATGAAGAGTAACAACAATGAAGGCTTATGATATCCTAAAAATAATAATGAAAAAATCTAGTTACTGTTATGCTCTTTTTGTTGGTAATTGTCACAGTACGCCATTTTCTGAAGTGAAAGAAATTGTGGCTGCTGTGCGCGTGAAAGAAACCAAATGTTCAGAGGTAAATAACAGAAACGTTACAAATATAGGCAGTAGAGCAAGGATGCAGTTTGTTCTCTTGTTAATGCTATCTTTTGATGTTTGGGAATGCAGGAAATTATTTAGGTTGTGGGGTGGTTTGTTGTTGTTTTTTTTAAAAAAAAAAAAAAAACTTTCCCAAATCCTCTAGAATTCTTTGTTAGTTTCTCTTAAAGCCCAAGCAATCCTTAGGAGATGTAGAAGTACAACCTGTCTACTTTTTTCTCCTTTTTTGTAACATTCTGTTCACAAAGCCAGTTAATTAATGAGAATAGGGAAAGAATGCAGTAGAATTGGGGGCAAAAAAATGTATATGGTTAATCTCAAATTATTATTATTATTCCTCAATCATGTAGATAATTTCACTGTGTTCAGTTTCTCATCATGTAAGTCAGTTTGGCACACAAATAATTGTGTCTCTAGCTGGTCATTTCTACACACATTTGCCTCATTTACAAATATAACCAGAGCAATTACTCATACAAATTGAGCATCCAGTTACATGCATATTTATATACTGCTTTTTTGTTCGGAAAGGTATGTTTAAATCCCTTTGTAGGAGCCAGTAATCTATGCCAGTCATGTAGAGGGCACAGAAGGAACCTAATCCTCCCTGACGTCATGTAGGCCACCTGTCATACCAAGCGCAGAGAGGCGACGTGAAGGACCCAGGGCTGACAGCCGTGCGCAGCTCGCACAATGCCAGCCCTCTCGCTCCGCTCTTGCCTTTATGTGGAGATCAAAGGTATGGAAAAGGGCCTCACACATGTGCCAGCATTTGACTTATGGGGTCCTGTAGAGGCCAGAGTAGGAACTCTGCCTCCTACCAGGCAGGTACACATTGGGATCTTCCACATACCTCCATTTCCAAATGTCACACTTGCACTGCGTGGCCTCATTGAGCTGTTTTAAGAAGCAAATTACTTTTTCTGGGAAATCAGTGTTTTTTCAGGTGTGGCCATATTGTGCCATTCATTTTTAAGCAAGATTTAGTTGGAGATTTCTGTTTAAAAATAAAGAGCTCAGAACAGTCATTATTGTCATGATCAGGGCTTCTCCTGCCTTCCTCCTCCTCCTCCTCCTTTTCTGTATACCCAAACCTGGGAACTAACCCTTCCATTTTCAGATCCATAAAAATAACCTATTGCAGAATTAGAGGCAAAGCCCTGCATCATCTGTTTTAAGTCAGCAGTATTTTTGATGTACGTCTTAAATAGATATCAGAAGGATGGCTGCTAAGCAGTAGGAAAGTTAAAATAACATAGAGCATAGTTATTCTGGGTGAAAAAGTGTGTTTTAATACCTGGTTTTGTCACAGGAACTGTAGCATTTTTAAGACCTTTTGCACTACAGAATCAAGTTCCTGGTGCAGACACCTGCATGCCTGTGTTGCCCCATGAATGCAGTGAAACTATACATATATGAAAAAGTGTTTGCGTAAATGCTTGCAGAATCACAGCTTAAGTTCTGCATGACAGTTCTCAAAATACGCATTTAGCCTTTGCCAAGGTTATTTTTTCTTCTAGAAGAAGGTGTACTAAAAGCAGAGAAAATGCATTGTATTTTTTCATTTAAGCAAAATATTATTTTTCAGAACCACATGAGAATAAAATGTTACCTTTATAATAGACTGATTATACAAATTATGCATCTTCCTGCCTCGCTTATGTATTTTTGATTTATAAGAAATAAAGGGAGCGAGGATCTTGTCATAAGTAGTAGTAGTAGTTTCTATTCCAAAAATATTTTAATGATCTTTTAATTCTGTCGTTCCAAAGCCCAAGTGATGAACCTTGCAGTATGTAGAGGAGACATTTCAGGCAGTGAAATTTTCCAACGTGCTCTTTCATTTGGTAGTGGACACTGAATAAGGAGCTCCTGTGTTTCTCACAATAGCCCCCTCCAGCTCATCACTCCTTTTCATTTCATTGTTACATCCAGGCTGTAGTTAAAACGTCTCCCTCCAGGATGCAGGGGAGGGGAAGGGGGTGGAGAGGAGAGCAAACACAAAATGGGATGAAGTTTGTTATTATATAGTTAGTCTCTAGCATCTGTTCTCTGAAACATGAATGCTTTGACAGGATAGCAACTCAGTAAAACTAGATACTTTCTTCATTAATATTCAGTAATATTAGGAATACAAGTTTGTTTAATACTCTCTGATGTTAAGAAATGTTCTGTGACAAACGCCAAAGTGAGAATAAACATAACTCAAGTATTTACAAATGTACACGGGGTTTATTGATCTTTGTGTCCAACTGTTGCATTGCAAAAAGCTGTGCAGAAACTTTGGTGTATCTCTCCTGTAGGCTAATATTAGTGGCACTATTAAGCTTGTGGCAAACCTTTCAGCAGCAAAAATATTTGAGTGCCTGGAAATCAAGGCAATGCGTTACTTTTGACTGGGTCCCTCAGGCAAATTTTGCCAGTGGGAGCGATGTGTGTGAGTACAGCTTCTACATCATCTTGGAAACTGGAATAATGTATTTTAAAATTTGCCTCCTTGTTAAATAGACACTATGATAGTGTTTTCCTGTTTAAAGGGGGAAAGTTAGGCTGTTCCTTCTTTATCTGAATTGGTTGCTATGAAAAAGTGCCTGTCGATCTGGACCCACCTACCAGTGAATAGTAAAAGAGACAACCTGCACCTGTGGGATTAGCTGCAGCAGCAGGAAGTAAGAGCACTTGCAGTATATAATTAACAAGGATTTTTTTTTTTTTTCCCCCAAACAGCATGTTCATCTTGCCAGGTTAACTAGTGATTAACCCTAAAAAAGAATGTGCTGAAGCCTACACCCTTGTTTAAACTCATTCACTCGCCAGTGTATTCAGTTACTTGTGTAACCAGTGACAAAGTAACCCTATTTACAACTCTTCATTTCCTGGTATTTTATTTGATGTCTTTGTGTTTCCAGTTTCTCCATTCATCTCTTTGTTTGGTTCTCTTTCATTTTCAGATAGGCAAAACATCTTGTCTGCTGTTCTGAATAAAACAAACCTACAATAACTTTTTATCTATCATAAAAAACCACTTTTTTTCTTGGGGAAGTTTTCAGACAGAATACCTTTTTTACACTTATCTGGATAAGTATACCAGGTTAAATTCTTCTTCCAAAGACGTGCAAATAACTCTCTCCCATTAACTTCAGCAGATGTTTTGCCAGAGATTCAGAAGAGCAGAAGTTTTGATTTTGGGTATGGAAGTGGAGACTGAGTTGCTTAAGTCTGTCTGATATTAGCAATGAAATGCCCACTGAGACAGTTAGTTAAAATATATCTCAGTTTCTGTTTGTTTGTCTCTTAAGGTACATCCAATTGCTTAGTTGTTGTTTGGGGTTTTTATTCAACATTAACCTGGGGTTTTGTTCTGAAGTTTAATAATCCAAAATAGAGCAATAGAGGATCATGCAATCAGAGGTTCCCATCGAATACATATGCCCTACTAAAAATAGTTCAAAAACATGAAATATAGCACTAAGCCGTTTTTTGATGCTTATAGTAGCTTTCTTTTCTTCTTTCACATGTTTAGAGGAAACAAATAAATTCAATCCATGCAATATGGAGAGATGAGGAAGTATTTGATATACTGTTGGTTCATTCAATGTTTAATGTGTGTTTTGCCCACCATGAGTAAAGATGGCTAACTTGCAATGATTTTGGTGAGGTTTTAAAAGACAGTCATACTGTTAGAGTATTGATAATCTTCCTTACCCAGACATATTTCTACTGTAGACAGACACTGTTTAAAAGGAAAATTAATTTTTTTTTCTGCAGCAATTTCAAAGATAATTATCCTGCACACATTAAAGAAGGATGAAGTGTTTTAAAGAACTGTAATTCTAATTGGTAAATGTCACCAGCTGTTGCAGTTACTCTTACTTGTGTATATTCTTTTAATGATTACACTCCTGTGCCACAAGCTACATGAAAATATATTCACTAGGTGTGAAATTCCCATATGTCACAGCTTCAAGACTAGGTAAACATCTCAAAGATAAGGGGAGAGTTAATGCTGATGGGAAATGTTATTTTTCTAGCTTGGCTGTCTGCAAGATGAACATTTTTTTCTTGAACTTAATAAAAGAAGAAATTGCATGAATCAGAGAACCATTAGGTTTTAGCATTCAGTGGAAGATTCATTTAACATTTGAATATATATATCCAAGAACTATAACCAGCCTTTCATTTGTTAGATTATCTCCTTCACCCATGCCTGGAGATTTCAAAATATTTTCCTATTATCCCTCCAAGTTAAACCTAGTCCAATTCCTATAAATTGCCTGTCAGATTTTAGAAAGTACATAAGGTTTCAATGCTGATTGTATGTATTCTTTTGTACCATCACAAATTACTATACTAAGGTAAGATATGGAGCTTTCTGTTTTAAATCTCCTTGACTTTGTGATTTAGTTTAATTTAAAAACATTTCTGTCACATTTTAATAAAGGCACATTCTTATGAAGGAAATACATTGATTTCCATGAACCAGGTTTTCCAACAGAAAACTGGTTTATCTATTGTAATCTTACATTTTTATATCTATACTTAGGATCACGGTGTGTAACTCAGATGTAAATATAAATGGTCCTGCTTTCCTCTTAAGAGTTTCAGGTAGGCATGTACGTATGTGATAAGTGTTTGAAATGAGCTTTCATCGCCTCTGGAATGACCAATCTAAATGTGCAGGAGACATTTCAGTTTTTCAGTGTGAGTTTTGGAGATGCTAGGAGTGTTAAACCAGGCCATCATTCCCCATTTAGCTGTTACTTTTAAGAAATAAAACTGCCATCGATGCACATGTATAAATGAAAAAGAAAATGCTCTTTTTTTGGATCTTATTCCTATGTGTGTCCATGGTACATTCAGGAGAAAAGAGATGAAGCTCATGATCCAAGAGATTTCACTCACTGAAGTTTTGAGGGGAGAATACTCTCACCCTCTTATTGTCATGGCAGTTTCTGGACAGGTATTAGTTTGGGCATGATGCACTTTTCTTTCCCTCTTGCACTCAGACCTGTTTATATATATTAGATATATGATAATAAGGAATGAGAAAAATTAAAAGTTATCCACTTGTAGACTAGAAAGGAAGCCTTAATATAAAAATATATGTAAATATTTTAACTATATGAGCATGTTTATGCATACAGGCCTTTAAAATATGCTAAGTATTTTTACTCTTAGAACTTTGTAGGTATGTTTTCAGACAGTAACAGCTTCTAAGAAGTAGAGATGACTTATGCCTGGGAATTCAGGGAACGGGTATAGCTGCTTTCATCCTCCTTCCCTAGACCTCTTAATTATTCTGTACAGAGTCAGTCTTAGCCAGATCTGAATCCTTCATAAACAGCTTTGTGCTAAAGCTTGCTGTAAAGTATTATAAAACTTAGCTTTCTTTTGTATGCCATGAACTTTAAAAGCTATTATTTGGGAGCAAGTGCTACTTTTACAGACTTGCTCATGCAGAGGGCATTTACAGAAGACTTTCCAAAGCACTTATGTTCATTCTTGATTCCTGTTAGAGAGCAGGGAACTCCTGACCAACTCTGCATACACTGCCAGGAAAGGGGACGTTGCAGGCTATCGGGGGCTTTAGTGTGGAACATTTTGTGGATACAGAGGTCCAGAAGTCCCAGCTGGGCAGGAGAGAGCAGTTTCAGCAACCACTCTGCCTGGCCTGACATAGTGTCACACACACACACAACATATTCTAGCCTGTCCGATGTTTGGGAGTGTGGTATGAAAATGTCTACTCTGCTATTCATACACAACATCGATCGGTACAAGGAGGGAAACATTTCAGCCCTTGCTCCTTCCCTACTCATCCTCTGAGCTGATTATGCCAGTGCAAGTTTCAGAAAAATAGGGCTACAGGTCTGCTGTCATACAAACCTTTTTATGCCATCCCTCTCGGGGAAATGCTTGAACTTAGTTTGAATTGGAATTAGTAGAAGCTAACCTCAAACACAAAATTCAGCTCTACATTGGAAGCAAATTGCAACAAATCCGAGGTGATGCAAAAGGAACTGGATGCTTTTTTTAACCATTTTCTGAATGTGATAGCAGGATCTGGACCTTGAGGGTGGAGTAGCTATGGTAGCCTTACTAAGGCAAGAGGGAAAACGTCCGAGTTTGCCATTGACATTACTGGAGCCAAGACTTCATTCTATTACATATGGCAGCATAGATTTATGACTCAAAGCATTCATAAATTATAACACTGAGAACTTTATTAATAGTGAACCCTCCTGAACTTGGTAACTAACCCAAAATTCACAGCAGATTTAGTAAATACAGTTTATACATACATGAGCATTGTAACATAATTTCAGTTTTCATTACAATTAAATATAACTTCTTCAGTTGTTGAGTGGTCTTTCTCTTTCCCTTCCCACTACTTTCTCCCCTTACTTTATGTCTCCACAGAAACCAGGGATGGATCTAGCAGATACCTACATTATGTTTGTTCGACAAAACCAGGATATACTTCGAGAAAAGGTCAATGAGGAAATGTACATAGAGAAGTTATTTGATGTAAGTAACTACCTTTGCAAAGCTTGCTGGTATCACTACTACATCAGAAAGAATAAGCTGCATTTTGATGATAGATATTCAGCAAGCCACTCAGATGTTCTTCCGTGTTGATCATTTTTGCTTTTGCTTTTTATTTATCATCTTCAGCTATCAAGGGTGGCCTTTCTTTAAACATGTTCTGCATGAAAATTTTAAGGGCTAGAAGGCATAAATAAAATTGTTAGAAGATTATTATTTGAAATAGTCATTTTTCCACTGTGAATTGTCCAATTTTATTCCATCTTTTTGTTTTGAATATGTTAATGGAGAGAATTGGATTGATGTGGTTTGTGGACTCCATTGCAGACCTATTTTTCCTACATAAAGAACTTGTACATGTCGCTGCCTTCTCATATACAGAAAGAGGCCGGTTATGCCAGGTACCCCTGCAGGTTTGACTCGTACTTTCATGGAATAACTTTTAGAATTTTGTTTTATGGAGTTTTAGTTTAAGACTTATAATTTCTTAAAATGCATCATTTATTGAATTGCCGAACTCATTTTCAAAATTCTGATCCCACTTCTGCAAGTTCAGAGTAATTCTCTTCCTCATCCTGAAGGCCCACACGTTGCTAGCCATCCTGTATCTTCGCAATAAATTCCTTCAGCTTTGGTTACTCGCTTCTGCAGTCTTCTTCCACTCATTTCTTTGCCCCAATTCCTCCTCTTTTTGTTAGAAATAATCACCTACTCTACCAAAATTTTCCTCATACAAGGCTCTCTATTAAGGCCACTATACAACACTCTTTCTTAGGCATATTTCTGCTCATTCAAGTTCTGACCACTAATTTATGTCTAGTATGTCTCTTTCCGAGTTGTCTAAAGGAGAAGCTGTAGGCAGCTGAAATTATACCTTCTGTATAAATTCAAAGCACTACACATGTAAAATATGTCTAAAATAAAAGTTATTTCATTATAAACTTGGATCAGTTTACAGGACAATGATGTCAGTCACTTATAATTATGTAGGAATTTGAACAGGAAACAAGTCATCTCTGGCACTGTGCAATGCAATTCATTACAAAACAAATTCTGGAACATAATACAGACTTTGAAATGTATTTATTTGTGTGTCATCTCCTAAGTATTTTAGAAAGCTTTGCTGGCAGTTTCATTTAATTATGCAAGTTACAGCAAATGTTTTCATAACAGCAATTCACAGCCTTTACTGTGACACTACAGTTGTGGTAGTCACAGAAGGTCCCATAACATAGACTCTCAGCCATGGTATGTCATGTCAGTGTTTGTTGTTTGTTAGACTGGGTGGTCAAAATGAGACTTATCTCTCAGATTTTATATTTCCAGACACTCCCAGGCAGCTTTACAAAAAAAAGTATCATCTGTTTTAATAAGCTAAGTGCTAATATGTGTGAAAAGAATGATTTTATAAAAGCTTTGATGCCCTGCAGGGGTAGAAAAATTATCATCCATCCAGCTGGCACCTTCACAAAGTACTAAAACCATATTAGCAACTTCTGCTTCAGTTTGCTTTTGCACTGAATCTGCAAGCATATGTTTCATTTTCAAGTTTCTATTTTTTGTTTTTCTTTGGGGTTATTTTTGCTTATGTTGTAATTTTCTGAATGTTAATAAAATTACGTGCCTAAGGCCAAGTCTAACTCTCACTGGAGAGACCACATTGACTTTGTTGATGTAGTGGGGTTGGACCAAGCCTCAGGGCTATGTCCATAGCAGTAAACTGGCCAAGGCCAGGGCACAGGCCTGAGAACTAGCAGGTGATCATCCGTACCGTTAAGTCATCAGCATGGTTCCTGGCATGATTTTGGGTTAGGCCAACTAGCACTAACCCAAGGACAGACCCTCGGTACAATTGGGTTAGTGTGGGTCAAGGACCTCTTCCAACTTTGATTTCAGCAATCAAGCTTTTCAGCACAAGAAAATGTCTCCTGTGTGGAAGCAAGCCATGACATAGCACTCGCCTTTGAGGTGATGCAAAACCGTTCCTGTCCCCTTTTGCTCAGTAATATACATTGTATGCTGTCGTGGCCAATGCTTGTAGCTGTAAGGAAAGAGAAAAGATGTATGTGATAAGTATTCTGTGTATCAAATATCTATTTGTATCTTTATTTTTCTTCATATATGGTGGTATCACATTTCTTCATAACATCGCACTAGGAGATATAACCAATTGGACAGATTCAGATAAATGCACTAACAAATATGTAAGCTTATAGCTTGCAGAAATTTAAAACAAAGGCATCTTATTGTGTTAACTCACCTTTCCTGAGATTAATTCAGATTTAGAACAGTATGACTGAGGAAGATTTTGCCCATGATTTTTGGAAGGGGTTTTTAAATTAGTGACACAACAAAAGCTGGTACTGTTTATAAATTCAATTCTATCAAGTTATATTTTAATAGAAAGAGTAAAATATGTTCAAGTTTTTATGTAAATATACTTTAAGCCATTTGACTGGCTACAGTTGTAGATCTCTGTTGATATCCCCTTACAATACGTTATATTTCTATCAGATATGAAACCATCAGTCAAGTGAAATAAGAAAAGTGTATGTCTGTGTTTCA
This sequence comes from Balearica regulorum gibbericeps, assembly GCF_011004875.1. Lineage (NCBI taxonomy): Eukaryota > Metazoa > Chordata > Aves > Gruiformes > Gruidae > Balearica > Balearica regulorum. Next base: position 25,446,291 of record NC_046184.1, read on the forward strand.
GCCAGAAACACCTCATCCAGAATAACCAAAAAACCCAGACAGTTCTGTATGCTAGAAGTGATAGTTATAAATATATACAAGATCAGGCCTCAGACACTATTATAATCCAAAAAATGCATACCTACAAACTATTTATGCACAGATTTGATATTGACTTGATTCAGGACTGCTATATACTGGCAGCAACCAAAAGAATGGGATATCTATCATACAAAGTAACGTACACATAAAAGAGGATCATTTAAATTGAAGAATAGTATTGATACAAGTAGAAATGTCTGCCAGCGGGTCACATATATGTTAAGGCTAGAAGCTGGAAATTGTTCTGTCTGAGAAATCTCAAATTAGGGAGAAGACAAAAACTGTGCATTGTTTTATGGTGCTTGATAAGCCTGGAAAAGCACTACCATGCTATACAAAATGTGAAAAATTAGGAGAATGGAATTTAAGCTTGAGGTATGAATCCTTACATATGAGAGAGGCTCAAATCTCCAGGGGACTTTGAAAGAAGATTGGGCTGTTCAGTTATTTCTGTACCATTTTTAAACCATTTAAATCATGCTATTCTTCAGTACCTCTGCTGATCATGCAGCAGAACCAAGGGGGATTTTTTTTCCTTCCTTTTCTCTGAATAACTTGGCTTCTGGGTGTATTTCATTCTTCACCTCCTTTGGAAGGGGTGTAGACAGCATGTGGAACAATGATGCCATCCAGAGGGACCTTGACAGGCTGGAGAGGTGGGCCCGTGCGAACTGCATGAAGTTCAACAAGGCCAAGTGCAAGGTCCTGCACGTGGGTCGGCGCAATCCCAAGCACGACTATAGGCTGGGCGAGGAATGGATTGAAAGCAGCCCTGAGGAGAAGGACTTGGGGGTATTGATTGATGAGAAGCTCCACATGAGCCGGCAGTGTGCGCTTGCAGCCCAGAAAGCCAACCATGTCCTGGGCTGCATCAAAAGAGGTGTGACCAGCAGGTCGAGGGAGGTGATCCTGCCCCTCTACTCGGCTCTGGTGAGACCCCACGTGGAGTACTGCGTCCAGCTCTGGGGGCCCCAGTACAGGAGAGACCTGGAGCTGTTGGAGAGAGTCCAGAGGAGGGCCACGAAGCTGATCAGAGGGCTGGAGCACCTCTCCTGTGAGGACAGGCTGAGAGAGTTGGGGTTGTTCAGCCTGGAGAAAAGGCGGCTCCGGGGAGATCTAATTGCGGCCTGACAGTACCTGAAGGGGCCTACAGGAAAGATGGTGAGGGACTGTTTGTCAGGGAGTGTAGTGACAGGACAAGGGGTAATGGGTTTAAGCTGAAGGAGGGTGGATTTAGATTAGATGTTAGAAAGAAATTCTGTACTGTTGGAGTGGTGAGGCACTGGAACAGGTTGCCCAGAGAGGTTGTGGATGCCCCATCCGTGGAAGTGTTTAAGACCAGGTTGGATGGGGCTTTGGGCAATGTGGTCTAGTGGAGGGTGTCCCTGCCCGCAGCGGGGGGGATTGGAACTAGATGATCTTTGAGGTCCCTTCCAACCCAAACCATTCTATGATAATACGCTCCTCGTAGCAAGGTCTCTACAAGATCAGTGTGCTCTCTTCTTGGTCTCAAGTTAACCACCAGATTCGGAGTCATAGAGTTTTTTGCTTGGTCAATTTGTCAGAGACACTTAGGACTTTTTGTCTTCCTTTGTGGTGTGGGACAGGGTCTTCTTCCTGAGATCAGCTGGGAATTTTACCTATCAAATTCCTTCCTGTCACAGGAACTCAGAGCACTTATCTCCTACTCTCATGGTGTAGAAGTCCGTAGTTGTGGGGGTTTGCTTGTTTGCTTATTTGGTTGGTTTGTTGGTTGGTTAGCTTTAACTGCAGATTTTAAAGAGCACTAGAGAGATTTTGTAATGTGTTGTGGTTGGTCTGCAGAAGCTCTGGGCTAAATGTCAGCTACATATTCATGATTTCCGTAGGTTTAATTCAATGAATGGTCCATGTGATTCTTTCCAATCCCATACTCCACTGAAGTAAACTAAGACCATGAAGTTACACTGGGACTAGTTTCACTAATGAACTCAAATAAAGCAAACTTTTTCTACCCCTAATGCTGCAGTGACTCAGGTAGATTTGATGTATAACAACTAAATCATGAAGACAGGCAGTACAGTGTTTGTTTAATGATTACAATTTTTAATTATGATTAAAAGCATCACCCACTGAAACTTTTTTAAAGTTTCATCAGTTTTTAAAATAATGTTTAGTAAAATGTTTTAGAAATAAAGTTGCACTTTAATATCTTCTTTTTTTTAACTAGTGTTTAAAAAATACTTAGTTTCAGAAAAGGCTGTAAAAGCAGTTGGTGAGTGGGAAAATGAAGTATTTAAATAGAATTACACAAACCTAGAATAAATCTAAGATATTACAAATTATTAAGGCCTCTCTTATTTTTAATCTACTTGATGGATGATTAAGAACATCTGTGCAGCCTGTCAAAGAACAGTACTGTGTGTCTGATCACAAAATTAACAGATGTAAAAAGTACCCAACTATGAAATTCCCGTGGGTCTGGTTCTACACTATCAAAATCAATGGGAGTTTTATCCTTAACCTCAACAAAAGCAGTGCTGTATCCATAAACCTGCCAAGTTATCATCACTGACTAGACTTAGAATCACATTTCTACCTGAATTTTTAAGATGGGAGTAATAAGTCCTCCTACTCCTGAGCATTTTAAATTAAATTAGACATAAATTAAAAACAGTTTCCTTTAAAACACAATTGGATTTTGCTAACAAACCCCAGATTTAAAAAGATAAGTCATTTTGCATAAAACACTGCGTAAAGCATCAACGTAATACTTACTTTCTGTAGTAATACAAAGTTCCTAAGTGCCACTTGGGTAGATTCTCGCTTTCTTGTAGCTGTTAATTGCACATAAAATACGGATGTTCTTGCCTGAACACAGAAAAAATTAATTTCAAACATTTTCCCTTCAAAATTTCTCTTGGTTTATTTGTCATTAAGAGCATTATTTTATAGGTTATATTTGTGTTGGATCTGTTGTGAAAAACTTATAGTGTAAACAGATGTACAATTCCAATTTTATTAAGACTATATATGCAATGAAATCTTTATGCAATAATTGATTGCTGCTTTAAGAAATAAAGAATGGTTTAAGAGAGCAGTTCTAACAAATCAGGGTTTTACCATTGATACAACTTAGAGGTTTTCCAATTTTTTTAGGCTCTTAATTTCTGGGGAATCTGTGGACAAGTGTACCGTAAACAAATAAAGTAGTCAAGAGTCCATCCTGGAAAGGTCAGCATTGGTGAACAGGTCCCGTGGTTGTCTTGTACAAGATGGCAGCTGTCAGCAGATGTTGACTTTGGCCCTGATCATCCATGTCTTATGGGTGTTAAACTGGTGTGGTGTGGCTGAGTAGTGCTGGTGACTCCCCAGGGACTGCTCATCTAGGAGAATGTCCTCAGGGTTGTGGCTTGTCGTGACTTGAACAAGCGGTGTAAGAGATGTTAATGGCAGGGAACTCATACAACTTCCTTTGGAGTGCAGAGTGAACATCTTTTTGAGTAGTATAAATGCTTAAGCACAGGAGCCTTAATGTAGCTGCGTTTGGCTTTTGTATTTCAAAAGTGCAGAGGTAATGTGATACTCTTTTTCTGTCGAAAAAATGTTTGTATTTTGTCTGGAATGTGAATTAAATGCTAGTAGTGTTCCCATATCACAACCATTATTTTCCTTTTCCATTAGTAGCAGGGATGGACGATATAAGTTCAATGATGTACTTGAGGTTACTTGAGGTGGTAATTATTCTCCAAAGATTACTATGTCATGTACTTCATTCCATGCGTAAATGGATATATGAATTAAGTACTCATCTGATTCATTTATGTTTGCCATTATATCTGCAAGTACATTTTTAGCAAATGCTTGATTCAATTGCATCATTTCTATAAGTTTTCTGACCTTTTACAAAAAATGTGTTAAAAATGTGCAAATGCTTCTCCCTGGCAAGTGAGTTAATCTTCAGCTGGTGTTACACAGCTTAGAGGAACATGAGTAAATGTGAGTTTTCTGTAGTACAAAGTCCTTGTGCTGTCCATGTCTTCCTCAAAAGCACCATTACTGTAGTATTTAGTATTCAACAATGTTTTTTTAGAAAACTTAAATTGTCTTTTTTTTCCTCATTCTCAGATTGGTTCCTGTCGTGTTAATTTTAATAAGTAATCTTCACTTTCATTGTTAAGTAATTATTTGCCAGTGTGCAAGTGATTTGACAAAAGGTCTACTTTTTGATCTAGATTATATGCCAAGGCAACTTCAGCAAGTTGAGACTAGGTAGAACTGGTTAAAGACCACATTTGAATCAAAAGCTGTGTTTGTATTAACCTCTGAGAAACATGAGAGGACCGTGCCTAATTACTTAAGAGCAACTCAACAGAAATGGATTGTAGCTTGTTGATCTTCTTATTTCTTTGATAACTCAGAATAATCTTCAAGAAATATGTGGGCTTCTTTCTCAGATTCTTGAAATTTGATCACAGTGCAAAATTGTCCTTTGGCGCAAACCCAGAAATACACATCTTTGCATGATGCACCTGGACATATGTGGCAGGTCTGGTAGAATCAGCTAATTAACAACACAGGCTTAAACAGGCACCTCATCTGGCAGTGTAGTTAGTTGCCTGATGGTGCTCAGCAGGATTTGGTAGTGCTTTTTATTTTTCTATCCTAATGGTCTGCTGCCCACCTAATTTTGCCTTATTGTCAGCCACTACTTACCGCAGCTTGAGGCCCTCCCAGGAGGCTAAATTATTATCAAAGGATTAGGGAGATGTAGCCTTGCAGCTCTGACATTTCTGATTACTTGTCTATGCCAGAACACTAATTAGCTGTGACTAATTAAGAAAAATGTTCCTGCCATAGAAAACCATTTAAAAGAACTGAGAAGTAGAAAAGCAATTGAAAAGCTGAGCAGTGCTCAGATTTGCCGATGCTCTTTAGATTTTCACCAAAGTCTTAACTCACCTTTAATTATGCCTAATATTTTATAGGGAAAATAGAAAGCTCTTGATATGAGATCCAGACTGCAGTTTTCTCTTGATCTAAAGACATTCTGGTCATTTTAAAACAGTTTGTCCTGTCTTTTTTGGTAAAAGAAAGAATTTTAGAGAAAGCTGTAGGCAGTGTCACCAAATGTGGACTAAAAAAGTGAGTTATATTAACATGCTCAAATATATGAAAGTCTTCTGCTAGATGGAAGCAACATCTTGCAAATTTACTGTTCAAAGTCTTTTCAAAGTTCACTAAATTATTCCTGATGTTTTCAAGTAGATTTGCCACATTTTTTTGAGATAGAAATCTCTATAAATAAAGAACAGTTCATTTGAAAGCTGAAAAATGTAACCCACATCTGATTTCATATAGTATATAAGTTTTATTTGATTTTTTTTTTTCCTACAATATGCTGAGAAAAGGAGTACCCACTCTTGGAGGGTGCTGACTATGCTGCTGTGAATCCAGCAAAGCTCAGTACTGTTGAAATCAATAGGACCACAACACACTTAAAGCAAAGCATGTGCTTCAGAGTTTGCTGCTTCAGGATCAGAATATTCAGCACTTTGTAAGCCGTTTTACACTGTAGCTGAGAGTGTTTTCTCTAGAGGAAACCATAACACTATGGTTGCTTTTGATATGTTTTTTGATATGATACATTTCCCCATGTCTTCCTTTTTTATACCATTTTTAGTTTCTAAATTTCCATCTTGTTGGGTATCGAACAGTCCAAAAAGATATAAAAAGGGTTTTCTCAAGACATGATGTATCCCATAGTCCAGTCTGCATTTAGTATTCATGGAATGGGTGTCTGCCACCTTTTTCACACTAATTCAATCATATTATTTAAATCTTCCCAGCGGGGGAGTAAGAAACTATGAAATAGATATTCTGATACCTTGCTAAAAGAGCTATTTGGGTATAAAAGAGAAATAGAGAATTATTTTTCAGGGCACTAAATCTCATATCCTGATCTTCAGCATTTCTTGTGCTGTCCCACCTCCTAATTTTGCTGACTTGTGTGAGAAGATAACTTTTTTTGAAAAAAAAAAAAAAAAAGTATAAATTGCTATAAAAAGGCAATTTAAAATGTGCATCATGAGTCAAAAGAGGAAAACAAATGGGGAAAAAAGAAAAAAAAAACCTCAAGATTTTAAAGCCAATCTGATTCTTTTCTGAGGGAATTTTATCAATCGGAGTGGGACTGTGAGGGTTTTTTGCTTGTTTGTGTGGGGAGGGGCTAAAACATTGGGAGCTTCCAGTACAGTTTCCCCATAGACATTTCTGGTCTATACTGTTCGTTCATTTATTTAACTTAGTTAAATGCATCTATCCATCACTCACAGTATCCATTCACTAAAAACAATAACAAATTCTATCAAATAAAAGAGAACTCCTTCCAACATCCAGGCACAATTTAGTCCTTTAACCTTTTTATCCTGCTAGGCACAAAGTAGCAGCATCTCATTCCAGGCACTGCATTTTTTTTTCTTATCTAGATGGCTTGAAATGTGTCTAGCAACTTAATGGAATCAATTGAGCGTGGACAACTATAAAAATATAAAATAGCACTGAAACTTCAGATGAGTCTGTCAGTAAGCGTTAACTGTGGCTGCAGCTTTCACATTCTACGCAGTCAAGAGAAATCAATAAGGATTGTACCATTTATATTGTCTTATCTAATGTTTGTTCACCATGAAGTGCCAGGCACAAGCACCATCTAGGGAATATTGATTTCTTGATGTACTGTAATTCACACACGTATAAACAGCAGGAGAACCTTGCGGTTTCTCAAACCTTGCTTGCGGGTTTGATATTTATACTTGTATTTCATCTGAGTCAAACTTAGTTTAAAAAAGAAGATCCAGCAAACCTCTGCGTAAGTGTTCACAGATAGACACACAACCACATTGCTGATCGTATTACCAGAAAAATAGTGCCAGCAAGCATAAGGATAATCTAGTTTTACTATAATGAGTCTGAAGTAACAGAAAGAGGTTGCTGTGTTGTAAATCAAAATAGCACCAGGTGAGGCTGCTGCAGAGTGCTCTGACCAAGTCAGTGATTCACCAGTGGAAGGAGCTTCTTAACCTGTTTGATCACAGGGAACTGAGGCTTTAGTGCTCGTCTGTTTTGACCAATAAAGAGATGATTTTGACCCAAAGTTTTGACCTATAAAGAGATGATTTCCTTTAAATAATTTTTGAGTGTTTCATCATATATTTTCTTAATTTACATTTTGTTGACTATCCTGTGTATCATACTGTACTAAAAGTGTTTGCAATGTGCAAGAAAAATAGTACAAATAATGAACAGAAAATTCAGCTCCAAAAAAAAAAAATGCACTGCAGCTGGAAAATCTGCATAGCTGAAAGAGTATACTCGAGCAATAGGGTCAGCGATGGAAAGGAGCAAAGCAGGCACCAGGACACTTTCTCCAAAGAGATGAGGGGAGGAGGGAAGCAAGAGGGAGGCAGGAGGCTGGACCTCTGCTCCACATTAGCACTGCTCAGTGTGATGCCCAGTCGATGCGACATAGGAGAGGAGTGGCTACACCGCTGTGCAGCTCCCTATCAACTTCACAGCTGCATCCAGCCCTGTCATATGCCACTGCAATAACATACAGAGTAAACGGATGATGAGTCAAGATTGCTGAGGTGGAAAGAAATGAGCTACCTGAAAATATTCACCCAGAGGAACCCAGGATGGTTTAAATACTCTAATTAAAATATGTATTTAACCTCGTTCCACGTGGAGCAAGGAGTCTAAATAGAAGACTCCGGGACAAGAGCTACTAATATGAGTGTAAAAGTCACAACACAGGCTGTGACCCAACTTTGGGTGACCTCACGTTTGATAGATAGTACAGAGATTGAGAATACATTCATTTTAAGGGAGAGATGCAGCCCACAGGAGGACTCTGCCACCTCCCTGAATCACCCACCCTTTGCCGATGCCTCACTGCAGGGAGTCCCCGGGGAGTCCCAGGGGACTGGGCAAAAGCAGAGGCAGGTGTCTCAGTTACACGGCTTACAGGCAGAGTGAACCTGGACCTTTAACCTTACTAATGTTACGCACGCACTTGGGAAGACCGCTTAGCATTTGTGCAGCTAAGCGCATGCGTAGGTTTTGTAAAACTAGAGCCTGATAGGAAGAGGCTGGTGTTATAATGAGTAACAACTTGGTCATTTCGCATTATGTTCATTTGTTTATTTTGAGGATCCAAGCTGGCTTTCGTTTCAAGGTCACTCAAGTGATGTTCCCCGTTCTGTGCCTTGGAGGATGTTTGCAGATATACCCAAATTGTAACAACACAACACACAGTGTAGCAAGACTGACAGTGTTTGCTCCGGAGAGTTTTAGCACCAGAATAACCTATGGAAGTACTGTTCACAGATGCACTGCGTATCCAGAGTGGAGTGGGGAAACTGTTTGTGCTGTTAGTCTCTTGCGGTCATAAGCATTATGTTAGTACCTACTGTTTAAAATCAGAACAGCAACATTACATATGTCCAGATACGGAAGGAAGTTATGCATGTCTAATTTTGCAAACTTCCAGTTTTCCAGTGCATCTACCATATGTGAAGAAGCCAGAAAAAAAACAAAGGTCACAAACATTATAAAGTAGCATAAATATTGTAAATTGCTGTTTAGAAAGCAATGTACAATGCAGGGAGAGATGAGTACTGTGTATTTTGTATTAAAAATTTACATTTATTTGTGTATTGGCAGCAGTTCCATAGCAACTAGCCAGCTTCTAATTATACGCCTAAAATATGAAAAATTTACTTTCCTCCTAAAAGATAAGCTTCTCATATGTTAGATGTTCTTTTTTTATTTCAGAACAATATCCTTTTTACCTAGAGGTTTCAAAGATGCTTAATATGCTTTTAAATGAGCCCCATTCTCTATTTTCTTCTCATTACTGACTTCTGAAAACTAGCCTGCCTAATTTGTTTCCTTGTATCATCAAAATATCTCATCCAGTAACTGTTCACTTGTTTGTCATCATGAGTCCTGCTGAACAGGGTCTTTCTGCAAAGGTTTGGGTTCCTCTTTCTGTTGAGCTCCTTTCCCTTTTCTCCCAATTGCTTTGGCAACGACAGTGGGAATCCTTCATTCAAATAGGCAGGGAAGAGACTGACTAGAAACTAAAGTGTTTGTTTTGTCAATTAGTCATTCTTAAGAAAACCAAAATGTTTTTTGAGCTCCCTGAGAGGTTCATGCACAAAAAAGGCAGAAGGAAACCAAAGGAAGAGTCCCACTGGAAGGAGGAAAACCTTTCTTCCTTGGCCAAGCAAGGATGCAAGAGGCAAGTTAATAAATCTGCTACAATCACACCAAAAAAAAAAAAAAGGAAGAAAGAAAAAATATTTTTTAAAATATGTTTTGTACCCAGAGTTTGTAATTTGAAATGACCAGGCTTAAAAGTACTGATCCCTTTATCACAAGAAGTATGAGTGTATGAAGTAGTGTGTGGTTTCTTTCTCACTTCTCCTTTCTTGGTAGATGTAGCTGTAATTTAGGCTGTGACAATTTTTGCACATTCCCAAGACAAATTTGAAAGCTTGGCTTAGCATTTCAGGCCTAGAAGAGGAGACAAAGCATGGAAGCTGGATGAAAGCTTGAGACATTTCCAGGAAGATGCCCCAATAAGTGGAGCCGAGCATTAGAAGCCTAAGACACTGGTGGGTAGAAGAGGTGTGTGCCAGGGGCTCTGTGCAAAGTAGGAGCATGTGATGGAACACGGGGCTTGAGAACGTTACGGCAGAAATGAGTGGTGCAGCAACAGGGGGCTTTTGGGCAGGTCCTTGAATGAGAATGTGGGAAGGAACTGCAGTGAAATGGAGAGCGGAGACAAATAGAGTTTTTTCATATGACACAATATTGATTTAATCATTTGCATTTTCCAGATCAAGGGCTTTTAAACATCTGATTTTTAGCGTAGGGAAAAGGCTTCATTTGTTTGTACTGCCCCCTAACTGCATGGCTCCAACAAGGCTGAATCCATGGATTTTCCACTCATGCTTACTTTAATCTTCATTTATTTCAGTTTTTCTTAAATGAAAATTCCTAAAGAGAAAAAAAAATGCGGAAGGAATAAATGTAGTGGCATCACAGTGACCCCCAAAACCAATAGTATTCTGCCTTGAAGTTTGTGAACATTTGAAAAAATGCAAAAGTAAGCCCCTCAAGCCTGCTAGGTCTGAGGTCTGCATATTAAAAGATATATACTATTACTGGATGAAAGCTAAAGTACATTAAAGTACCCTTTCAGTTTTAGTATTTGTATTTATTGTATTTTATATGTTTTAAATAACAATAAAAGTAATGTGTCCTGATACAGTAAATATACAGGAAGTGAACGTACGGGTGAAGTAGTGCGCAATCAGTGCCCGTAAAATGGAGATACGCTTCTAACTCTCAGCACAGTCGTAATGTCAGCTGTTTCATTTTGCTATGAAATTTATGCCTTATTTTTTCTCCAGTCATAGCAATGCTTTGAATCAAAAGGTGGAGAAATCTTGTTGTTTCTACTGTAGAAGCACATCTCAATAACATAAAATTCTCTGTTGATTCAGAACAATAATGTTCACACACACACAAAAAAATTCATCTTTGCATGGACTTCCCACAAAGGCAAAATTCTGGGTTTTGATGAAAATATTTTTTCAGGGATGGCACTGTAAACTTGGGTGCTCAGAGTCAAACCTAGCTTAACATTTGGTGTTGTGGCACTGTGAGGCTACGTGTAATGAGAAACCACTTTCTTGTGGGGTTGGATGACCCAGAAGGGGTCACTGGATGCAGAAGGGCCATGGCTGTCACCGTGAAGCCACATGGAGCTGATAGTGGGATGGGAAAGCTCTTGCATGAGAGCTTTCTCTTCTCTGAGGTCTCTCCAGCTTCTGTTCCTTCATTTTCATGGTCACTGACACAGTTACTCTCTTTGGAAATACGACTGGAAGTGCCTCACAGACTGGTGCACATCTATGACCAGTGCAGTCTAGAAAAGAAAAGTCACTGGGGAGATAATTTGTTCCTCTGAGGGGAGTGAAAATACAAGAGGGAGTGGTGGGAGGGCACTACGTCACTAGTCGACAAGTTCTGGTCTCCCTCCTTTAGAAGAAATGGGTATTTTAACCAGTTCATAAAGTGCCCCGGTGAGGAATCAGAACTGATAGGCTGGGAAGAGAGTGCAAACAAAACTTCTACATGTCAATACACTAAATTTTCTGTTTCTGTCTACCTACAGTTGTCTCAGCCTTCAAATGTTTCTCAGACTTACTTAAACAAAAGGCTACCTAAACCTGAGGGAAAAGCATAAACATCTTATGCAAAGTTACTTCATTGCTGCTTTTAGTTTGAAAGTAACTGTTTTTCATTTCTGAAAAAAATCTAAACATATTTTCAATGTGAATTACTTTTTCTGACTTGATTTCTTACTTTGGTTTTCCCGTGTGAATTTACATGATGCAGATGACCTTCTGATGTATCATGGTGGCCTACAGGTTGAGAAATCCTTCCCCAGGTTGTTTTTTTTAAGAGTTACCAAGGCTTTCCAGCCTTCAGAAGAGTCTATGAACTGTCTTCTCTGCTCAGGTAGAAATCCTCATTTAGGTGGATGATGTCTATACCTAAACTTGAAAATACAACTAGAACTTCTAGAACTCGAAGTATTTTCAAAGATGCTACAACTAACACTCGGTTCCCTCATTATCATTAACATTCAACAAAGGAGGTCAGTATGATCATTCATATTTTACAAAGAGAGAAACAAATTATGAAATTTAAATCAGGAACTTTTTTCTAACTTTTGCTGTTTGCATTGTTAAGGAATAGCTTATTTATTCTTCTGTCATTTAACATTTTCTTAAATGTTCTAAAAGTTTCATGGCACACTACTAATGCTAACTACCAAAATCCTGGAACAATGTAATAGTGTTGCCTTTTAATAAAAAGTAGGCATTTTAGAACTTAATATTTTACAACTCATAGCATTTCTTAAGCATTTTAGCTTATGCTGCCTTTGATGTGCAATCTCTTCGGTGAGAAGAATACTTTTTGTTATTGTTCCTGGTAGGAAAAGCAGAGGTGGAGGAAGTAAAAACATCCCCTTATCATCTGAGCGACTCAATTCCTGATCAATAGTGTGATAAAGGCTTCCGTAGGAAGATAAAATAAGGTTCCTAGAAAAGCCGATCCCCCTGCCATATTCAGCAGAAAAAGCGTTTTGACAGTGCCCATTTATCAAGACCAGGCAAGATATAGAAACTCGATGGGGTCTTGTGTCTCAGGCGTTAGGGATACCAGCCCTAGAAGGGCTAAAGCATTGTGTACTAGTATGTATTGAGCCTCCTTCCAGGTGGCAAACAGCTGCACCTTTTTATAAAACTTCAAAAATAAATCTGAAGTGCTTGCTTTCAGCCAATAAGTGTTATATTTAATTGAACCGTTCTGCGAATGTTATAGCTCAGGCACCCAGAAAGATGGTGAATATTTAGTATATTTGTTTTGTATTTCCACCGGTCAACAGAATAATGAAATTCCTTAACTACTTCTCTTTAACTTGCCTGAAGAAAGCACGGTATGTTGCTAAATCGCTTTTCACTGGCCCTGCCGAGAAACAACTTTAATCCTTGTTAGAAAATTGCAGAGTCTGGGCCTGACAAAGAGCTCATGCCTGGCGCATTGTGAGCGCTGGGAGCGGGGCGAGGGGAGCCCTTTACAGCTGCGTGCCTCCAGCCCGCCTCAGCTGGACTATTTAGGCGAGGAGGTTTGTCAATTCCTCCCGACAATGGAGCGAGTTTTTCAGTGCCTGTAGCCGCGCCGAGCCCCGTTGGGGATCAATGCTGGCCATTCAAGCTGCACCCTCTTTCATTGCTTTGGTTTGTTAATTTAAGACTAAAGGTCCGCTGAGGGGGTTTAGGGTGTTTAAGAAAGCTGATGAACTGTTTAAGAAATCTGATGAACTGAGAGCGTTTATAGCCCTGGTGTGGCAACTATTGGCACTGAGGGAGCTGTGTCCTTGTTGACCCTCTTGTTATTAAAAATGCACAAGTGCTGCGCTTCTCAATATTTCAACACTCTTTCATTGTCAATACCACCTTCTGAGCCCTTCAGCTTGTTGCTTGCTCTAAAGATCTTCTTAGATTGGGTTTGAAAACTTCACCTTAAACACTAGATTAGACTGATGTTCTGTTTTCCGTGCTCCTGTTGATTTGTTGAACCTTCCCAGGGCTGGAAAGCAAGTAGCAGCTTGATGGGGAGACAGGCTGCTAATATGATTTACCAGTCTACAGTCATGCACAATAAGTGTGAATAAATACAGGGGTCTCACAGAGTCAACCCTAGCCTTTCCTTTTCTCTTATTTTTTACTTTAAAAGAGGTATCTCAGGAGAATGAAGTGAGTAATGCATGCCCTTACAGGAGCTGGATGAGCTATGAATAAGAAGAGGGGGGAAAACAGGGAGGCAAACGTATTTTTGTTAAAGTGGTTGGCTGCTGTTATGCACTGATGTGAAAAAAATACATAATAAACACTTACTGCTTTATTCTTGCATAGACAACAGCAAAGAATATGGCACTAATACCATATCATTGACATCTGCAAGAGTCACATTGTCCTTTCATTGCTATTGTTAGTAGTGGGAAAGTGACTTTTTCTTAAAACCACCTAGAAGGATTTTTTGTTATTATTGTTGCTTAAAAACTGTAATCTCAGAACCATTGGTTAATCGGGGAAGCTTGTGAGTTTGCAACAGATTCCCGTAAGTCACAGTAGATGCATCCCTGCCTCTATAACACGCTCACAGTTGTCAAAATGTGCGGCCTTACATTCCACCTCTGAGAGGCATTTGCAGTGCTGTGCATTTTAACAGGCTCCAAAAGAAGCAATAGGGAAATATTTACTTTTCTTCTTATGAAGTCCAGCAGATTTATTTTTATGCAGCTTCAGCCTCTACTGAGTGCTCAAAACTTGTGGGTATAAGGCCAATAGTGAACAGGAATGCTATCCACAAGAACCTCTGGGAGGACTCTAAAAATACACTGGATGTGATCGTTATTAAAAATACCATGACAATTCAAAATAAGAATACATCTTTTTCTAATATAATAGCAGTCCTATTTTTTCTGAACAGTGTATGTTGACAGAGGAGCAAGTACCGTAGTATCATTTCACCATCACCGAATTAAACATTTTTACTGAAAGTTTAATGTATTAAAACTAGTCAGGAAAACATATTATATCATTTTCATTCACAAATTTGAGTAGCAAAATTAAATCCCTCCAATTTCTTAGTTGTTTTCGGTGCATGTAAGTGTATCACAGATACGTATGGAGACTCTAATTTTTACTGCATCCATCTTAATTATCTGGCTGGGTTTAAGACACATATTTTGCCAGAAAACTGAGACTGGGTCTATTCTCAGTGATCCGGCACCGTTCAGTGGTGTTGCATGGGGAAACCGATCACTGAAGTTCCCATCCTGTCCGTAGTTTGTTCGTGTGAGCAAGTTTGAGCCCCTTCTGCTTTCTGTTGGATACAAACCGAATACATCGTGGATGTGTTATTGGATTTTTATTTTTTTTTATGGAAGAATTGAGAAAACTCCGCTACTAAAATCATTCTCTCTACCAGGATTATGTTAAAGATTAACAACTGTAGAGCTTGAATGATAATATAATAATTGGGCTCATCTTGTTGCAAAAAACAATAGATATTCTGGGTAGAACACTTTGCATATGAATTTTTATGTTCATAAAAATAGAGTTCCCTGAGTGAATGAGATCAACTGTATTTTATTTTCTAGACATCTGTATTCATACAACACCTGTCATATAGTTTTCAGTGGCACTTAGTAACAACTCTGTCACGTTAAAAATATTTTACAGGTACTTATAAAGGAAATCAAAGCCAGCATGCATGTTTGAGGTGAAATAATGTAAATAGTATAAGAATGTCATGCAGTGATAAAACCCCAGTATTTTATGGATACCAAATCAGTCCCACATTTTATTGTATAAATCAAACTACTTCTATGAAATGTGCAGCTTTCTGCATTTTGTGTGGTGTGTTTACTTCTGTAAAATAGTAAATTAATAGGAGAAACTTTAAAAAATGTAAAAGTAATTTATTTCCAATGATTTAAAATTAAAATACATTTTAACACATTAAACAAAATAAATGGAAGTCATTATGATATGAAAATCCTATTTCTTATTTCAAACTTATCTTGAAACTGATAGTTACAATGAGACGAGACTGTTTCCTGTAAGGAAAAGGTATTTACCTATATTTACTGTATGTATTTAAAGCTTTTGCCAGAGACCTTACATTTTGATTACAGAATTCTATTTTTGCCTTTTGTTACACCCAGTAGCCAGTAATTTGTCTTCTTTTTTTTTTCAATATATATTTTCTTTTATTTTTTAATGTAGAGGTGGCTCATGAGACGTGTCAGATCTTTCCTTTGAATTACTTCATGAGGTTTACCTTCCCTGACATGCTGCATTTTCAGATATGCACAATCTTTCCTCTCTTTGCATATCTGCGTATTTTGTAAAGACACAGGAAATTACATTAGAAAAGAATTTAAGCCTCTTCCCTGTGGGGAAAGAGACTAGAAGCAGCTCTGAGACAAACTCTTTTAATCTCTCGCTGCTAAAATTAAAAAAAAAAAAAAATCTCTTCCTTTTTACAGTTTGACTAAATGACATCTGGCTGGTATTTTACAGGAAGGGGAGAAAAACTGCTACAACTATGTTTAGTAAAATCTCTTTTAATCCAGTTAATGTGAAAGAACTATTATAGTAGCTATTTGGATCTGAGCATTTTTTTACGGTAACATAGACACCAACAGCAGAGAGCTTATTCTTACCCCATCCATTTGTGCAGCTTTGAATGAAAACATACCCATGCCTAAGACACAAAAAGGAAATAAGGTAGGCTGTAATTATAATTAGTAGTTAACATAAAACAAAGCCTTAACGTGTTTATTTTGGGAGGGGTGGAGTGATGTTTTGATCATACTTAAATACAGTTTCCATGGATTTCTGAATTTTTTTACTTAACAAAGAAGTGATTTGAAAGAAAAAAGCAAGACAGGTTCTATATTCTATGTTTGGTGCTGTTTTCCTGTGTGGATTGGAAAACCTAGGTATTGCAAAATCTCTCTCAAGATACCCTACCTGTGTTTTTTCCCCATGCTGTTTTAGCTGTCAGTTCTCTCGTGTAATTGTATATTTATTGTCTGTTCTTACTGACAGATAGCAAAGTGCGTAACGCTATTTTGCTTGAAAATGTTGTAACTGAAAGATAAAATGGAAGTTGCTAATTCATGTAAAGAACAGTCTAGGTCAAGTTATTTGATTTCCTACTGACCCGTGCAATTCTCTTAACAGGAAATTATATCATTGTTGACTTCAAGTGCTGATCTGTGATCATTTCAAAGTGTTTCATTACCTCTCATTACCAAATCTGTTAAATGAATACTGCAGGGTTGTTTGGTGGTTTGTTTGTTGTTTTGGTTTTTTTTTTTTTATCTGTCTTTTCAGCAATGGTATAGCAGCTCCATGAAAGTCATATGCCTGTGGTTGGCTGATAGATTAGACCTTCAGCTTCACATCTACCAGCTGAAGACTCTCATCAAGATAGTGAAGGTAAATAAAATGTGTTTGGGTTAGACTGCATAGTAAAGAGAGAAAAGTGATGAAGTATTAACATGGATAATTTCCTCAAAGTTAAAAAATGTCGAATAAAGTTGCAAGCTTATGTAATTTTGGGTTGGGGTTTCTTTTTTCCACAGTAGTTGCAAGTTTGAGAAGAAAAACAATTTATTAAAACCTCTAATGTTAATTATATGTGCACTAATAATTGTCATCCATCCTGAACTCTGTGACAGTTATCATTGTTCCAAGGAATTTTAACAGATTACTGCTATCAGTACAGTAATGTTGTATAGTATTCCTAGTAAATTATTGTTTGTCATATTAGTGGGTTTTTTTTGTTTTACCTTAATAATCACAGTAGCAGTCTTTCTCCATTTTGTCTCCATTTTTCTCCTAAAAAGTAACTATTTTCTCTTTCTTATGTGCATGTGACTACTAGAAACAATTGGAAAACAATATTCAAAATATTAGATAACATTTTCTAATCTTTCATACTCTGGGATAAGTATCAATAGAAAACAAATCCCTCCCGTCCAGTCCTCAGTCATTTACAATGGCTAATGTCAAATGCTTCCAAGCAAAGTGTAAAATATCTTGCAATAGGCAATTATGGGTTAACCTACCATAAAAGAAAATTTCCTCCTAGCTCCCTTTCAGATCTGTTAATACCCTTAGGCAAGAGACAGAAAGCCATTTCAGATCTTCATCCTCTTAGTTCTGTCTTCTTTAACTCTGAGCATTCTTGTTATCTGTATAAATGTGGAATAAGATTGTTGGAACTAGATGATCTTTGAGGTCCCTTCCAACCCAAACCATTCTATGATTCTAAGAAGCACCTGTTGTCAATGCTGATCTTGATTTCTTCAAAATATTTTCTTATTAAGTTCATGCAATCCTGTAAAGTCAGAGGCGTTTTAACTTGTGGACAATAGAATTGCAACTGCAACTTTCAGGATTCAGTAGTTAAAAGGAAAAGAGAGAGAGAGATGCAAGAAAACAGTCATAATAATGATGTCATCATGGCTCCCTGAACGACTCCAGCTTAGCTTTGCTATTTTTTACCTTAACTGATTTCTCTGGAAACAGGATTTGGCTCTTCATTATATTATGTGCCAAAATGGTAGAAGCAGTTTGCTATTTGTGGTTGAAATGAATGGCTCTTGTGAAAGGTTTCAAGTCTTTCTCAAGTGAAGGTAATCGTCCTCTGGAGGGGAAAAAGTGCTATGGGATCGAAAAACTGTGCCCAGTGAGATCTAAGAATGGGCAGACTAAATTATACCAGTTAAATATGACCCAGGAAATTAAAGGAAGAGGTTTTTATAAACTTGAAATTCAGGTGAATGAGCAGCGCTGTCAGCCAGCCTTCCTTCTGCAGCCTGGCACACTGATATTAGCCTTGTTCAAAAGAAGTAGGGTCCCAGTGGCGATGGGAACACCCTGGTCATGGCGGCAGCATTTCTGTGCCTGTGCGCCTGCTTTGCTTTGCACATAAATTCCAAGTGTGTTATTCCATGGCACCTTCTGTGGACACAGAAGATCGAAGAAGATGATGTCAATCATAGAGGTACCAGTCAATGTATTGGAAGGTAGCAAATCTTGTCCACCTCTGTTTTGGTGGGTGAAGGTGGCAGAACTGGAAAAACAGAAACTTATCCAACGAGAGGCTGCTGGGAAACAAGAAAAAATGGTTCAAGTAGAGTATCATAGGAAGCTTTCACTGCCACAGCCCAGCTGGGGAGTAGCACATGGGGAGGCACAGTTCCTCCAAAGTCTAGAGTGAATGAATGGACTTCTCTGTTTGCTTTCAGAAAAACTGTGAGGCAGTGTTGCCCCTGTCATCTCTTGGAAATACTCCAAAAAAGGAGTAGGATGGCATTTTTAAGGGACATGGGATGAGTAAGAAATAGATGATTCTTTCATGTTTGGGTGCAGCAAAGGTAGTGTCATTATTAAGGATGACCTAAAGAATTAAAAATTGCTTCTTGCCATTAAAGCCAAGACAGATGATGGCATAAAGGTATCATTAGGTGTCTGAGACACGTGCAGAGGGACGTGACTAAAAAAGGGTCAAGGACCAAGAGGAAACTTAGGGAGAAATGAAAAATTAAGCTTGGAAGTGAACATTATTATCCTGCAAAAGTATGTCAAGAGAAGAGCAATGACTGAACCCCAGAGTGCTGGTCTGAGAATTCACGGAATACAATGTAAAACTGAAAGAAATTGCTGTAGGACCTGTTAACAGCATAAAAGGAAATTGAATGCACAGTGTTATAAAAAGGGAATGCAATGGTGACACTTGAAAAAGACCAGGCAGGGTACTTGCAGGAGTGTGTGAGCAAAACATAAGCTGCATCCATTGACTCTGAAGTTGACCTATGAAAGTCAAATAAATCTCAGTTGCAGTGATTCAGACAAGGTTTAAATAATAATCATAGATAGTGGCAGAAAAAATTCTCCCAGCTGAATGTTACCCATTTTGAGAGGTGTCTTTTGCAGTTCTCTGAAGTATTGAGTGAAACAAGATCAGCTCTTTTCTCTTTTCTTTCTCTAAGGGTTGTGCACGGTCTCCTCCAGCAGAGGAATGGGCCTGATAGCCCTTAATTATTTTCCATTTTCTTTTTCTATAGTCTCTTCCGTAAACATTGGGAACTCGTACTAACAGTGTACACAAAATAAGAAACTAACTAGATCAACTTGTCCTTCTTAAGATTTTTAGGCTAACTTCAGGAAAGATTATTTCAAATGTGTTACAACTTAAAAATAAAGAAGGTAGAGTAGATGATTTTCCATATGCTCACTTGAACATAGCATCAATGAACAAAACAATTCCACTCAGAATTCTTACTTGATAGAAAGTCAAAGAAGAAAGTCATATTTGCTGGTTCATAGGAAGGCTGGATACCAGGGAAACAAAACTTCCTCGGGGAGGGGGCGGGGGGGGGATATCTAGATGTGAGTCAAAATGTATGTGACAGAGTGTGTATTAACTGACTGAAGTAGTCACCTGAAAAACTTTTACATCATAGAATATAGATCATAATCTAAAATTTATTTTATTTTTCCACATTTGGCATATAAAGGTAAAGATAAATGCGCATAAAGTCATATTATGGTGAGTCAGACATTTGGATAATAGAGAAAAATTTTTCACCAAAAGGGCTATCAAGCACTGGAACAGGCTGCCCAGGGAAGTGGCTGAGTCACCATCCCTGGAGATATTTAGAAGACATGTAGATGTGGTGCTTAGGGACATGGTTTAGTGGTTGGACTTGGCAGTACTAGGTTAACGGTTGGACTTGATGATCTTAAAGGTCTTTTCCAACCTAAATGATTTTATGATTTGCATTTTCTGTGAAATGACCTGTAGCCAAATTCACATTTCAATATGCAGTTAGAAAAAAATCTATGTTGGTTTCTTATTGAATAAATGAGATAAATGGAAATTACTGAGAAATCAGCATACAGTTATAGAAATGTAGTACAAAACACAATCTCTTAAAGGAATGACCATCAAAGTGTGGCTTGTAGACTGTCTATGGTTTGTAGAAATCTCTTGCAGTCCAGAAACTAAGACCGCAAAATCTTTAGTAAACTCTAGATGATAAGTCCCTAACTGCAGGAGGAACAAATCTATTCTGCTGGCATGCTAGAAGTGGCCAGTGTGTAGTGGAAGACTGCTCAGACTTCCGTGATTCAGGATGGTTTATTTTTGCTGCAGAAAACCTACCGAGACTTCAGGTTGCAAGGCGTGCTGGAGGGAACGCTGAACAGTAAAACCTATGATACCGTTCACAGCCGTCTGACCGTAGAGGAGGCCACGGTCTCAGTCACGGATGCGGGAGGACTTCAGGGCATTACCATGAAAGACAGCGATGAGGAGGAAGGATGATATTGTTTCACCAAGCATTTGGAGTTTGGGAGTGATGGTCTGAGGCTGGGGGTTATCTTTGGCTTGGGGTTTTTTTTGGTAATTTGTCCTTGTAGTTGCATTTATAGTTTTGCCTTATGATATAGGTGCAGAAATGTAATATGCTCCATTTATTTTTTTTTAAATGAAAGTAAGATTTTCAGAGGAAAAGTGCCAAGGACTTTTTGAGAACAATGGTTGTAGCATATTTTAATGTATAGCTTTGCTTAGGGCTGCAAGAACACTGGCATGGAGTTTGAGTTCCACTTGTGATTACGTTTCTTGCCCTTTTGTTCGTTACCATTCGTTCTTGTATCTCATCAGATATTGATGTCCTGTGCAGAAAACAAAGTGTGTGCATCACTTAAAACCCAACTATACAGGAAATCATTCTTGGAATAAGTCAGTACCCTAGGTAAAAAAATAGTGTATTATTTTCAGGATTACACTTTGTTTACCTTTTTTTGTGCTTAATTTTACATTATTATGTGATGTGCATTCAAAATTTTAATCTTGGTTCTTTGTATTTTGAGGTTGGTATACAAGTAGTAGGACTTCAAGGACAGTCAATACATACAAACTACTTAGGAGTGTTGTTGTGTCTATTCATTTTGCAAGTTTAAAGATATTTCATCATGTTGGATGTCAGTAAGCTTGCCATCAATGTTTCTATTTCTGTGACAAATTTCAGGCAATAAGAATACATTTTGTCGTGACCATTTCTGTATCTACCCAAGTTTGTATAGAATTCTACAATTAAAAGATGTTTTCAATATTTCAAACCATTTGAACTGTTGTATGATGTCTCATGAGAACAAGTTTTTGAAAGATTATTGTATTTAGTTTATATAGAGATTTATAGCAAATATATTTATTTTATAAAGCAGATATATATAGCAAACAAATATCCAAGGACACAATGCCTTGATAAAGCAAAAAAAGCAAACAAAAACTCCTCACTGGCAGATGAACAGACAGTGCCTGCTGCCCATTTTTCTATGCCCTCACTGTGAGCTGGAAAGAATTCAAATTTTCATCAGTCAAAATTCCCACAACATATGAAAAATGCAGCTTTTGGGGGGGGGGGGGGGGGGGGGGGGGGGGGGGGGGGGGGGGGGGGGCAGCTGCAAATGACTAATTCCTGGGTTTGTGTAGACAAAATCAGAAAAAACACAGATGATACTCAAAGAAGTAAGGAAGGTTGCTGAGGTGCTTATTAAGCCACAGTGTTATACTTGAAGGGCTTCACTGATGGACTGTCGGGAATTTACAAGGCCGGTGTGAAGTTTCCCTGCAAGAACAGCCCGTAGAACTTCAGAGGTCTGTCGTGAGCATGTGGGGCTGCAGGAGCTGCGAATGAGAGCTGTAAGGAGAGGGTTTTTCAACACACTTGGAAGCTTGGCCAAGCAAGGAAGGGCAAATTATGCTTCTTCCTGCCTGTCTAGGGAGAAACCCAAAGCGGCATTTTTTTCCCTGTGGCAAACCAACCAGCCTCCTCATCTGCACATGAGTTGAGGTGAATTCCGTGAAAAGGAAGAAATGGGAGCTGGTGAGGAAAACCATTCTCAGCTCTTCATGCCCCAAGTGAGTGCTCACCCCCAGGTGCCTGGGGAGACTGGGAGGGCAGGGGTGCAGGCTGTGTGCAGCTGCAATGCAATGTGTGTTTTGGGGAGCAGCAGGGTGAGAGGGGGCTGCTGCAGGGCAGGGCGGCCAGAGAGGCGGGAAAGGCGAACACAGGGTGCTCCCCTACATTGCTTTGTATTCACGTTGCCAGCTCTGCTGGGCTGGAGGGAGCACAGGGAGCCTCAGCAGTATTTTCCACCATTCCCAGCCTCCCAGATGGGTTTGCTGGTTTAGGTTTTGATAGCAGTAAAAGAATTGCATATCCTTTTCCCATCTCTTCTCCTAGTCGTGCCGGTGCATGGAAGTTGACAGTGTTTGAAGGGCCAGGTGGGGCTCTGGTTGAAACCCAGGCTGGGTAAGAGGCAGCCTGCCGCACCTGGAGCTGCAGCCTCAGCCCCAGTCTGGCTGCGGCAGGCAGCGGGGTACAGAGGAAGCCAGGCTGCCCAACATAACACCCAGCTCCCAAACCCAGTGAGGCAGAGAGGTCAGTGCCAGTCAGGCCCAAGGGGACCTTTGTCTCTGCAAAGATCCCCCTGCTTGCCCTCACCCCACCATTTTTACATTCCTAAGACCCTGTGGTTATGTGGCAGTCACCACACTGAGAATGGTTTCCTAGTAAGGCAAACAACTCTCCCTAACAATTTGGCCAGAGTCGATTATAGTAATTTCACCTGCCAGAGACTCAAGAGGACTCATAGGCCATCATGGTCCTGATGGGCCCCACCTGGGACCCCCACCCACAGCCTCTGCCCAGGGACTCGGCCTCAGCTCAATCCAGGGCTGCCAGTCTCTGCCCCAGCGATGGAGTAGGAGCGCTGGATTCTCACTCAGCTACAGCCCCACCTTTGCTTGCTTATGGGTCCTGTCGATCCAGACCCTGACCCATGAATTGACTTCAGACCTTCCTGATCATCACAAACGTGTCAGTGATCTGGACTCTGGGTTGCCACCACCTCTGCCTGCCCCAGCCTGCCCTGCTCCCTGGCTGGGTGTGGTGGGACCAGCCCTGTCCCTTAGGGAGCCATCAACTCTTTCTATGCCCTGACACAATTAAAAACAAAACAAAACAAAACAAAATATCCATGATTTTTTGTGGCTTGAAGTGAGTCTGAGTTACTCACATTTCATGAAGCATGATACATGTACACCCCATATGTCGAGTGCTTTGCTATACAATTTCATCTGCATGCAGTACTTGCAAGACACGTCTGTCAGTAAGATCGAGTAAGGAAATAGTAAAAAAAAAAAACCTAAAGATAATGTAACCATGAAGAAGTTACAAGATGTTTGTGATTTCAGAGAAATTAACTCAGACACAAAGTATGTGATGAATTATTATTAGAAAGGCAGCACAGCAGACATCACAGGAAGGCAGGTACAGAAATGACAGCGCTCCAAAGGTCATTCCATTTCTCATTAATTCACATATTTTATTAGTAACTAAATTTGTGAAATCGTGAACAAACGCCAAGCTTGAGAAGGCCAGTGAGTATCTGTGTGACAGCTTCGAAGTCGGGCACCGTCGCCGCCAGCAGCCGCGGCAAAACCCCGCTGGCACGGAAGCAAGGTCCGCCTTTACATTTTAATTTACGTGTTTAAAACCTCAGCACACTCCTAGAGGTGTCTGCCCGTCCGGGAGAGGCGAGCATCGCCTCTCGCTGTACATCTTCGTGGGCGGCAGCCGGCGGCTCTCCCGCCGCTCGCCCCGGGGCTGCGCGGGGGGCCCTGCCCCAGCCGCCGCCCCCACCGCGGCCTCCGCTTTTCCCAAGCGGGCGCGGAGTGCAGGGAGCCCTTAGCAAGGGGGCGGGAGGGGTCTCGTTTAATTCACCCCCCCTGTATCTTTGTGGCATAAAAGGGGCGTGTTGAAGCCGAACCGGGAAAAGTCACGACCGGGTGCTCGCCCCGCGCTGCGGGCGATGTTCGGGGCCGGGGCGGGAGCGCGGCGCTGCCCCTGCCAGCTCTCTCCCGCCGTCGGGGCAGGGGGTGCCCGGGGCCAAGAGCTCGCACCCCTCGGCTATTCCTTCCCCCCTCCCCGAAGGGCAAGGCAGAGGCCGGGGGCACCGCCGGAGCGGCAGGGTTTGGAGGACCGAGCCCCCCCACCCCCGTCCAGGCCCCTGCAGGACCCCGCAGCTCCCCGCTGCACCGTCCTGCGGCTGCCGCTGCCCGCCACGGCCCCGCCACAGCCGGTCCCGCCTGCGGGGGGCGGCGCGACACCCGCTTGGCGCCGTTTGCGCCCGCACCGGCGGTTCCCCGGCGGTGACCCTCGTGGCTGTAGAGCCAGCCCGCGCTTTAAATCCGATCCCGAGCAGAGAGCGGGCAGCCTCCGTTGCGGGAGCCGGTGCAGCTTTGGAGGGAGCGCTATACCGGGGGGGGGGGGGGGGCGAGCGGCTCCCGGGGGGCGGGTGCTCATAAAAGGCTCCCACAGGAGCGGCCTCCCTCCTTGGCCCCGGGGACGCAGCACCCACTCAACGCTTCCTGGGGTCCCGGGTTGATCTCGGGTCAGGCCCCGGGTGTTTCCAGGCTTGTGGGGGGCCAGAGCTCCTCCTGGGGCACACCAGCCCTCGGCGCGGAGGGCGGTCGGGGCACCTCTGCGTGGGCAGCAAGTGCGGGTCCACGAGGGACGTGACAATGAGCGCGGGGTGTCAGGGAGGGGGTGTAAGGCTTTGAGGTGGGTTGCTGGTGAGCCCTCCTGCACAGAGAGTACCTGTTACGCATCTGTCCAAGGGGTTTGAATCAAACGTTTGACTAACCGCTAACGAGCGCGCAGGAGACGGCGGGAGCCTCAAGGCAGCCACGGGAGAGTCCTCTTGCAGAGGGGAAGCTGGACTGGGAAGGGACGGAACCTGGGACCCCCGTGGGACCCGCAGAGACACCTCGGCTGGCCCGGGATGCCCAGCGCAGCCCCCGGCCCGGCCGGGCTCCCACCGGCACAGGCGCGTTTTAATAGCGACACAAAAACGCCAAACGACACTCCCCCTCCAAAACAAACAAAGAAACAAAAAACAACCAAAGTTTAAGTTTTTGACCTCAGGGGGAATACTGTCGTGTGTCGTCTGCCCCCCCCCCCCCGCCCCCCCCAAACCTCCCCCCAATGCCGAGGGCTGCTCTGTTGTCCCCCCGTGTCCGTGTCCGGGTAGGGGTGCCGGGAGAGCAGCCGGGGGTGGCGGGGACCCCTCTCCGGGCGCCGTCCATCAGCCGCCGCGACGGGGTATGGCTCCTGCTTTTGTTCTTATTTTCATGTTTTTCACTTGGCTTCTCCCTCCCTCTCGGCTGCCGAACACCGAAATGGACCTCGCCGCAAGAGAGCGGGGTTTTGTCCCGGTTCCGTGGCCGGCAGCCTGTTGATGGCGGACACCTCGTCCCCGCCGTCACGGCGAGCCCCCTGTACCCAGATGCCGGGAATGCAGCACACAGGCGCCCACGCAGCCGACCAGCTCTTTGCTTTGCTCCAGGTTAGCTCCCAATACACTGGGAGAAAATAGAAACAAAAATAAGTTAATTGCTCCTGATCCTATTCAGGAATCTTAAAAATAAATAGCTTCCCCGAGCCAAAGAGCGCAAGGCGTTCATTTAGCAGCAACGGGGCTAAACATTTGTTGAACTGGGAAAGGAACAAATGAGAAAGTGTCATTCATGGCTCCAGCTGCCGCTGGCCCCTCCCAGCCACTTTCACCAAGGGCCCTTTGGAGCTGATGACACCGCTGGGTCCCCTCACTGGCGGACTGATTAGATTAGACGTGATTGCTGCAGTTCACGTTCGTAGCTGGCACACTTAGACAAATCGCTTGCATGAATTACGGGAGGGCCGGGAGCGCTGCTTTAGAGGGTCACTTGTAATTTCGATTATATGTGATTAAAGGCTTTATACGTGAAAAGGCTTAATTTGCACCCGTTTGGTTTTCGGTTTAGGGGGGTCTGTACGAGACGTACTGTACTGTCAAACTTTGTTTTACCTCCGGGAACACTTGCGTTTGGCGGGTCAGTGTCAACTGTTTTTCTTTTGTGATGGATTCGATTAAAAATAGCAATACTTTATGCTTTTCCTTGCTGTGGAACCGATACGGAGGGATGCTAACACGCACTCACTGTATGGGGAGACTATACATAGTCTCAGAAGATAAATACACACACACACACACATATATATATATATTTTCCCCGGAGAAAATGTCAGTGGAGAAAACGCCGAAGTGTTACAACTTAAAACAACCCGAGAAAGCCCAAGCGCCTTTGCCCGCGCTCTTGAAGCAGCAGAGCCCGAGGGTGCTGCCCGGTGTGCCCGGGCTCTGCTGCCGCCCTCGCCTCGCCTCGCCGGGGCCGGGCCGGCCGGGGATCCCCATCCCCCGTCCCAGCAGCCGGGCCGGCAGCGGCAGGTTCCCACCGAAAAGGACGGCGGTGCTGGATCTCCCGCAACGCCGGCGGATACACGGGAACCGCGGCTGGCCCACCGTCCCGGTAATCCCGGGGTCCGCTTCGCCTCGCTTTGACTCTTTCCCCCGTTTATATTTTGTTTTCCCTTCAAAAGACAACAAACAAGCAGGTCCCGAGTGGGAATGAACCGCGAGCCCAACAGCCAGGGGCTAATCCCGAGTTTTAACAAGCCACGGTCAAGGCGCTTCGCTGCGGCGGGGTCTGCCGGCTGGCGGGCGGCGCGGCTCCAGGCGCCCCCGGGACGCGGGGCCGGCGGCGGAGCTGGGAGCGGAGGCAGCTCTTGTCCCCTGTCCGGGGTAAATCGCCTCTTCACAAAGGCGGCGGCTCAGGAGCGGACTGCGAGGACTGGTATTTAGCAAACCCCAGCTTTTGCAGCGAATCTCGATGGTGGCACTATTAATGATGATTATTACAATAACAACAACAGTAATCAGGATCTGACCGAGCTCCGTCGGGTCCGCTGGTGCCGCGGCCAGAAGTATTTGCCGTAACCTCCCGAGTCTCTCCACGTTAAGCTCGCCCAGACGAACGGCCCCGGAGCCCGGCTGGTCGGTACCTTCCCTTCCCCAGCCGGCGGGAGCAGGGAGCTCGCTGCGAGAGGGAGCCTGCTCGGGCAGGAGGGCTGCGGTAAAACACTTCCAGGAAAAGATTAATACACGCAACAGAAGGTTAGCGGAGTTATTATCCTTTTCAATTCATTTTTTACTTAAAAACGCAATGGAATTATTCATTTTATTAAGGAGGAAGAAATTAAAGATTAGGCTTTAGGCGGTATTTTACCTCCCTCTAATCGCCTCTGGGATCGGATTGGAGTAATCCTGACGACGAGATGAATTCGCCGGTGACTCGGATTTTGAGTGCATGTAGAGATACGTTATGATAATAATGCAAGTGAGCAATATCAAGAACATAGCTTAGGAGCGAATGAAACACAAAACCGATTACGGGGAAAAAGAGAACAGCAGCTTTCCCGGGCAGAACACGAAATCAACTCGAGGCAAAACTTTTGCCCTTAATTCCTCCGACGGTTTGTAACTCTGGGAGGCCGGCGGGCCCGCTCCTTCCCCCGCCGGCCCCTTCTCTCTCCGCCAGCCTGGAGAGAGGTCCAGACCCGGGGAGGCTGGTCCAGCCTCCAGCCCGCCGAGCCCCCTGCAAAAAGAAACCAGCCAAGAGGTTACTTTTCTCCACCCTCAGAGCCTGTAAATCTCTCTGCCTCGGGAAAAACCTCCCTGCACTGGCACGACTGCAAGATATTTGCAGCTCGGCAGATGTGTAACATCGCTAAAAAGATGCGGTCCGAGCGCAAAACAAAGCTCGGGATAGGTCTAAAAAAATATATATATCGACATTGGTTTTAGTAAGTCTGTATTGCATCAACTCCAGCACTAGCGAGGCTCCATCTCTGAGACGGAACAGAATGACTTCCCAAAAAAGAAAAATAATTTAAAAAAAAAAAAGAAAAAAAGAAAAATACGGCTTTTAGATCGCTATTTAATAATTAGGCACGAACATAACTTTTGGTGTGAGGTACGGAAAGAAAAGGAGGCATATCCGTAAAGAAGTAAGGAATAATAAAGCTCCCGCTTCTCCAAGAGTGTATCTCAGTATTGAGGAGGCCAGTATAATTGTAATGGCAGGGCTGTAATTGCTGCTTTGGGATATTTACCCTGCTCAAATGACACTACATATTTTACTTTCAAACACATGTCAAAAAGTCAATCCCAAAAAGACCAGTTAAGAGCAAGCTGTTAACATATTAAGTATATGGGATTTGAAGCCTCTAAAACCCACTCAACAATAATTCCCTTCTTCAGTACCAATCAAGAGGAAATTTGCCTAGATTGAATTAAATGTAAATTGCTCTGAAGGAGGAAACTCTCCTCTGGCAGACACAAAATAAGCGAGAGACACCGACAACCCCGAGGAAGCGGGTAGCCCGGGGCAGCTGCCCCGCACGGCGCTGGGGGGACACGGCTCCGGCCCCCCCTCGGGTCCCCCAAAGTCGTGTCGTCCCCCCGCCCCGGGTCAGCGACACCGGCCGAGCCGGGGCTGGCGGTGCCGGTGCGGGAAGCAGCAGGTAAGAGGCGGGCGGCTGAGGCAACCCGATCCGGGGCAGCAATTACAGTCTTAACGCCGCGACCCATCTGCCGGGGCGGGGGAGAGGCGGCAGCTGCGCCCGAGCCTGCGGCTTCCCTCCCCGGCCAAGGGAAAGCAGGGAGCGGGGCCGGAGCGGAGCATCGCAGCCGGGGACCCCGCACGGCACGGCTCGGGTCCTTCCTCGGCCCCACGCTTGTCCGCATGGCTGTGCCCATCCAGGCACCCCCCCGGGGTCAGTCCCAGCTCCTGTCGCCTGCCTCCGGGACACCGAGGGGGCGGGAGGGACATGGAGGTCGCAGGACGTTCCGGGCGCATCCTCCGCAGCGAGGGATGCCCGGGCCACGGTCCGTCGTCGGAGGCCTGTCCCGGAGACGCGGGACGTCTCTTCCTCCGTCCCCCGCAGCTCCCCGATGTTTGCAACGGCAGCGCCCGGCTGCGAAGGTACCGCCGTGCAACAGCCGCTGCCTTGTCTTCCTCAAACGGGGCCGCGGTGACCCAGGGCGGCATCGGCCCGGTCACAGCGCCAAAGGCAAGGATGCCTTCCTCCATCCCTCCCTCCTCGGGGCCCCAGCTCTTCCTCCCTGCTCCCGCTTCCCCTCAAGCGGGTTGTCCTGGGCCAGGGGGGTGGAGGGACACGCAGCCTTTTGCAGGCTCCCCAGCTGGTACCCGAGCAGCGGGGGCCGGGCCTCCCTGCCTCGCTGGAGGCTTCTGTCCACCAGCGAGACCCAGGACGTCCTTCCTCCCTCCCCCGGCCTCGGAGAAGGGCAGTTCTGGGCCCCGGGATTCTAGGCCGCCCCGTGGGCTCCTCCGCCGGGTGCAGGCGGCTGGGATCTGCCCCGCGGTGCCCCGCCGGCCGCCCGCTCCTGGGGACGGGGACACTTGGCTGCTCCCGGGGATTTCGCTAGCAACTTCTCAGTTACCAGCCAAGTGAATCCCAGGCCGTCGGGAGGAACGGGAGCTTGTTCTGATCCCGAACTGTCGGGTGGTGGGCCAGGGGGTGAATACAGAAAGCCCCTTACCCACCGCTGTCCCTCTCCTTTCCCCGACACCCCGTTTCGCTGTAAGTACAAACACCTGGGGCGCTGGAGCTACCTGTCCAGAACAGGGCCGCCGAGCTCTGCTTAGGTGCACATATACCTATAAGCAGTGTGTGTGCTGTATATTTCTTCGTGGATCTGTACCGATCCTGAGTTTTAGGTACTCGTGTTGTGCCTGTATTCTTTAAGAACAGAGATGCTATACCTAGTGTATATGCAGGTTACTTTATATATAGAGAGAGAGCTTCAGATTTAAAAGGCACTCCCTCTTCCTACCTCCTTTTCCTTCTCTTCCCCAGCCCCAGGTTTTGATTCATCCTGTCGCTCACAAGCACTCGTTGGATTTGGCCCGGGTGGTTCCTGCATCCCCGAGCGTTGCTCTCGCCGTCTGTTTGTCGCAAGTTCCCCGCTCGTTTTGTTTACTGTGTTTTCCAAAAGCTCACTGCCACCTGACCTTGTTCTTTAAAGCAGTGAGCAGACCAGGAGCAGTCCCAGGAGCAGAGCAGCCATCTCCCTCCCTCAGACACACACACACACCCACGCACAAAGAGAGCTCGGGCTGGAAAGTGGCAAGGAAACAAACAGCTTCCCCTCCAGACGCTTCTTCTGCAGCACCTCGTTTGACAAATACCCCGGCGCTTGCCCTTGAATTGGGTTTCACATCCCTATTTAGCACTTGGACAATGATTTTAGATGATGTCACTTAAAGCCAAACAAGAAAATTGATCTCGGATTTGCTTGGCCTCTAAAGCCTGGTTAAGCAGATTGCAAATGATAATAATAAAAAAGAGAGAGAGAGGGAGAGGGAGGCAGAGGGGAGAGAGGCAAGAAGGAGGGAGAGACGCCTCCTTCCCTGGGCGGGGGAGGCGCGGGCGCCAATGAAAAGTAGCCGCTTACTGGGGGGGAAAAAACTTTTCCTGTTGACTGTTGGAAGCGAATTGAGCAATTATCTAGTTTACCTTCTCCTCTTGGAAGTTAACGATTGGCGAGATCTTGGCTGCGTTATTGACACAACACTTTCTATTGATAGAAATAAGTAGCGATTGTCCCGAGTCATTGGTGCGCCAAAGTAAACTGTGATGGGCTGGCATGAGTCCACTGGACTGAGAAGGCTGGTTCCGCCGGCGGAGGCTGTGGTGATGGTGGCGGCGGCGATGCTGGTCTCCCTCCTTGCAGATCAGTGACAAGAAAAGGGGCAGAGAGAGTGAAAGAGAGAGAGGAGAGGAGAAAAAAAGAAAGGGGAAAAAAAAAAAAAAAAAAAAAAAGAGGCGTCTACCAAAGCGGCTCAAACCGGGCGAACAAATGCAACCCAGCCATGGACAATAGTGGCCACCACACGGCGACCAAAATCCTAGCGACTCCTTCGGCCAGAGAAAGCCTGTCTGCCAGGAGCAACATGATCAGCACGCCCAAGCCCCTCGCCTTCTCCATTGAGCGCATCATGGCGCGGACGCCAGAGCCCCGCTCCATCCCCGTCCCGCAGCTCCTCCACGGCTCCGTGGCCAAAGGCGACCCCAAGCACCCGCTGCACCTCAACTCCTCCATCCCCTGCATGATCCCCTTTGTCCCGGTGGCGTACGACCCCCTGCCCAAAGCGGCGGTGGCCGGAGCGGAACCCAGGAAGGCTCATTTAGACTCCTCTTCCTCGCCCTCCTTTAGCTGCGGCGATCTCTTGAACTGTGCCCTGAGCTTGAAAGGAGATTTCCCCCGCGATGCCCTGCCCTTGCAGCAGTACAAACTGGTAAGACCCCGAGTGGTCAATCACTCCTCCTTCCACGCCATGGGAGCCCTGTGCTATTTCAACCGAGGCGACAGCCCTTGTCACCCGTCCTCCAGTGTCAACATCCACCCGGTGGCTTCTTATTTCCTCAGCTCTCCCTTGCACCCGCAGCCCAAGGCTTACCTGGCGGAGCGGAACAAGCTGGTGCTGCCGGCCGTGGACAAGTACCCGGCGGGGGTAGCCTTCAAGGACTTATCGCAGGCTCAGCTGCAGCATTACATGAAAGAAAGTGCTCAGATCCTCTCGGAAAAAATCGCCTACAAGACCTCGGAGTTCAGCCGCGGCTCCCCGAGCAGCAAGCCCAAAGTTTTCACGTGTGAAGTTTGTGGAAAGGCAAGTAGAGCCGCAGCCCGCCTCCCTTCCCCCTGCTTCCCCTGCCTCCTACCCCCGTCCGTCTGTCCGCCGGGTTGTCGGTCGCTTGCTTGTTTTATTTTTAAACGACGGGTTGCCCTCGGCGCTCTCGCCTTCTAATCGCGATTATTATTGTTATTATTTTTTTTTTGTCTGATTTCACTCTCAAGGTATTTAATGCACATTATAACTTAACTCGCCATATGCCGGTGCACACGGGAGCCAGACCCTTTGTTTGCAAAGTTTGCGGGAAGGGCTTCAGACAGGCGAGCACGCTCTGCCGGCACAAGATCATCCACACCCAGGTGAGCTACCGTGCATAATTCCCTCCCTCCTTCCCTCCTGCCCCAAGACCCCTTCGCTCACGCTTTTTGGGGTCCCCGGCGTTGTCCGGCCGCTCCGAGGCAGCGGCGCGGCGCGGGGGGCGGCTGAGCCAGAGCCGCCGGGCGATTTCGTTTGCCCCAAGCGCGGTGGGGTACGGCGGGGTGCCGGAGCTGCGAGCAGCCAGCTAACACACAAACCCTGCAAACCGGCACACCAGCCCTGCAAACCGGCACACAAACCCTGCAAACCAACCAACAAGCCGTGACTTGGCGTTTGTTTCCCTCCAGGAAAAGCCACACAAGTGCAACCAGTGCGGCAAAGCCTTTAACCGGAGCTCGACCCTGAACACACACACGCGAATACACGCCGGCTACAAACCTTTTGTCTGTGAATTTTGTGGCAAAGGATTTCACCAGAAAGGTACCGGTCTCCAGCGTCCTCTCCCTTGCCCGAGGCGAGGTCAAGCGTCGGGACAATTTGCGACGGGGAGAGGGGGAGAGTTGATTTTGCTTTTAATTTCTGTTATTAGAGATTTAGGTCGATTTTAAGTATCGCTAGCCTCGGCACGTTTCCTATGGCACGGCCCACGGGCTGGGGCAGGGCTTTCGTTTTCGGGGGAGCGCGGGGGAAGCCTTTCCGCGGGCAGCGCCCGTTTTACGTGCACCGCAACGCGCAGCTTCCAGCACAGTTCGGCAAACGAAGTCGCCGCCTTTTTTCCCCTCCCAGTGCGGGAGTTTGGTTAGTTTTTCTCCCCGGGTTGCTGGAAAGGCTAAACCCAGGGGTTTCGTTTCTGCAATTGGTGTGATTTTGGTTTGTTCGATAACTCCCTCCTCGTCTGTCAAAGGAACAGCCGCGGGGATGATGGGGAGAAGGAGGATGTTTGCTAAGAGATCGGCAGTCATTTTCGGCTAAAGCCGAACTGTGGGAATGGGACAGGGTTTGGGGATTTTTTTTTTTTTTTTTTTTCTCCTCTTTGCAGCGTCCAGTTCTCAGCCCCGGGTCCCTTTGCCCTTCCTGTCTTGTTCCCAGGCAATTACAAAAACCACAAGCTGACTCACAGCGGGGAGAAGCAGTTCAAGTGCAATATCTGCAACAAGGCTTTCCACCAGGTGTACAACCTGACCTTCCACATGCACACCCACAACGACAAGAAGCCCTTCACTTGCCCCACCTGCGGCAAAGGCTTCTGCAGGAACTTTGACCTCAAGAAACACGTCCGCAAGCTGCACGACAGCGCCCTGGGACTGCCCCGGCCCCCCGCCGAGCTGGGGGGGCCCGACCAGCCGCCCCCGCCCGGGCCGCTGCTGCAGGGCCCGCCGCCGCTCCAGCCGTGAGGGGCGGCCGCCAGCGGGGAGCGCCGCTCCGCCGGTGAGAGCTCCCGCCCGCCTGTTTGCATGCACCTGTTAAGCGGTTTTGTGTATTATGCTCTATATCGCCACTAACGTTTATTGGACTGATTGTTTCCTCTTTTTTTTTTTTTTTAATTTTTTGTTCGTTTTATAAAGACTCTATTTTTTTGGTTGTCGTTGCATCTCAGGTGGAGAGATGGTTTGAAAAAAAGAAAAAGCGACAAGCCAATTTCTGCTGTATTTATTTGGGATCTGTATTACCCGAGTCGGGAACGCTGCACCACTTTAATTATTTCGATGTATATATATTTCCATTGTGTTGATCCTGCCCCGTCTCCGCTGCCTGCTGGTTTTCCCCCCCTTCTTGGTTTCCTCTTCTCCCTCTCCCCCCCTAGATATCGTATCTATATGGACAGAGCTGGTTCGCTATGTACTGATTTGAATTTCGGTTTGATTCTTGCACGTGAAGAAAAAAAAAAAAATTCGTTGATCTGGTGGAAATAAATATTTGAACACGAGTGACTGCGGCGACGGGGGCTGCGGCTCGGCCGGGCGGGCGGGCGGGGAGCGCGGCGCTGGTGCTGTCTAACGGCAAACCTCTCCCGCTTCCTTGCCAAAACACTGAAACAACCGCTAAAGACTTTAATTAAGAGGGGTAATTAGTTCGGATTGATCAAAGCCGGGTTGTTATGTTATTAGCTGCTCAGCAGACTCTGCCAAGCCGAGCCTTGAAAGCGAAGCTTGCTCGTCAGTGGGCGCCTGAGGAGCGGCGGGAGGGGGTGGCTGGGTTTGTAAACCACCCCCACCCCCCCGGGGTAACCGAAACAGGCGTGAGAAACGGGTGCTGCCCCCGGGAGGAACAGGGGTACCCGCTCACCCTGCTCTCGGGCTCGGAGGCCCTTTCCGGGCGGGGGGGCGTGTTTCTCTGGGGCAGGGCCGGAGGGGCCCGGGGAGAAGCGCAGGGCGCCCGGCGGGCGGTGGGGGTTTGTCCCGCTCTCGGGGGACCTGGCGGTCACGTCTGTGGAACCGCTCCGGATGGGACCCCTCACAAACGTGTGATTTGGTCCCGCGGGACATCCCTGCTCTTGCCTAGGTTTTGCAGCACCTGGAGCCCTTCCTGGGTTTTGGCTGTACGGGAAGGAGCGAGACGCGATGGTTATAACCGTGCCTAAGGCGTTACATCCAGGAGAGGGATGCCCGTTCGCAGGCGCCGCTCCCGCCCCCCTCCCCGGGCCGCCCCTCGCAGGGGTGTTTGCCACCAGCAGGTCCGGCCTTACAGTTTAGGCCGGCGGCACTTGTCTCACCGCCGCGCCCCTTTGAAGGTGGCCGAGAGGGGAAGCGAGTCTTTCTCCTTTCACACATCTCGGATTACCGAAGTAATCCTCTGAACGGACGACTGTACTTGTAAAAAGCAAAGCAACAGGTCGGATCTGCAGCTGAGCCGGACTCCCGCGGCACCCCGGCAGGGCTCAGCCCCTCACGGAGCCTGGGGGAACCGAGGGGACGAGCCGTTTCCCTCCCGTGGAAAAGCAGCAGCCCTGAGCCCGGCTGGTGATTTGGGCAGAGGGACTTCAGTGCAGCCCACTGACACGCGGGGCGGGGGGGGGGCCGTGGAGCGGGGTCTCCGCTTCGGAGACCTCGGGGAAACGGGGAGCCGCTCCCCGCTCTTCCACGCTGCTTGGCGGGGGCAGGCGTGGGTGGCGGAGGTAGCGGGGTGCGGGAGGTGAGCGACCAGCTGAAGTGACCCCGGGTGAGAGGGGAGGCGGGCTGGAAGGGGGCGGAGAGGAGAGGAGAGGGTCCTGCGGCGAGAGGGGGACAGGCTGGGTTTCCCTGAGGATCCGTCCCTCTGGCCGCTTCCCCTCCAGCTCTGCCCGGCTCCCCAGGCCCAGGAAAGGGTCATTCGGGCTTCAGCAGGGATAAATTCCTCCCAAAACAGGTGACTGCAGTGCATCGCTAGTTCCTATTCTTTCCTTGCTTGCCAAAGGTAAACTTTTGCAACATGTAACGAAAGGCAAGACGTCCCGAAGATACCACTGAAATTACGTAGGTGTGCCATTTCTTTGAGCCTCTGCTTGAGTGAAATAAATAGAAGCAGAAGTCCAACTTACTTTTCTTATTGCTCAGCAAGCGTGACAGTACAAGATACTGCAACTATCTTGGCAAGGTGCTAAGTATCTTCATTTTATAACTCTTTTCAACAGTTTAAAACTGTTCAAGCACTGCAGGTATACTGGAAGAGTCACAGAAGTATTTCGGATCATGACAAAATGATAAGAATGTAAATATATGATGAAATGAAAGGAGAATCTAATCTGGCCACCTTGTAATGAGTATGTAACCTCAATCTTAAATCAAACACCTATGTGAGGCCTGAAGACACTGCAGAAGACTGTGGGCTCTGGTTACTCAGGTGCCTGGCAATTCTTCACTCCACCTTGTTTCTTCAGACTGTTTCGAAGTGCTGGGAGAAACGAGGGCTCAGGCTTCCCCAGGCAGCGGCAGTTAATTTATTCCTTTTGTATGGCTAGAGAAGGAGAGAGAATTTCCAACGTTGCTTGACCATAGGCCGTTTGCAGGTTTATAAACAGAAATCTGTATTTTGCCTTCCCTCCTGTAAAAGATCTGCAGCCCCTGCATAATCTGGGTTCTTCTGTGTCTTCCTCATGAAAAATGCTGTTTTGCTCAGGAACTCCTGTGCATGAGTAACTGCGTTTTGAAATGGAGTGGAAATGAGGCACTCTAGTTTTATTCCAAGGTGAAGTCGAGAAAGTCAGTGATGGGCATGGATAAGTGTTTCTCCTTCCTAGATTTCTTGAGGTAAACGTTACAGACGTGGGACTTCACAGGAAGATAAGCATAGCTCATTTGTTATTTTGCTATATAAAAACATGTTTGTGTCAAAGGCTGGGATTAATACATGTCTCGGAAGGCCTGCACAGCATTACCTTTCATTTCCTGTCTTTCAAGATTAATCTCAGGTTAAGTGAATTTCTAGCTAATGGTCAGAGGCAATTCAAAGCTGTGAAATCATCATGACAGACAAAAGCCATAATTTCGTATACATCCAAGGTTAGAGGTGTTAACAGCTCTCCTTACCCCAGACAAGATTAATACTTTTTTCTTTTTTTTTTTTTTTTTTTAAATTGTGAATAATTTTGATAGGAGAAATGGAGTCATCTTTACATAAAGGAAAGGTTATATGTTCTGGTTCCTGCTTGCCATTCAGCATTGTTGCCATATTATCCGCATCCTGTATGACAACTGGTCAGCCTCATTCTACCAGTCCCTCATGGATGCTGTGAGGAAAGAGCGTTAGTGTATTTAAATCTGCTAAAACAGCTGTAGAGCTGGGCATTAACATCCTGACAACACTGTAGCTCACCCCCCATCAATCACAACAGCTTCACTTTAGTATGGAATAAAAGGGAGACAAGACTGGTGCCTATGGGACCCCGGAGCAGAGAGCCCTTGTAAAGGAGGAGCTGTTTGTTGCCCTCTACCCCTGTCCCGGATTTCTCAGATGGGACTGAGCAAGGAATTTCTTCTGTGCTTGTCAGATGCTACAGTTACGTTAACATGCGTCAATGCTGAAAGTGCCGTGTATCTGGAAGAGCTACCAGAATTACCAGTGCTGCCATACATCGCTGTAGAAATTAAATAACAGCAACAGCAGGATCTTCTCACAGAGTCAGATACAAAGTTCCTTCTGAAGATTAAATGGTACTGGCTTTGCTTTACTACTGCTATGACTTTTTTAAAAAGAAAAATCCATGCATGTCAAAACATAAACTAAGCACAAAACTTTCCAATAGCTATCCAACACCATGTTGCACTTCACAGGTTGTTAAATAGAAATCCAACATATCTCAAGGCACGCAAAATGGATATTGGACAGTATTTAGTCAAGGAAGCATTTTGGTTTTAATTTTCCTTTTTTTTTTGTTCTTTTTTTTTTCTTTATTACCACAGTGGTGAAAATAGAGAGACTAAATAATGTGTCACAAATTCATCCGGAGCCAGCTCAAATGAAGGCATGTCAGTCACAGCTTAGTACCAGAACAGTTTAATTGGACAGGGCATGAAAACTAGAAATTATAAAGCTCCCACTCTGCACCTCATTTGCCACACAGAATGGGACGGTCACCATTTTGTTCTTTGGTACTTGGCAAAGAAGTAAGGGATCTAATTTGTGCCTGGCATTTTGACATGCTAATATGAAATAATTATAACTCTGTAGGTATGTAAATCTTTCCACCCACTGGCTATTTGGCTACTGGTTTGCTCAGGTACCATCCTTACAGAGGGAGAATTGTGTTGTACCTTGCTGGCAACTGTAGTAGTAACAATTCAGTAGTAATTCCCACCTCTCCCGTGAAAGCAGTGGTAGTTTTAGCTCCTGTAAGAGCAGTGGTAACTCCAGCTCTGCTCCATGCTGGGTCCCCCTTCTCCTCCCGGTCCGAGGCTGCAGGCTGGATTACTTTTGGATGATCCCTTAGGGGCTGCACAGCACACTGCGACCCCCTGCAACAGCTGGTTGGACTCACCGTTACTCCCGCGGGTTTGCAGAAAGTTGTTATTTTGCTTCAGTAACCTGCGACACGCGAAACAATACAAAACTTCTCGTTTAAAACCTCTGGTGGCATTATCAATTATCAGCAGTGTCTATCTTCGGTCCTCCTTTGAAGCTTTCATGGAAGTTATTTAATGGCTACGCTGTTCAGTCACTCTGTTGTAATCAAATCCTTGCATATTTGATTAGGCACAGTATTAATTCCAATAACCATGCCTGTGGAAATACAAAAACTCCTCCCTTTCTGCTTTTGAGATGGCTGATTTTTCACCACCATTATTATGTGATTTCTAAGAAATCATCTTCAGTTACCAATCAATTAAAACATATAGAGAAGCTGTTTTTCTCTTTGTGGGGTTTTGTTTGGTTGGGTTTTGGTTTTTTGTTTTTCCTGATGAATTTTATGGAAAAGTTTTATTTTGGGTGGAAAATGAGAGTGGTACTTTGCAAACTTATCTGCCACTGTACAGGTAGGTTAAACACTTATTTTCAGGGATGGGACCGTAAGATTCAGTTGCAGACTGACACAGCATGTAAGAGAAACCTTGATTCATGGTACTTTAGCTTAGAGGGATTAAATACAACTGATGACACAAAATTAACCTTTTCGAAATATTTCTAAACTACCTGTTAACCTCTTGATATTACCAAGAAACACCTGAAGGTTTATACCTCCACATAAAAACTTTGCCTATTTCAGATTTAGAAGAAATAATCTTGAACAGAACTTTATTTCTAAAAAACAATAATGAAAAACCCTTGGATAATAAATACATTCAGATGAATATTTTTTTCCTGAAGAAGCAAGAATTTGTAAAAGTAATCTCTGCTGAAGAAGGAAAACAAAATCTGAACCACAATATGTTCACAAAAATAATTGTTTAGCTTTAACTAGAAAAGGGTTGATCGATTGTTTCTTTTCCTGTGTTCGCCAGAAAATAAAAAAGAAATGGCAATCTTATTTTTTAACCTACTATATTGTAAAGGAACAATACATTGGCTTTTAAAATAAATAGTAAATAATTATCATGAGGAATGCAGGAAACACATAATCTTTTTATCTTTTATGTTTGCCAGCAAATACGTTAATCTACATATCATAAATAAGAATACATCCTGAAAAACCACTTTGGGCAACTTTAACTGAATACTAAAACCAGAGGACAAATACTTGCTTATATCCAGTAATGCTTTTGCATCCTGTGAACCTGGGAAGTGCAAGAGATACAGAGAAATGAATTTAGATTGCAAGTTTCAATTTATGGGAACATCCAGTCTGAAGAGCTACAGTAGAACTGGCTAGAACAGTTACATAAAGACCAAAACAAATTCATAATTACTTTTGTGGACAACCTGTAATTATTATGATTTCACATAATAAAGTCATGGACTGTTTTGATTTGCTAGTCCCTCAAAAGCAGAGACACCCTTCCCTACAAACAGTGTTTCTTCTGTTCTTGTGGAGCATGCTGGTTCTCTAGGTATGTTCTTCTCACATACCTTTAGAAATGCAGTGTACAGTTACATTTTTTTGTGAAAATATTAAATTACATAAGGATTATAAGAACAGCAGAGACGGAGTTACCCCAAAACGGATCTGCCACAAGACAGGCAGCTGAGTCCTCAGCAATGCAAAACTCATATTTCTTGAAAAAGCAGTCAGAAATTGTTCTAAACCCTCCCTGACACTGAATGCTGTTGCGCACCAGACTGACTTGTAGTGGAAGTTACAGTGGGCAAAGAGCTACTTTAATTTATGCAAGCAAAGGCGTACAGCACAGCTGAATTGCATTTACTATATTTAACTTACATCTGTCTCTGTACTAATTACAGAGGGTGCTACTTTATAAGAATTTTTTTCTCAATCTTTTTGTAGAAATTTATTTGACAAATAAGCATTTATAACTCTCTGTAGAAGCTCACAAGTAGATTTTGGTATAACATCAGCATAAAAACTTGTCGTATTGGAAGGAATTTGCTTGAAACCAGAGATAACCAGCTTAAGGGTATGGAGGAGTCTGCTAGGTTGGGTTCCTGCCTGAGGAGGTCACACTCACATTCAAATGCCCCTTCTGCTTCACGTGGTTCCAAGCACTTCAGTGGTGTCCGTCCCGTGCTGTAGAGTCAGTGTGTCTGTTTTGGTCTTTCCTCCTTTCCTTGGACTGCTGCTCTTTGTGTAAATGACAAACAGTCATAGGATCAGAGAGAGAGTTGGAGATTGGGCTTGGGTCCCAGATCTGCAGCATGGGATCGGCCCAACTGCAGGTGGTCAGTACCAATATTTTCAAGAGAACCACTTTGTAAAATGTGGATTAATTAAAAATGATCTTACTATGCTTAAGCAACGCCTAAGCAGATAGAAATCATTGAAATGTGGATGCCAGGCGTCTCAGGAACATCCCCTAGTTCCTAGGCTGTTTGCTATTCCAGATTAATGGCATGAAGTTTTCATTCTGTAAGAAGTGTCAGAAAAGGACTGTTGGGTGGGTTTATGATACTTTTGAAAGATCTTGGTTTCACCCTAGTGCACAAGGAAGATAAATTCTGGAATTATGAGATTATTTGCTAACTAGAATTCTTGCTTTCCCAGCCAGTTTTGTTGGTCATGCTCTTTGTATGAGCCATCTGCTTCTCTTACAGAGCTCTTAGCCTGGTCTTTTTTCATTTCTTAAGGAGTGTGAAGCACCAACTTGTAAAGTGTCCCACAGTCTTATCCAAGGTTTAGATATAGTTACCCCTACCTCCTGTTTTTAGTCAAGTGGTTGCCAAACACCACATGGAGTAATTAGGTTATGAATCATTCATTTTCCAATTTTTGTTTTCTTTTTAGCAAAGTTCAATCTTGTTCAAGGCATGAGTCAGACTCAAACCAGCCTGTCTGCCTTGGGCAATGCTTACACTAAAATTTTGGACACCTTAACAGGAAGCAAATGAACATAAATGTCTGTACTTTCTACATCACTGTCATGGTTTAACCTGGTTGGCAGCTAAAACCCCAGAGCTGTTTGCTCACTCCCCCCACTCAGTCGAATGGGGAAGACAATCAAAAAGAAAAAGGTGAAACTCATGGGCTGAGATAAAGACAGTTTGATAGGACAGAAAAGGACGATGATAATGATGATGATATTAGTATTATAACAATATATATATTATATATATAATAACAACAGCAGCAGCAACAACAACAATCATAATCATAGAATATACAGAACAAGTGATGCACAGCACAATTGCTCATGACCTGAAGCCAATGCTCAGCTAGTTCCTGAGCCGCACTACCTCTTGGCCAACTCCCCAGGTTATATACGGAGCATGATGTCATATGGTATGGAATATCCCTTTGGCCAGTTGGGGTCAGCTGTCCTGGCTGTGTCCCCTCCCAACTTCTTGTGCATCCCCCCCACCTTCTTGTTGGCAGGGCAGTATGAGAAGCTGAAAAGTCATTGACTGCTTGGCAGCAACTAAAATATCAGTGTGTTACCAACATTATTCTCATCCTAAATCCAAAACACAGCACTATAGCAGCTGCTAGGAAGAAAATTTAACTCTATCCCAGTCAAAACCAGGACAACTGTCAGTGGAGAGACATAGGTGCCTCTAGCAGCATGAAAAAGAGATTCAGTCCCTCCCATGGTAGGTACTGCCTTCACTGCAAACAGTTTGCAGTTCTCCCAGCAGCCTCCTGAAGCAATCCAGTTACTGAAGCACCCCTCTTCTCTATTGCAACTTCTGCGAGGACAACAGGAAATCCCAGCAAATGGCGCTAGCGACCACTTTTTGCATCGTAATTTGGCAGCGAAGTTGCTTATCCACATAGCTGGAGGATGGGCAGCTGTACCCTGCTTTACTGCACGGGTTTTCAAAGCAGTTCCTGTTTCTAGTAGCTAGCACAGCTGAGGGGACAGAAAGGTTCTGGATTCTTCAGTGAAGCAAAATTAAACTCATGGGAGACTTCTCTTGGTTCTTTAAGAAATATCTCAAAATTGATTTTGATTTATTGAATTGTTAAGACTTTGCAACTATTTGGAATAATCAGGAAACTTGTCCTTTGTTTGCTTTTGAAAAAGGCTCTTCCTTGGAGAGGAATTTCTTTTGGATATCTGTACCTCTCCAACAAAAACAGTATTTGAAAATAACACTACTGGAGAATGAATGTATTTACCTAGCAAAGGCTAGCATAAGCAAATCTGACTATATAAACCTCCCCATATTTCCCACTCACATACAATACTTTGGGTTGTATGAAGTCACATAAAAGGGAATGCTTCTTGCTTTATCTGTGAAACATTTGCAACAAGTGCAGACAACCTTCTTGACACTTGGATACCTATCAACCTCTTCAAATGTTTGAGAGCCATCATACCCATACCTTCTACCTGGGAAGCCAAGAGGAGAGGAAGTGCTGGGAGGAATCTCACGGTGGTCTCGAGACTGCTGGGGCTGGATCAGATGTGAAGCTGAGACCTAGTCAAGCTGGTGGCCATGACTGCAGACCCACTCCTGCTTTCTTGCCTCTTCCCCCCAATGGGGACCTGAATTAACCAGCAGCCCAGGTGCCAGCATGAACTCACGGTGAGTCATTTGACATCTCTTCAATGTGGCAGTTGCACTTGTAGGGGGTGTGATCCATTCACAGTGAAGAACTGCAATGTGGAGACCCTTGATCTCAAGCACTGGGGCTCCTGCCAGGCTGTGATACTGAAGAGCTAACATAAAATTATGTTGTTCTGATCACACTGAGGGTCTCTGGAGTTTGGGTGAGGGCTTTTTTGTTGTTGTTTTGTTGTTGTTTTGTGGGGTTTTTGTTTTGTTTTGCTTTGGTTTTTAGCTAAGAGTGGAATTTAAATCCTATTAAAGTGAATGGAAAACCCCCCTCTCTCTCCTTTGAGTTCAACTGGTCAGATAAGAAAATTTTTGGTAGGCAATTATCCTGTGTTATCAGGAATCTAAAAAAGTAAGATAAGGTTCATGGTACCTTAATTTGTAATTAATCATTTTCCATTTCCATGGGACTTTCCTCGCTGTCAGGGACACCATATCCTAATTGATCTGTATGTTCTCAGGCATCTTAGAGTTTTACTCTGCTACTGTTTTTTAAAAATCTGGTGATATACTGGTAATCTGTTTTCTTGTAAAAGTGAATTCTTCAGTATGAGCAGCAGAAAATCTTTACAATTTAGATACAGATTTTGTAGTCCACTTCTGAAAATTTATCTAATAATGAAAAGTGCTGTCTAATTTTTAATAGAATAACTTATTTTTATTAAGAGCTTAGAAGCTTCTTAGAACTTAGATTTTGCCACCAAATTCAGTAGAATGAGTGTGAGACGGGTATTTGAAAAACGATACGAACATTCTGAAATATTATCCACTTTGCTATCTAATTGCTTTGTAAAGATGTTATGTTAAAATCCAAATATAAGCATTCTGAAGATAAAAAGATAGGAAGAGGGAAGTGTATCCCCAAAATCCCTAATATTCTGTCTATATCTGTAAAAATGTTTGGGCATCAGCAATGGTGGGTAAAGTAAGGCACACAATATTTTCCACTCACAAAATGTTACCATGCTATAGTCCATTTTGAAATGTGCTGCTGAATAAATATTTATAGATAATCCTGTATTTTTTGAGTTAGTAGTCTGATCTCTTCAATAGATATCTGGGCAGTGTCATTCCACTGCAGACATATACCATGCAATCAGCCTCATACTCACAGTGGGATACTGCTGCTAATTGCAACAGTTGTAGCTCAGAATAAGGTAGCAGCTTCTCAGTGAGATCTAAACAAATTAAGGTTAAATTTAAATGAATCAATCAGAAAAAAAAAAACCCCAAAACAAAAAACCAAACCACCAACAAAACAACTGCCTGTTGCTTTTATAATTCATTAGCTATTAACACTAATAACA
The DNA here is from genome assembly GCF_011004875.1 of Balearica regulorum gibbericeps. Lineage (NCBI taxonomy): Eukaryota > Metazoa > Chordata > Aves > Gruiformes > Gruidae > Balearica > Balearica regulorum. The sequence goes on from NC_046184.1 coordinate 25,490,393, forward strand.
CTGTAAAGGGATTGCTAATTTTCTTGTGCTATACTGTATAGGCTATTATCCAGTAAAAGGGAGTAGGTTTCAAGTGTGACTTGATGGCTCAGGGATCTAACTCAGGTCTTCTTTGAGCTTTCTGAGGATAGATCCCTCGATATTCAGGCACAGTCAAGACTGAGCTCTCATGGGATCCTTGTGAGGGAGTATCACATCTGTTTACTTTGTCTCTTTGTTTTCCCAAACCAGGAGATTTTCCTGGTCTTTGCCATGAGGAAAGATGCAAGGGTTCAGTATCTATGAATTGAGAAGGTGTTTTGTTATTGGCTCCTTCTGTCCTGAACCTTCATCACACCAGTGAAGGAACCTGTTGTCAAGGAAGACAGATGGAAAAAAAAACCTGTGGCCTTTTTTTAAATCCTCATCTGACCACTAATGCCATCATTTTATATTTGTCCATATTAAAGATAGAAGTGGGTCATAACAAGATATCCTTGAATGATATACTCTTTTAATTAAGAGGAGCATCCTCCTCATGATGATGAGGTGGGTGACTAGAGCACCTGTTCTGGCTATAAAACTCTGTAATACGTAATAGATCCCTCCCTGCTCTGAAGAAACAGTCTGAGTTAGGCTTTTGCACTGGAATTACACTGATCATGTTTAAGATTGTAGCTAAGCACAAAGAAACTTGGCATGTAAAACCAGACATAGGAGAAAATCTTCATTGTTAAAGTCACTGACAGATCCTGTCATCTCTGTGAAATCCAATTGAACTAAATCTTTGCTTGATGATTCAGCTGTGAAGGGCAGAGATTTAAGCAATTGTTTTCTGTAGCTGGTAATTGAAAGCAAACAGTGCAAATTCAGGGGGAAGTTTCTGGGAAAACCCAAGATTAGAAACTTGTTTTTCCCATAATTTCCCTTTGCACAAGTAGTTAATTCTTTCTCCCCACTCCATGCTCACCCTCTCACACAGAGAGAGAGGAAAAAAATACATTACCTATACTCATTCAAACCTGCAACTGTATACTCATTTTGTGTCTGGGGCTTTACAAATTCCTGTAGAGTGCAGGTGTCTGTGTCTTACTCACCATCCCAGCCTGAATCCCTGGTCCTGTCAGGGACCCTTGCACATGAGCACGTGGCTTGCATGGAGTCCTATTCAATGCAGCATCAGAATGGAAACTGCTCATAAATAGCAGTGTCATGGAGAGATAGACTCTGCTTTAGCAAAAGCAAAACTCTGTACAGGTCCTGACACACAACCACGTGACTGGTTGTATTGGCTAATTCCAAAGTAGTTGATTAAATAGAGCTGCGGACCCCTCTTGGGCACTGAAACTCAGTTGTCCATACTGTCAAATGATAATGTTAGTTCAGTCATTAGCATGGTTTAGTGTGGGCCAGCCAAAACAACTCCCAGGCATGGTTAAGGGATTAGTATTGGCCAGAGACCATTCCCACTGGGCAGGCTGGATGCAGCCACTCTATTTTTGGAGGGTAAGAAAGTTGAATAATATAGATACAGGTTGGGTTTTTGCCAACTAGGTTAAGTGCCTGCAAACCAGCCCAGTGCGTGTTTTACTTACTAATACAGAGGCAGCTATTGTGTATGCTTGTGCGTATGCAATTTAGGTGGTGTTTCCATGGAAGGGCTGGATTGATTGCACATCTACAGGAGGAAAAAAAAAAGCAACTGTGATGGGCATATAGAGCATGTCCAAGCCAGCAGTCTGCTCCCTCATTTTCTGGGGAGTGCTGAAGGGAGGATTGGACTGAAAATTTTAAGAAGCTTTAAGAAGCTGCTAGGGCTTCTTCAATCATATGGTCCATTCAGACATGGGACCATGTTTTTGGTGCTGTCTGGTGTGATGACACAGGCCTGAAGCAGCATTTAGAAGGTTGTTATATATATTTTTCTACACTCACGATGTCTCCACTTTCCAGTATTTAGTGTCACTGATTGTATAAAAAGTGATAAGCCTGACTTAACATGTCCTGGGTCAAACTGTTCACAGCAAGGGAAAATGACCTAGAAATATTCAAACTAAACAAGTGTTGCAAGCAAGACTTCAAAATACATGCAGTTTTTTTCAGGAATTCTGTCCAACAGATACAGAGAATCATTGGAAAACATTTCTTTTGGTGCTTTCTCTGACACTAATCTTCCCTAACAGAAGGTGTTCACAGCCTAATTATCGACCAATGATCTGTCTGTCCAGACTCCCCTTAGAGTCACTGGAGAGAAATAAGCATTTCTAGAGCATGATCCATCTCCTCTAAAACTGGTTGCCTGAACTGTGCTTTAGATGTGCTTTTTTTTTTTTTTAATTTTTTTTTTTTTATTGAGTATAGAAGGAGTAATGATAATCAGCTTGGGGTATATGCCTATAGTTGTCAGCACCCAGTGCTAAGTTGGCTGAATATCACCTTCCTGTGCCTTTCCGGTGGGCACATGGCCACATGCACCAGTTACCTAATTCCACCCACATACTGTGCATTCTTCAGAAAATAGATGGCATTCAGAAATGCCATGACTAATTATTCTTCTTAATAGCAACAATACCCTCTGTTTTCAATTTTTTTTTTTGTTTTTCATTTCCTCAGCTGTGAGATGTCCTTTACCAGCAGAAGTTTTAGCAAACATATCAGCCTTCATGTGCCATTTGCAGGCATGTCTTCCTACATGGAAAAGCAGAGCGATGCATTTCCTTTGGTGGTGATCTTGGCATTTTCCTTCTGTGCTTTCTGCGTTGTATACCCTGTTAACCAGACTTCCCAAAAGATAATAGTCTCATGGTATGGGCTAAACTTTACCTACCTTCTTTCTCAAGAGATGCAACTTATTTGCATTTCAACATCCATTTTAAATGTCGTCTTTTTTTCTGGATCTGTTTAGGTATTTGCATATGCTTTACCACAACGCAGTTCCCAGTTTGCATGGTAGCCAAAAGGAAGATAGTTTCACTGCTGCTACATTACTTTTTTTTGAAGATGTCCTTCAGTTCTGTGTCCTGTACAACCTGTTTCTTCTGTTCACCTGTACAGGATATTAATGTAAAATGCTTTGCTTTGTGTTGCTTTGTACATAGCTTCCCTAACGACACACATTCCTTTTCTGCATGATATAATCCACATCTGCTAAAAATCTCTAGCATCTTTGCTAAATGATTCTGTTTCTAAGTTGGAGTGCCTGGTGCCACACTGCTGCATTTTGTGCGTGTGTAATTATTTGCTGGTACTACCCTTCTGGTTTATAATACGCATGTCACTGGTGCTAGGGAGTATTTCTCTCTGCTCTTCTGAATAGCTTGATCTGGCTTTCTGATGATTTTTTCTAATATGAAATTGTCCTATGTTAGTGATTTCTTTTGCATTTTTTTTTGAGTGTCATTCTCTTGTGATCTTTATCATCATCATGTCACATTTATCAGTGAAATAGCTATCTTGTATTAATAGGTATAACTAGGTTACCCACTCAGTAGCTGCCTCTGTGGGTTCCTGATTTCTTTCATAGAAAACACTTCTCTGTATGAAGGGTCTTTTTTCTTGACAAAACAATAAGACTCAAATGGCATAAACAACCTATCTGATTTTTTTCCCTCTCTGCTTCAGTGAGCTTGCCACTTGAGACCCTTGCTCTGCTGATATCTCTGTCTCTTTGCCCAATACTATTCGGAAATGAGCAGCTTCCTGGATTGCAGACCACTTAGCTGCTTCAGATCCCGCACAGATTAACACCATTAACTCCTTCCACTTAGTTCAGCTCTCTTCAGCGGCTTCTGTTTTCTAAAGCCCTTGCAGAACACATTTCTGGCATCGGTCTGCACAACAGCCATGGTCAGTTATTTTTTTTTTTCTGCTGATACTATACTATCTTGGTGAGACTGCTTATGGCAATGGAGATCTGTAGATGGATACTCTGAAAGGTCTGTGAATAAACAGCAATTTGAATATTATTCTTGTACCCTGGTTCATGCCTGTCATGTTACCTCAGGGCTTAAACTCTTACTGGAGCCCAAAGTCCCAGCTTATCCCTACTCCCGACGTGTTGGGCATCTCCTACACCTGGCTTGGAGAAGGTCAGCTGGCTTCCTACCTGGGAAAGGTAAAACATGTGGGGGGCCTGGGTCATGCCTGAGCTCTTCCACTATAATTAATATGGTTGCAAAATGGCCCGGACCACATGTGTCTGGCACCTTAGACTAGCATGTGGCACCTAGACTTGAGTGTGGTTACTAAAACCATGTCAGAAATACACTTAAACAGAAAGTGAGCAAACCAGTAATTTACAGTCAGAATAATACAGAATCTAAGCACAGAGACAGTAATTTCCTAAAAACTTCATAACATCAACCATAATTAAACACAAAGCCCATGTGACTGAAAAAAACAGAGGCAAAAGTATATGGGTAGAAGGCTTGCAGAATCATTTAGCATTGGCATGCATCTTTTCTCTTTGCTCCATGACTCTATTTCTAATTTAAAATAATTTTCAGTAATAAAAATGAGGGGATACAAATTTTGTGTTGAACAGCAGTAAACGATTTCTAAAACATGAGAGGTAAATCATGGGTACGTTGTCAGGATACTACTCAGGTAAAAGTAGTTGTTGGAATATGGGAGGGGAAAGTACTTAAAAGAGGGGTTTTTTTTGTGTGGTATTAGTAACTTCTGGTTTAATTGTGAGTTAAGACTAACATGACCAACCTGTATTAAAGAGGGAAAATTAAGGGTTTAAGCGAGATCAATTTGCTGGTGAAAACTGAGTTTGGCTGTCAGACCTCTGTTGTCAGGGAAGTACATCTGTTAATTAAACACAGTTCAGCAGAACGGCAGCAGCGGAGCGTGTTCTGGGGTGATGTGCCTTGGCAGGATCTCTGCTCCCACAGAAGCAGCTTTGGGCTGGATTCTAGATAGCTGGAGTGGCTTGGGAAGACGCTATGGTGCCAGGAGTTTTCTTCCTCTGTGCGAGGAAAAGATAAATATTGCTCGCAGCTGCTATGTTTCATCTCTAATAAAGCTCTGGCTAGTAATGATTGCTCTTTGTATTTTCCAGAGCCAGAAAGGAGGCTCATGCTCTTTTCACAGGCTCTTGGATTTCCTCACCATTTTTTTTCAGCTTCTAACAGAAAATGAAACACCATAAATGTCAGGTAGTAATTGAATGACAGCAATGTGCAGGGAAGAAATGACAGAAGAGCTTAAAGTCAAATGAAAAGCTTCTCTTTTTTGCTAGTTAGTTGCAATGAGTGATGTTATTAGGCAGAAATGATAAAAGATGACTTTTTTAAAACAGTATCTGGATTTCAATGAAGAGTGCTGTCCTTACACCTTTGTAGGACTTGCCTTTCTTCTTGTGCTGTTCTTCTAAAGAGGAAAGGAGGAAAGTCAGCTTATGAGAGACACTAATCTCAGTGACCGAGTTCAGCTCCTGGTACAAGAACCCCAGTTACTTGAAATGTTCACATCCTCAAAGAGGTTTGACCTCAAAAGTAGGTCTCCAATGGAGCTAAGATTGTGTGAAAAGCTTCCTGATGGGAACCAATACTAGGCAAGTGGCTCACTTTCTCATAGAAGAGAGAGAAATCTTGTGGAAATTAGAGTTGAAAGACACTTCTGAAGAAGATAGGAAATCAGTCTAATCATAGATTTGTGAACTGGAGGTAGATGAACAGGTTGCATTGGATAATCCTTTAAAACTTAGGGATCAAAGGAGTCCTTTAGAGGTGGACTCAGCACTCAACAGGGAAGTTTGGACCTCAAAGGCAGGAAAAGACAGCAGGTGGCAGAAAGGGAGGGTGATTCGTGGATGGAAGCAGCCTATACCAAGGCTTTTCCAAAGAAGTCCTCTTTCCTGTAAGTTGAGTGAGACTTTTGGACACCTAGCAGCCTGGTCACGGCAGTGACAGTAGCTCCAGTCATGCTGCATATCTGAACATCTAAGTGATGGTACATGTGCATGCACAGAGAAGTTCTGTCATGGACACACAGTAAACGTGACGTATCTGGGAAGTGTCAGCCCTGCTTTGCACATACTGAGCAGTTGACTTGCACCTGCATGACAAATTCAGCACATCCTAAGCGCTTGTCTACTGCACATACGCACAGTGTCTGTACAGAACATGCATCGTGGAGTCTACTCCTACAAGGCTCAGGCAAAAATACAGTCTGTGGCAGAAGACTTTTGATATTACCTTTTGCCTTCAAAACCCTTAACTGGTACCCTAATTTTGGATGAGGACATACACAGGACTGATCTGTCCCTGCTTCCCAATCTTCTCCCTGTCCAGGACTACACCCCTCATCCTTCCAAACCCCAGTGCTGCCCTGCATTCTCTGTTTTGCAGACAGAGATGTGACAGATCTCATTATATGTGGCTAAAATGCTAGTTTGCAGTTGTAGAACCTCAACAGATGGTTCTGTACGTCATTTGTGTCACTGTAGTATCTGGAAGGCTTAGTCATGAATCGGGTCATCCTCCTTCCCTCATGCAGGTACCGCACAGACATAGGACTTGACCCTGCCTTACCCGGCTTATTCCCGAACGAGGAGATGAGGATCAATAAATGGATATTTATTGTAATCTAATGTCATCCAGTACATAATCTATTATTATCTGGTACATTGTACATGATGCTGACCATTCTCTGAAGCTTGTGAAATCTCCAAGAACTGGACAACTATTTAAATTAGTTTTGCTCGTTTACACTTTTAGTACCCAAATAGAACAGACAAGCAAGGTTTAAAACTGTTTTTTAAAGTAGTTAAGGCTATTGGAGAATTACTAGTCAGTAATTACTACTAATAAGCAACAGGCAATTTAGGGTAAGAATCAAAATTGATACTCAGCCCTTAAAAAATTGCCTGTTATTTTGTTACGATCTGTATAGGTGCCTTTCATTTTTAAAACAAGCAAATGCACGCTGAGTTTCAAGGATGGGGCTAGAAGCAAAATCCGTCTTAAAATGCATGATTCACCTACATTCAGGAGCTGACTGTTTTAACAATATGATAACACAACATTTACTTCACTGAAAGGAGATACTCTCTAAGCAGGGGAAACAAAATAGGCAGTTCAAATGACTACATGGTCATGGTCAAAAGGAAGAGACAAAGCCACTGTAACAAATTCACTTTATTCCTTATAAACAACTCCAGATTTTTAAGAAAAGAAATGTGCTCAGAAAAAAGCATGTTTTTTCCCTGATTATCTCCTCGAATTCAGCATCTCTTTTGTTAGAAAATTGTTGTGAGTTGAGGTTTAAAAAAAAAAAAAAATTTGGTGCCATCAAGTGGAAATATTCTGTATTGCTGAGAAGAGCTGGCAAAGTGGCAGTGCATGGATTTCATTAGATATACCAGCACTTTAAACCGTTGCAGCTGAAACGTTTTCCTCATTGTACACATTATATCCTTGTCTAAAATTGGCAAGAAATCCCACCTGTTCACATGTTTTAGGCACCAATATCCTCTCCTCTCACACATGGCAAAAATCCTTTGTTTTTTGACAAATCACATTTATGGCTGTCATTAAAGACTGTTCCTCTCTGTTTTTGTGATATCCCTGCTGTCGACGTGGCAGTGTGCTCCCGGCAGGAACGTTGCCTATTGCCAGATCCCCATTCCAGAGCACAGCGGTCCCTCTGAGGGAGCTCTTCTGCAGAGCCAGCCAGAAGTCAATGCTATGTATTGAATTTGTTCCAATGTGCAGGGACTAAAAGTCACATTCCTCTGCATTTCTAAATTTCTCATGGCAAATACTTTTTTTTTTTTTTTTTTTTTTTTTTTAATGTAGGATCACCTGCCAGGAGGGAAACTCACTCTGGCAAGTCCCCTTGCAGTGGTCCAAGAAGCCCCTCAGTGTTTCACCTCTGTTCTGGACTTACGCTACTCTCACACTGGAACTGGCAGAGCAGAACGTCACTTGGAGATGGGTGATGCTTGACACTGCCTAAGCTGCTCGTTCGCTGAATGCTGGTCAAATCCCTCGGCTTTATGTTAGAGAGGAATTGCATGGGATAAACTTCAGCTCAACAGAAGTTTCAGAGACCCATGCCACTTAAAAAATACATTTCCTACCCTCTGGAGGCTTCTTTTTCGATATCAAGACACCTGGATTAACCTAACTAACTCAGAATTTTGTGTTATTTTTACTGAGTTTTTCCATGGCTATCCCAAATGTCTTCAAAACAAACATTTAGATATTTATTATTTTAAAAACATTTGTTTATAAACTGAAGTAATTTTATTTTTAAATGTTAATAATCATTCAAAATAAAAGAAGTTTAATTTTTGCTGAACCAAGATTCTTCAGTTCGAACTGAATGATCAAAATCTTTGAATTCTTTTGTTAAGTGAAATATTGGAAAAACTCTTCACTTTGGTCACTTTTTTTTTTTTTTTAAATTTCTGAACTGTTATTACACCAAAGTATGTTGTTTCTTTTATATTCAGGGAGACCACTCTTGCCATCAGTTATTATATATCAAGTATAATGTACTATAATGGTTGGACTCGATGATGTTAAGGATCTCTTCCAATCTAAATGATTCTATGATCAACTACCACATTTTCTTCTACGACAGCAAAATTGGTAAATTGTATTATTTTAATTAAATTCGGAAGATAGTCTCTCTCACATGCACACACTACATATACACATGTATGTATGTAATTATAAAAAAAAATCTCCATGTTTTGGCATCACTGACAAACTACTCTCCTGAAGTATTATAACATTCCATAATTCTAAATCCATTATAATGGATTTAGACCAAAATACTGTATTATACTCTGCTGGGAAGGTATGACAAACTCTAGTGTGTCATTGCCGTGTTTTCATCCCCACAGGCACATCACAAAAGGGTCCAACTTGTGAATAAAATATCACTGAAGCTTTTGTCACTGTAAGGTTTGACTCCTGTTTTTTTTCCTCAGTGATCATTAAGCATGCCGTAAATGTATAAAGCACTCTGCATGAGACCTGGAAACCAGAGCATAGTTCTAGATCATCAAATACTGAATACACTCCTGGCATGCTCCTGTGCCACCTACCACCTCCTGCTCTGTCTCCTGGGATGCTCTGGAGCCCTATATTGTGCCAGAAAAAGAAACTCCTTAGACAAAAGTTATTCTCAAAGGGGCTGTTTGTACACATTTGAAGGGTTTTAGAAGCCCACTACATTGCAAAGTGGTTAAAAGGATATAAATATAGCTGAGAATTTGGCCCTCTGGATCTCAAGGGAATAGTACGACTGTACTTGAAATACTAATTTACTTAAGCATTTTTGAGTGTTGTATCTGGAGGAGAGACTAACTATAATACATACGTGTGTATTTTAGGAAAAAGAGCAGACAGGACATGGCCAAACGCTTCAAGAATCTCATATGAAATATATTTAACTATGTATTTACTATATATCTTTGCTTTCAGTGTCTTACCTCTTGAAGTGTCCAGGGACACTGCTGTGAGGAAAGTACGTAGTTGTTTTTTATGCATATGGAAACTAATGTGTCAACTGTAAGACCTCACATCGGAACAGTGTACTCTTGTTAAAAGTAACAGGGAGTTTGTTATTTAATTCTTTGGAAACGTGGTTTGGTTTCTAATATCTGAGAGAGAGAAAATGGTTCTATAATCACTTTGAATAACATGAGAATTGTTCTTAGTTTGTTATTGGCCACTAACAAATGGAGTTGAATCCCGTGCCTTGATTTTGAGAGTTTATTAGAATATCTTTTAGTAGCAAAAACATTTGCTGAATAGTGTCAGCAATTTGTTAGTAATTTGAATTCTACATCAATGTTAAAGCAATACCCTGATCACTAAAAATTGCTGAGGTGGCTCAAAGTCTTTATAATTGCATAAACAATATTTAATTTGTGAACCCAAAGACAGCTTTATTTGACTCATTCTAATGTCCTTCTTTTCAATGATAAAATGATAAACATTTTAATTTTCTGACTAAAGAGATACTCTGAACCAGCCTATTTAAATCATTGCTATTATCTCAAGTTTAGGGCTGGTATTTCTGGTTTTTGTGTTCTTTCTGTTCAAGAATTGAAATGAAGGTAATGGTTTAGTGGTAGACTTTTGTTGCTATGGAACTATTCATTATCTTACGATATGGGATGCACAGAGCAGAGACACAAAGATTTGAATTCATAAACACAATATGAAGCTTTTAATCCTTTCACTCTTACTGAACAATTTATGTGGCAGACTAGTTTTCAGTACATTTTTTTATTCTCCAAATGTGTGCGCTGGATGTATTTTAAATGCTTTCCTGAAGAAGATTAAGAAATAGAGTGTGAGTATGCATACACACATGTGTTTGTATGTGTGTATGTGCATATAAATGTATTCACATATACTTAAGTGGTGGGTCTATCATTTTTACTATAGTGTTTTTAAAAATAGCAGATTTAAAATCTAAATACTGGAAATCACATCAAAAGATAATGTGCCTTGGTTAATGGTATGATGTTTTATGAGGTATTTGTGGGGTACAAAAGTATTTTTTAAAGGGCAGCACAAAAGAAGCATTTCATGTGTCAGGCACCTGGGCAGATTCCTGGGCAGGTGGAATCGGCTACAAGGGAAAAGGAACCAGGTCATAAAATTCACATAGCAAAATGAGGAGATTAAAAAGATGGGAAAATCTTCATGGCATTAGATTTTTTAGTCTAGGTCCTGTTTGTGGCCCTCATATTCCCTCTGTGGAGAGCTGTGCATCTGCACTGCACTCTTCCAGATGGTGGAGTGAAAGGAATCTCCATAGCTACATGGATAGGAAGGCAGAGCAGGCTTTGTCCCACTTACAAGACTATTCAGGCTCTTACCCTAATATTCCCCAGTTTACAGTTAATGATCATGTAAGAACACTTCATATTTTGGAGAAGAACAAGGGAAAAAAAGATTTCAGTCCAGGCTTCATCAGCTAACAAATTTTGGGGTGGAAGGTTCACATTGTGAAGAAAGAAGACGAGATTCATATAATTTATTTATTAATTTAGGTTGGTATCTAAGTCAGCTTGAAAATACTGCTCTGATAAATAAAAGCAGACTGTAAGGCAGAGCAAGAAGGAAACAAAACAATGCCAGGGATCAGATCTCACCAGGGAAAAATACTAAGAGCCTTTAGGGAATAATGGCAGAGCTATTAATCGGAAAGCCAAGCCTGTTCCCTGAGCTGTGAGCTTGAGAGGGAGTGTGTGTGCACGTTGAGTGTGTATTTGCGTGTGATCTCAAAAAAAACTTGCACTTCAGCTGTTGTAGGCTGGGGACACCAGGCTTAAGACAAAAGAGTTTCAGTGAAAAAGAATCGCTGCCCAAACCAGCAAAGACAGTTGGGAATCTCACTGGTCAGAGAAAGAGGACACACAGAAAAGACAAGTTATGAGATGCAGTCTGCGTAGACACGCAAAGAAAACAGAGGCTAGACTCAAAAAATCTAAACAAGGTTCAGGTACTCATTCTGCTGTATTTAGAGGAGCAAGCAGGGAATCATGCCAGATCAGGACAAAGACCAAAGCTTGTTGGTGAGCAGTAGTAGGCAGGGGACACGCTAGCCAGTGGTATCAGAGGAGGAAGATCTTGAAAGCGACTGTGGTAGTAAGGTAGTGGATGATAGTAGCTGGCCCTGTCTCTGAGAGTTTGCCCTAAATTAAATGCCAACCTGGCAAAAAATCCTTCTTGCTTGAGTCAGAAGATCTGCTATTCCAAATGGCTGAAACTGAAAGAGAAGAAGCTTGATGATTGGAACAAACCAACAAAATGAAATTTAAGACCAAAGGATAGAAGGTAGATGAAAATGCAGTATGGTCCTAACTATGTGATGGGGGAAGGCTGGAGAGAGAGTACAGTAGTTAATCTGGTGACACATACCAGGCAAACACTTTTGATGGCCTTCATGGTGCTAATCTGAAAATGTGATTCTTGAACAAGCCAAGGGCAGAGAAATATTCAGTTTCCTAAAGATCATCTTCCAGTCCAGCATGTACATATGACTCAAATCTTCATTCACTAGCTTTTTTTAAAGCAGAAGCACTGACTCTAGAGACGGCAATTTTGGTCATGCTGGATGTAGGCAGTTTCATTGTCTACCTGTCTGAGTAAGGCTTTAGTTTTATAGATATATCAGGACAAGTGAATTGGCCAATTCCCAGCACTCAACAAAGGGCAGCCAGCTGCAATACATCTTGTTACACAGGGCAATAACACACAAGGTGTCTTTGGCGCTTTTGGTGAAGGCGGTAGTGCTGAGGAAAGGTGGGGCTGCGATGTTCTGCCTATCTGTAGAAACTGCAGGGCTACCAGAGTTGTCACTGCTAGAACAGATGAGACACTGACAAACCTGCAACTGGGCAAAATGCATGCATCTTCCTACATCTGATCTTACAAAGGTGCAAAGATGGACTTGGGGGCAGGCTTCAAGCAGTATTCCACTCTTCTGAAAGACTTTCTGAATTCCTGGTTTCAACTTGTGGATTCAAAGAAGTTAAATCTGAGAAGTTGAATCGGAGTCAGAGTCAGAGTAGCTCCTCTGACTCTGTCTCAGAAGGGATGTAGAAATTACCATGGCATACATGAATGTATTTTCACCCAGTAATAGAAGAAGCATGTGGCTCACACTGAAAAATGCTCAAAAGCTTTAATGATTTTGAGCTGGTGGAGAAGAGTGAAGTAGTTATAATGACTCTATAGTGTAGTTTGGTCTTCTATAATTCTATCACAAAGATGATTCCAGTAAAGGTATTGCAGTTATGCTCTGCTGTGGTGGGTTGACCCTGGCTGAGGGCCAGGTGCCCACCAGAGCCGCTCTATCACTCCCCTCTTTCATTAGACAGGGGAGAAAAGGTACAATGGAAAAAAAACTTACAGGTTGAGATAAGGACAGGGAGAGATCATTCTCTAATTATCATCACGAGCAAAACAGACCGAACTTAGAGAGGGAATTCATCTTATTTATTACTAAGCAAAACAGAGTAGAGGAATGAGAAATAAAACCAAATCTTAAAAACACCTCCCCCCACCCCTCCCATCTTCCCAGGCTCAACTTCACTCCCGGCTTCAACCTCCTCCCCCCTCAGCAGCACAGGGGGACGGGGAGTGGGGGTTACGGTCAGTTCATCACACGGTGTTTCTGCCGCTTCTTCATCCTCAGGGGGAGGACTCATTGTTCCCCCGCTCCAGCGTGGGGTCCCTCTCGCGGGAGACAGTCCTTCACGGCCTTCTCCAACGTGAGTCTCCTCCACGGGGTGCAGACCTTCAGGAACAGACTGCTCCAGCGTGGGTCCCCCACGGGGTCACAAGTCCTGTCAGCAAACCTGCTCTGGCGTGGGCTCCTCTCTCCACGGGTCCACAGGTCCTGCCAGGAGCTTGCTCCAGCCTGGGCTTCCCACAGGGCCACAGCCTCCTTCAGGTGTCTCCACCTGCTCCGGCGTGGGGTCCTCCACGGGCTGCAGGTGGAATCTCTACACCCCCTCATCCTCCCTCCATGGGCTGCAGGGGGACAGCCTGCTTCACCATGGTCTTCACCACGGGCTGCAGGGGAATCTTGCTCCGGCGCCTGGAGCACCTCCTGCCCCTCCTTCTGCACTGACCTTGGTGTCTGCAGATGTTCTTACATCTTCTCACTCCTCTCTCTGGCTGCAAAAGCGCTCTCTAACTGTTTTTGTCTTTCTTAAATATGTTATCCCAGAGGCGCTGATTGTCTTGGCCTTGGCCAGCGGCGGGTCCGTCTTGGAGCCGGCTGGCATTGGCTCTATCAGACACAGGGGAAGCTTCTAGCAGCTTCTCACAGAAGCCACCCCTGTAGCCCCCCCGCTACCAAAACCTTGCCATGCAAAACCAACACATCTGCCCATGACAGAGGGGTTAAAACTCTCTGCACTTCCTTTACTCATTTGGTTCTTTTCATAAACAGGAGGGAGAGGTAGGAACAAGGATGATTACTTTTAGGTTTATCAGATCTTCCTCCTCATGGTAGTTTGATTCTACTGGACTGTAAAGAGTTACCAGAACTGTTAGGAACCTCAGGGGAAAGACAGCAAAGGTCTCACTACTTAAAGAAGCACTAATAATAGAACTATTAATTGTGAAATGGCAAATAACATACAGTCTGCAAAGCAAGTGTGTTTTCTCATTCCTTTTTCACAATGCCAGAGCTGAGGATCAAATGGACAGAACTCAATACACCTCTCCAGCAGTGTCAGGTTTCAGATGCTGGAGGTTACATTTTGACCAGAAGAGGATCATCATCAGAGGTTTGGTCTCCCTGCTAGAGATGTAAGCAGGTGCCTGTACAGAAGTTAGTAAAACTTGGGAAAAAAGTTAGATGTGGATATTCCTAACCCATCTGTACTTGCTATGCCCTTTTTCTTGAATAAACTGCATGTTACATTTAGAGAATCAATTTTGACTTTAAACAACAATAGACAGCCCTAAAGAAATTTCCTTGTATCAGGCTAAAGTGGAGTTGGGCTTCTCCTGTTAGAGGGAAGCTGCAACTCCAAAACTGAGGGGAAGTCTTCACGTGGCCTCTTCCTTTGAAGAGATGAAGAAAATCTTGATTACATGGAAAGGGTAATCTCAGTAGGTTCAATTTTAACTGCTTTTGGTCTCAAAGAAGAATTTTGATCAGAATAGGAGAAAATCTGGTGGCAACTAGATCCTTACCTCCATTTTCCACTAACATAGACTAGCTAAAATAAACCCAGTCATTTATATACGATACAACCTTACATTTTGGTGGCCTATCATGATAAACAGTGAGATCCATTTATTATACAGGGACATATTGTGTAAAGCAATTTGCACATTTTATTTACATAACTCTGAGGTCAACACTACACGCAGGCTGACAATTGAAATGATTGTATTTACATGTAGAATCACACAGGCAATTTTTTTCTGCACTTTGGTATTTTTCTTACTAGAATAGGAAACAATGGAAGCATGATAATTGATGATATGCCTCTTTTCATCCATTTGCATCCTTATTTGTTCTTTTTTAGTGCACTATGGAAATTGGGAATGCAAAAGACTTATTTGATCATGTCCTGATTTTTACCCATAGCTTCTGGTGAAGTAAGAATTTCCCTTCTAATTTAACCATAGTCCATTTTACAGCTGAACTGCTGAACAAAACTGAAAACTAGATTTAGAGATTAATATCTGCATTTCAGTATTCACACAAAGTGAGTCAAAGTAGAAGTGCATTCAAAGAAATGTTTTGACTAATCTTTTCCAAAATGTTCCAGAATTACCTTATTATGACACCCAGAAATTGCATGTCATTTGAAAACAGACTGGCCCTTGGGTGTACTGTCACCCTGATTACATGCAGGAGCACATTGGGGACCTAGTTTGGGATAGCTGGTTGTAATCCTTAGGTAAAGTTTTGGTTATAGCCTGTGCTTCAGGACCTATTCCAACATGTACTTCTCAATGGAAGCCATTTGAGGCATATTGAGGCAATAGTCTAACATGCTTTTTTTTTTTTTGGTTTCATCAGCAATTGTGCTTAAGCAGACATCTTCTTTCCCTCCACCCATCCCTGTCCCACTTTGTTCCAGTGCCTGCACACACCTTTAGTTGTTTGAGTCTGCTGAGTTGTACTGGAGAATGAAATAGCTTTTTTTTTTTTTTTTTTTTTTTTTTCCAGCTAGCTGAGTTTTGGTTTACTACATGGCTACAGTAGACATGGCTGGTCTAGAACATGTCACTATACATGTTACATACTTCTTACTAATTTCATGGTTTTGTTGAAATAAATCTCTGATTTTAAAGGTTCATAAAGAATCAAGAACTTTTGCAAAAAACATTAGTCAAGAAGTCCTGAACTTCTGTTCTAACACTCATCTGAATGTTAATCATGCGCTGAACCATAATTTTTGTGTTTGTTTTCCCAGCTTTAAAATATGAATAATACACATTCTCCTACTGCAAATCAATAAAGATGTTGGTGGTACAAAAATGGAAAGCAGTAAATAAATGCAAAAAGCTGTTGGCTTTTGTTGTGATTTTTTCAGAAGGTCAGCACTTTCTGACAGAAACAAACTGCTGTTGGAGGAGATAAGGCAGGAACAACCATTATTTGCTGAAGGAGTCTCAGAAGCAAGGTTGCACTTTTAATGCAACTATGGCATAATTGCTTTAATGGACTCTTTAAGCACTAAACCCTGATTCTCTCAAAAGAAGGCCCCGGTTTTGATTTTATTCACACTATGGATCCATACTTAGTGGTAGATTGTTATTGACTTGAAAGCCCTACTAGCGTGAGCATCGGTAAGTTTAATTAATAGACTCAATGAAGATTCTTATGGAAGTATATTTCAGACAGATTATTTTAGCTGAGCTGCTGTAGTTTCTTGCAATGAACCTAGTACTTGTCTTCTAATGAGTCAATTCACTAATTTGATATCATAGGCTGCAATTTTCTGTGCTTAGGTTTATTTGCACAGCAATTTAAAAATACTTATCTGGGGTCTTAGGAGTTATGAGAATGACTTTATAAGGCATCTCAATTTGATGCAGCAGTCTAAATACACACTGCAACCACAAAAGTACCAAGTTTTACTGTGAACATGGACATATATGATGCTGCTGTGAACTCTAGTGTGTACAAATGTGAACAGATATACCCTAAGTCGTAGGTGTTACTAAAAGTATAAGGTCTTTCTTTGGGGGTGCTGTAAGCCCTGAGAGATGGCAATTTCCCCCACTGGGCAATAGGAATGTAAATATATTCTCTACATGATTGTAGAGAACACAACACTGTGCTGTTCAGTGATGTCTAGTACTCTGCTGTGAGGTCAGTATTCACAGTGGCAGTCAACAGCCACTGCAGGTAGTGGCTTTTGAATAAAAGGTCATGTTTTTCAATAGCCTCATTCTGACTGAAAGCCTGAAAGCTTCTTGGAACTTCTTGATCTCTGCAGTATAAAATCAGAATTAAACAAGAAACAGAGTTTGACAGGTAGCTACACAGCCTGCAAAAATCTCTTCAGGATGCCAATTCCCCTGTTTATTTGAGACCTAGGGAGAAATCCTAGCCCAGCAGAAGTTGGTGTGAGTTTTTCATTGACTTCAACAGATTCAAGATTTATCCTTGATATTCTAAGAATAAAATCTATGAAGTCCACCTCTCTCTAGGTGCTCTGGGAGTTTATTGTTACCATAATGGAAGTCAGCACTCCCCCCACAGTGCTGAGTAAAAAGCATTCCAGCTGGGTAAGAATTAGACCTTATAATTAGGGATTGTCAAACAGATGGAATCACAGTCCACCCAAACCAGGAGGTATTTACAACAAAAAACAGCTCCAATTATGTATTAGCATGTTTCATAAAACCTGAATTCCAGATTTGTTTTATTCTTTTCAAGCAACTCTGCCTTCCCCATCTGGAACACAGTACAGTGCAGGTGAGATTCATCTTACCTGGCTTTACATTGTCACAGCATGAGTCCGCACTGGTTACTTAGGCTGCCTTTTTCTCTATGGACCACAATATCACTTTTGGAGTGCAGTTCACCCGGTCTGTTTTAGATGCAGGAAGAGAGTTAAATGGTGCTGATAAAATTCTCAATCTCCCTTCAGAGAGATGGCAAATCTGTAGCAGAAGTCAACTCTCCAGTAGGCATTTTGGCAGAGTATCTCATTCGTGTCCTTACTTGTTCTGCTCCTGCTGCTTGCACTTAAAGTTCTGCTGCTGGATACAGCCAGAGTCACCAAGTATAACTCTGTGAATAGAGATGGACGGATCATTGGTTTGCTGATTGTTTTGGCCCAGCCTGGAACTTCATTTCCCTAGAAGAACATTCTAAAAGGATCAGTAAACTAAAATGTACAAACCCCAATAATGTCAAATTATACACAGGATACTTTGACCCGAAGTGAAGTGGAGAACATAGATTTTTAGCTAAAAGTGACGTCTTTTTTATGTACACATGAAAGAATCGCAAAATAAAAAGTTCTTACAAACAGAAATATTTTGAAAGTTAAATGCTTTGGTGTTAAAAAATGGTTTTAGTCACTATTTTTTAAAATCCAGTTCTGTGTCTACTGAGCTGACTGGAGCTTCATATGGAGCTGCATAATGTTCCAAGCAACATTCTCAAATTAGGAGTCAACCTACCCTTCTCATCTAGAGGAGCCAATCCAGTAGATGTCTAGATCATAACATGGCCCCCACAAAGCACGGTGGGAACTTGTAAAAAGTTTTTCATTACCATCACAGTAGTTAGGGCATTCAGTGGTGACTCATATAAGACCCTTCAGTTATAAGTAGTCATTTACACATAGTATCTTTCAATGTAAAAAGCTGAAAGAGGCTCACCTTAGAAACCGCAATTTTCCAGTGCTTATGCTACAGACACATGCTTTTAAGTCAATGTTTCCAGCGAGACTGCAACTTTGAAAACAGCCCTCAACTTCCTAGTAGAGTGGTCTAAGCATTTGGCTAGTGGCCAAGCCAGAGCATGTGAGACAAAGGAAACATTTCCATTGGAAAGGCAGACATGGCCTGGCAAGGGTCATGAACTTTCCTGGGGAAAGTTCACAGCTGACAGCTCTTGGCAAAAGAAGTCAGCTCCTTTCTGAGCAGTGTTAGGTTCAGACACAGTGCCTTTTCCTGGCATGCTCCGCTGAGTTGCCAGAATGGCTCCCGCTCAGTTTCTGTAAAGACCTTTCTTCACGTATTTCCTTGTAGCACAAAGGCTGAGCTCCCAGCTCAGGCCTGGGAACTCCAGTGCAAGACAGAGCATGTTGTGGGTTTCTTCCTTCATTTCTCTGGGTTCAGATTCCTATCTGCAAAAGTTAGAAGAGTACTGAGACATAATTAGGCACTAAACCTATAAGAAACTATTGTAGACAGTCTTGAGATAACATCTTACTCAAAGAAAGAACTTCCAAAAAAATTGAAAACTTAGAAAATAATAATAAAAAACCCCTTCAAGTAGATTTGGTGAGGTCTTCTTACTGCAATAAATTAATCATGGTTTAGTTCCAAATTCAGTCAACAAACGAAGCATCTCCTAAAATACTTTCATTAATTTAATCAAAGACAGGCTATGCAGGAGTATAATGATGGCTTCGTTATAGATTATATATATATAAATTATTTTCTATATATAATATATAACATTATATATAATATTATATATACATTATATAAAGAGTGGTAGTTAGTGAGTGGAGAGAAAGGCTTTGTACTTGTACAGTATCCCTAAACCCCACTGATTCTGTCCATTCTGCTGAGGCCTTAAACCCTCAAAATCTCTGCTGATCCATTCCAGGTCTCACTGCCTAATGTTCACCTCCCAGTCTCTGAAACGATACAACCCAGATCTTCCCCTTCAGGCCTTACCTCCTTTCACCCCCAAAATCTCTACTGATCCATTCTGTCTCATTCCCTAATGCTCACCTCCCCATATAATTTGTATTACAGAAGCAAACCTGAAGTGCAGGTCAAGCCTTGATGCTGTTTTCCAGCTCTCCTGTCCTGCCCTGGTGAGTTAGGAAAATACTTGGATCTAAACCAGGGAACTGGTAGCCCTGCTGCTGTGGCGAATCTGCTGCAACGAACGTGGGGGCCCTGGTGTGGTGGCAGTAATGGCCGCGGGCTCCTCGGGGGTGGGGGACCGCCTGGAAGCGACCGCAGGCCGGTGAAGGCTCTGGCAAAGCTCTGTAACGGAGGAGCCCCCCAGCCATTAGCCATGGCCATACCTATTGCTGTTCTTGACTTAATTTTTTTTATTCTCTGGGGAGATCTAATTGCGGCCTTCCAGTACCTGAAGGGGCCTACAGGAAAGATGGTGAGGGACTGTTTATCAGGGAGTGTAGTGACAGGACAAGGGGTAATGGGTTTAAGCTGAAGGAGGGTCGATTTAGATTAGATGTTAGAAAGAAATTCTTTACTGTGAGGGTGGTGAGGCACTGGAACAGGTTGCCGAGAGAGGCTGTGGATGCCCCATCCCTGGAAGTGTTCAAGGCCACGTTGGATGGGGCTTTGCAACATGGTCTAGTGGAGGGTGTCCCTGCCCGCAGCGGGGGGGGTTGGAACTAGATGATCTTTGAGGTCCCTTCCAACCCAAACTATTCTGTGATTCTATGATTCTATAACTGAAGTCACAGGTTATCATTGTCAGTCAAATGCTGCCTCCAGAAGCAGGAGGAGGAGGAGGAGAGGGGAAAGTTCAGGGTCATATAATGAAAAAAAAGGGCATGTTTTAAAGAGAACTAAGAAAACTATAAGGAGAACGTAATCTATGAAGAGGTATCTCTAAAGCCATGTAGTACCGTCAAAAGTTAATGCTCTCTTAAGAAGGGGTCAAGTGGTAGTGGCTAGCACAGGTGAAGCAGGCTGTGCCACGGCTCCAACTTCTCCCTCATCACAGCGAGACCTTGCTGTGGCAAAGGATGTGGACAAATTCTCCTCAGACCCTTTAGTCCTTGTGGCTTCTGCTGAGTGCAGCCACGATGCCTCACATTCTCACACTCTGTAGCAATGTCTTCACATCTGCTGACGGAGACAGGTAACAGCAAGTACCTATCCCCCTGGAGACTCACCGAGGTGTACTTTCTACAGCGCTCAGCATGCCTTTCTCTGACAGGAAAGCTCTTCTCCACCCCACAACCCCAGTTCATGACTCTGATTTTGCTTTGGTTTCTTACACCTCATAATTTTCATGATTTACAGCTACAATATCCAATTATTATTTGTGATAAGCCAACTTAGCAGCTGAGGCCCATCATCGAGGACCTAATGCAAGGACCAAGTTCCAGCTGAAAATTGGCAATAGCATACATAACAAATCAAGTATAATTTCTATTCGTCAGACAAAATAATGTTTACCATTTCCCGTACCATGCTAAAGACACTTGAAATGAACAAGGTGACCGAATGTAGATAGTTTGAGCCGATGGGTAGTAGGCAAGCGGCCTGTGCAGAAGGCCGTGGGGAGGACAGGGCTGACAGGGCTGTGACAGGTCAGGTGCAGCCTGTGCTGGGCCCTCCACGGGCACGGCGAGGGGGGGGGATGAGGGGGGACTGGTGCGGGGCGCGGCGGTTGTACCCGCGGGGGGCGTTGGCGGGATCGTTTTGCCGGTGCGGGGAACCTGCAGGGCCTTGCGTGGGGCCCAGGGGACTCCCCGCGGCGCTGCCCGCCCCCGCCTGCCCGGGCTGCCGCCGGCCGCCCGCAAGGCGCCGAGGGGGGGTGTGAGGGGACGCCGGGCCTTCCAGAAACCAGGGGCGTTGAGGGGGCGTGCCGGCGTCCACCGTGACGTCGCGGCCAGAGCCCCTTTCCATTGGCGGGCAGCGAAGGGTGTACCCGGAGGGCGCCTCGCGGTTGGCTGTCGCCCTGGGCGTCGGCGGTGCGCTGGACGGTGGCCGGAGGAGGGAGCAGGGCCGCGCGGCCGAGCCTCCCCCGCTGCCCCGCTCGCCCTGAGGTAGGTACGGCGCTGCCCGCCGCCCCGCTGGGCCACACGGCGTCCCCCGCAGCCGGCGGCGGAGCCCGGCGCTCCCCCTGGCAGCGAGCGCGGCCTGATGTCCTCCGCTCGGGCAGCGCTGCCGGCGAGGCAGCCGCTCCGTCCCGGCCTCCCGCGGCCGGTGCCGCCCGCTCACTGCGCTTCTCCCCCTACCCGCCTAGCTGCCCGCACCTTCCTGCCTCTCTTAATAACGGGGATTTGTTTTCCTTCTGCGCGTCGCCCCTCCTCGCGGGAGGCTGGCGGGGCCCTGTGAGACCCACGGCCGCAGGTTCAGGGGGTGAAACCTGCTGGCAGCGCCGGGCGCTTTGGTTTAGCTGGGTCTCAAGTGGGAAGTGGGGGCACAAGTCGCCCGTATAAGCGTATTCAACTCACTCTAGAAATAGGATCATATTAAAATTGTGTGCTGTAATCAGATGCATTGCTGTTAGGCTTTTTGCCTTTGCTATATTCCTCAGCGTTATTTTAGTCTCAGTTGTGTGGAACAGCCCCCGCAACATGGGTGATGAAGAACCAACTGGTGCCGTTCGGCTCCCTCGCTCAGCTGGCGTGCTGAGGAGGCCAGGGAGGGTTCCACAGCTCTGCAGGCTTTGAATTCTGAAGTTACTTTCACTTTTACAATGGGATATCAGTATCTCTGGCTAAGCCTGAGCATACACAGGCATGTGAACTTTTGGCCTGCCAGAGCTCACAGGGAGTGTTTGCTTACTGCCCTGATTCCCCCTCACCCACATGCTCTAAGTGCAGGGCAGCTCACTCCTCCTTGAAAGCATAATTTTTCTTCTTGTGGGAGTCCTCTGTGTGAGGGAAATTTGCTTCACTGCAGGCTTGGATATGAGGTGTATAGTGCACTGATTTCTCCATAGGAGCTGCTCTCATCATTATATTTTAGCATGCAGTAACAGTGACGTTGTGTGACAAGACTTCTCTGCTTTTGAGAGGTACTGACATGCTCTCTGAGTACCCTCTTAGCATGCTGAAGAGCAGTGTCATAAAATAACTCCAACTTCTGTACAGTCAATTCTGCTGGTGGACAGATTTAGCGATGGTAGGAAAACCACACTTGGAGCTAACTTAGAGGATCATGTGCTTCTTCCTTAGTCTGCTAGTTTTTCTGTTTAAGCAAGCCTGGAGTTAAACAGGCTCTCTCAAGGTTTTAGGTGTATAGAGATGTTACAAAATTGAGGCATGAGGACAAGCAGGATTTTCTGAGTGATTTGGATACAGAGATTCATGTAATTATCAGTTAAAATTGCTTTGGAAACAAAGTTCACATCTTTGAAGCCTCCATCTCTGAGATCTGTATCTTTTAATCGCATAAATATCTGAAGTCCTTAGACTCCTAGGCATTGGGTGCTGGACCTGTGCAGAACCCTTGCCATTCTCAGCAGAGCTGAGCAGTGGCATATATGCTTCACTGGGTGTGAAGAGGAGGAGAGAGAAAATAAAGGGATAATCATCTGTAGTGGGAATCTGTCATAATGAAGCTTTTCCACTGTGCGTAAAATTTTGATTAGGAAGAAAACCTGTTGCTCCTGGCCAAACATATGCTGACTGCTGAGCAGTAGTTAAGGTCTTGTACTTACCTTCTGTTTTCAGCTTGTGTAAAGATTAGTTATGTAAAAATATTTAACATTGGTCTTACATATTGGGTTTTCTCTTTTAATCAACTGCTTGCATTATAGCTTGTGTTCTACTTGCTTTCTGTGTTTGTTACTTCGTACTTTTGTTGATGCTAGCTTTAATAAGTGCTTGCTCTTTGCATGTTTATGCTGGCAAATTAATTTAATTGGTATCTTTAAGTTTCCAGCATTCTTTTTAAGCCATGTAATTAAAAACTTGGTACATTGAACACATTAGAAGGCTTCCTTTACAGTAGTACAAAGAATTTGTTTCCGTCATGACACCCCATCAAACTGAGATGCAACAAAACATGCTGAAACTAAATTCATGTCTCACAAAAGAGTGCAACTAGAGTATAAAGTGACTGGTTTGTGTTTTACAGCAGATGTTAGAGGAGACCAGAACTTTTGCTTCAAACAGTGTTTGAAGCATACATGTACATGTATTATTTTACTACTTTGTCTTTGCTGCCATCAGGCTTTACCATGCTGCGAGCCCTTAGTCACACAAATGATAGGTGTGCGTTCCATCACGCTAAGTGTTGGCATCGTCGTAAGCCTGTGCTGGCAATCAGGAGAGAAGATGTCAATGCATGGGAAAGAAGAGCACCTCTAGCACCAAAGCATGTTAAAGAATTGACACAGATGGGATACAAGGTCTTGGTGCAGCCATCAAACCGGAGAGCCATCCATGAAAAGGTAGGGTCCCGTTTTGAGTTAGATAAGCAAAGCCATTAATTAACGATAGTACAGGAAAAATAATAAGCAAAGCCATTAATTAACGATAGTACAGGAAAAAGAATATTCAAAGGGTATATTTGAGAAAATGTATTATTCATTTGGTTGTTAAATAAGGACTTATTGTGTCCTAGTGGAGAGAAAAAGGATTAGTTTGTTCAACCTTTTAGTGTAATGTTGGCACACTGGTGGGTTTTTACTGATTTCTTGCCCTTTCATCTGTCTCTGAAGACGTTCTAGGTGCTCTTGGAGTAGAGACTTGGGAATTCCTTTAACATTGGAATTCTGGTCTGCTGTTTGCATGGAGGCAACACTCTAAAAAATAAGCATATTTAAAGAAAAAAAAGAGGAAGGATGAAATCTGGTGAATCCCATTCCTGCTTCAATCATGTGAAATGAGGAGAGATGTTTTTTCTCGGTAATGCTGATAGCCTCAGGACTGAGGGCTTTTACAATTCCTGTAGCAGCAGTAATACTCTGCTGTAAGGTGTATGAGTCAACAAATGAAAATTGAATCATATGTAGAGAATTGGTGATTGCTTGCACATATCACCTTTTAATTAAGGCACAGTGCTGCTTTTCACCAAAGCACAGATCACTTTAGGTACACAACTACAATACTGAAAGCTGGAATTTTAATGTATTTTTGAGATAAGAGAGAAAAAAATAAATCTTTATATGGAAAAATGTTGTTTTATAAGTTGCTCTTCAGCTTGGATTTAGTCTTATATAATTTTATAAAATCAGATATCATCAGTCTTTAGATTAATTTGTCAGATTTCTCTAAACTTATTTCCAAGTATTTCAACACATTACAAAGGACTGGTCATTACTGCAATATGATAAGATACTTTAAATGTAGTTAAAAAAATGTAATTAAATCTTCTCTTTCTGTGAATTTAAGATGAAGAATTTTACTAACACATAATTATGTTTTGGTCTTTTATAATAAGATATTATATTAGCATGGAAATTCAGTTTGATATTTGATGCCCCTTTTGATAAAGAGGTTTATGAATGTATCACATGCAGTAACTTGTGATACATGCATAATAGAATTGTCTATTTGTCCTTCCTAGCTGCTTATGTGCTGAGATCTGAATATGAAAATAAACAGAAAAATTTACTTTGATTTTTCTCCTTCATAGGATTACATCAAAGCAGGTGGCATTATTCAAGAAGATATTTCTGAGGCTTCTCTGATAGTAGGTGTGAAGAGACCTCCAGAGGACAAATTAATACCGAAAAAAAACTATGCCTTCTTCTCTCACACTATTAAAGCCCAAGAGGCAAACATGGCCCTTTTGGATGAGATTCTAAGACAGGTAAATTGTGTCATAGCAAAGACAATTTGCTGTTAGCATCAGGTTGAAACTGAATTTAATGCTGAAGCGTGATAGAAAGCTTGCTGCCTACTGTGGTTACTTTTCAGCACGCCTATTTGTAGATAGTTAACGAGGGCTGTTTTCAGTATCCTTTCCTGGAACTGAGTGTTTCTTACTTGGAGGATCTCATGCTTGCAGTGCTACTGTGTTTATGTGCGTAATGCAGATGAGTTGTGAGCATGATATACTCAAGAGAAGTTCACGCTGTGTGAGCACGAAGTCTTGTTGGAAAGTTGTTAAGGCAGAGCACGTATTGGTTGTTTTAGAGGGAGGCAAGCGGTTCACTCAGAAATGAGCAGCCTCTTGGCAGAGGATGTGAATGGGTCTGCAGCAGCTGGAGTGGGCTGTTGGGGAGCTCTGTGCCAAGAGTGCACGGGCAGTGCAGAGACTCTTTAAACAGGAATTCAGTGCAACCTTTAAGTTTATATTTTTATACTTAAATCTTGTTATGAATTTTTTGCCTTTCTCATATATGTGCCCATCAGCCTCTGACATAAAGGATGACCAAGGCATATG
Source organism: Balearica regulorum gibbericeps (assembly GCF_011004875.1). Classification (NCBI taxonomy): domain Eukaryota; kingdom Metazoa; phylum Chordata; class Aves; order Gruiformes; family Gruidae; genus Balearica; species Balearica regulorum. Next base: position 25,516,129 of record NC_046184.1, read on the forward strand.
AAAAAGTAGTTCCTAGGACAGCAATGTGCCACTGGCTGCATTCACTGGAAATTTTAATACTCAATTTGCTATGTATTTTCAGGAAATTCGACTGTTTGACTATGAAAAAATGGTTGATCATAAAGGAATGCGAGTTGTGGCCTTTGGAAAGTGGGCTGGTGTAGCAGGTATAGTGCGTGAAGTAAAGGCAGGCTTGCAACAAGTAACTTCTTGTAATACTTCCGGTTGTTTACGTTTCCTGAAAGCTGAGGCTTGCAATACATTTTTAACTGCATTTTTAACTCTTGCTTTTAAGAGCTTTTTTTCCACTCTGTTTTGTGCTCCATACTTTTGATGAGATTACATGTCAAATTGTCCTGGCAAATCTATTATTTTATGTTGTCTTGAAATCCTGTTTGTCTATTCAACTAATCTGAGGCAGACTAAATATCAAGAGGTCAACTGAAAAGACTTTTGAAAGAAATGGCTGCTGTCAGTCCTGCAAGTTTGAACAACATCTGTTTGTCACTCCATTTACACTGATTTTTGTGAGGCATGGTTCTCATTCCTTTTTACTGAACTTCCAACTCTTTCTTCAGAGGCTCTCTTTATTATCTACTTCTTTGGAATCTGGTGATGTGGCTGCATCTCACAAAAGGATATCCAAGTATTAAATAGTGCTGAAATGCATAATGTAGGCCAAGAGCAGGTCTAATGGCATGGCTTGCTATTGAATTTCTCCTTCCCAGGTTTTATGTAGGCTTTCTGTAGAAGTAAAATATTAATATTAAAACACAGGCAAAAATATTCAGGGTGATTTTAGACTTCTGTCAGTCTCTGCAGTTTCTGACTGTGCATATTCATAATTAACACTGATGGTCTGATTTTATTTTTTTTTAACAATAGGAATGATCAACATTCTACATGGATTGGGATTACGATTTTTAGCCCTGGGACATCACACTCCCTTCATGGTAAGAGTATACGTGTATGTATTTTTCTTTAGCAAAATGACATTTGGGCATCTGCTAATTATCTGTTTTTGAATATGGAAAATATCCTGATGGTTCTGTGCCTTTGATTTCAGCACATTGGAATGGCGCATAATTACAGGAATAGCAGTCAGGCTGTGCAGGCAGTACGGGATGCTGGGTATGAAATTTCACTGGGATTGATGCCAAAGTCAGTTGGGCCTTTAACATTTGTGTTTACAGGCACTGGTAATGTTTCTAAGGTAAGAGTTCTGTCTTCAAGATGAAATGCTGTATTATTTTTAATAGAACTTCTCGGTATTTGATACATGTCAGGTTAAATGGGTTAAGATGGATTTATTTTGTTTGCTTGGACTTCAGGTTTTCCTTTGCTGGTAAGAATTTTAAGTACATTTGCTTTGGGCAATGTGGTCTAGTGGAGGGTGTCCCTGCCCATGGCAGGGGGGTTGGAACTAGATGATCTTTAAGGTCCTTTCCAACCCAAACCATTCTATGATTCTGTGATTTTATAAACTAATGCCTTTAAGATGAGATCATGCCTGACAAGGCTGACCATGCTAACTGCTTACCAAGAAAAATGGGTTAAGTCTTACTGCTCCTCTCTCCTTTCCCACCTACATGATTTTTGTCTCCCTTTTCCCTTCTGTTGACTCTGAGCTCACAAGGTATGTTGAGTCACACCATTAAAGTATGATGAAAATAATTATTTCTCTAATACTTGCTGAGTTTTTATATCTGTTTTTATAGCATTGACTTGGCTTACAAGTGCTGGACTTTAGAGCTATTTTCTACAACAGGGAAAAGCCCTGGTTTTGGCAACAAAGATCAGTTAACTAGGCTCCAGCTATAAAGTGAAATCACTGCCTATGTAAATGTGTATTTTCTGGTCAAAAGGATGGCGTGTCTGAAAGGCCTTTGCTCTGTGATCACAGCTCATTGGGAAAGTCATCTTGAAGTTCTTTGCCTTTAGAACAGCCTGGTTGGTGAGGGAGTGGCTTCAGGTGTCTTCCATAAAGAGAAACTGCTCCTGAGAATGGCAGCAAAACTATCGATTGTGGCCGAGTTGAGGCCTCCCAGCTCTGCCTTTAGAAATATGAACCAGACATTGGATTATGGGTCAGGCATACTGCATTAATGGGGAAGGATGTAAATTCCTTGTACTTAGAGATGAGCTTTGTTCTGGATAAGCGGGGATATGTGTGAAACAGTTTGTACATCTCTGAATATATTCTTTAGCAGGACTGTCAAGTTGTGTGTGGTATTTTTTGTATTTGTTTTCACACTCCAAATGAGCAGTGTTACGCTATTTCTATATTCTCTGCTCTTTCTGATCCTACTTCATGGTTTACAGGGTGCCCAAGAAATGTTCAATGCCCTCCCATGTGAGTTTGTGGAACCACATGAGTTAAAGGAAGTTTCCAGATCTGGAGGTATGCTGTGACAATAAAGTGATTGAAAACACTAGGACACTTTTTGTCCAAGTATAACAGCTATTTCTTTTTCTTTTCTTTTTTTTTTCTCAGACCTCAGAAAAGTCTATGGGACAGTGTTAAGTCGTCACCATCATCTTGTAAGGAAACATGATGGAGTATATGATCCAGTAGACTACGATAAACATCCAGAACTTTACACTTCTCGCTTTAACACTGATGTGAGCATCTCTTCTGTTCTTTTATGAAAGGTTTTCCACAGAGTGTTGGTAGTTACTACACCTTTGCATATCCATCGATTGAGAAAGCATTCATTTAAAACACTAGACCAGGTCCTTTCAACTTACTAAAGTACTAGGTGAGAACATTAGGCATCTGTAACTTTCTTTGCAGATTGCACCCTACACAACTTGTTTAATTAATGGCATATACTGGGAACAACATACTCCTCGCTTGTTAAGTCGACAGGATGCTCAGAAGCTGCTAGTGCCAATTCGATCTGCTGCTGGTGCAACGGAGGGCTGTCCTGAGTTACCACACAAGTAAGACACCGCAGTTCACTCGTAACAATTCTGCAGCACCATGATTAAGTCATAATGTTAGGCAGTTTCACTACAGTATCTACTGAATGATTCTGTTTCTTACATTGTTCCTCTTGCATGTTGCAAAATGCCCCATTGATTCTGCTTTTGTTCTTCTGTGCTTTGCAGTCTTGTTTTCACAGTTTGGAGTTTTTGAAAACATCACAGTACAAATGACTGACAGGTATTGGCTGTCTTTCTGCAAAGGTAATTCGGTCATTGATCCTTGTGCAGAATCCAATACAAACAGTGTGACATCTGGGAAATGTACCTACTGTACCATTATTGCTAGAAGTTTCTGTGCCTGAGCAGAATGTGTTGGTTAAGTTCTTCTTACCCATTCATTTGGCTTGTGCAGGTTCAGTAACTGTTCGTTAACACCTCTGATTTCTGCAGCAGGTAGTGGGAATGCTTCACAACTCTGAATAGCTTCAAGGATGGAATGTGGGGTGCAAATCCAGGGTTAGTCTTCTTTCAGTGAGGGTAGGAGCCACCCTTCTGCTAATAGCCCTGTGTAATAGTTCTCTGGGAGACTGGCCTGGGGATGGATTTGCAGGGGGAGATGGCAGTGTATCCTGGTGAGGATGGAGGTCTGTGTCTCTTCTCTGTCCACTCTTGACACCTTTCTTTCTTTGTCTCACTTGACAAATAAAGAATTTAAGTGTCGGATCCTGCACTTGGGTCACAACAACCCCACGCAACTCTTGTGGAAGAGTGGCTGGAAAGCTGCCTGGCGGAAAAGGACCTGGGGGTCGACAGCCAACTGAATATGAGCCAGCAGTGTGCCCAGGTGGCCAAGGCGGCCAACAGCATCCTGGCTTGTATCAGAACTAGTGTGGTCAGCAGGACTAGGGAAGTGATCATCCCCCTGTACTCGGCACTGGTGAGGCTGCACCTCGAGTACTGTGTTCAGTTTTGGGCCCCTCACTACAAGAAAGACATTGAGGTGCTGGAGCATGTCCAAAGAAGGGCAACGAAGCTGGTGAAGGGTCTAGAGCACAAGTCTTATGAGGAGCAGCTGAGGGAACTGGGGTTGTTTAGTCTGGAGAAAAGGAGGCTGAGGGGAGATGTTATCGCTCTCTACAACTGCCTGAAAGGAGGTTGTAGCCAGGTGGCTGTTGATCTCTTCTTCCAAGTAACAAGTGATAGGACAAGAGGAAATGGTCTCAAGTTGCGCCAGGGGAGCTTTAGATTGGATATTAGGAAAAATTTCTTCACCAAAAGGGTTGTGAAGCATTGGAACAGGCTGCCCTGGGAAGTAGTGGAGTCACCATCCTTGGAGATACTCAGAAGACATGTAGATGTAGTGCTTAGGGACATAGTTTAGAGGTGGACTTGGCAGTGCTAGGTTAATGGTTGGACCTGATGATCTTAAAGGTCTATTCCAACCTAAACGATTCAATGATTCTATGATTTTGTGATTCTCTTGGTCTTTGAGAAGTTTTGCATGAAATATGGATCTTGTTGACATGAGTGGAAATCCTATGACTACTGTAGGGCCAGATTTCCATTATGTTTCTGGAGGTCATTGTGTTGACTTCTACATTGGTTAAAATGAACGAAACTACAAGTCTGATAGATCTTCTCACATTTCTTTTATTTCCTGTTCACTCGTGATCTCTTATACCTGTGTTCCTTAGTAATTTGGGTAATGCTCTATTCCTTTTTCTTTTTTATTTAATCTCTTCAGACTTCTGGCAATATGTGACATTTCAGCAGACACTGGAGGATCTATAGAATTTATGACGGAGTGTACAACAATTGACAGTCCATTTTGTATGTATGATGCTGACCAGCATATTATTCATGACAGGTGGGAGAGCCTTTAATTTTTATTGCTTTCCTCTGTAATTTGTACAGTGAAACATTATATTGAAAAATCATGCATTTAAAACACTTCTGAAAGAGGGTACCAAGGAGAAGTAGTTTAGAAGAGCTATGGTCTCTCTTACAGTGTTGAAGGCTCTGGGATTCTGATGTGTTCCATTGACAATCTGCCAGCACAGCTTCCTATAGAAGCAACAGAGTACTTTGGCGATATGCTTTTCCCGTATATTGAAGAGATGGTAAGGTTTTATGTGTCAAACAAGAAGGTAAATGACTTGGATTTTGGTCTGCTCGTTTGTTGCTTTTCTGGTCTCCTGTGTATATTCAAAAGGAATCTGCTGTAGAACATAACTGACTTTGTACTTAAAAAAAAAAACACAAAGAAAACCAAACCCAAAAAACCCGCTTTCTAAGTCTTGAGGCAGTACTTTCAAAAAGCAACACATGAATGAGACATTAGTGACCTGGATGTCTTAGGGATTTATCAAGAACACCTTCTGTAGGCAGGAAACAGGCTCTGGCAGGTAGTTCACTGCTCCTGGACCCTGCAGTAGATGTCTAAATCTGATTTTCTTGGGGCACTCAACAGTCACTCCCAATCAGACTGCTGTTTGAACTCCTGTATTTTCATAAAATTCAAATGACACTGATCAGGGCCAGGAGAATTGATATTGATATTGATGTTGTTGCATCCATTTAATGTTGCTTAAAATCTTGATTTACTCTGAAAAAAATTGTGGGAAATAACATGACCTCATTTCAAATAATTTATCTCCATAGCTGTTATCAGAAGGCTCAGAACCTCTTGAAGGCCAGAATTACTCATCTGTTGTTCGAGATGTAAGTTTTGCAAATTGGCACTCTGCTTGTCTTCCTCTGTTTTAAGATGTACAGGTACAAAAGATCCTCAAAATTTGTTTCATGTATTTTTAGGCAGTGATTGCATCCAATGGCTCACTGACAGCTAAGTATGAATATATCCAGAAATTGAGGGAGAACAGGTAATGTATAGGTTCTTAAAGTTTGTTTAGTTCAGGATTAAAAAAAACAAACCTTGCCTGCATTCTGTCTCCCCTTTCGCATTTATTTACTCTTGTGTTTTGGTGGAATACTGCTATGTTGCACTGTGTCTAAATGTCTCCTAGGCTTGATGATTTCCTTCTTTCTTTACGCACATTGCCTAAATCATTAACATTTGTTGTTAGTAACTTATATTGAAGTTGAGAAAGTGGTCATTTTTCTTCTTCTGATGTTATGAAAATTGTTTTACCAGAGGCAGAATACAGCCACATGCCAGTATAATTCTGTTACTCCTTGTCCTTTCAAAATGGATATAACATGCAGTCCTTTGAAAGGAGTGGCTGAAAAGAAAAGGCTCTGTAGTATACCGCAAATGTAGTTTCCTCTAGTATGGCTCAAGTGCTGTGCTGTATAAGTGCTTGTTCTGTGACTGGACGTATTCAGGAGCCTCTGTGAGACTCTCAGGCATTTCATTACACTACTGTAGCTACAGCTTTAGCTACCACTTCATGTGTACCCTGTCTCAGTAGTTACCAGTCAGTGGTAACATGAAAGAAGTAACATTGAGTGTATTAAGCCAACAAAAGTATAAATAACCTGGGTATCCCTTCCCTTCCCCTTGCTCCCTATTACTAACAAACTTCTATGAAAAATATTAATTTGCCATTAAGTGGGTACCTCTGGCTTTATGTTCACGGTCGGTGCTAGCTGCACTATACATCACAGAAAAGTTGAAATTGGTCTGACCACAAGCACTGCATGTGCTAAGCACTAAAATCATAGTGTGTTGGCTTTTGCATGCCAAACTTCTCCAGTTTCCTTTGAGAACTTTGCGAGTTCTGGCTATGAACTTGTTCATGATGAACTGTAGGAGTGCTTCACACCCAAAGTAACATGCTGTTTGCCTCTCAAAGACTTCAACTCACAGTGATTTTTGTTGTGTGCTGTTTGGTAGACCACCTGAAGAGGCTGTCTCAGTAACAGGTTTTCTTATTCCTCACCCAGCACGATGCTCTGGGGTTTTTTTTGCTGTCTCCATAATCGTGTGCGTGGTCTTGTGTGAAGCACCCTGAGAATCTGGAGACTTCATTTGCAAGGGGATTTTTGTGGGTAGACTTTTGATATTTCTGCAGACCTGTGTGTTGCATGTGATGTTCAGTTGTTCATTGGTGTTGCTCAACTTTCAGAAAAGCAAGACCTAACAATACCCTCCTTTACTTTGCAAACTTTGGGGATATTGCAAATGAAAGCAGAGATTTTACTGCTTAAAGTGTGATTGTTTAGCTAGAGATAGGCTCTCGTTTAGAGCCTGTAGGAATGATGTGGCTTATGTTATTACTCTAACAAAGTATTATGCTGTGTCTAGTTTAGTCTCTGAGGGCTCTATTTAGACTAATTGCTTATACCCTTTGGGTGTACATGGACATTTCAGACTATAGGATAGCCAGACTATATGAACTGAACTGTCTTGGGTACCATCAGAATGCGTGAGCAGTTTGATTTACTGAATTTATCTCTATCTTTTCACCTTTACTTGCTTCATACCTCATCCACAGCTACCTCATGCCTTGCTACCTCATCCAGAGCTGCAAGGGCACATCCCATTGCTAATGTAGACCTCTAAGTATTACTGTCATTTGTTCATAGATTAACATAACCAAATTATTTAAACTTGTATGTAGAGGTAGGCATTATCTGACATGTTCTTTTCTGGGACTGTGTAGATCCTGTCCCTGCTCTTGGTAGGTCATTTGGCAGCTCATGTTTGTTCCTGTCCTAGAACAAGACATGCTGTGTTTGTTCCAAGTGTGACCTCATTCTAGACACTGGAAAAGGTTTTAATAAATATGATAAGAAGTTTGATTGCAAAATCCAGCTTTTTTTTCATATAGGAAGTTTCCCCTTTGTCAACACTGTCGCTCCAAGCTCCTGCATACCAGTGTTGCTCCCTATAAGTAAAGGGTGGAGAGGAATTCTTTCTCTTCCCTTTGCCATGAGGGTGTAGCTGTGGAAGAAGATGTTCTATTAGAATTGATAGTAGTAGGAGGAAGGTCCTTGGATTTGTCATATGAAAGGATATGATGGGCGTAGGAGACTTTCTGTGAATGGATTAAATCACAATTTAACTTTTCAAAAAAATCAAATCTGTAAAATTTGTATGAAGGTCAAAATATACAGTAATCTATAGTAATAATTTAGATAGATTAGAGAGGTGAGGCATTGGTACATCTCAGTCAGATTTAATGAATTGAAAAGAATGACTTTTAAAAAAATTGAATTAAGCCTGAAAGCAGAGAAAGGGAGGATGGAACATCTCAAACTATAAATACTTAGACACAATTACTAGGCTGGAATGTGCTTCAGACAGATGATATAGATGTGTTTGGTACTGATTTAACTCTCTTCACTCAAGGTAGTCTTTCAATGCTATTGTTTGAGGCCTTGTTCCCCCAAATGTACTCGGATACTTTATGCCATGCTTTAAGTCATGCAAGACTGCTCTTGTTGTCATGCTATTAGGTATTGCTCTGGCAGGCTGCGACACCATCCTTCATTACTATGGCCATTTTTGAACTGAAAAACCACAACTGAAAATTGACTTATGGATATAATTTGATGCCCCAAAAAGGTCTGAACCAACATGATTTAGTAGACATATAGTTAGTCCTCTTCTAAGGACAATAGCTTTAAGCAAAGTGGACATGAGCTTGTCAGCTAGAAGTCAGGATTCTTTCTGTGGCGTAATCCACAATGCAGTATATGCCTGTGTAAACTCTTAGTAGATAAAAGGGAAATTGAGGAACTTGCTTATACACTTACAAAGTTTCCCCTAAGTCTGTATCTTCGAAGGTCCTACCTATTTATTGAAATTTGTTTTCAGGATATGCGATAAGAAAAGCAAAACCTCAGTCTCCATTAATGAGGTTAAACAATATGGCAATGAACAGCTTCCTTTTCTTCAACAATAAAAAATGCTTTAAGGAATTTTTTTTATTTGCTAAACAGTTTTTATCTGCATAGTGTTGATACTTTAGACAAATGATTTTACAATCCTAATTTTACAACTTAATGCAAATTTAAGCTAAAAAGGAAAAATAATTATAAACAACCAAAATGTGTTTTCCTATTACAATGTGCACATTTATGAAAGCATATTTAAACAACTGTCGAACTATGTTATTCTGGCTGGAAAAAAGAAATGCAAAATCTGATGTGAATACATTTTATATTGGAAGTCAACAGGAGAGCTACTTAAATTTATTTTGGACAGTAGTAGAAGCTTGGTTGAAACACTCTGTGATAGTTTTTAGAGTAGAGTTCTTGTCTGCAAACAGGATTTCTTAACTGGGCATTAACTTTTATTTGACTTTTATTGACTATTATGTTCCTATGATGGGCTAATATGAACCTAGTATAACTTAACAAAAATACACTCTCACCAGCATGGTTTTGTGCACTTTAACAGTTAGCTGTGATGTAAAGGGAGCAAGGCAGAGCCTGGAATCTCTTTCTGACAGCCAAAGATGACATAGACAGCTTGGCAGTCCTCAAATGATCAGGTTACAGTTACTTGGCCATTGGGAAAAATATAATGACAACTGAGGAGAAATTTCTTGAACAGCCCGTAGCAGTTGGGGAAGCAGTGGAGATGTCGATGGATTTGATCATGCTTATAATAGAGGAAAGAAAATAGAAGTTATGCAGCAGAAGAATGGAAGCACTGCTAGACAGTGATTGCCCAGTCTTGGGTTAGTTAGCCAGTAACTTGACTCTGGGTCTGAATAGAGCTCTTGGCTTGTAGACTTACTAAAACATACTTATTCTGTTAGCTTTAGCAGCTTACAGTTTCCTTCTTCTGTGTGGTTTTTAATTTTGCCTGTAACACCTCCTAGGGAATACGCTCAGTCACTGAAGATGGGTAATAAGAAGAGGGTTTTGTTGCTCGGATCTGGCTATGTTTCTGGCCCTGTACTTGAATATCTCACTAGAGATTCCAGCATTGACATCACAATTGGTATGTAAGACTTTGCTTGTTTTTCATTGAAAAATTACGTCTTATTTAAACCTGCTCACGTGGCAGAACCTTTCTCATAAGTAATAAATTGATCTGGTTCTCAGAACAGATAAAGAAAATCTTTGCTATTTTGCAGAGCAGAAAAGCATTTTGTAGCTTTCTGAGCATTTTAAGTTTATATAATTGATTTGAAAATGACATAGCCACATGCAAAGTTTACTATTTGCGTGTGTAACCTATAGGGAGATTAGAAGTATTTTTCCTTCTAACCTGCTTTGGGCTTGGGACTGGTTTTGTAGCTAGTCAGTCACTTTTGTTGATGCTTGGCTGTGTTTTCAGCCTCACACAAGAAGAAGATGAAATTGTTTTTATAGACCTCTGTATGAGCGAAGCCTCAGCTGTTGTTATAACCAGTACTGTGGTAGTAAACCTTCAGACCCTGACCTTCCCATCAGCCCCACATGCCTGCTTGTTTATTCCTCTGTTTTGTTTTTTCTGTAGCACATTTCAGGTTGAGCATCTCAAAACCACCTTTCTGTACCCTCGATGTTGACTTTACCCTGATTCTGTGATTTCAGAACCCAGGCTGCGTTGCCTGAAAGATACTTTGCTGAGAGGTTGTTTCCTTTAAAACTTGCCATTATATTTCTGTTGATTTTAGTTGTTGTTGCTTTGGTTTGTTTTTTTTCCTTCATGGTATTTTCATACTTGGCTGCTTTTGCTACCCTTTGTGGTGATAACCATAGTACTTTTAACCCCTGGGAAAAGATTTACTAGGAAGAAGAAGGGAACTCTAAGGAAGCTGCACCCTTAGTGATGCCTGATGCGGTGACGAGGGAAGGATTACACCACTGTGCAGCGTCTGTCCCCTCATGAGTATGGAACCTGCGTCTAGTAGCAGTACAGTAGCAGTAAGGGAAGATCTGTTTTGCCAAGCACTGTGCAAACAGGCGGTGCCTCTTCTCTGGGTAGCTTAAGAACATGCAGTTTCTACAGCACGCACGAAAAGATGCTCAGAAGGAAAAAGACACAAAGATGTTACTTTTCTAATATTTGGCAGCAGGCAGGTAGATGGAGAAAGCATAAAACACACATCACAGTGCCACATTTGTTTCCCTGCTGTTAGGCTACACCACTTTAAATCCAAATGACAAAAGTCTTAGTTGGGAAACCTTCATGTAATCAACTCTTTTTTTGGTTTGAATTTGTAGATGATTTTGCCTTGCTCTTTTCTCTCAGCATAAGTTGATTAGTAGGGTATGGAGAATCATCCTCTGGCAGTGTTTATTTCCCATTGACTTTGGAAAGGCCATAAGGAAATAAGGCCTTAAGTTAGAGCCACAGATGCTTTTAATTCTCCGTAAGCCTGTGCCCACCTGCTGCCTTCATTGCCCACCCCTTTCTCCTGGCTGTGTTCCCATTGTCATTCTTGCACTAGCAGCTTCGTCAGCTGTGACAGGAAACCAATTCACTTTCAGTCAGATGTGGTAAACACTGGTTGCTTTAACCTAGATATCTTTTTCAGTTCTGCTTTCCTTATAATGGTAACTGCTAATGGCAGTAGGAGCAAGATAATAGGAAGGACAATGGAGGCAGGCAGACTGGATTTCTCCCTTTTTGGTGATAATATTAGCATATGCAGGATTGGTAGGACTAAGCCATAGGTAAATACTGAAACTAGTCAGATTGAATCTGGGCCTTTTAGTCCTATTTGGCCTAGAGTAAAAGCTTAATGTTTTTATCTTTGTTGTGTTAAAAGTGGTGAATGCTGTGACTTGTTTTTCTTTTAAGCTATTAAGTTGTTCTTGGCTATAAATTGGAATTCTGTTAGAATGTAATGAAACAGAGTTTTGAAAGATTTCTATTTTAACCATATTCATCTATAAATGTATGGCTATGAGGGATGGGATAAGCTTTTCTGGGCATGTGTTTGTTCACTAAATCTGCTAGTTGGCTGTGTTGAACCTGCATGTTCATCAAGACCTTAAAGCTAGTTAAGGTTTTCCTGTCTCATTTAAACCAAGCACAGCCTGAAAAAAAAAAAACCAAAAACCAGATTTTCTTCTTTGGACTTTTTTTCTTCTCCTGCTTCTTGCTTTTCAGTGAAGTAGTCTGTGCTTTTGCAGAAATAGTTACTACCATCAAAAACTGATTGAATACTTCATGTCTGCGTTTATTTGGCTAGGTTAGAGAAGTGACCGTTTCTGAAAACAGGAGAAAATATGTACAGCCAGGGTCAACCCATCACATGCGTAGTGACCTAAAATACTTCAGGCCGCAAGATAAATTGTTGCACTAATTGAAAATGGTTGTTTTTCAGCAGGATGATGCTAATCCAAACCCAATTTACTTTTAAAACACATTGGGCATACAATTTTTCCATTGCAATCTTCTATTAAGAGTTAGTGCAACACAATGTTTCATTAAATAGGGAAGCACCAGGAGTGCCTTTTCTGCATTTCCATGTGAAAGTCAAAGCAAGAATAAAATCTCTGCCTGTTTCAATGCTATTTAATTATTCTGTTTCACATGAGGTTGTAAACCTGCAAGGAAAGGCACTTTTTGGGGTAGGCAATTATTCCTTTTTTTCCCCCCTACCTTTCTAGCTGTGCAGTGCTTCTCCAGCAAATCGATGAGCTTATGAATGTCAGTACATCTAGGACCATGATGCGAGCATGGTTTCTGGCATTCAAGTTTTCTCCTACACCTCGTTCTGCCAAGCAAACCACTGGATGACCCATTTAAGTAAGGGTTGGTAGACCTAAGGGGTGATGTCCTCCCCAAATCAAAGTGTGAAGATCAAGTCTGTTGTGTGATTGTCCACCAAATAAATAAGGAAAAGAAAAATGGCTGCTTGGTTTCATAGTTTCATGTGGGATGTAATTGAGTTCCTACTTGTTACTCTAACTTTGGTTCTCTTTCTCTCCTTTTTCAAGTTTTTCATTTGTCTGATCCTTTTGACTCCCTACCCCTAACAGTTTTTCCACTAATTATCTCCAAAAAAACCCCCAAAACTGGTCTGCCTGAATGGCCTAGTGGTGCTTTTGACTTGGAGCTGGTGTTATATTTTGCTGCTCGTCATCTTTATTTTATTTTTCCCAGACCTCGTGTTGTAGGATTATTTTTCTAGTTCAGATGATCTGCCCTCTCCTATATCAATAGAAGTGTTTACTACAGCTTTTGCTGTCTTTTTGTGGTCTTTCTCTAAAACGTTTCTCCAGCCTGAGTGTACGCATGCAGATGCCCCTCTTGTGTGGCTGTTATTTGCGTTCTTCACCCTCAAACGCTTTAATTGATCTGCTTCTAAACCAAGATAACTGCGCATTTCTAAGGATTCTAAAAAAATCTGATTTTATGCTTCTATCAGTGGTTTGGTCACTTGTTCTTTGAAAACTTTGTAATGTCCTTTTCTGTATATTTTAACACTTACCAAAGAGTGGCAGGTGTTCATCTGAGATATCAAAGACTGAACCTCCAGCGTGTATGTTTTTTAAAACCTAGAATGTACCTTACCACAGGTTTTTATGAGGAGTCAGAGTTAAAGACATGGGAGTATGCTTTTAGGGCGGATCACAACCCTGCCTAGCCTATAATAAAAGTGTTGGGGTTTTGTAACTAGTTAATGACATGTTTTGTGACACATTTCCATATAAGAGATGCATCCATTTAGCAGACTTTTTTCCCCTCTCTCTAAAAAACACTTAGATGTGAATGTGTGCTTCTTTCTGTTTAGTTTATCTGTTTTCCCACCATGTGAGTGCTCAGTTACCCAGCAAATGTAGACAGTGCTGCTGTAGAAAGCCATGCTGGGAGGACACGTGTGTGTGATGCAAGTGAGCCAGTGGGTTCAGGGATGTCCTACTGCACAAAGATAGGTTTAGCCGTCCTTTATGTCATGTTCTAGACCTACTTCTGCATAGAGTGGAAAAGAATGAAGATGACTTCTAGTTTTGCGTAAATAATTTATGTTGATCTAGTCTGCTGATAGGAAAACTACAGTTAAAACTTTTGTTAATTTTAAGTACACCCACAAAGTTGCTAATTGGTTACAAATGTGTTCTTGTTACACAGCAGTAAGCAGTTCTTTACTTCTGAGAGTAAGTACTCTTTGTAGATTCTTCTTCTTGAGTTTTAGCTGCTATGGCTTGACACTAGCAATTGATAATAAAATTGACTGCTTTAGGGGAAGTAAGGTGCTTTATTTATTCCTTTTCAACTGTTAGTGAAGGAAAACATCCATGCACCTGTTTATTTTTGGGAAGAAGCACATGTGTGCAAAGCACAATTATACATGGGGGTGCTTTGGACTTACCTTCATCTTTAGGTAACAGTTGATGTGCTTTAATTTTAAAACAGCATCTGTCATGAAGGAGCAACTTGAACAACTGACGAAAAAATACAGCAACATCACTTCAGTTCATATGGATGTCATGAAGCATGAGGAAAAGCTGTCCTCCTTGGTGAAGAAACATGACCTTGTAATCAGGTCAGAATTCGGTGTAAAACATGATAGACTCAACCCTAAGTCATGCTGCTTCTTTCTCCTAGTTCATTGACCTAAATCAACCTGGGATTTTTTTTTTTTTTTAATGCCCAAGAGCTAAGGTCATATTTGTGTATGTAAACAGTTGTAACTGGCCACTGCCTTCTCACATTGCGGGGCATCAGGAATTTCAAAGGGGCTTTGACTGCAGCATCTCTTTAGAAGTGTTCACCAATTACAAGCACAGTCATCTTAGTACGAGGGGTCAGCTGTGTCCACTAGCATATGTATTCCTGGGATGAAATTTGCATGTTTGCAAGGGCAGGCAAAATTCTGACATCCTGATCATTTCTCCTGAATATCCCATTAAGAAAGATCTCTTTCCAGGTATTGAAACAGGGGAGGAAATGACTTCATGGTCCTTGCCATTTTGTCCCCTTTGCCACAGATGTCATGAGTTTTGTTTCCTTTCCATGTAAGGCATTTGCTTTTCACAAAGTACTTCAGCAAGATCACTGTAATGCAAGCTTTCTCAAGCAGGTTTTACAGTTTTGCATCTTCTAAACCTCCAGTATGCCTGTTTAGAAAGTGGCCTTGAAAAGAGGTTACTGGTTTGTTTTTTACAAAGAGAAGTGTGACGAAAGATGCTGTCTAAAGAATGACTCCCCTATTGTCCTGCCCCCTGTTCTGAGTGCGTACAACAATGTTCTTCTGATAGGGTAGCATTTCACTTAAGTAGGTGTGAAACTGCTCAGGGCAAGGCAGGTATGACTGTTGCATTTACTTGAGCTCTTTTGTAGACATACAAAAAACATTTGTGAGTGTCTTTCCAGTGACAGCATAAGTAACTAGTTGGATTTTGATGTTGCATAAATCTCCTTCATTTGTAGTTTGCTGCCATATTCAGCACATCCCTTGGTTGCTAAGAAATGTATTGACAACAAAGTGAACTTGGTAACAGCCAGCTACTTAACACCAGCTATGAAAGAACTCCAGGAGAGGTAAGTGTGAGAGTAGCATCTCCCTGGTGTTGGTTCCTTCTTCAGTGCATTTTCTGAATATTTTTCAGTCAGTTATACCTGCAGTGTTTATTGTGTACTACTACTATTTTCTGCGTTCTTTCTCCTTCCCTTTCCATGATGGAGGACTAAGTAGCTTTCCCCAAAGTTGCATGTGGGGGCTGTGGCAGAATGGAGAAATGAGTGCATACTCCATTCTGGTCATACTAGTGCTCTAAACACTGGAACATGCTTTTCTGCATGCCCCATCTTATTCCATGTTAATATGCCTTCCCCTCTTCCCTCAAATCTGTTAGGAGGTTTGACCTGGGCTGATACTCAAGCTGAGCAGCTGGGCTGTCCTGTCCTACCAGTGACAGCAAACATATTTGTCAGCCTTCACCTTCCCCTAATAAAAACTCATTCTTGGCTTATTGTATCTACAGTAATACCCTCCTTCATGTCACCTTCTTTTGGATAGGCCCACTATATTAGTCCCAAATTGGTCACAGTTCTAACTATTCTAATGTTTCTGTTGTCCTACTTATTAAATGATCGGAAGTTGTTTAGGGCATGCAGCTTCATCTCGGTGCTCCTCTCAGTCATGGTACTGGAAACTCTGAAGTGAATTGAAGTGACTGAGATGAGACTTGTACGTGCTGTGTCTCTACAAAATACAGAACAGAGAAAGCTAGACAGGTAGAGAACCAGTGTTGCAGACAATGAGGGAGGTTTAGGGGCCTCTCCTTCCCTTGCTGTGGTGCCAAGAAGTCATAGCATGCTCTCAAAAAAGAAAAAAAGAAGGACACTTCTCATTTGTCAAAACACAAAGTGACTTTGAGAATAAAATAAATCACCTCAGTTTGTGGTGGTTAGTGAGCTGCTCTGGGAGTGTAGGCAACTGTTAAAAAAAAGAAAACCCAAATGCTTGTAATTTGGGAAAGGAGGCCTTTCAATCTCTCTCCCCTGCAGGAGCTGTTTAGGGCAATTATGACAGCTCTGTGCTGTCCTCTGCATTGCTATCTTCCTGGATTACAGTGCTGTCCAGGAGAATGTGGGAGACAGAGTAGCTGGTAGGAATTTCTTTTTCCACCAGCCCCAAGATGTTGCAGCAAAGTAAGAGAAACCAAGGCTAGAATGACTCATAGACAACCGTCACTGTTCAGGTTTTAACATCTGCTTCTGTTTTTTTTCCCCCAAGCTGCAGACAAGTCCCAGAATTTACTGTATTGGGAAAAGTTCACTGGGCCTTTGTTGGACAGATTTCCTGAATAAAAGGGCAGTAATAGTGAATATTCTGACAGCTCTCCATTTCTGTTATTTTTAGTGTAGAAGCTGCTGGTATTACAGTTATCAGCGAAATGGGTTTGGATCCTGGTCTTGACCATATGTTGGCGATGGAATGTATTGACAAGGCAAAAGAAGTTGGTGCTACGGTAAGGTTGGCAGGTAGTGCGTAGTTCTGCCAAGATTTTATTGGTTAAGTTGTTCCTTTAACAGCATAGTCAGTTTTTGGCCAGTCACTGATGTGCAGTGGACTCTGGACATCTTACTTTTTCTGGTACTTGGAATTTGGTGCCAACTAATCCAATTGGTGAGACCATCAACTAAGATGGCTTTGCCCCAGTGTGTGGTTTGGTTTCCTCTCCTTTATGGACAGTGCCTGCAGTGTGAGAGCTTGACACTGTTGCTCAGTGAAATTCTTTTGCTTTTCCCTGTCCACTGTAGATCTTCTGATTTGGCCCATGTGGGGGATAACATCAATGGAAAGTTTAAGAACTAATGGAGATTCGGCAGGGTAGCTCTGTACTGTTTGTATCCTGGTCTGTCTTCTCTTCATTGATTTTTCCTGTGGATAAATCTGACAGGTTGTCTCCTACACTTCTTTCTGTGGTGGTCTACCAGCTCCAGAGCACTCTGACAATCCTCTGAGATACAAGTTCAGCTGGAGCCCACAAGGAGTGTTGCTGAATACGGTTCAGTCTGCTACATATTTAAAAAATGGAGAGGTGAAGTAATCCTAACATTTCCCTTTAAAGCCAGACAAAGAAGGTGGTATAGGGCTAAGGAGGGAACTGGGATTTGTAAGGTGCTGTGTTTACTTTCAAGCCAGCGACAGTCAGCTGCCTCAGCAAGTTGCACATGTCACTTAATCCTGTGTTTGGAGCGTGATGGTGCCTGGCTGCTGCCAGTTTAATTCTTAGTATATGGAAACTGATTGCCAAGGAGGAGCATGTTCTAATGACTAAAGCACTGGACTGAGGTTGGTCATCTGGGTTCAGCTTCCATCCCTGTTGTGCGGTGCTTTTGCCACTTAATTTCCCTGTCCTGGGCTCTGTGAAACAAAGGTGAGAGTGCATCCTTCTGCTTGCTTTTCTGTCTTGTCATGTTTGTAAACCAAACAGCTTCATTCTGTACTTGCACAGTGTATAGCAGAACTCTTGATTTCTTTTTCTTTTGGTGCAATTTGTAATACCAATAACCCCCTGAGTTGGTTTTGTGAACGTGTACAGTGCTTTCTGATGTGTTTTATATAAGCTCTGTTTTGTTGTTTGTGCAGGAGTCATTAGAGTAGAGTTAACCTAGCAAATGTCACTGCATCTGTTTTATGGAAAGGTCGTAACTGATTTGTGCAAAGCTATTGCAAGCCATTATCACATTTCTGCTTTCCAGTCCTGTCTTATCACTCCCACTTGCTCAGAGTAGTTACTGAGCAGGGGCTCTTCAAATGTCAAGGAGACTGCCTTGTATAACCACTGTAAAGTTTAGCTAATTATCTAAACTTTTTGATCTGCAAAACTGAGAAATCTTTTGAGATGTTTTATCATGACATTTTGGTGCTCTAGTGTTCTTATTGCAGTAAGAAAGGAGAAATTCAGGGATTGTACATTGGATCACTATTTAAAAAGCAATAGGATGTAGTTAAAAGTTTCAGATGAAGGGGTCTCTTGGAGAATGTGAAAATGTTTCTTACTTAATTCTGACCTGGTTCACCCATTGCTAGGAAAAATTATATCAAGCATATGAATGATTCATTATGAGAGCACTACGTGAGCTTGTCGGTAAATTGTGCAATTTTTTCCTCCTTTTTTCCTTAGCTGTCTTTGACTGTTGTGCAGGATTCTTCCACACTAGTGTCTTGCCTGATAAACAGAATAAGATCTTTCAGCATTGCTGCAGACTTACTGCTTTAGTCTTTCTTCTACAAGGAAACCTTGCCCCTTTGCTCAGAAGTCACAGGATCAGTTTGTATTGAAGCTGCATAGCAGATCTGTGCATCAGCTGCTTGAAGGAAGCAGGGTTCAAGGCTTTGGTTGGGAGTGATAATAGAACTAGTCAACCTTTATTTTGTTTTCTTTCAATGGTACATTCTCTCTGTGCTTTGTAGGTGCAAGTAAAGATACACATGGGCAGCAATTTTCTATCAGTGTGATACCACCTGATTTATTTTAATCTTCAAAAAAACCCCACAACAAAACCACATACTTTTCTTTACATTTGCCTCCCTTCCCCCCCCCCCATAAAAAAGAGAATAAAAAATTTAGCCAAAAAGCAAGGAGCCTATGGGCAGAATCTCCCTTTGCACTGGTGTAGTTTGGGGAGGTGCTCCAAAATGACACTAATATAAATGAAATGGGAACCTGCGACTTTAATATAAGTGCAGCAGGAATTAACAGTGTGTATGAGAAGGATATGGCTTGTTTGAGCCCTTTGATTAGTAATGGCTGACATAGTGCATGCTCCTCCATCACAGGATATGCTTAAATGGCCTGTGCAACTGCTTTACTTAGATCCGGCCTTTGTTTGCCCCAGAAACACTAAGCATATTATTCCTATTTTGAGCATACTTCATCTTTTCTGTTGTAAAATAAATGAAATAACACTGCTCTGAAATAATACTGCTGTTCTTTCACAAAATTTAGATTATCAATATTCCAGCGGGAGGAGCATTACTCGATTCTGTTACTCCGATGGATTTTTTCCCAGGATTAAATCTTGAAGGTTTTCCAAACAGAGACAGTACCAAATATGCTGAGCCATATGGTATTCAGACAGCTCACACTTTGTTGAGAGGAACCTTAAGATACAAAGTAAGTTGTTGTTGTTGTTGTTATTGGTTTCCTCAAAAAATGAATGTTGTCATTTCAAGAAAACTATGTATTTAAAACTCAGCCTTTTATAGCTCTGTACTTGCTGTTTATGAGCTCTCCACTATCCCAGTTGACAGATAACTGAAAGCACTTCTTTCATTTTTTTTTAATGTAGCTTTATTTAGTTTATTTAACAGGTGTTGCAAACCAGAAAAATAGTTGTACTTGTTTTAGGCAGCTGGTCCGTTGGCTTGCATAGTTTGTATCTGTGTTTCTTTTTTTTTTTTCATCTGGCTTTGTATTTGGTGTCAGATCAGTGGAAGATTTAAAAAAGAAATTAAATAAATCTGATGGGTTTGTGTGGTGTGTTGCTGTTATGTATTTTTAAGAATTGATCTATTCTTTTAAAGTTGATAAAAATTTGAACTTACAGTTTGTTGCTTATATTCCTGTGAAAAACATAATATAAAAATCTTACAGAAAATGATTGTTTTCCATCAAACTGAGAAAGTTTGTCATTAAGTAACTGGAAATCCTGAATTTGAGCAGCTTTAACATTTTGGTCAGTTAAGTAAAATGTTAAGAGATAATGTGTTTTCCTTCTCACTGATAGACTCTTCCTTTCATTTGTTAGGTAAACAGAGCAGAATCAAAACATCTTATTTTTTCTTTCAAATTTCTTTTTTATTATTTTATTGGTCAATATACATTAAGAAGGAATAAACCTAAACCCATATTGAAGATTTGAAAAAGCTTTTATGGATGTTGTGATATGTCTATTGAGCTAAGGTTTATGACAAAGTTTAAGTTATTGTTGTTTTGTACATGGCTTGAGGAACGTGTATGTCCTTTCCCTCTTAATTCCTTTGCTGCAATACAACAGGATTTTTTTTCTTTATTTCTGGGAGGGAGGCTTGCTTAGCAAAAGAAGATGGAAGGGCAATGTGAATAAGGGTTACAGATTGCAATAGCTCTCCTTTTGTCAGTCTAGATACAATCTCTTGTTCAGAAGCTAACAATATGTGGAAGGCATCTATCTTGTCATGAAGTCTTAATATGACAGTATCTACTCTTCCATTTGGTGCTTGGTAAAATTTTCTTTTTTTTTTTTTTTTTTTGTATAAGTGTTTGCACAAGGAAGAGCAAAAATGTCCGCGTGACGTGAAGAGCTGTTATCAGTGTGCTGCAAGAATGATGTTTCTGTGGTTAGCACTGTTTTCTTAACCCTCAAAGCAGATCCATCACTTTGGGGTGGGGTGATGTCGGTAGGGTTGTGTGGAAGAGCTTGCCATACCTCTGCTGCATGGTACCTACATGAGACAACATAGTGCTGAGCAGGGCAGAAGTTAATGTTGGCCCTTTGCACATGCTGCCCTGTTGCAGAGCAGAAAGCAATCTGTTCAGCGCGGAGGCTAACATCTCCTCAGAGTGCCTTTTATAGATTAACTTCAGAGAGTTAATGGAGTCAGTTTAAGAAGAGCTGTCACAGAAGGATCTCACTGCAAGGCCATCAGAGCTGATAACCTAGTGCTGGTGGATGTGGCTCCTAATTACAATTAGCCGTCTTCCAGGGTGCTTTATTTCCACCATACTGCTTTTTTACAGTGTTTCTAAGTACTTGCATGTAATTCTTTTCAGACATCCAGCAGCTGTGTGGGAGTGTTAACAGAATACAAACAAAAATGAGCAGAAACCAGTTGAGACTTCTCTTATTGTGTAGCCTATTGCAGCCTTTCAAATACTATTCCCCTGCTGTCCTGGTTGTCTCTGATACTCCTGAAGGAAAGATACAAACACACAGGATTCTTATCTTTAAAATCAGTTTCTGTGATGTCCATACAACACACTGGTGTAAAACTGGGGTGAGCTGAGTTCAGTGCTGGGTGCTCTGTATTCAGTAGTTTGTTTATGGGCCAGCTGCCTGACATAACCCCATCTGTAATGACGTGCTGGCCAGCTTAGCCCTTTGATCTCATGAACCAATGGAAGTATTGATGGCAGAATAAGTCATTAAAGAGGGTATTGAAAAAGTAGAGGGAGGAGTGGAGAGGGGCTGGGGAAGTTATCACTCTGTAGCAGTAACTCCGCTGGCATCACATTATTGTGGCTGTCCTCCCGAGGGCATAATGCTTAACACTACCATGGTTGTGTCCACTGCTGCGTTCAAACCAAGGAGACCTCAGTTTCAAGTGATTATTATTTTTAACCTTGATATTATTTTATTTCAGGGATACTCCAAAACTATGGGAGGCTTTGTAAAACTAGGATTAATTAACCCAGATCCTTATCCCTTGCTAAGCTCAATTACGCCACCTCTAACCTGGGTGAGTTACTCTGATTACTCTGCCTTCTTTCCTCTGATTTGTTGATGCTTTTCTTATTGCTAGGCTTGGGTGTGCTTAGCAATGAGAATCTTGTATTGGATCCTGGTCTTCTCTGCTTTTTGTTCCTGGAAATTAGGAAGTTTTTCTTCAGCAGGAAAGTAATTCAGTGCTAGAACAGGTTCCCCAGAGAGACTCTGGAGTCTCTGACAGTGGAGGGTTTCAGGACTCAGCGAGACAAAGCCACGGCTGATGAGTGCTGGTGGTACTCCTGCTTCAAGTAGGGCATTAGGCTAAATGACCCTCAGAGGTTCTGTACAATATTTTTATGAATTGTCTTAAATTTTCTGTTATTCAGAATCCAGCCCGCAGTGCTGTGAGTTTGCAGTGTCCATATTGGTACTGGCCCATGATCTTCAGTGTGAAAGTATTTTTTAGGCCATCAGGAAGTAAGAGATCATGCCTAAATTGAGTATATTAAAATCTTTTTTTCTGTTAAAACTCTGTACAAACTTTTTTTTTTCTTCTGTTATGCTGCTTTTCTGTCTTGCTTACTGATGCCTCACTTCATCTTTATCTCAACCAAGGTATGGCTCCTATGATGTACTACTGTTACATTTGACAATCAACGTTTTGGTTGTCTCTGTGGGCAAAGCAGGGAATTTCATATTTCAGTATGGTGTAAAGAGAGCTGAATTGACAAACAACTTATTACTTGTCAGGTCTGTTTTTCTGTCTTGTGAGAAATTCTTCTTCCATTTTGCAAACTTCTGAGAGAGTAGCTTTGTTTATTGCTCATATGAACAAAATTCAGATTTGTCTCCTGTTTCCTTCCTTGTGCTTTCATCAGCATTAGTCTGGAAAAAGACACCAGGCTTATGCTGTGTGATGTTCTGAGGAGAGCACAGTATTTCTCTGATGATGCCATTATTTCAAGTTAAGAATGTCTTGAGTGTTCTTAAAACCAAGAAAGCACAAGGTGAAGAGGCCCAGTCTTGCTTGTCTCTGACTAACATACAGCACTGCTCATCTTCCCAAACTCCAGGAGGTTTTTGGCTGCCATATGGGAATTACTTTTAATTTTTTGGGATGATTTGATTTGTGTCCACTTTCAATTTTAGGGTTGATATCTTCAAGGTTTTTTTGCAAAGATGGCTAGAATTTCCAGTCCTTCTAGCCTCGGTGAATAAGTATACAGTGCCATGTAATCTGTGAAAATAACTATAAACTCATTAGTCTCACTGCAAACCTTGTCTCAGCAATGCTGTTAGATTTTAGTACTCTCCCTTTATCTCCTCTGTCTGGGAAGCAGACGAGACAGGCCAACCTGAGCTTCTAAACAGACTCTGCACTTCTTGCTTGCTTCATATCTTGTTCATCGCTCCATTTATTATCCATCTTGTTGTGATTAAAATTCTCAAACTATCTCACTTTCCCTGTATGCATACCCTGTCTTCTCAGAAGTTCTGGATATTAACTGAGCTTAGTGGAACAGTGGGTTCTCAAAACCTTGACTGAAAAGGGGTGGGAACAGACGTCAGGCCTTCAGGAACCTTTTTTCTTTTCTTTTCTTTTAATACAGAAAGAGCTCATGTGCAAACTGGTTGGAATTAAGCCACCTGCTGAGTACCATGTTCTTAAAGAAGCTGTATTTAGCAAACTGGAAAAGGATGAAAGTCAGCTAGAGGCAGTGGAATGGTAAAATGTTCCAGTGATTTTTAAAGGTTTAAAACAAAACTAACCAAAGCAAAACCAAAAAAACAGGTTTGCAATTCTACCCATTTTGGTCCATGTTGAGACTGTTAAACTGGTATGCTGAACAAGCTGGAAATTACAAAGCTGAGACTAAGCTGTTGATAGGCACTGATATAAGTCTGTCTCATTACTTCTGCCAGGCTAGGTTTATTGGGAGATGAACCAGTTCCAGCAGCAGATTCAGTTGTGGGGGCTCTTGCAAAGCACATGGAGATGAAGTTGCCCTTTGGTATGAGAAATTCTTTTTCATGGTTTTGAGTAGAACATGTCGCTATCTCTTAGCCTTAATTAGATTAGCTTGTTCACCTTCATTAAAAATCCATCATGTTAGATTTTTTAATGTCTTGTGATGTTCTCTATTTTCCCAATTTATTCTTTTCTTTCCCTGTTATGTTTTTAGTTTCATCTTAATATTCTGTCCTCCCTAATAGTCCTTATGTTGAGTCGCTTCCCTGATATATGTGTTGTGTATGCATAGTGCCTTGCGTGTCGGGAGGTCCATCTTGCTACGATTGAAATACAACTACTGAATAGTTTGTGTGCTTTTCTCTTAGGCACTGGAGAGAGAGATATGATCGTTATGAGAAATGAAATAGGTCTCAGGCATCCTTCTGGTCATTTGGAAAGCAAATTTATTGATCTGGTTGTCTATGGTGATAACAAAGGATATTCTGCGATGGCTAAAACAGTAGGATACCCCACGGCTATTGCTGCTAAGATGGTTCTAGATGGTAAGTGACTGTTCAGGCTTCAGCACCAGTATTTCATCACTCTGGATCTTCCTGACTATAGAAAGCAGATATGTAGTGTTTCTGAAGTGTATATACTTTATTTTGGTTGGTTTGGGGTTTTGGTTTTTTTTATTTAATCAAACTTTTCCTGCATATATGGATATTTCAGTGATTCTTCTTAACTTCTTAATCTATAGAGATTTTTAGTAATTTAATCTTAAGTGTTTCACTGGTATAGACAGGGCCTTTGGCATGGTAAATTACAATTGATTATGCCACAGTGAAGCAGGCTAAAATATACTTGTGCTGAACAAACTAGTGACTTCAACTGCTACTTTCTGGATTGATCAAATTTGAGGCTTGGGGCATATTACCTGATCATGTTGTATGTATATATGAACAGGCAGACTCTGCCTAGTCATCACCATGTTTAAGGAAATAGTGTGACTTCCACTTGCTTACTCTTAATCTTTAGAACTTCATTCTTCTCCTGGCTAACCGAAATGAGCAAAAAATTTAGGTTTGGGTGGGTTGTTTTTGTCTTTTTTATAATTTAAAAAGCCCAAACCCCAAAATTTTGAAGTTTAGATCCTTTTCACCTAATCACAGTTTCACAACTAGTATGCTACTATTTCAAACTTTTTTCCCTTGTTCTTTGATACAATACTGCTGCTGTGTGAGAACATAATGACAAGGTTGATAAATCTGCGCATATATATATACACACACACATTTTTATATTTAAAAATATAAAAATTAAAATTTATATAATTGCAAATTGATATTTTTACTTGCGGTGGGTTGACGTTGTCTGGCTGCCAGATCCCCACTCAGCTGCTCTCTCCCCTTCCTCAGCAGGACAGGGGGAGAAAATAAGATGAAAAAGCTCACAGGTTGAGATAAAGACAGGGAGATCGCTCACTAGTTATTTTCACAGGCAAAGCAGACTCAACTTGAGGAGAATTAATTTATGGCCAATTGAAAACAGGTTTGGATAGTGAGAAATAAAGACAAAACAACATCTTTGCCCCCACCTCTTTTTCCCAGGCTCCATTCCTGACTCCTCAGGCTCTTTCCCTCTGCCCTGAGCGGCACAAGTGGATGGGGCATGGGGGCCTGTGGTCAGTCCATAACAGCTCCTCTCTTCTGTTCCTTCCTCCGCATGCTTTTCCTCTGGTCCCCATGGTCTCTCTGTGGGCTGCAGGGGAGTCGCTGCTCCGGCACCTGGAGCACCTCTTCCCCTCTTCCTTCTCTCACCTTGGTGTCCCAGGGCTCTTTCTCACACTTTTTTTCCTCACTGCTAGGCAGCATTTTGCCCTTTTTAAAATACATTTTCCTAGAGGTGCTGCCACCGTCCCCTGTGGTGGGTGGGTTGGAGCTGGCTGGAACCGGCTGTGTCCGGCTCGGGGCAGCCCCAGCCTCTCCTCAGAGAGGCTGCCCCGCAGCCCTGCGGCCAAAGCTTTGCTGGGTAAACCCAGTACAGCACTTAATGCTTTTTTTTCCTACCTTTATTTCAGGTGAAATAGATGCCAAAGGTATGGTTATACCATTGACAAAGAACGTTTACGGACCAATACTTGAACGTGTTCGTGCAGAAGGCATTGTGTACAGTACTCACAGTGTTATCAAACAGTAACTGGAAGCAGGGGATTGAATCGGGTTTTGGCTTTGGGTGTTGTCGCGTTCCCCCCCCCCCCCCCATATCCCCTTAAGAATCTCAAACTGGACCAGCTAAAGCAGCACCTGCCTTTTCACACACAAACGATACCTTCCATAAAACTGGTCGCCTGACTTTGATGATGGAACTGTAGATACCCAGATGCATGAATTGTGGTATTTTCCTCTGAAGAGAGTTATGCTTTCATGTACATGTCTCACCATCAATCAGATCTTTCCTTCTATCTTTTCTGAAATAGCTTGGAAGGGGATTTTTTAATTTTTATTAATAGAGTTTATATTCTAAGTATATAGGGTTATTATTCAGACAAATTTAAGCTGAAAGAAAAATCTATTGGTGGATGCTTTTGTGGTGGAAAAGTCTGGTTAATGAATTCCATTGATTAAGCTTGATTGTTCACGTAGTAAAAATAATTTCTCAGAATAACAGAAATGAAAGTGATAGTTCGATTTTAAGTCTCGTTATCCCTTTCCTTTTAACAGTATTTGTGAATGTTTTCACAATAATATATGCAAGAAATAGTTTAGAAATTCTGCACTACTAGCAAACAAGATCCTGTTAAATCTTGAAAATATTCAGTTGTTAAATATTTGAACTCTGGATCTTAATATTTTTGAAATCCTTCTCTTATGAATGTAAACTTGAATTAATTAGAGGAGGGAGGAGGTTTGAAGCAAGCCTTTCCCCCCATATCCCTTCCCGTTCCAGAGTGGAAGCTGGTTGCCATACATTGAAGTACCTGCTGTTACATGTTGCCTTCTGCTGCAAAGAGCCCATCAGCCTTTGGCTCTGCAGCTGGGAAAGGCATTCTGAAATACAACACCGTTAATGTCATTTGGAGCGGCTTCTAAGCACATGTTTACTCTTTCCACTTACACTGCGTGCCTCATCCAGGTTAAGTACTGTTACAAAGGGAATAAGCAGCTTTGAAATGCAGTAGGCTTAGAGGTTTAAATCACTACTTTTTGAGTTACCTTCTGTCCTTTTGCTATCACGCTTTTGAAGAGTTCATTTGGGAGCCTATCCACGCTACTCAATACAGTGCCACTTTAGACTGATGAGAGTTTGCCAGCGTACCAGCTCATTTGATGCCCAGTGCTGTGTTGTACAGATGTGCCAGCCTGGCTCTAGCAGCGGTTTAGCCACATCAGCCAGAATTGAACTTTAGCCTGAGTGCAGCTTCTCTCTGACAAAGCAGCAGTTGCTTCCTTCCAGCTCAGGGCTGCTTCTGTGGCTTTTGCTCAGGGATTTCTACACCACCTTGCAATGCAAGCATGGCTTAGGCTTCACCAGTTAGGGCTGTGAGATGCAATGCTGTGGGCAGATACCATTTGCACTGGTACCTGTGCAACTGTCTGGAGCTCCCCTTTTCTAAAGCTGAAGCTTTCTGCTTTCAGCTTTGCTAATAAGCGCACTTTGCTGATAAACGCACAGCCTTTTGCTTCCTGAGAAGCACAGTGCTATTATCACAGTCCCGAGGAACTGGAATTCCAGGTGTTGCTTTGCCCGGTAGGAGAAGCAGCCGTAACAATAGCTGAAGTTTTGCTCTCCAAGTCTTGCTACTCAGGATTTGGATTTTCTTTGTCCATATGTAATGAAGTAGCAACTGCAACAAAGAGCAGGGTGAAAGGAGCCAAAGGGAGAAGGAAGAATGAAGGGCAGAGTATTACTGTCAAAGAGGAGGGCTTTTTATACTGAACCACTGAATGCTTTTGTACTGTCAAATTTGAGTTCTGTTACAGGGCCGTGCATGTTCTGAGCATCGGATGAAATCCTGGCTCCACGAAGTTGCTTTGCTTCCCACTGGCCATACAAGCTGCGGGTCTGGTGTGTGGCCGGTACGTGCAGCTGGGGTAAGGATGGAGCCTGCAATGGATGTTCTGCTCTCTGCTGCCTCCTCCTTCCCCCGGTAGATTAAAGGCCTACAACTAAGGGTTAAAATTAGACTTGTAGCTGCTGGTCCTTGCCAGTCCAGCTTGGTGAGACCAGGATTTCACTCCAGAATGCTCTGTTCCCTCCTTTACCCCACAAATACACAACCGTGGAGTTGTGATTCTGTATATATGCATGCACCGCACCTTGCTTGTTTCTGCCTAGAAAATGCATTATGCAAAGAAAATTTGAATTTTTAAAAAGTATATAATCACTTTGGAGCACAAAAAGAATGAGCACTACAGAGTGTTTTCTTCAAGAAACACTGCTACTATTTTTGAAACATTTTGTATCAGAATATATTTCTGTTTCCCAGTGCAATGCTGCTTTTTGTTTTCTATGTTTAGACGTCAATGAATTTATTGCTCAGCTTTTGTATGAAGATTAGACTTCTCAGTTCTCTCTGCATATTACTGGAAAGATAATTGTATCTTATATTGAAAAATAAATCTGAAAACCTGTGTGTCGTTGTCATGCCATCTTTACAGTCTAATGAGATGTATACGAATGGGATTTGGTTTTTTACATAGGTGGTTATATTGAAAGGGTGTCTACACGTGGACTTCTCTATGTACTTGAAATACCTTTCCGTTCTTCTTGCTACACTCACAAGAGAAGACTCTTCAAGGATTATTTAAGCATCCACATCTAACACTCAGGTATTTATATACATATATATACGCACATATATATATCTCTCTCTCTGTACCTAGACATCATCTTCAGCTATAATCTTAAGAGATGCAAATTTTTTAGCACAAGTTTTGTGCTTGGGTACAAGGACAACTACTTAAGTGGAAAGCTACAGAACAGTGGATGTATAACATCTCCCTGTACCCCAGAAAGAATGAAAACTCGGTGTCTCGCTGCCTGTCTCGGCTTGAGGGCCTTGCTCGGCTGAATGCGTGGTTTGGTCTCTGCTCTCATTGCCTGGGCTGAAAGGCTCTTCAGATGTTT
Organism: Balearica regulorum gibbericeps; assembly: GCF_011004875.1. NCBI lineage: Eukaryota > Metazoa > Chordata > Aves > Gruiformes > Gruidae > Balearica > Balearica regulorum. Next base: position 25,544,919 of record NC_046184.1, read on the forward strand.
GTTCACATCAGGCTGCAAGGAATGGATTATTGGCCGCTGTGTGTCTCTTACTTTTTCATTTTGCAATTTATTCCAGTGCCAGCTCTCCATGACAGACAAGATCCCAGTTTCTTTCTGAGATAGAGGTGCTCGAGCGCCATTACACTCAGACTCCCTTCCTTGCCTCAGTGTTTCACGCTTTGTCCCGGATATTCCTGCAGATGAGAATGACATCCCTTTTCAGGGACTGAAGCACAAAAGTGTGACTGCCAGACAAGGGCATGCGCTCATCGCACAATAGCTGTTTAAGGGGAAAAAAAATCTGGGGTAATTAGGCTGGAAAACTAACAAGGAGGGGGAGAAAAAATTAGGTTTGAGTGTCCAGCAGAATTTATCAAGATCAAATCAGACCATCCTGAATACACTGTGACTAATTATAGGGTCACAGTATGTGACTTTGCTAAAACAAGGGAATGAGTTCAGTAAGCCAGAGCAGTTTGAGGTTTTTTTTTCCCTACTTTTTTGGCTCTAAAAAGAAAATAATGCAATTGGAAACAGAGGGGAATCAGAGGAAATGTGGCCAAATGTCCTGAGACTTCTTTTCCCTCTCACCCCTTTGAAATTGTCCCTAATCCAACAAGGCACAAACCTGTGGAACAGAAACAGATGGTCAGACCTTCGCCTTGCTGCAGGGGAGCAGTGAAAATCAAGACCATAACCTAGGGCGCCTCAGACTTAGGGTGGTAGTTGGGCCCCCATTTCTGTTTTAACCCCAACAAGACGACATGACTCCTCTCCTCCCCAGCCGTGCTTTGCTTACGCTTCAGAACAATTCGAGAGAGAAACGAGTTTAACTTTGCTGAGCTCATCTTAATGTAAGCATTCACCGCAGAAAACACCAACCCATCCGAAATAACGCGCGTTACACGAGGACATCGTGATGGACCGTGGCAGGTAAAGCGTTGTGATAAAACATTGCTGGCCAGTTTAGTCAACTGATTTTCAAAGTCTGTACCAAGGTCTTTAACTAATATGCTGTTGTACTGATAGCTATGAGTTTGTGTGACTTCTAGTCATCATTTATTGCTCACTTTTGTAAAGCTTTTCTGTAAGGATTAAATCATACCATCACAATCACTAAAAAGTTGGTGATGTTAGTAAATTACTTGTTTGCTTTTTTTTTTTTTTTAACTCTCTACTGCCCTATGATTTCTTAGGAGGAAGAAGTCCTCACTAGTCAAGTTTTCCTTGGCACACATGACTTACAGCTTTGCAAAAAAAAAAAAAAATCTTAAACTGACGTTGTTTATTAATATCCTACTTCTTGCAGGAGATATACATCTTTTCCACACTTGACCCAGTTTGAAAAGGCAGGCTGTATGTCTTTTGAGTCTGTAGCTTGGATTACAAGAAAAAAATTAATTAGAATATGGCCTTTGTCTGAGAGGGGAACTGACACGCATTTATTAAAATCTGTAATCCATCATGGTTGAAGATTATAGATTTTTTACGATTCTTATTTTTTTCTAGATCAGAACCAATATGTGTGAGTAAAGAGATTATCCTAAGCACTTATGTTTTAAATAACTTGTCAGCATGCTAAGATGATGAATGTGATTACAAACAGCTCTGGAAGAAACCTTGCACGACAGCTGATTCCTTGGATTATCATTTTAAAATGTCTGCAAAACATTTAGGGTGAAAGGAACAGTTATATCAAGACGGGATTTTAGAAAGGAGGATTCCTTTTTCGGTTTTGGTCTGTAGAGGCTTGAAAAACATAGCAGAATTAATTGGCCTAAAAAGACTTTGTACATACAACTATATGAAACTGTAAATACATGAATAGAAGATATCAAAATAAAAAGCATGAAGTTATGTGAGGCTACAAGCCAGTTTTCCTAAAGAAAAGGCTGGAGAAGTAGCACAGGAGCATTACAGTTTCTATGTTATGTGCTAATGTGGTGAAGAGCAGAAGTACACGCGAAGAAGATTATGGAATACAGTTTACAAATGGCCATAAGATCACAATTAACCTCACTCGTATGGGCACCCCTAGAGATTAAGAAAGGAAAAATTGTGTCTATGTTTTTGGAATGAGAGGGGGGAATTATATGATATGGTTGTCCCCCTTAGCCTAGATGTACAAGTGAGGGCGTCAGTCAACCCGAGTGCTTTAGAGGAAGTAGGACGGAATGCCCAGCCCGCCTGGAAAAAGAAGATATTCCTTTCCTCAAAGAGCCATCGTTACACACCTCTGCGTACACCAACTTTCTGCCTGAAAGCTGCGAAGAAAGTGCACGTGTAATTCAAGTGTTCAAAAATGTGTATCGCTTGGGACAATGAGCCCTTTCTCTACATTTGTAACTCTTATCACCCCCAAAATAATACAAATATAATAAGGAAAAAAAAATCTAGATCCTATTTTTCACAAGTGTTCAATTTTGCTAGGGATCCATTGTAAGTTCACTTGCACTTAGAAGCCGTATCTCAGTCCCGTTCTTCCCCGAACTCGGAATTAGCAAACATGTAGGTATGACGAGGACCACAGGGAAAAAAAAAAACCAAACCACAAAAAACCCCGTGTAAAACCTGAATAAAGATGTCTTGGCTCAGAAAAGTAGGTTCCCTCATTTCTGAATCATTCAATCAACTAGTTATGGCTGTGAACTAAAGAGGCAGGCACTAGTACCTGCAGGCACCCCTGGCCCGAGGCTGAGCTACCTGCCCAGAACCTGAGAAACTGCGCGGCACGGGAGGGGAAACTGCTGCGGGGAGCAGGGGTGAGCAGCTGACGGCTGGAACGGGTGGTGCCACAGGCTCTGGCTGCGTTTCACGGGCAGTTCATGAGGACGTGTGTTGGGGAAGGCCAAACAATGGCGGAGACCTTCTGGAAAGGAAAGCTTGCAAGGCCAGAAGTACCGAGGTCCCTGTGTTGGTAATACCATGTACGGCTGAGATGATCTAAGTGGCAGCATCAGAGGTTTCACATTTGGGTATGGGCGTAACAAAACTGGGGCCCATGAAAAAAAGGTACTTAGGTAATTAGGTTGTTTACCTGCAAAGAGATGAGAAGACCAGAGGGATCAAGGTGGATAGGGGAAGAATAAGAGAGGGAAAATGGAGAGAAGGGGGGTAAAAGGGGATGTGTGCGTGTAAGCAGGCTGCTGGGCAGTACTCTTGCCCGTCTGCGCTCGTTACCTGATCCCTGCCCTCTGTCCTGCCTTCTTTTTAAATCCTGTTTTCTGTGTGGTGAGTCCTGTTTCTACGACTCTCTCTAGTATGTGTGCGTGTGTGTATGTCCCTGTGCAGAATACCTGCCCTGCGTGGTCCCTTGCCGGGACTGCAAAGGGGAATTGAACTGAGACAGAATTATCCTGTGTCCAGCCCTGGCGGACAGGGGACAGGAAACCCTGGGGCCCCAGGCCCAGTGGAATCGGCCACTCCATAATGCCTGGGACTGTGGTACTGTGGTTATGAAAAGAAGTGGTCAAGTGCAAAACAGAATTCAAGTGCATTAAATGTTAACACAGTTTTACAAAACAAACTATACGTTCCATTGATTATTTTGTCTATAGGATTATTTAAAAAAAAAAAAAAAAAAGGGACAAGAGCAGGAAAAAGTCTCCTGCTAGCTGTTCTGTCATTGTGTGCCATTCTGCGTCCTGGTCTACCACCTCACAATCATTTCATGTATCAACAGTTCGAGGATTTTTTAAAGTTTCCACTGGTTAGATTCCTCTAAATCTAAATTTGTTTTGGCTTTGTTGCAGCTTCACCGGTCCTCAATCCCACACTGCTGAAGGGGTCTAGATCTATCTGCTGACACATGGAGAGTCCTCACACACCCTTGCATCAGGACATCAATCGACTAAAATCTCCAAGTCCACATCAGGTCCATCTTCTCCCATCCTTATTTTTCATCTAAGATACTGTCCATTAGTTTATTTGGCATTCTGGTCCAGAACCCTATCTCTGCTCTCAGTATTTCTAGGTAGCAACTGAATGTACCGAAGTGAGAAAACAGTCTCACGGCCTGTGCTACTTTAATCAAAGATCTAGTCTGCTCCAGGCTCCTCCACCCTCCTCAGTGCTGCAACCATCAGTACAATCAGTACCTTTTCTTACCAGTTCAGAAGGTTACAGACAATAATTGATTGCCCAAATCGAAACATTTTGCTTTTGTTCTTGCAGAGATTCCTTGCTTTGCTGCTTCCCAGAGTTTGGCTTTTGCTTTGCCAAAGGAGGCAGCAAAGAGCTCAGCAGCTGAATGACTGACCTGAAGCAAAGCCATCATGGAGGGGTGGTGTGAGGGGGCAATTAAGGCAGTTTGGAGGCCCGGGACAGCCCATTAGCCTGTGGGCAACCAGATCAGGAGATGTGCAAGGAGAGGCTAAAAAGGAGCTAACGTGGACAGTGTGGGTACGGGTGGAAATGGAGCAGACATTAAATAGCAAAAATGTTTTCCAAAAGTGTCTTCTGAACTCACAGATTCCACAGGAAGAGCAGCGGTTTCCAGGTCAGCCTTGAGCCCTTGTTCTTGTGAGTGAAAGCTCTCCTACGTGACAGTGGAGACGGTTCACTGTATGTGGTAGACCGCTAAGCACAGATTGGAATATTTATATTTATTTTTGCAATGCCATAGGTAAAAACAATTTAACAATGCCAAGTACAGGTTTTATTCTCGTAAAAACTTCTCATTTCAAAACAAATGATTTCTATTATTTCCCACAAAAAGTTAAAATCACATGCAGCTATATGAAGGTTAATTGCTTAAGATGCACAATTATATATCAGAAGACTTTGTTAAAATAAAACATACTGGACTACATCATTTTAACAAGGCAATTACACAGAACTAGAAAACTGACTCTGTAGTAAAATATAAAAATCTACAATTATAAATATAAATTTGGTCCATGGAATCACTACAGAAGTAGCAGTATTTACAGTAAGTATCAGATTACTATTCTAAATGTCTAATTGAAGTCTTAAAATGTTGAATGTTATGGAGAACAGTATTTTATTTACATTCTACTATATTAAAAGTTATATTTCTAGCAAATGTAAATTGTTATAAATACAGCAGAGAAATCAAATACTAAACCCATGACATGTTTGTAATTGAGAATCCTCTAACATCTATAAATATGATAATTTTTAAGTTAAAAGTAAAGCCAGATAAATCAAAAACTAATACTGAAAAAACATACCACAATTCAATTCTTAGAAACACTGTAAAAATCAATCAAGTTAGTCCAGACGTAACAACGTATTACAAGAAATCTTTCAAGAAAAGGCACACATTGTTAATGATAAAAGTTCGCAGTAAAGTTACAGAAGTGTAACAGAAGTGACTGTTTGCTTGAGCAACGGTTGGGATCTGATTTTATATATATAGTAACTGGACAGACTGCCCCTCCCACAAAATATAAAACTGAAAATAATAATGGTAAACTCCAGGTGTGACTGGTGCGATGTAGGGGTGTGTGTGTGTTTAATCTGATGTGTTAATTAAACTAAAGATTCTAAACTTTCAGCTGCATTTCCATCAGGTAAAGCTGAGCCGTTACTGTCCATAGATGCTGAGGGGTTTTCTTCTTGCCGTGTGCTGACGAGGCTGAGAATAGCTTTGTACAGAAACTGGTACTGTTCCTGGAGAAGAAATGAGGATATAGTCAGTATGTTGTCAGAAATAATGACACTAGATTATCTTGTAATACTGTTACTCAAAATTAATTAACAGCTGATGTGTCAGTCTGTTAATGTACTGTGCTCCACAATTTATTGTGTTACTTAGCAGCTTTATTAATTTTCCGGCTAATGGCTCCCCCTGTACACAATGTAAAGCACAACATTAACGAACATAGTACCGGTAGGGGAGAAAGCTGTAATTTAAAAGAAATATTATGTGCTGAATCTGATCCTTGTTAAAGTCAACTGCAAAGTTCATTGACTGAATGGGAGCAGGATTAGGGCTACTATTTGTCTGTTGGCTTTTTCTTCCCCTTGAGCATGTTCTCATTTTTGCCCTCTGAATCCTATTAAGGCAGAATTTTTTTTTCTTTTTGGTACTTTTTGAAGACCCTGCCAAGCGTAGAAAGAGAGGTGAGACTTTATGGGAAGATGTACTGGGGAGGGACTGCCTCGAGGGAGTGGGAGAGTCTCGGGTGCAGTGGGAGACGGGGAGTGCCAGAAGCCCGCTGGACTGCAGCGTGGGCTGGGAAGGGGGAAACAGCTGGATGCTCTGTGCAGGGCGGCAGCGCCGGAGCGCAGGCCCAGCGTTAAGTGCCTGCATCCAGGTAACAGTGGATGCTCTGAAAGGGCAGAGGAATATTTTGGGTTCTGTGATGGATATATGAGGATGAAGTATTTCTGTGATGGAAGGAGTGGAGAGCAGTAAGATGGACTGAGTGGGGTTTGGGGCCTGGACTATTAGGTTGCACTAAGAGATACAGGATAGAAAGAGCAGCGAATTTGAAAATCTGCAGTAGGAGGATGGGAAACTGGAAATCTGAAACAAGGGGCCCAGGTATTTGCTGGAGGGTCCTGGGGCAAGAGGAGTGAAGGTCCTAATGGTGCTGCTGAGGTGGCAAGAGTTCCCATTTTCACTGGATTGCCTTCCAGGCATCTCAGTCTGGGCTAGCTGGGCAGGGCAAGGGGCAAACACATCTGGAGTCCTGGTTTTGCTGTCAAAAATGTGATAATGCTAACCCTAATGTTTCACTCTCAAAGTGTTCTCCTTATTACATCCCTTGTAGCTCTACAGCAGTCAGATTTGTAGTGATATGACCAAAGGAGCATGGTTTGTAGTTTTTAATTTCCATGATTAATTTTCATTTGTATGACACTGACTTAGTAAGTAGTTTGTATTTGTTATACTTTTCATGGTTTTTTCTTTCTGTAAGCACAGTGACAATGAGGTCAAGTGACCATTCAGCAGATCTTGAAAGATCAAAGTGCATCCTGAAATGGAAAACTAGGGTAACTACTTCCGGGTCTACTTGGAGTACAAATTTATTCCTGCTGAATTAAACCTTTCATTTACATGACATAGTGTAGATTTTATGATGATGGTGGCAGATCTGCACATTTTGAATATGACCACTTGATAATCACATAACAGGTTTTCACAGGAATTATTTTGTTTTGGAATAAGCAGCAGGAGCACTACAGCACCTTTGGAAGACAGTTTTGATTAACTCAGGCAGCAACTAAGATGCCAATGGTTCAGTGATGTTGCCCGAAGATCTAAGCATGCTAATAATACCACACACAGGAAAAAACAATATGCACGTGTTTTGCTTATTACTTACAATGTCTGTAAAGACTCCAGGCCTCATCAAATTTATCATCTTTGCTACTTGGTAAACATCCACTGAGTTCTCATTTTCCAGTTGATGCATCAGTGTTGTTAATGCACAGAAAGTGCCTGCTGTCACCCCTCCATGCCTTTGCAAAGTGAAAAAAAAACAACAACAAACCAAACAAAACACACAAAAAAAGTCTCTAGAAACTGGATCAAGTTTTTACAGCTGGAGAAAATACAAAATCCCGGGTAAACTGATAAGATGAATTTCTGTCATGTGATCTTTACACTTTCTGAAATAGGCCTGTCCCAGCAGTGCCTTAACACAACCTTCACAGCACCTGGCTACAACTTCTGCAGAGTCTTTCAAAGCCAGTCTTAGTGTTATTTCTCTACGATCCTCTACTAACCAAATCCTGAAGGCCTCAGGTCCTTCAGTATTTCAACATTTCAGTATTTTTGGCCATTATTAAACAGATGGAGAAGGGTAAGGTGACTAATCTAAAGAAGTCTTACTTCTTTCAATAACAGACAATGAAGCCTTGATTGATTTCCTCTCCGGTGCCCTACTTGACAATCCGGAGTATCAAAATGATAGACATGAAAAGTGAACATTGAAATGTGATAAACCAAAAATGTTTCTCTTTTTGATGCAGCTGAAACAGAAGCAGCAGCAGTATTGTTAGGTGCAGACTTTGTGCCTTGTTTCAGCGGCTTTCACTCTAAATGAGATGAAAGGATAGTTCTACAGAAAAACTTCAAAACAAACTGAAAGCTGCAGTTCTTACTCGTCATGTACAATCATGGGTCCATCACGGTTGGAAGTTTCTTCTTTGATGATGCTGATCAATTCAAAAGTTTTACTAATAGGACTATCAGGATTTGGCCATTTTGGACACTGAAAATGCCTCACTTCAAGTACATAGTCATCCTAAAAGAGTGAAAAAAAAGTTAATAAATTGGGTAAAAGATTGATTGTCTTTCCAGTCTGGCACCAGCCTCCAGATACAGAATCCCACCGCTGTGGAGGTTGGACTATCCTATTCCCAAGGTCACTACATTACCTATAGAGGTTACTCCCTCCCTGGGTGTTTCAAGGGAATGAAATTTTATCACTCACTTACCATAAAAAATGTAACAAAATGTAGGCATTACCTTTAACAAATCAAGTCCTGAGTTACATGTTTATGACAGTGTTACCTGTGTAGCTTCTAAAATAAAGTCTTGGATTATGAGCTTCTCCTCGTTAGACAGACACTTGTGTTCTTCAGCAATCATAGTAACTTTGAAACTCTCACAGTTTATAGGCTCGTCTTTGTTTGGCCAGTATACAAATTCGTCTTCAGCCTCCAGGAAAAAAATAAAAAGAAACCATAAAGATAAGTAACATTGGGGTCTTAAAATAAAACTTAATCCAACATAATATATAACGTGTCATGTATGTAACCAATGCAGCCAGCTAGATTTAAATTGACAAATCAAAATTTGAGTGGGATTACAAAGATCATAAGTGAAGGTTTTCAGACACCTCTGTAGTGGTCCTGAGCAGAAGACCCCTGTACTCTGCGGAGATAGTGACCCATGTAACATGAACATGTGCTGTGCTGCACTGTGCCACAGTCCAGCCTGGCCCTCAGGCTAACTTAAAAATCCATCTGTTTTATAGGAAGGGTAACATTCATAAAACATTTGATGAGAAGAAAAAACCCAAACATTGTCTTGGTTGTACACGTTTTTCCAATCATGTAAGACTCTTCAGAGCATTTGCCTGGCTTTCCTCCAAACTCATTACCAAAGTTGATGCCCTCTCACAACTCAAGATTTCTCTAAGTATCACCCTAAAAGCTCTCAGATATTCCTGCATTTCTAGTAACTGAAAAACATATTCATTTGTTATTAAATTATACATACAGGATGAACACGTGAACTTCTTTTGCTGTTTGGAGTCAGATAAATTCCTGATAAACATTTGTTTGTAACTTTAGGAGATGAGCAAGAGAAACAACCTCCTATTTCTCCCCTTAGCTAATAACGGCTGAAGAAGCCGTGCTACAACTAAAGTAAAGCTCCTGGAGTGAAAACTAACCTTGAATAATGGTTACTTCTGCTGTTTGGCTCTTTTTATAAATTATACAGGAATGATTCAATACTGGTTCTCATGCCAGTTGCAGTCTGCCCAGACAAGGATCTCTAGTGATTTCCACTAGATGATTTGAGCATTTTACACTGAGTACAGTTTCATTAATTTTAAATTTGTTCTTTTTTTTTTTTTTCAAAATCAAAGATATTATCTCACGTCCTGCATATTTCAAAATGGTAATACTAATAAAATTCATACATAAACCCATAACAATCAGCCATAAAACGTACCATATTCTGGCTATCAGGAAGCATGACTATTAGCTGGGCATTATGGTCCCATATCATTCTCCAGAAATCCTTGATAGTGTGCAGTAAAGGATGCTGGGTAATAATGAATTCATTACTTTGATAATAACCCTGCAAAGCAAAATCAACAGACTCAGAATTGATGTCCAACTATTGACATTTAATGGAAGTTTCTACTGGACAGAGCCAAAAGCCTAGAAAATAAATTGCAGACTTGTGCCTCCTTTGGCTTCCTGCAAATATTAGAAGAATATAAAACTTCCATTGCAGTATTTTCCAGATGAGAAGAATAATGAAATAATTTTTAAAACTTCAAAAAATTTGATCAAAAAAAAAGACAAAACAAGTCAGTGGAGACTTGAACAGCCAACTCAGAATGAAAATACATTAACTTATATACACATGCTAATTGTTCTACATTAGCCAGAATTCCAGAGGAGCTGGCAACCTGAAACAAATAAAAGAATACTTGAAAGATCTGCAAAAATCCCAAGTGGTCTCTTAATTTGTACAGATGTCCCAGAACAACTTCTTACCACAAAAGAGAGTTCCTTTGCACTAATGCACTTGATGAAGGATCATGCATACACAGTACTGCAGACAGCTTTCCCATCTCTTTCCTGAATGTCCAGGAAGCATTTACTCCTCCCTCTCAGCTAATGAAGAGGAAAGGAATTGAAGAAAACCCAGGGAACAAAAATATCATGGAAAGCTGATGAGCTATGGTGCCTTGGGCTATGCCAGTTGCAAGAAGAGCAGGTAGGAAGGCAAACTTACAGCACAGGCATTAGAAACTAACTTGGTAGTTAACACTTTTAGTTCATCTCAAAAGATCTTTCCATAGGTGGCATTTAGCTACACTAGTTCTTAAAACCATGATGGGATTTCTGGTTCTACAGATTGTCAGAATGCAATGCATTTAACCAAACTTAAAAACAGTAATAATACTTCCCAGGGGAAGTAACTCTTTCAGGCAGAGTGAACAATGGCAGAAAGAAGCTTTCAAAATCAGGATTGTGCCACCCTAACGTGGACACATGGCAGCTCTGAAAACAGCTACACAATGGGACACTGTTTTTCACCAATACCAAAACCAAAGTTAACTGACTTACCATAATATAGGAAGCATTGATGTAGTCTGTCCCTTCACCAGACAGTGACGAGATACCCACTCTAGATCTTTCCACTGTAAAAAAAAGTCATGATCTAGTACATATCATAGAGTCATAGAATCATAGAATCATAGAATGGTTTGGGTTGGAAGGGACCTCAAAGATCATCTAGTTCCAATCCCCCCCTGCTGCGGGCAGGGACACCCTCCACTAGACCAGGTTGCCCAAAGCCCCATCCAACCTGGCCTTGAACACTTCCAGGGAGGGGGCCTCCACAACCTCTCTGGGCAACCTGTTCCAGTGCCTCACCACTCCAACAGTACAGAATTTCTCTCTAACATCTAATCTAAATCGACCCTCCTTCAGCTTAAACCCATTACCCCTTGTCCTGTCACTACACTCCCTGATAAACAGTCCCTCTCCATCTTTCCTGTAGGCCCCTTCAGAAACTGATAAGCCGCAATTAGATCTCCCCGGAGCCGCCTTTTCTCCAGGCTGAGCAATCCCAACTCTCTCAGCCTGTCCTCATAGGAGAGGTGCTCCAACCCTCTGATCAGCTTCGTGGCCCTCCTCTGGACTCTCTCCAACAGCTCCATGTCTCTCATGCACTGGGGCCCCCAGAGCTGGACGCAGTACTCCAGGTGGGGTCTCACAAGAGCGGAGTAGAGGGGCAGGATCACCTCCCTTGACCTGCTGGTCACACCTCTTTTGATGCAGCCCAGGACACGGTTGGCTTTCTGGGCTGCAAGAGCACACTGCCGGCTCATAGTTGCTTATAGCAACTATCTCACATATCTCATTGTAATGATAACACTAAGCTACATCAATCAGGGTGAAGTGTTATCCAGCCATCTATTTTGCTTTCCTATGTGTAGCTCTTAAATAATTTCTTCACTAAATGTACTTTACAGAGCATTGCTCCACACCAGTGCAGAGGTCTTCAGTTCTTGCTGAGGAAAGACTAAAGGTTTGACACACAGTTCATAAACATTTTCCCACCCAGAGAAGCCTGATTTGAATAAGCTTACCAGGAATGATGGATGAAGTTCGGTTCTTTTCTCTGTTACACTGTTTGAGTGCAGTTGAATAATCACACTGCTGCGTGTTAGACTGGCTTAGTAACTGAAACAATGAAGTTAAAAAAAAATCAGGTCACTGTGCAAAAGCCATTCCTTTATTAGCTGCATTAAACAGAAGGGTGCACTGTGTTGCAGGTTAGCTGTCTCTCAACTTTATGTAACTAATTATCTGGCTAAATTACTTAGTAGGTCATCAGAATCTTTTATCAGTTTTATCAGTTCAAATGATACTTGAGCCCTAGGTCCATAAGCATGTCTTTGAAGGAAATGACACTTCATGTTGGCCCATATCCAGCCCCCCCCAGTGCTGGTTGCCACCCCAGTATCACTTCCATTTTGCCTGCACACCTGTTTGTGTAACTTTAATTAGTTTTGGAAAACAACAAATGTCTGTGCAAAACAATCTGCATTGTTATTCAGACAGTATAGCTCCTGATGTGAGGCAGCTCTAGATGTCCCAGTTATGAGCTTCCTGATTTTCTCTCCAACCTGTGAGAGGAAAATAGGACTGATCTGGGGGGGGTCTCATTAACTTACTTGTTTCAACTAATACAATTCAAACAGACAAGAGTATAAGAAGGAACATATATAGTCCACAATGGTGTATATATAATGCTTAGGCATGAAATAAGTTTGGAAAGCAGGTTCTTCCTAGTTTTTAGGGTTGTGGGGTTTTTTGGTATTTTTTTTCTTTTCTTTTTTGATTGCTAGTAAAATCAACCAGATTGATCAGAATCTTCAAAAGAATTCAAAAGATTTTTCTGTGATGTTTTTGGGCTGGGCAGGTGCAGCTTTCAGAAGCTGCCTGCTTTGGAAAAAAAGATAGCAATCAAGGAAAGTTCCATCAAAATGAATGATTCCAGTTTTTTTCATCTGGAATAGTTCTTCATTAAAGCAAGATTCCACATTTTCGTTATTCTTCTAACTTCCAATAATTTTAGCTTGCAAAGGAAAATGAGATTGAATGAGACATGTCCCTTTTGATAACATTTAAGCTCTTGAAATTGGAGCTTTACATGGCTCTTGCCATTTGTGCTGTGCACACTGTGTTTATATATATTTACATAGTCTGTTTGTGTATATTATGTGGTTTATTTTTTCATCTATGTAGGAAAGGTGGGATGCTTATTTCTCTAAGCACATCACAGCTGAGATAAGAATCCCTACTTTTCTGTAGGGGAAAACCATGCAATACTGTTGGATCATTCCAGCCAGGATAGCAGCAAACTGTGAAATCCTTTGGTATGTTGTTCCTATTCTGTTGTTCTGTATTCTTCATTAACTTGAAGCAATACTAGTTACTGTGTCTATGTGACCAAAATACTTCAGAAAATAAATATATTTATATTTTTCATAGCTTGACATTATCTACAGACTTATCTGCTTATGTTTTTTTACTCATGAACCAATGGCTAATTGTAGAAAGAGTACATACTATCCCATGCAGCCCTCCTTAGCATTAAAATCCTTAGAGAGAAAGGTTCTAATAAATAATTTCCTGTTAGATCAAGGAGAGCAAAGTCTGTTTTGCCGCAAAATCTGGAAAACATTTAAGTGCGATTTACTTTTCTGAATTCAAATTCATTTGAAAACGTAGGATTTTCTGTTTCCTCTACAAGTGACCCAGTGAGTGAGCTAAGACTTTGCATTTTCCCCATAAGTCAATGAGCTCCTTCTCTCACAGGTCCTGGGCTGTTATCCAGCTGGGTCTGCTCTTTCTCTGGGTGACTCAAAGGCCTGTGCATCCACATACTGATCTCCACATCCACAAGCACCGAAGTGGTCACTCATTGCCTGCTGAGGTGAAGTCCGTCCTTTAGCCACTGCTGTACACTGAAGGGAATATGTTGATTGACCAACATAGCCCATGCCATTTTTGCCAGAATGACATCCTTCCATACAGTTGTTGCACCTCCGGAATCTTCATGCAAAGGCATGTAGTTAGTTCTTCCAAAAATCCACTTACCACTCTACATCTCATCTCTTGTTTTTAAGAAAAAACAACTTGGTTAAGAGTATGTAAATAATTCTTTTGTCCCAACTGACTGCATGCATTTGTGAAATTGCTCTGAATTTAGGCTCAGCAGTTACATTACGGATAGAGAAAACCATTGAAAGTTGTGTTGAGATACCTACTTTTAAGTCATTCAAGCTTGCAGGCCTAAAGCTTTTCATGTTACTATCTCATAGAGCTCACCTTGAATTGTTTCTCCAGTCTGGTCTTTCCTGTTGGTCCAGGTATCAAGAGAGCATTAACATAGGCATGAATGTGAGTCTCAAGAACTTCTGTTTCTTTACTGAGTATTGCTTCAACCAATGCATCGTGAATGAAGATGTATTGCTCCTAGGAAAATAAAACCAAACATCCAAGCTCTAATTATTTTCAGATTCCCCTGGACACCTCTGGCTGAAGCTGCCGTTTCTGACGTGGATAGTATTTCTTCATAGCATGCTGCTGTGGGGGAGTTTTCTCAAAAGTGATTCTCTACAGGGAAGGCTGTCCCTCCACAGTAACAGTACACATTTACAAGCACAATTGAACTACACATGTAATGTATATATGATAGAATACCAAATCCTCACCACCTGTGGCATCTCATGTTCACAGAACAGGTAAAAATGCAAGCATAGCTTTGAGTCAAATTTTCAAATCAGCTTGTTATGGGACTGTCCCTGTCTTTCTTGCAATAAAGTGATCACACCCAGTTCCTACTGCTATCCTCTATTTCCTCTCCTATTCTTTGAAACAAGTGCCCATGCTGTTGCTGATTACCTTTTCTTCTATTGAAAGGCACTGGAGAATCTAACCTCCTGTTCTTGAAACCTGAAATAGACTTTCAAATGCCCTGTTGTTGTCCTTATTGTTTTCTTCTGTTCTTTCACTATTCTATATATAATCTTCAGTTTAAAGCAGCTATATAAAATCTTCTGTCTGAAACAGCTTCCCCCCCCCACTTTTTATTGCCTCTTATCAACTGTTTGATCAGGTTCAGTGAAGATCTGAACACCTGACAATGGTGTTTCCTTTAAAAAAATCTATGACAAAACCGCATCCCCTGCCAAGAATGCTACTGTGGGAAGCATGATTTATAGAATCATAGAATCACAGAATGGTTTGGGTTGGAAGGGACCTCAAAGATCATCTAGTTCCAACCCCCGCTGCTGCAGGCAGACTTTCTGTCCCTAATAAACAGACAAGAGCCCACAGATAGGTAATTTCTAGTGCATTGCTCTAAGCGAGCCTAGAAGAATGTCTGTATAAAAACAAGGGAAGTAAAAGGGAAAGTCCAGTGTGGTGACTGGTTGCCAGTCTGTCTGGTGGTGCCAAAATAAGACTGCATCATCCCTCCTCCTGCAAACAGAAACAGTCTATAACAGTCTCTTGCTATATATTTTTTAGTCTTACCTCAGTCTGCACCAAGTAGTTCCTTTGGGTACGTATGTGTTTTAAGAATCCAAATATGTTGACTGTCCCTTCATGCTGAATTTGCTGCAGCATGCTGTCTAACACTATGTATGTGCCTGTCCTTCCAACACCAGCACTACAAAACAAAAAAATAGTCTTGAGCCTAAAGTAAAATAACAATGAAAAGAACTGTTTTGTATACATAGCTTTTTCAACAAACCGGTGTGTAGGGAAGATTTTCCTCTACAATTTGTTTTATTATATGATATGCTTTGCTAAAACTTCAAGGCTGGTAATGAAGAAAAATCTTTTCAACTCTTCTTTTTCTTTGTGCAAGAATAGATTTAAAGATCATTTTTCTCAAACAATTTTTAAAGTACCAAGTGAAACAGAACTAAGCAGTTTCCTACACTTCTGCAGTTTTCAGGCTTCTGATATTCCTTAGGATACTTTGTCAAGTATACCTAGATAGGGTAGCATCTGTCAGCATTTGAGCACTGTTAATGATGTGCCCAAGTTCTTCAATGTTGAAACACACATCACTTTAAAGGGAAAGTTGCATTATGCCACCCATTACAGATATGGGAAATTTCAAAGCTACGAAACTGAGGAAAACCCGAGGAAGTGGCAGAGAAGGTACGTCTGTAAGAGAAAAAGTTTAATGCTCTCCAGATACAGATGAGAGGGCAAGCAATGGTTGAAACCCTTCTTAAAAAGGTAAGATGCAGAAGAAAGGGTTAATCGCCTCACTCCTGTTATGAACTCTGACTCATTTAGCATAAAAATGGCTGTATTGCAAGATAACCCCCCAACTTTTTCTTTCATAAAATACCTGAGTAGGGAGTAAAAAGTCAAGAGGTCATATTTTTTTCTAGTCATATATGGGAACTAGTCAGTTGTAATTCCCCTCTAAGTTAGGTGAAAATGTTATGTGCATTGGTCCATGTAACGTGACAGCAACACTAGGCTGGTTCTGCATGTTCCCTTATGGGTAGATCCAAGCTCAGTCCATACATGCTAATTCAGTCATCTCATTTCTTCCACAGAGGTGGCACAAAGCATGGGTAATGTGAGCTCAGATTGCTTTAATAACCTATCTAAATAAAACTGAAAGGTCCAGGTTATCAACACACTATTAGACACAAAAAAGTATAAAGATTACCAGATGCTGTCTGTACTTGTTATGAAAGACAAAACACAAAACGTAACGAAACATAAACATAGCTAAAAAAAGTTTCATGAAGTTCCTCATATGTGTCCTCCATATAGCCTGTAAAGATAAATAAAAGTTACATTTCTAACATGAGATGACTCCTTTGAAATTCCATACTGCATGGGGATGGGTGAACTAAAAGCCGTATAAAACTGCCTACAGACAGAGGTGAGTTATACCTATGACCCAGTGGAGAGGTCTGACTGAAGCCACACAACTTACCACAGTTCACTTTTTAAAAACTCAATTTACTTGACCTATAATGTATTGCTGATCTCTCAGCCCGCTAGTATAGATCTCAGACTTGGTATTTTGGGGAAACTCTTATTTTGAACAGCAGGATGTAGATAGCAGCGGAACAACCAAAATGTGGAATTTTCATTTTCTGAGCTAAAAACAGATTTCAGTCAGATTAGATTATCCCAGAAATAAAATATCTTCATTTGCAGCATTTGTGAGGCGACTTTACCTGTTGGCTTCCTCAGAGTCAGCTCCAGAAGGACAGAATTCATGAGGAGGTTCTCTTTCCAAATGTTCCATCAAAGGTGAGGTACTACAGTGGAAAACCAGAACCTGCTTATATATTTTACAATAACCTGGTCCTTCACGGGCATTGTGAAGTCATTCCAGGCCCTACAAGCCCTTTTTAACCAATTTTCCCTGAGCTGCCCAGTTTTAGTGAGCACTGACAGAACACCTGCCTGCACGCTGCGGCACATGCAGACCTCAAACCGTTCCCCAGAATGCTCCTCCATTGCAAATGACTGCTAGAGCGCAGAGTAATGTTAAAAACAGCAGAGTTGTAGTTCAGCCAGGAATAGAGAGAGTCTTCTCTTGTAGACAGAGCTCCTCTTAGGATTACAGAGTATCCCTGCACCAAAGAAAGCATGAGCCAAAACCATCCTAATGATATCTTTGCAGAAATGAAACAATTACTGCTATATATGTATCTGGTAAGCTCATAGCAATCAAGAGAGTAGTACAGAAATGTGCAAAAAAGTAAAAAGAAAAGCATTTTTGCAAAAAAAAGGAACATAGTGCAGAGTAGCATCATCTTGTTTGCAGCCATTACGGAGATTTATAGAAGTGGCACAGACAGTTGATTAGTTGGCCTTATGAAGGATAGAAATATCAGCTAAGAAATTAATCTTATTCCATCAGGAATTGTTAAATGTGAGAGTGAAATTTTGCTTAACCCACCACTGAAAAATTCTTTTTTCTGCAAAACAAAAGTGGAGTGAACCTTACGGCAGTAAAAACCACACCTGCAATGAACCACAACAGGCCCAACAGCGTGGCGCTTGGCATGCGATGCCTTCCGCACGAAGGTGAGCACGGGCAGCGTGTATTCTGGAACACCCATGTCAGGCCACTGGGTATAATGGTACTGAGTTACTATACGTCCACTAGACCTCCCTTTCTGGGAACCCTGCAACAGAAAAATCATTCCATCTGTAAGCAGCCCACATGTGAAAGGCAGCTCTTCATAATTTTATTTACATACCAGCTAGTTCTTGAATTAGTACTGTCCCTATTTAGTTAACAGCATGCCACTTGGCTCTGAATATTCCACCTTTCAAAGAGAAGAGGAAAGGCCAGTGCTTCTGTCCCCTCAGCTTGCCCACTGACTGGAAAAATGACCTGGCACTGTCCCTCTGAAAGCCATAGAGAAAGGTTAAGAGCACAGGAGGGATAACAAACTACAGCTGCTCTTAAGAGTCACCAGCTATTTCTGCCACTCTGCTCCTCTGTTGGATAGACAGAAAGAGAAGGATTAATCTCACCCAGCTTTAGTGATCTACAAGGAAAGTAGCCTTGTGTAGGCTGCTTTTCTAAGCTCCCTCCCTCAATGGCAACCCAGAGGCAGGGACACCTTCAGAGAGCCGGTCATCTCAAAGATTGGTTCCTAAAATAGGCAGAATAAATTACTTGACAGTAAGTGCTGTACGTTGTGCATTAATTGTACAGGGAGGCTGAGAGACTAGATGTCTAACATTTAGGTGGCTGAAATAATCCCCCTCAACTGGCTTTCAGAATCCCCCTCAAAGCAGCCAATGTCACACTGCTGAGCTGAGACTATGCTGGTTCTGATTACAGTAAAACAAGGTTTAGATTCATCTATGCTTAAAAAAACCAAATGGATAGCTGAGGTGGATAATTTAATTCATTTTCTGCTAGCTGCTCTCTTTCTGAAAATGTATCCTCCTGCTCACCAGGCCGGCAAAGTCCACATCAGCTCTCCAGTGTGATTGCTGCTTTTTTCCTGATCCTGATTCCTACGTCACACCAGTACAACAGGCCAGTGTCTTCTCAGTTTGTTGATATGGTCAAATTTACTGAAGTTGACGAGCATCTTGGCTGGCTGAGACCTATAGGATTCAGCTTTACGTATACAACAGAAGAGCTGCCGACTGCCTTAAAAATATTCTCAGCAACTTTTAACACTCCCCTTTGCCCAAACTATGTTTTCAGGATGCCACAAACCTTTTTGATCTTGGTGTTTCTAAGAGTAAAATTCCTCACAGTGTAGTAGGCAAGTACATGAATGCTCTTCTGAGTAACCAAGAAGTTCCCATATTCTTCACTACCTTCAGCAGGCCAGTACTGGTCACATTTTCTCTGTTAGAAAGCAAATGAAAAACAGAGAAAAAGGGAAAGAAAATAAAATGTAAAACTAGCAAGCTGAAATGTTCAAATTTTAGAGCAGAGACAACCAGAAACGCAAAAGGACTCTCAGTATGTCTAGTTTATAACAGACATGATCTTCAGTGCAAGAGAACAAATAATGTGTATTTTTTTGTGCTGTAGAGAGATGGCTGTGCAAAGACGTTCTTTATTTGGGATACTCATAAATTGAGAGGTTTATATCACACTATCAGAGCTACAGCATTCTAATGTTGTGGAACTTGCCATTCTGTAGGCACTCTAAAATCTAAAGAAAATAACATATAATCTATAGGAATAATAGGAATACATTCAAGTCTGTAGAGTTATATGTGGCTTTTGCTCAGTTCATAGCATGGGTAGAGTATACTTATATAGAATCATAGAATGGTTTGGGTTGGAAGGGACCTCAAAGATCATCTAGTTCCAACCCCCCTGCCATGGGCAAGGACACCCTCCACTAGACCAGGTTGCCCATATCTGATCAGCGAGGGTAAGAGTGAGCTTGTGCATGGCCAGAATACATAGTACAGAGCTGTGATGTCCAGCCTTTTTGTTGGGCAGCCATATAGCCTTCTCTAGGAGCACTAGTAGAGTACATATTTATAGCATGGTATTATAAATGAAGTGGGACTCCCAGTGCAGCCCTTGTCTGCATTTTTTGTGTCTCTTATCATCTGATAGACACTTAATTGGGCATATGACAAGATTTACATGCATTTTAGACATAGCTGTTAGTATGTGGCAAGTGTGATGCAATGTCTCCTCATGTGACACCAGGGTACATGCATACTCCCATCACATAACCAGAGAAACACACATCCTGTGATAGGGTTTGACCTCATTTTGGACAAACGTGTATCTAGGCATGTAGTAGGAAAGGAACTGTGGGTCCCACAGGATGTTAACAGGGAGCAGTCAGTGAATATCCGGGAAAATTCACCCAAACTATGGCTGTCTTTGTAGGGTCTAAGGCACCCCTGAGAAAGAGAAGGACAGAGAGCAGACTGCTAGCAGAATGTAGTGCAAGATCCACAGTTTGGCCACTCTTAAATATATACAAGAAGTGTTTGTTTCAGTATAAAACAGTCTTTTGTAGTTAGACCATAGTATTTTCAAGACTTCAGTTGTTGACAATTGAGTTTAAATGCTTTCTTTAGTTTCATACTACAAATCCTCATCTTTATACTTCTATAGTCAATCCTAGTACAAGTAACTACTACAAACTGCTGCTTTTTGTTCAATAAATGCCTAAACCAGATTTTTAAAAGAGAGAGGGAAGTCTGCTAGAGGTAGATCTATCAACATCAGAGAAATAAATAACAAACAAAAGTACTCATACCCTTCCTTTCTCAACGAGATTAGTTATCATCACAATAACTTCTACGTTATGTTCCCATATCATTCTCCAGAAATCTTCTGCTGTTGATTTTAGTGGCCCTTGAGCTGCAATGTAGGCTTTTGGCTTGTTGTAGCCCTAAATTGAAATGCAACAAATGACACTTGTCAAATCACAGTCCACAAGCAAAAGGAGGTTGGGAGGAGTACATGACATTTTATGTATCTATTTTTAAAGAATCTCAAAAGCTTTTAAGTACTTTTGAATTTATAACTATCCAAATGGCAGAAACCCTGTGGTATCAGATGACATATGAACACAACTGTTGTGTCAATGTTTATCATTCCAACAAATAGGATGTATGTTCAAGTGCCCGTGTTCTGGCAGAATGTTGACATGATAGTGATTATGAGACATCTGTTATGATAGTGGTTTAAAAAATGAATCAAGATCATTTGTATGTAAATTACTGCGCAATGAAAACTGAATAAATGATACCTCAATGAGGCTCTCAGCCAAATGGCATCTTTCTCTCATGAGATTATCTCAGACAGAAGATACACTTACCAAAACTGTATAAAAGAACAAACATTCAGATGCAAAATGCTTCTGAAATGACTCAGATTTGACAGAACACTTTTGGTTTCACAAAGCTCTTCACTAAGCTGCAGCTGCCACAATATCAAGATGGATTCAAGAAAGAATTGGAGTTTTACCTGTGCTTTAACTTTGTAAGCTTAACTTGTATCATTGAAGGGTTTTTTTAACAAAATCTGTAATATTGTGCTAGGGTTTTTTTTTTTATTAAGTCTATTCACTTTCATATATCAGTATTTACAGAAAAGGCTGACAGATGAATGGGCTTGGCAGATAGAAAAAGGCACTTACATCAACGTAGTTGGCATTAATGTAGTCAGTGAGTTTTCCATCCTTTTCTGCAAGCTGTGCTAATTTAACCCTAGTATGATCATCTGTAGTAAAACAAGGGAGAAAATAAGCATAGTTGTCTGCAAAAATTATACTTTCTATAATAAATCTTTTTTAAAAATACTGAAATGGATTTTTACAATACATAAGACTAATACAGTGGCAATCACATATGCAAACACCCTGTGCTTAGGTATGAATCAGATTCAAAATTCTAGTTTCCAGAAGAATAAACTAATGAATCCAAGGATTCAAGGATTCAGAATTTAGTTGCCTGAACAGCAGCACCTGGGGTCATTTTAGGCACCATGACATATTCCCCTTGAAGCTCCAGCTGCTACTTGTGAAGGGACACGGGTCTCCCGTAAGCCCTGTGCTGTGACTGCCAAGCCTGTGGGGTCCTGGCTGCCCCGGGATGTCACAAACAGTAGGCACCAGTGTTTACGCAGAGTCATTCCAAGCCTGGAGCCTGGAAAGTGATGCAACCTTGGAGAAGCTAGTCAGCTGAAGAGCTTTGGCAGTGACTGCTGTAGGATGAGCCGAAGCTTTCTGTAGCCTGCATTGATTAGACAAACTAGAGACCTGATTCAGTTGCACAGGGTGATTCTTGCTACTTGAGCTGCCCTAAGCTGCTTGCGTGCTGCTCTTTGATAACAAAGCCCCTGGGCTGGCACCTTTTGTACCATCAAGTACAAACACTGAGTGGCAGAGGAAAATCCCTGACTTTCCTTCCCTCTAGAGGTATCTTCAGCCAGGTGGAATGGAATTTCTTGCTGCTGGTTTACGTTGTCTTCTGCCAGATGGGCTGCTTCTGTCTCTTTTTCTATTAAGATCTAGTGATGCTGAATGCTGAACATATATTTCATTTAGAGCTTCTTGTTATCAGAAAAAAGTTGAAATACTATAGACAGTTAAGAAAAATATATTAAGTCACCAAAATGATCAAGAGCCCAGAGGCAATAGCTTCAAAGAGAGATTAACAAAAAATGAATAGATGTGTTCTAGAAAAGAAAAATCTGGGAGGGTGAAGAAGGGCAACACAATGGGAAAATGTATGTCCTGGCTAATGAAGCTGATCTCTTACATTGTGGCAGGGAACAATACAACATAAAAACACAACATTTACATTTATATATGACAGTAAATATATCCAGGGATTGTGAAGCTCCTAGAGAAGATAAATCATCATTATTCCAGATCAAAGATGGATTAATTTTGGCAATCAAAACACGGCTTCTTTGGCTTTATAATGGTGTTATAATGAAATTTCCCAGCTCCCTTTGGGTCATCACAGAAGACACAAATATGTCTTGCTAACACATGCTCATCAAAGCGGCAGAATGCCAGAGGACTAACTTGAAGAGATATGAAATCTCACGCTACTCCTCTCCGAGCATTTTGCTGAACAGTAGCCAGAGCTTTCAGTATAGAGGTATTTTTCTTTTCCCTCTGATAATATATAAATCTACACTTGTATATAATTATTTCTTAAACAAAACACCAAATGAAGCATTTACTTACAAGCAACAATGTTTATGTATCGATTCTTATTCTTGTTGTCGGGGTGATTAGAGCTGTCTGATGTAATACCTAGATCTACAGTACAGCTCTGGATTTCCTGAAAAAAAAAATTAATGATGTACATCATACTTTAGTAAGTATCAATATACATAAAATGTCTTAAAAAACAGTAAGTCAGCATGAAAAGAGCCACAACCTTATACCCAATTATCTATGATATTTTACAACTAGTTCATAGCTAAAAAAAAAAATGCAGTGAAATAATTCCTTACCTGATAAAACTCTTTCAGTGTCTAATGAGGGAATGAATGCAAAAAAAGTAAAAAAAATCAAATTCCACAGCACAGAACAAATGGATAAAAGTGTTTTTATAAATTACAATTACTATATGGAAAACAGTTATGGTCATGCAATATATATCTCTATAATAACAATAAAGCTCAATATTTTGACATAACTCTTAAAGGAAAGAAGAGGTAATTTTCCTGTTAAAATACTGGCATCTGTTCTACTATCTTTAGCTTTAATGTTAGACCTTAGGCCAGTGAAAGTTTATACATATGAGCAACATCACTGGCTTTAGCCAGATTATCTATATATTTAACTGTTTGCAGGATTTGTTATTGGTCCTTATAAGTGCATTAGTTTCTCTGTGGAATGCTTTTGCTCTCTTTGCATCCAGCTGTAAAGCCGTCACCGGAGCAGGACAGTGCGCTGCGCAGGCAGCCTCATGGCACTCTGGCGAAGGACAGCATTACAGCCCCCCGCCTGCCACCAGCTTCTCAATGAACCCAACGTTCTTATAAAGAGAGACGCAGGCCTGAAGACAGGCACAAAGTCTATAAAACTCACAAAAAATATTTATTTTATTCTATTGATTAGTTTGATAGGAAACTCAAGCATTTATAAGGTCCACACTGTTAAGCAGGAAATATCTCATGATGACTAAAAGTACCATAATAATGTTTCCCAACACTTTTTTGGATTTATTTTAATATTAATCACCCTCACCTTCAGCTATTTAAGTATATATGAAAAGTGGTTACCTGTCTGAAAATTACATTGTAAATATGAGTTGTCTTATAGTAATATAAATAAAACCACTCAACCACCCCTATACTCTCCTCTCCAAATGTATGCTGACTCTGCAAAGAAAATGACTATATTTCAATTTTTCCATATCTTCTAAGTTCTTTATCAGTAGGGAAAAGACCAGGAAACTAATTCTGGGATAGTCTGTAAAGCCAAAAAGGATCTCCAAGAAATGGTAAGGACACTGAGTTTTTTGCAATAGTTAAAACAAGCACAAAATATTTCAGATGGTGTAGGTGTAGCTCAGGGAGATGCAGCATATTTGGTCTTTGGATCACTGCTGTAATTTAGGAAAAGAACAATTTTTAGGAAAAGAAAAATTTAGGATTAACAATTTGATTTCTGTATTGCTGTCCTCACTAATGGTGAAAGAACCTTGTTACCATTATATTTACAGACAGTCCTTCAAGATTTGCTGTTCTTAACAGCCAGTGTAGCTGTGGAGCCCAGTCCCATCCATGCGTATGCATTTGGGTAACATGTGAACATGTACTGGACATTCACAAGTATTTACAAGTTTGGTCCAACAATCAGATGGATATTCTGAATGTTAAGTGAATTGGAGAAGAAATGCTGATGCAGAAGATTAGGTGAATGACATGGAATTTTGGTCCGTTAGATCATAACACATTGGCTCGGGAAACAAAAGCAAAACCAAAAGATGCAAAACTATGAATTCCTTTACTTTCGGTATTGTTGTTTTTGCAGCAGGAATATTACAATCATATTTTAAATTAGTAGAGATCAATTAAAAAACTTGCTTCCATCCCAACTGACTGACTGTGTTAGTAATCACTTGCCAAGAATTTTAATAGCACAGCTTTAATTACAGAGTTTGGGTTTATAATGTTTATTTATTTTATGTGACTTAAGTTAGAACAGATCTATCTTTAAATCGCTTGTAATGCATATGAATGTGAAAAACAATGAAGTTTATTAGTTACATATGATGACAATAACATTGTATGATGAGAGCATATGTGTCCAAGTTTTGAAATACCTCATATGAACCATATATTTTAGGAAAGGAACTGTAAAGCTTTCACTACCACATATGAAGACTACATTAGCTCCCCTGTTAATCAGAAGTCTTGCCACGTGTACTCATTATTACTTCCATATTTTTTCTCTGTAAATGGAACAAGCAAATGTGGGTAGCTTCTGCAAAATTCAATTTGCATTAGTGTTGGAAAAGCTTTAGATCTACAACTGTATCTGATAAACCATATAGATTGCATTATCTTTGCATAGTTTATTCACACAATCATTTAGTATTTTATCACAGTGACAAACATTGTCATTTGCATCCCAGGCATGTTAGCTTTTATAAATCCCTCTAGTCTTTATGCATAAACTGTCCTTACTAGGCTCACAGGACTCATATTTACATGCATTTATGAAATTGGTTGCCAAGCCAGAATGTAATACCTGGTTCTTTGTTTCCAGGCATTTAATCTTAACATTATTTGTATGTGCTAAGAAGAAAGATGACATCATAGAGCCATACCTCAAATTCTTCAGAAAAACCATTACTTGCATGTAAATCTGCAACATGTTTTGGAAAATGCTTTATTGGAATTGCTCCAACATCATCTTAGGGGTGGGAAAAGACAAAAAATATATTTATGAAGAATAAAAAGCCAGTGACATATAAAGAAGTTTATATGTAGGCAATCCACACAACATCCTGAAATAAAATTTTTGGCATGAACTTTGGATATACAACTCCCAGAAAAATAAAAACACTCTTTGACATCATTAACATTTCTAAAATCATTCTCTAACACTTATACATTTCTAAATGACTCTTCAGAAAGAAGGTATAGAAAATGCCTTGCTAGGTCTTGCTCTGTCTTTAAGTCCCCAAAATCAAGGTGCTGACTCTGCAAGATGCTGACATTGTCTGTAAATTGAAGAGCACTCAGAACTGCCTGTAAAGTCAAGGGGAAATGGGAGGATTAGCTACATGATGTTCAGTGGGAGAGGGCAGGAGCAGAGCTCTGAATATACTGGTAAAGAAGAGAGGTCTGTGTGCCTTAGGCTGGTTAGTGTTGCGCTGGGACTCTGATACAGTACACGGACTAGCCACATCGTCCCAAGCCAACTACATCGATGCACCATTATGCCAGTAGTATAATTTTAACTCACATTGTTGCATGTTTGCATTGGCATCCAAAGGAAACAACAACTAATTTTCATCTTTTACTGAATGAATGAGTACTTCCAGCAGGGATCCCCCCCCGCCCCCGCCATTCTCCCCATGATTCTATGATTACCTATTGATAATAATCTTATATCAGATCCTGGGAGTATTGACTGCAAATTTTCACATCAGGCTTTATACTTCAAGTTTAAAAGTGAAAGATTTGAGACTTTCTGGATACACACAAAGACAATATCTACATTCTCAACCAATAAATGTGATTCATGCAACTTCTGGGTCCTGATACTGAGTGTGAATTTTCCATCTGATGTTTATATTTCAGGATATCTCCTTTTTACTTTATACAAATACAGAAAAACACTCTTGTGTAGAACATTCATTAGGGATCATGTCAAAAACCTTTGGGACTTTTAATCTTCTCTTTCCTGCAAATATGCTATGTAAACAAAGTCATCTGTTCTGTTAATTACCTGTTAAAGGATGACATTATATCAGCTAGTTTTGGTTCTGAGGAGTAATTTTGTTTTTGTTGTTTTTTAAAGCCTTTCATGTATTAAAAATATGTTTATTTCACAATTTGTAATTTCATCACTGTTTCATATGAGAAAGAAACATCAAAAACATTGAACAAGGACCTGTAATTTACATCAACAGATGTTCAGCATTTAGGCTACCTAATAATTTTAGCTTTCAGTTACCAAGAATTTGTTGATTTGTATTGAGATCCATCTGGTCTTCCACCTACATGAATGGATCTGAATACAAAAAGTGAATTTATCCAGTCAAGCCTAAGAGAAGCTGAACAAATGTGTAACACTATCTTCACACTTTGGGGATGAAACCTGGCATAAAGTGTTTATTCTAATGATATGCAAACACAAAACCAGAAGGGAAGGTAAATGACCCTAAGAGCAAGGACAGTTAAGGGAGAAAGAGATCTCAGGTTTGGTGTAATTACTTGTTTTATTTCCTTGCCAGTGCTAATCTCCCAATTCAATCACTTCTGACTCCAGGAATATATTTTATATCTGGATGGCAGGTATCACTTGAAACTACTTAAAGGTTAATAGTGGGTCCTAATATTACCCTGTAATTCATTATTTGTTCTGAATGCATCTTTGAATTATGCTGTGAAGTGCCAGGGCATTTCCTGTGAATAACTGCAATTCTCCTATCTCTGCCAATGAAACCCCAGAAAAGGAAAACTTAATGTACAATGAGATCTGTGGAGTGTGCTTTTAGTCATAGTCATAATAAAAAATTAAACTTAGCAGTTACAAAATCCTCTTCCTGCTCTACACTCTTTGCCAGTATTATATCGCAGTTAGTCTCAATTGTTGTGAAATTACACTGCTGAAACACTTGTGCAATAGAAAACACAAAAACTGCTCACTTGAAGTCTGTTGCACACAAAATAAAACAAAAGTATTTCCTCAGTGCTTGCAACTTTTTCCATAAATTTTTAATGTTTCTTTCAGTCATTCAAAAACAGTTTTCTCTTTAAGTTAATATTAATCAGTATTTCAGAAGGAAACCCTCCAGCATCAAAACACATATTTTAAGCCCTCAGAATAACAGTAAGTGCAATTCTGTCTTATGACAGTGGAAAACACTATCTCCCTGAGGTGAGCTGGTCAGGAAAAATTGCAAGAAAATTATAGTTATGCTGCAATATAGTTAATGATAGAGAGTAAGAGCAGAGATTTCCTATAATGATTGCCACTTGACATTCGTATATAATCACATGTTTTCTGAAATCAAGCTATATCCCTGCCCATTAATCATTTAGGAAAAGGTTATGTGTCTCCTAACAATAGCAATCAATACAAGAGGCATTTAAAGATGCCTACAATTCAGGTACAACAGAAGTCTAATGTTTGGGATTTATTTAATTAAATGTCTTTACTAGTTACCTACACAAGGGCTGATTTTGCTTCCCTTAGTCGTTCCAAGGGAACACATCCCCCTGTGTAATAGCACAGTTTGCTATTACTTTTGAAGTAATGGAACAAGATATCCTCTTCTCAAGGGTGAAAATGTGACTCGGGATCTGATGCAGAATCAATCTATTTAAGGTACTTTTCATTCTACTCAGATATTGAAAAATCTGGGAGGGCTGCACATGCTCCTCCAATACTCTTCCAGGAGGAAAGAAAAGAAACATTTTTTCAAATAACTGTGATGGATATGGAACCAGAAGATGCTAATAACATTCTGTACTTGCGCACCATTTTTATGAGAGGCTCACAGAGAACTTTACCAGTAGTAATTATGCTAGTAAAATTTATAAGTTAAAGAAAATATTGTAATTGCAAATGAAATGCAGACAGATGAGGCATATATTGGCCCTGCTGGTAAAAAGAATAGGTCGTGTTCTATACATAGGTGACAAATTCAATTAAAGGCAGAAATACAGGAGAACATGTTGCTGGTGTAATCATCTACTTCGTGACAGTGAACTAGAGCTATGTAGTGTAGCTCAGATGGCTACACTAGAAGCCATTTCTAGTGAGGCTATACCTCAAACGGCTAGAAGGCATAGCATATCTTTGAGACAACTCTGTAAAGTGAGGATATTTCTCTTCTGTGTTACCTACAGGACAGAATATTAGTAATACTAGTCTCTGCCTCTGTCAAGTGCACCTGGGTTTATTAGTACAAGAGGGAAGAAATCTCTGATTTACAGATATTACAGTATGTGAAGAATTCATATGGACACATACGAAGCAGTATCTTCCAACAGCTAACACCAATCCACAGAACAGTTGACAAAAAATACCTGAGACTGGGAAGATTGGAGCTGGGGGAGCAGAAATCACTCGAGGTGATGTATTGTCTTCTAAATAAAAGTGAGCAGTCTGGAAACATTTCCTAGAGAAAAAGAAACATAAATAAATATTGCAGAAAATAAAATATTATCTGAGACCTTTTGGAATTCTGGCATTATTGAGTAAGAAAGAAATCACAGTTTTGAAAACCACTTTTCATGGAGTGTCAAATATAACTGCTATAATACAAATATTCCCCCAAATTATACCACCAAATTATGCATACAACTTGAAGATACTACATTAACTCTGCATAATACATAGTTCATGCATCTTTACCTATACCAGAGGCAGAAGACAGAGCACACATCAGACATAGTGAAAGCTGAAAAGGGATCTCTGCATCAGGAGCTACTGTAGATGCTGCACAACATCTCCAAGTATAAAAAAATGCCATTGTCTTCCTTGCTTATCCAAATTCACACACACAATTACTGTGCCCTTTCATGCGAAGATGGAGCAGTGTACGAGATCGCTTTTGGTAATTCATCGATAGATCCTACTGCAGACATGGAAATGCAATAAAAGGCAACGTGCCCTGTAACAGACAAATTGGCGTCTCTGGAACTACTATGACTGTAGCTAAATATTTTTTTCATAACATAATTGCAGCACTGAGGGACACCTTAACCAAGGAGGACGTCCCGAAGTTGACAGGGGAATTGATAACTCCAAGAGATGCTAGCTTTGTTGCAAAAACGTTGAGGGATGAATACAAATGGAATCAACCTTGACTATGACCCACAATGTTATTTGTATCTGTGCTGTAATCCAGATGTGAAGATAATAAGAATAGCATCTGTTAAGAGTCCAAGCTATTCAAGGGACTAAACAGCCAACTGCTGCTGTAAGCATTGCAAAGCCTCCTTAATTAAAAAATCTCCATATGATTAGACATGCTAATAACAATCTTTACTCTGGGTCACTTAATCTATTTGAAATATTATTCACTAATCATTAAATTTAAAAAGAAATATATGCATCAGGAAAATATTAATCTCATTTTAATTTTACAAGATTCTGCTTCTTCAAAGCTGTAGGCTGAAGCTATTGTATGATTTCTTATTTTGTGTAATCACTGGTGGTTTAAATTCTTCTGTACTCTTCCTGTATCGCTGTATGGATAAAACCTCTCATATAATTGTTATAATAAAAAAGAAATTTTGAGGCTACTTTGAGAAATAGAGAGGGAATATGCAGATAGTGGCATTCTTTCCAAAACCATTAATGTAGATCATAAAGGCTTTGGTAAGATTATTTGAATTAAGCCTCTGGGAAACATGCCCGCAGTCTTGGAATGTGCTGGGAATTTTCTGTCTGTGTAAGATGCAGATTCTCTTAAAACACAAGAAAAAGTGGACAGCTACATCAAAGGCAAAATTGTGGCATACAAAATAGTTCTGGTGATTCACATGACAATTAAATTTGGAGTCCAACTAGAATCCTCTAAAAGCAAATTTGTGATGGTCATAGAGGAGCTTTGGCTTTGCATGATATGTTTGAAGTAAGTCTATCCATTATATACTTAGTTTTACTTAGAAATAGCAATTTTAGATGCAGACCAAGAACACACTGAGGATGTGCTTGGGAACATCTTTCTACTTTTAAAGGGGCTCTGACATTAGTACCCCATAGAGTGAGTAGCTGCCGAAGATGAGAGAGGCTGTCTCAATGCTAGCATAATACTCAAGAGTTAGTCTCAGGGCCGTGTGCAAAATGTCTGTAAGAGGTAGGTGAGTATCAAAGCACTTCAAATCACTAAACACTTTTGGAAAGTCTGTCCCTGCCTGCCGGGCAACGAGAATGCTGTGTTTATTAAAAACAGCACCAACCAACCAGCCTGATTGGCTCAAGTTGCCAGAGAGGTGGTAGATGCCCCATCCCTGGAAACATTCAGGGTCAGGCTGGATGGTGCTCTGAGCAACCTGATCTAGTTGAAGATGTCCCTGATCGTCGGACTAGATGACCTTTAAAGGTCCCTTCCAATCCAAACTATTCTATGATTCTATGATTAAAGCTTTAAAACCAAAAAATGTCCTCCCCCTAATGCCTACTGCTTATGAACAATGATCATACATAAAGTTTATGGACTAACATTACAGAGTTTTGTCACCTCTTTGCTTGAGAAAAGATTGAGCTAAAAAGAATTTCATTAGCATAATGGCTTTCACATCTAAAGCAGTACTTAAAATGTCCTCATGATATGCCATACATTCACTATTCCTTACTGAGCCACTGTATCTTTAATCTTTAACAAGTTAATTGTGGCTGAAAATAAATTACACCCTTAGCACATTTGGGAGACAAATTCATAGCAGTTGACTTAACCTGTAATAAGACTCATAAATAGGCACTCCATCTGCTTCTGCATCAGCAGTGAAAGCCTTCATGACTAAATCTAATGTTAATAACCACATCTCGTTAATTATCACTTGTTGAAAAAAGTGATGACTATTTCAAACTTCCAGACAAAGGTCCCATCACTCAATGTTAACCTGATTATTTAATTTACACCTTTCATCACAGCATTTAGATCTTCAACTTAAACTGTAATTTGTAATTTAGACACTGCACTTCTTCAAACACTCACTTTATATATGGAGATAGTGCTAAGCC
Organism: Balearica regulorum gibbericeps; assembly: GCF_011004875.1. Lineage (NCBI taxonomy): Eukaryota > Metazoa > Chordata > Aves > Gruiformes > Gruidae > Balearica > Balearica regulorum. Next base: position 25,576,556 of record NC_046184.1, read on the forward strand.
ATTGAATTAATTAGAGTGTCTGTATGTGTACAGGAAGGCAGGCAGCAGCAGCTCTTTGGTTTAACGGGAAGGATACTAGATCTGAATGAATACTTAAGTGTGAACTGCTTGGGACAAGACTACACCTCAGACTGCAGAGGACTTCATTTTCCTGGTGTGTAGGCCCCTGGACCTTGGCTGAGGACACGTGCTGCCTACTTCTCCCCTGGGGCAGGAGCTGCTCAGAGCCTGACTGGGATTGTCACCGAGGCAGGCAACACAGCGTGGCTCTGTGTGTGCGCGTGAGCGTGCGCGTGTGCAGGGTGTTCACTGCTGGCCTGGCCTGGGGAGGGGAGCTGAACCTCAAAGTCGGAGGCATCTGTGACACGATGGGTTTGCACATCCAGCGCTCACCCAGAATGGCCTCAGACGCATGATTACTTCTTTCTCTGAGAATTTCAGGGTCTTTTGTGCTCACAGGGTATCTCCCAGTAGGTATTCTCAAACACTTACTAGAAATTTTTTCAACGGTTCCAATCATTTAAAGATCTAGTGGTTCCGAAGGATCTTTAAATAGATCAGTGGATCCAGTGATTCCAATTATTCCATTTTTAAATGGTTCCAATTAATTTTTAAGTGTTTGCCAGCTGAAATTTTAATTTTCAAATTTTATTAACTCTTTTATATATAATTTGATGTAACATAGTGCAGTTTTTCCTTCATAGATGAAGAGCCATGGCCTTTGTAAGTTTGAATCTGGTTTTAGTGTGTCTCTGCATGTGCAGGTTTAACTATCCTTACAGAGGGTTCTCAACTCCCATAAACCTACCATGGGATCCAAGGCATCAGTTCAAATCATGGACAAGAAAATGAACATTCTGTCAGCTGTGTTTCAAAGATATAGGGTGGCAGAGGAAAGTTAAAATTTAAATGACTACTCAGGGTGCTGTCTGTCATTGGGTTGGTAATTTCTGAAGCATTGGTCATATGACTTCTAGGAAGCTTCATGACAGCCAGCTGACATTCAGTATGTCTATAGATAGAAATGTAGCTGGAACTGCACTACCAGTTTGCTGTTCACATTATTAGAGCTAGTCTTTTACTGAGATTCATACACATTTGTTGAAAAAGAATCTTGAATGGTACAACTCCCACTGACAACTGTTACCATTTTACTATCTTCCAAGCTCTTCTTATGATAACCTTTATAAAAATTGATTTGCACAAATAGCCTGACATTTCTTCCTATACATCATTTCATCACCTTTATTTTCATTGATCACTTCTATGGACTGTTCCAAAAGAGTACACACACGCATAAGCAATTTCCAGTGTATTATATGTCAGCACACAGTAACTTTCTATTTCAGTCATCTTAACAGATAAGGTTAATTCAGCAAAATGGGAATGATGAAGCCATCCAGAAATGAAAAGAACTGAGCAAGGAGATTCAAATATCCCTGCTGCCTCTCTGCTGCAGGACTCAGTCAAGTAGATAGATACTGAGAGAGATGGATAGACTCTAGATTTGGATAGAAGATTCTCTCTAAAGCTGTAAAAAAAAAAAAAAATCTGTCTGGATGGCAAGGCCATTAAACAGGCAGAAGAATCTCCTTGTTTATTCCACTGTAATCTTAATCATGCTGAAGAAATGAAAGGAAAATGACATTGCTTGAAAATAGCTTGAATGACAAAAGATTTGATACACAGTACTAGAGTAGTTCAAAACTGTGCGTTTTCCTACTGGCGATTAGACAATCTTTAGACAATATTGCCATTAAAAGTTTTCATCTCTGTCAGAGAAATGAATATTTTATCACAGAAAGATTGAAATTGTGCCTAATGAGATAGTGAAGAGATTGGGGAATTTCCTCAAGTGCTGATTAACAATTTCATGTAAAAAAAACCCCTTCAAAACCCAAACAACAGATGGTACAGAATTATTTTTTCTGATACAAGTCATTCATGTGAAGAACAAAATAATTTTGCCTTTTTTTAACCTTGAGAAACTGGAACTTGTCGCTCTTTGAAGTTATTTGTTTTTTAAACCAAATAACACACCTTTAGCATATTAAACACACCTTTTGCATATTCAAATTAGGAGCTAATAGCAGAGACAACTCAAAGCACTATTGACTCAAATACTCAGCTAGGATATACCTTTGCAATTTTTTGAGTACTGTTGCCAAAGGAATATAGAATAATTTCTTGCAAACCTAAACTTTTAATGGACTTTAATAAGTGAGAATAATTGGCTTACCTAAAAAAAGCATTAAAAAAAAAAAAAGAAACATTGACAGCTTACATCAATTATTTCAAAATCAACTAAAACTAACCATAAAAATGCTTATAGACTTTATAATAATATTTTCCATTTATCAAGAAAACTTCACAGCAATAAAGTTAATGTTCTGATATTTCCCAGGCTTTAAAAACAGTTGAGGGTCTTGGCACCTTTGAAAGAGAGCCAGAGAGCCACGAAGTCCTACCTGCCATACATACTGTTGATGTTTCATTCCTCTGACATAAGAAACTTTACTGGTGTTATCATAATGCCAAGAAAATTTTCTTGAGGATTAACAAAAAAAGAGCTCCATATTTTATTTTGTAATACACAGGAAATACAGAAAAGATTAAATTCAAGTTCAAGAAGATATTACTGCTAACGGGATTTTTGTTTTATTTTGAAAGACCTATGTTACAGAATTGTTCATTCCCAGAGAAAGAATACAAAATGAACACAATGTTATTTGACAAAACAAGCTTTTAACATGTAGGATTACTAGAACTGCACTGTACAATCTGGGTCTTAAAATGGATGGTGTTCTTTGGCAAATAGAAGAGATTTCAAATACTATTTATCTTCAGGGATGAAACCCTCTGGAAGATGAATACAAACGTTCATGTTGTGTAACATGAAAGACAGAAAAACGTTCTCAATATGAAAGTGGTTAGCTGGAAATCCTGTGATGGAGAGTATAATTATCCAAGCAGACATAAACTGAGAAATAAGAGGTGCAATTCTTAAGGCAATTAAGTACTACTTTGGAAAGAAGAAGAAATCTTCCTGAAAATTCACTGCTCAAATTTTAGATTAAGCAGGATTGTATAGGAAAAAAAAAAAAAAAAAAAAGAGAGAGAGAAGAAACAAGCTCTGGAAGCATCCACGGTGTGTTTGGACCTGCCTTACCGCTTGTTCGTGCTGTTCCTGGAAGAGCAAGATCCTGTTTCTTGCGGCTAGTTTACATGTTAGCACTACAGAGGCAGTAATAGGATCATGTTCCTGGCAAACAGCAAGAATCACCATGGCAGGAAGTTTTTTCAACTTATTTCCCCTTTCTCGACTGCTGTGCTTCCTCCCTGGCAACCTGCACGCTCGAGAAAGTGTTAGGGTTGTGCATGAATTTTGAAAGCCCTATGAAAGCTTAAGCAGATCTGTTCCTAGGAAGACTCTCTGGCTTTACCTAGAACCAAGGAAACGGCACCAGACAAAGGCTTGAGCACTGCCACATACTGTCATATGGCTAACTAGATTTCTGGTATGCTTTTAGCTCAGGCCAACTTGCGTTATTTCACACAATGCTTGACACAGCTTGGGTTAGCACAGGACAGAGACCATCCCCAGTAGGTGATGTGAATGTAGCCACTCTGTTTTTTTGCCCTGTGACGGAAGAGACTTCAGCTGTACGGAAGAGATCTGTGCCATGCCAGCTGGGGCTGTAGAAGAGTCCCTGGTCTGTTTTATTTCACAGTATATAGTCTTTTGCCCTCACTAAATATGTCATCATGACTTCTTACAGCTACCACTTCCCTTTAGCCTAAATTTTTTTTCTTACTGTCTTATCAATTTATCAAGTCACAGAGAAACACACCCATGAGGGAACCTGAGCATGTGTGTGCACATGAAACACTTCCTCAGCTACCTGCTGAATGGTTTGAAAGGCTGGGGGGCAAATTTTTGTTTGGCAGAATCAGAAAGTAGAACAATTTTTAAATCACAGAACATTGTAAGAGTTACTCAGTGAGTGATCTTAAAACATTTATACTATTATAGTATTATTAAACTATCTCTATTCTGTCTTGCATACAGTGTCAGCTACATTACGGTCCTGCAGTCCTACAGTCCTATATGAATTGTTTATTCACATAGTCCTGCTGGGGACCACGGATTCTCATCCTAAATTGACACCTACCTTTTTTAACTGTTAAAGGATTTGAAAAATAGGAAATAAACCCATGCCATGCTATTTATTTTTCTTTTCCCTCCTATTCTTTCCAGTGCTCCATTAAGTCACTTAGCTTCTAGACATTAATAATCACAAGTAATTGTTTACTAAAATCTCTCAGTATGGAAATAAACTATTTGCAATAGTTCAGCCCTCTGCAACCAAAAAGAATTATAGTTGAGCATTTTGAACAGAAACCACCTTACTTTGTCAGCTTAATGTCACTGCAGCACTGGGAACAATACAAAGACATGGTGGGAGACAAGCTCCAGTCTCCCTCCTGTAAGACAGCTCAATAATGTCAATCACATTTTTCAAATCAGAGCTCTTTAGAACTGAAAAGAAAATAAACCAACCAAAAAGCAACTTACCTCCAGTATATGAGAATACCCACAAGAATCACTAGACAGATAAAAGTCAGGGCTGATACGACCACAAGTGGTATAACTGTCTTCTTCTCTGATTCCAGACTCTCAGCTAGACCGATACGAGACTCATGGCTACTATTACTTGCCTCTGCAGTCAGAGAAAATTGAAACAATCCATGTTTAAATTCTGAGAAATGCACAGTATGAGTGAATGTGTCTTATAATGAGCCTACTTAATACCACTTACCTCTGGTTTTTACTATATGTACTCCAGAAAGTGTATACATTTGCAAACCAGCTACAGAAAATAAGCAGATAGAGGGTAAAGCAAAGTGTTCAAGCTTATGTGACTCAGCCTTCCAGCAGTGGAGACTTCTCTTTGTAAGAATAGCAGATTGTTGTTAAAATATAGAAGAAAGTTTTTTATTTTCATCTGTTTATTAGCTGAAAGCCAACTGAGTTAAGCAATCTGAATATGTAATATTGGAAAGTGTAAAGAACATTTTGATATTAACTGTCACTGATATAATGCAAATTAATTCTCTGGCTAACAGTTTAATAGGAACATTTTCTTACAATAGTCCCTATGTGCTGGCCGTATGGCAGTTAAGACTTCTGTGTTTTAATAGATTGCCCATTCTGTAAGTTGCCTAATAGATACATCCTACTTCCTTTGAATCCAATTGCAGTACTTCCTCCCCCAACTGTATTGGAGCCAGAATTAGATCTCCTTCCTCCATCTCTACAGGTGACCAAATTATTATTTAGAGATTGTCTAGATTTCACATTTCTGTCAGCCTTGTAATGCTGGATGACAGAAATAATTTGCTATAGGAATCTGTATGATGATTAAAACAATACATTTTATAATCTTATTAAATAAGGGAACGCAATGTTGGATGAGACCAATCTTGCATTTTTTACTTTGGTCATACCTCAAGAAGTAAACACTTTAAAACTGTGACACGAATGACTGATTCTTTTCAATGTGTGCAGTTTACTGTGATCTGTGACAATTATGTGAGTTAAAATACAGAAATAAGCACTTTTGCACTTGTTAGAATTAACCCCCTAAATTTTCTAAGAATGTTTTCTGCCTTTGTGAACAGTCCTAATTCAATGAATGTTCTGTATGGGAGCGGAATTTTGCTGTCTAGAAATCAGCGGCACTCCACTGGGATTTCAAGGGATCAATTCTACATGAATAAAAAGCTTTTGGATAAAAGGGAGGAGGGAATGAAGTTGGACCTGAAAAAATCCCCCAAATCACATGTTCTAAATAGGATGTCAAAAAAACCCCAGATAGCTTCACACAGTACAGATTTCCAGGTAGCTCTCTGCTTGGTTCCATTTTCTTGAGTTTAGGGGCTTTCAGGTCTTTATATGCAAAAAGGTCTAGGCTCTGATCTTGCAGACATCTTCTTGGTTTTAGTTCAAAGTACTCTAATGTCCTCACTACTCTTTAAATCCTGTAGCTCAGTGGGCAAAGTAATTGCAGGCAGAAGTTGCTTCTGAAAAATCTGTCCCTGAGTTTCTGGTGAGTAGGCTAAAGTCTGTATTTCCTATTGATTTCAGAAGAAACTATGTGTATGCATGAGAGATCAGAATACAATCCCTTTGAAGCATTCATACTTGCTTATCCAACTCTGGACTAATTCATAGTGTAAACACAGTGTTATCTGTGTGATGACAGGGTTTCTTCAAACTGCATAACCAAATCCTATCGGGATTCCTTCTACGGGCAATGAAGAGCAGGCTTCTCCTCTAACAAGGAGGTTTCTTGCCTATTTGGTCATCACGCCAATGATGGCAGCTGAAAAGGTAGTCTCATCTCTAGTAGATTTCTTTGCTCCCAAATAATAGATGTGTTTGGATCTTTTGCATATTTCTTTGTATTAATTTCTCTTACAGTTTTTCAACTGAAGTTGAAAGGTTTAGGTAGCCATAGAGGTCTTATGGAGAAGGCCTTAGTTCAGAACAAGCATAAATATGCATCAACAACTACAAAGACTGGGAAAAGTTTAAATGACAATTTTTTTCTGTAATGATCACAACAAGAAGGCATTTAATCAGTTTCCGGTGAATTCACTGAAATGTATAAATAAGTTCTCATCTGAGAGTTTTGGGGTTTTTTGTTTCATTTCTTTATAATTGAATTAAGCAAAGATGTCTTTGATTTACAGGACACCATGTTAGACATGCTCACACTGAATTTTCAGTTTATTAAAAGACAATATTTCGCATCATTTATTGGAAAAAATAATGTACACGAAATGATACTGTATAGTGTCTTTCAATAATATCTAGAAGACAAACTCTAAGTCTGTTGTACTCCTACTACTCCTACTACTAATCCAGTAACTTTTTGAGTTACTATCAGTAACAATTCAAACGGCACCCATTATGTAAACTAGAAATCTCTTATGGTAACACTCATTCACATTAGTAACATAAGTTTTGAAATATTGATGTTCTTTTTGCTTATTTTTAAAGAAGAGTTATGCATTTTACACAATGTGGTAACTACTTACCTACTGAACTAATTCACATATTCATGCAGTTTTATAACACCTACCTTGGTAGGACTCCTACTAGATTCAGTATGTTTTCTGTTTTTGTTTTTTTTTTTTTTTTAATTTTTATTTTCTATTTTTCCCACTCTACTAGCCCCAGCTACACAGAGTGTCAATTTAGCACCTTTTCATATTAGTATTCTGTTGCTCATGAGTAATATAACCTCATGTGATTTAACTGTGTATTTGTAGGACTGGGATGAAAATTTCCTATGCTTTGTGGATTCCATTCCTTAGTGGGTTTAGTTGAATGATACTGCCCTCTACAGATGTTGTGAGTACTTAATGGAAGTTCAATTTAATTTCTAAAATACCGATTTAACCTTGCTTCTTGGTGTGGTTTTTTCAAACATCATGATTGTTTCTGACTTTACTCTTGGATTTTCAATACTCTAACAAGAGGCAATGCAAATTATGTGTCTGAATACTTCAGGTTTTCCGCAATGCATTTTTAAATACAAAGGAAAACTTTTATGTTTATCAGGTATTTATCTATGTGAGGTTCAGTTTTGCCTTTGGAACCTTATCCTTGGAGTCACAGATCACAAATACTCTTGCTGCCTTTAAGAGGGCTAAATAGGAAAATAGCACTAAATATAAACAGGTACAGGAAAATCTGGCTCTAATATTTTAGAAATATGCAAACCTGGCAAAAAAAGTCTGCGTCTCACTGAAATCTGAAGGTGGCATACAGAGTAAGAATGAAAATGAACGTTTTTATGAGTTAAGATGAATCAGAATCAAACTGAAGCATCTTCTTCCTTGCTCAATACATCTTACAAAACACAAAACAAAACACAAGGAGCAAATGTGCTGCTGCAAGTTAAAACCCAGAATCTCAGAGGTATGTTTCCTCTGGAAGAGGCATGATGTCCTCTGGTGTATTTCCATAAAGGCAGCATCTGTCTTTGTACAGAGAACTTACATCCCTCTTAAACCTTTAAAATTAAAATTAGACAATAAACATTGAAACAAATTCTGGTTTTAGATTGTGCACCACCCAACTTCTGCTTGACAGTACGCATCTATCCAAAAGCAGAGCATGAATCTTCCTACTGAAGAGTATTTCAGGTGCAGTTTTAAGTAGCCAGAAGTAGCATTCACAAGCAGCTCAGCATGCACCCCCTGTTCCCCAATGCTTCCTTAATCACACCCAGTGGCACTGTTACGTTCGCCTTTTATTATATGTAGATAAACCTTCTTATTCTCTATGGCACAAAAGTATCCCCTCACAGCTTTCCGTGGAATTCATTAGACTTATCCATAACTAACCTGCCTCAGAGATGTTGAATACTGATGGGTGATCGCTAGCAACAGATGAGGCTGATGACTGTGATGATCCAGGAGTTAATTCTGAGTTACCTGCTTCAACTGCCCCTTCAGTGTCTCTCTCATTAAGGTCAGGAAAACTGAAATCTGTTGAAGTTTCATTATCATTAAGGCTATCTGAGGTACCTTGGCCAGAACCACTTTCTTCATCACTTGTAAAAACAGCCCAAGACTTAGACTCTGATGTGTTTTGCAATGGGACACTAGCAGTCTGAATGTGGTTCTCCAAAATTGTCGGGTCGTTGTGCTTCTTAGGTATCACACTCGCTGTCAAAGTTGGTACAGATGTATAATTACTTCTGTCCGTGGCACGGTTTATCTGACTGTCTGATGCAGCAGTTGAAATTTTCTCTTCTTCTTCAGGTTTCTCAGAATGTGAGCTTATAATTAGGTTACTCTGATCCTTGTTATTGTTTACCTTTGTATTTTGTTCCTCTACTACCATATCCTGAGCTTCTCTATGGGAAGTGCATGAGATACAGTTACTTACAGGGAAGCCATCGTCATATTCATCATAGTCATCCTCAACTACAGAAGGCCACAAATCGGTACTGGACATGATACTGGGAGACAACCCAGAGGATTCTCTAGAAGAAACGAGCAACCTACTCAAGGTTACAGGGATCTCACTTTTGGGAGGAACAGCCGTAACAGAAATATGTACATTTGGTAAAGGAAGAGTGTGATGAATGGACACGTCAGAATCAGAAACAACTGCAGGCATATGAACAGGATCGAAACCAAGTGTAGAACTTGAAGAGACACTGGCAGCCTCACTTCTTGCAAAAACACTTGAAGAGATATGGCTGTCTGCAGGAGTAGCTACGTGTGGTAATGTATCACCTGATAGGAAGGGAGTTGTTACAGCATTCACTGCTTGGGGGGGAAAAGCATTTGTATTTTCTAAACTGGTCAGCTGGAATGAAACATCACTACTGTACAATGAAGGCATAACCTGCTGAACATCTTCACTGTTAACCAAACTGGATGAAACATACTCCTCACTCGCATAAGTAACAGATAAACCTTGAAGTGACGCTGTGGGCTTACTAAAAGTGTTTGACAGCGTATCAGCAACGGGAGGTGCAGATGTAGAATGCAGCATGGTTTCAGTTGTAGCAGAACCTGGTGCCATTTGATGCAATATTTGGTCAAATGTAGAACTATCTTTATGAACCCTGGAGCTTTCAGCCAATATTGGATCACTACGCACAACTGCAGCCGTGTTAAGCAGAGTGCCATCGCCAGAAGATTGGAAGGAGGATTGCAGTAATGCTTCATTATTTAATGCAGCTGAGGTGTCATAAAAGTAGGGCTGAGTCGAGGACAACATTTTGCTATAAGCAGGGGCAGAGAGAGCTTGATCTGAGCTTGCACTAAGCATAGGTTCAAGCAAAGTGTCATCAAAGACTGGAGTTGTAACATGCAAAGGCTGAACGGAAAGGTGATTTTCTGTAAGTTTACTAATACCACGACCAAATACCTTAGTAGTGGGAAAAGCAAGAGAGACTGGAAGGATTCCCTTTGTGCTAGAAACAGGAAGTGGGCTTTCTTGCAGAGACGTATTCTGCTTAATTACATCATTATTAGAAACAGATGTAGAAAGTTCAGATATCACTTTACTTTCAGCATTGGAAGCCATTTCACTTAAGGAAGAGGAAATTTGCAGTTCTCTCTCATCTCCATATATAACATCACCTTTTTGAAGCATCTTATTAACATCACTAAACCCAGATGATTCATATGTAATTTCATCTACAGAATCAGAGGAAGAAACATTAAGTACCGTCAAAGTATCTGTATCAGGCAAAAGGGACTCACTACCAGAGTATGCTTCAGACCAATCCATATCGCTAGATAGAGAGCGCGTAGGCTGCAGCAAAGTATCAGCTTGTGATATTACAGAAGAAGGTTTATGCACCAGTACATTGTTATAGCTGCTAAATAAAGGATCTTGATGAAATACGTCAACAGAATCATGCACAAATTCTGCGGAGTCATAGGAAACAGTAAAGCTTTGGAGGGAGCCCACATTACTAGACAAAGCATAAGGAAGTTCAGACATTGTAGATAGTACATGCATATTTAAATCACTGCTGGATGGTTCAACTTGAGAAAATATGTGAGTTCTATTATGACCAAATATCAGTGTCTCTGAAGCAGCATGAGTAGTCTGATGTGACACCACATCAGCATATTGAGCAAGGCTTGGCTGTATTAATGTATCACCCTCTGCCAATGTCAAAGAAGCATGCAGGGACACTTTATCACTTGCAACAGCTGGAGTAGCACTTTGTGGAAACATTTGAGAAACTGTATACAGACGGTGAAACATTTTACTACTGGAGGAAGCAGAGGAAAATGTAAGCAAAGGTACATCATCATAGGAAGACAGGGTGGGTTCAAATGACACATCAACACTGGGAAATACAGGTGTAGCATGCAAGGTCACATCACTATCTGATGTAGCAGGGGTAGTGTCGAGCATCTGAGAGTCAAACAATAAAGGGGTGACTAGAGGAAACACTTCACTACTGTAGGAAGGTTGAAGAGGTATCTCACCATTATAGACTGGTTGAGTTGTCTGAGAGAGTACCTCACTGGCAGCAGAAGCAGAACCATATTCTCCAGAGCTTGAAGAGATAGAGTGAGGTGATAATTCAGCAGAGGAGAAAGCAAAGGTAGAATAATGTGGCAATTCTAAATCCGCATCTGAAGTGTCTTGTGAAACCACTGGGCTGCTGGAATATGGCACTGTAGCTGGCTTTAATCCCTCTACATAAGCATCAGTGTAACTGGTCTGAGACAATTGCCTGCTATCCGATGTATCAACAGATTGAGTTGTCAGATCTGTAGCGTTACGAAACCATAAATTTCCTTCAGTGGGAGAAGTATGCTTTGGAGGCTCATCAGAGCTTGAGGGTGCTACACCTTCTGAAACATACTTAATGGAGCCTTGGGAAAGAACATCATGTATGCTTATATCTGGGCTTCCTGAAGGACGGGTGTCTTCTTGGGAGGTCTCCTCTGTAACCAGCTGCGCTGAAGAAGTGGTAAGAACCGAACTCCAAAAGTCATCAGATTCCTGATGAGGTTTAAAAGGAGACAGTAAGAAATCTTCGTCACTATGTCCAGCAGTGGTTATTCTTGTTGGTTCAGTGCCTGAAGAAAGGTATATGTATTCTTCTTCTATGCCTTTGGTTGTGTCAATGAGTTGAGGAGGAATTCCAGTAATTGTTCGGGATTCCAAAAAAGGATCTTCCTCTTCTTCAGAAATTTCACTAACAGGTGGAGAAGTAGGGTAATAAACTGCTTTGAAAACATCCTCCTTACCATGCAATTCTTCTTCTCTTGTTAAGTATCTATTTGTTTTATCTTCATTGGGTTTTGTCCCCATTTTTTCTTGACTGTAGCTAGATGTAGTCACCTGGAAATCCTTCCTCATTTGGTTTATTGTACTGTCAATGCTAGGAATCACTGCAGTTTCTTCATTCACCTCTGCTTCCTTTTCATCAACTTCATCCTTTGAAAAAATATCATAGCCGAAGACAATTAAAAATGTTTATAGACACCGTACAAAAACGAAAACCAAAACTGCAATAATATATTTTCCTGGCTCCATAAAAATGAGAGAGGCAAAACAAGACAACACTTGAGAAGACTGCTGGTCTTACAGCAAAATATTTATCTGCAAAGTATCCTCTTCTCTCTTGAAAATATTACTTATTTGCAATACAAACAAAAAAAAAAAAATCCTGTGTCACAACTTCTTAAATATTGTGTTAATTCTGCTATTTGAAATTACTATTTGAAAGACAAAAAACCCACTTATAGTAGTTATTTACTTTATTAAAAAGCTCTACCTTTTTCCTAATAAAATGCAATTGTATATGCAGTACACATCAAAGAAAAAATAGTTTTGCTATCAGGATGTCTTAGAGATGTGCACTAATATCCTGTTGTTGATTAAATTGTCATAGTAACAGAATTTGTAAAATATATTTATGACCTGTCCTTAAATCTGCTGAATCTTCAGAGTTTTCTGAAAAAGAAGATTTCAGGATGATCAGCATGATTGTAACAGTTTCAAAAGTGTTGTGAGTGAAACCACCTAGTTCCTGTTATGACCCTTTGTTTGCTGAACATGAATAATGATACTTTGTGAAAAATCTGTGTTAGAGTTCTGACTTTTAAGGACAGATCCAAAAAGAAAAAGAAAAATTACTTGCCTAAATACAATCAGGATTTAGGCAGTCCTTGAGGATCTAAGTTCAAATCCTTTCATCCCCTCTCCAGCTTTCCGTGTCTCAAATCAAAAAAACGCCATGTGGAAGCATCCAACTTGCTCAGCAGACATTTTCATTTTGACCTAGACACAGCAGTGCCTGCAGCTCTCTGCTGTGCCCCCATCTAGAACTGCACCAGAACCAAACCTGTCTGAGCACAACTCTGCAAACTAGATTGAGGGACACCTTTGGTTTCTGAAGGGACTTGATCTGATAGGCACACATAGCCTGGAGGGACACCAGCAGGACAGAGCCTCTCACAAAATACAGTTACAACTCTTTTTTCTTTTGAAGATTTGGCTTGATGATATGGTGGCAATACTTGTTTTATTCCAAAACACGATGTTGAGAGAAAACACCCAGAAGACAGGAGATTGGGACACTGTTATCAGCCTGAGAATTCCTCAATTTCCACTATATTATAGGCTGAGTAGCTATCCCACTCCTGCACTGAAGCAAGCAGGGCACAGGAAAGAAAAGAATGTAAAAAACCTGTCTTTGAAAGGAAGTGCTCAAGATGAAGCACGGCTGAATAAACTATTAACTGGGGCACTCAGCTAATAGGAGTTGTTAGCTTTTATCAAGTCTTACCAGAGCGAGGGCTTTGACCACTAGATTAGAGCTGTGCTTCACACCCCAGTCCCTTTTTTGTACCAGGAACATCTAGTGCACTCACACAATATAAAGGACCTCAGACATGACTCTCAGGTTTGGATTTCATTCCAAGGGCTAAATACCTAAAATGTAGGGACAGCAGCACCTAAACTGTGTGCCCTCAAACCTGGACTGGACTGGACAGGCCCTTGTTTCTGAAAATCCACTTTCTGAAGGGCAATGCCTGCACTTTCAAACTTTCTTGGTTCAAGGAAAACTCGATTGACATTCACTGACACACAGTTATTGCCCTGACAGATACAATCTAATAATCTAGATATGTAGCTTACATCAACAGAGAAATAACTGTGCTATTGGTTAGTCGGCGTCCACAAATACAAGGGAGGGTAAATAGACAGGTAAGCACAGGCTGTCTATTTAACTAACAAGGATTTGCCACTCAGTGAGAATATTATGGTCATAGATTGAAACTATAAAATAAAAATTCTGAGGGATTACTTGATATGAATGTAGATCTTACTGAAGGAACTGTCCACGTTGTAAAATCTGTCTTAGAGGCTGTTAAAAAATTCATTGTGATATTTTCACCTCTCTCCTTGCTGGGACACCAGAAACCTAGTTACCAAATATGAAGTCTGCATATAAAACCACTCAAAGTTCTATAAAATAGAGTTATACTGTAAGTCTAACTTGAGTTAAAGAATTAAACGATGCTCCAAGAATTTTGGAATAACTCTTAAATTCAACCGATAGCACACTGATAGCAGACACACATGAATCTCACTCTTCAGCACAACTACCTTCCTCCCTTACTGTAGATTACTACCTGCTAAGACCATCATAAGCAAGCTCAAGTAAGATTTGTCTTTAAACAAACTAAAAAGCCTAACACTGGGTGACAGCTTTGATTCAGCTAAATGAACAATTTTGTCAGACTTCACTCAGAAGTGAGAGTAAGCTGATGTCCCATTTTGAAAAATATTTAGGTGTAACCTGTGATGTCCCTTACTTCTCCATGTACCTCCAGCCCCAGAGAACTAAATAGTGAGGTATCTCTAGGGAGAAGTATAGCTGAAAGAGAAGGCTGGATATGCACATATATATATGTGTATATAAATGCAGATAATACATTTAGTTGGTGACATAGTTTCATAAATTTTCACAGAGTATCAATTCAATTTAGTTGAAACGTATGTATTTGAAATACTCTCTTAAAAATAAATGAATGCTATACCTCATATTCTTCAGTTTCATTCAGTTCAGGAATGAGATCAGCCTCTATAAAACAAAAATATACACCATATCATCCAACATTTTAAATTCACAGAATTATTGATTCTGCAAGGACTCAACTGATTAGTTAATACGCTTATTGGGACTCTGTCTAAGATGTTTTATTGGATTGTGTTTGGAGAAGTGGCCAGCCGCCTGGGCTGAGGACTAGCTCTAAGGGTAGCAATGCTCATCTAGACAGGACACGTTCACCTTTGCCTGGCTCCAATTTGATACTGCAGAACATGTTGGATCTGCACTGAGGAACCACATCCTGGCCAGGGAGAACCAAGTTTGCGGGAACTTTTCTATGAGAAAGTACAGTTTAATGCAGAAATGCAGACAAGAGAAAAAAGGTAAGTCTGGGAATCAACTATTTCTCTACATTTAATCTGAAAGCTCTAAAGATACTGTAAAATTATTTGTTTTGTAATTTTCATAAAGCAAATTCCTCACTTGCGCACCCAGGCTTGGAGTTAGGTACTAGTGCAACAGCCGTGCCATCACATTCAGCGTGCACTAGGCTGCCTGTCTCTGTCAGGGCAGGCCAAAGAGACCCATCCTTCCTCAAGTCCAGTGCTTAAGGCCTTTTGCAAACTCCCACTCCATTTAATTTGATGTAAGGACATGAACCCAGTTGTATCACATCCCACAAAAGTCCCTAATAAACAGGCACTGGGTGCTCTGCAAAGAACTGCTCTAAAGACTTTTGAGGCCTCCCCACTTTTCATAAATAAGTTGAGACACGATGAAGAAATGCATCTCTGACAGCCCAGGTGAAAATCCTTCTCTAAGTTTAGTAGTCTCTCACCTTCTTTCTCTCTGTCTTTTTGGCCAAATCCAGTATTGTACTTCTGATGGTGGTCAGCAAGAGAGGCTTCAAAGCAGCTGGCAAGAAACCTACAAATCTCTGGCAGGAACTGGCATGGGTCGCCAGTGATGAAATCTAATGCCCCTTCCACAGCATTAACTCATCTTACTGCTCCTTTGGTCCACAGAAAGGTCCGTTCCCTTTCTGAATCCTTCTAAGGCTTTCTCCTAAGCAATGTTCTAGCGCTCTGTCTGCACATCAATGCTAGCATGCATTCTGAGGGCCCATTTGCACAAGCCAAAATGCCAATCTCAGCCTGGGGAGCGATTCTAACAATAGCATCACACAGAGCTCCATGTCTGCATTTCCTCCACAATTCCCAACTGAAGTTTCCTCAATACACTAGTATAAGGATGTCATCTTTATACTCCCCATCTCTGCAAAGTCAGATGGGCATCTGTAACTTAATTTGTATTCTCTTTGGTCTGTCTGTATCTACCTTTCAAAACTAATTGAGACATATTATATGCAACATACGCTAGACAAAGTTTATTAAACTAACAAGCTCATACAGTTTTATTTGTAGATTACAGCCTGTAAACAAATTTTGACTGAATAATGCTGCACAAAATCTTCATAAACTGTTCTTTTGTAACAAACATTTATCAATTACCAAGTACTGGATTAAATTTTCATTAAGAAGATAGAGAAAAATTATCTTACCTCTGACTCCTGGAAGCCTAGGAGGCTCTGGGGCAGGGTGGGGAGGGGAGCAGAAGGGAGGAAGGGGTGAAGGAGATAATGATATTCCCTGGCTTCTCAATGATATAAATCAAATATTGTAGTCATAAGTTTGAAAGTCTTCCCACCGTAGACCCATTCCATGTATTATGTACTCAATAGACTTGTCTGAAAATATTTTTAATACAGAGAAATGCTATCCATTTTTTCTGTGGTCACTATTCTAGAGTTGAGCTTTAACCAGACTGAATGAGAAAAATAAAATTGTGCCAGATGTTCTAGAGGACACAGTAGGGTATGTGCTCTCAAAACTACAGTTTCTTGCTGTTGTCTCCATGAAGAGGCATTAACATATGTATATATATAAAATATATATTAACAACACTAAATCTTCAGGTATTTTACAAAGCCTATTTAAATTTATTTGGACACAGAAAATGTATTTGTCAAAAGCATTAGAGACACACACTTATAGAAGTTCTGTTAATCCTGTTGCTCTGTTTTTGATTTGATGGGAGATTATGGAAATCTGCTAACATCCCCCAACCAAGGAGAAGAACCACACCCTCCAAAAAACAACCCATTGATGTAGGTTGATGAAGAAGCTTGTTTATTTTTTTCTGGAAGCACATTTAATTATTCTATAGCTTACATTTTAAAATAAAATAATTAAATCATTAGTTAGAAAGTTTTGTAGAAGTCTTTTCATAGTCCATTTTAACGACAGATGAAGAAATGCTAGAACAAAGACAAAAAAAGGTAGCTATTTCCCTACATTTATGTTCAATGCAAATCTTTAAAAAAATATCTTAAAACAGTCTGATTTGTAATTGTAGAATAGCATGCACACCAGAAACTGTTTGCATTTCTGTACTGTCTTACGTAATAAACGGCATGGTAAGAACAAAAGTAAAGCCTGTTTCTTCTGATTAAATTAATTTCCAGATTTCTACATTTATCAGTACAAAATTAGAAAAAAGCATCCCCTAAATTAAACATTTAAGATACGTTCACTGTTTTTAGGACAAAAATCACTCACAAAGACAAGTTACAAAGAAATTGCATAGTTAGACCCTCACAAAGCATTGCTGACAGCATGGGCTGCCATGCAGGAGACAGCATTTGAGAGCCATATCCCAACATGGGTTTTTCTTACAAACACCAACCAAAGTCTACACAAAGGAAGATGAAAGGAGAGATATATTCTTATTTTTCATTTTCTGTGTCAGCAAAAGCATGTAAGTAACACTGGTATTAACTACACAACAAACTACTGCAGAACTTTCAGAGCTATACAGATGTTATCTAGAGAGTGAAAGCACACATTTAGATAGCTATTCAAAATCCAATTCTAATAGCAAATGAAAAATTGGTAAATAAAGGTTGGACTTCTGTCAAAGCTGACTAAACCACTATGTACATGATTCCCTTCACTTTCAGTGGTGGTGTGTCGCTACATCATGTAGGGCATCTGGAAACTAACTGGAAACAATTTTAGTGTGCAGGTACACTATATCACAAGATGAAAGGCTGCCACTTGAGCATTTTAGAAAAAAAACCAAAAAGCAGAGGTCTCAACTATGATCATTTATCCAATGTCATATGAGAGCTTCTGAGGCTTCCACAAACTGAGGGAGAGAGCATGGCCCAAAAGAGATCCTTCCTCTTACGAAGCACTGCCAAGAACGAGGGGGTTTAAACCTGGGCTGTGGATCACCTGGAGCCTGCAGAGCCCTCACTAACCACATATGACAGACACCCAGACAGGGTGAGGAGACAGCATGGGAAATACCCTCTCTTGCAAGCATCTCAAAGGAAAAGGCTAAAACAAGGATCATGAGTTTTTTGAACACCAGATTTGTGTTGCACAGTGTACTGAAACTTCCCTCATTAAAGTGGCCACTCCAAGGGCAGAATTCTTCCCGGAAAAGGGCCCATCTAACGCTTCCAACATGACTCACGCCTCACTTTAGCTCTTAACATGAAGATTAATTGATCTGGAGGTAACTGCAGTGAATTTCATCTTAATTAAACTGGCTTACTCAGAGTAATTCTTGAAAATCAAAGTTTTAGCTTATGCTTTATGTGAGTCAATTTTATTTCATGTCTTCATGGTGAAGATAACTTTTCTTTCATAAATTCACAAGCAGGAGCTCCATGAATTCCCCTTTTGCCTCAAGATCTATAAAGCAGATCACAAAACCAATTTGATGTTATAGTTGTAACCAGCAAGGTGCTCTGAACAAATCTTTCTCATTAGATATCTACATTCTCATATCTCTGTTGTTTAATATTTGCAATGTTAAAATATTAAACATGAAAATATTTGCAATATTTGCAACAGTTAATTCAGATGTAAATAATTAGTAAAAGTAAGTATGCAAATAAACATTAATATTAGAAATGAATGGAAGTTTTTTCATATTTTAAAATGATATCCAGGGTTGAGACAGCATCTATAAAAGTTATTTATAGCGCAATGTACACCCATAGTAATCATACTAATTACATGGGAGGGATTTTACCCTGAATTTTCCTCATCCAATGCTTTCACATGTACCACTGTGGAAGCATCAAAATAAAAGAACACAAAGTACATGTAATAACTTTGTGTCCATTTCAGATAGGAAGCCTCCCAAAGAAAGAGTTTTTTCTGAAACAGGCAAAGTATTAATTTTGATATTTAATTTTTATTTATAAACTTCTCCTTTTAGTTTTTTTAAAGTATCCTTGAAACACTTCATTTGACCTGAAAAAATCTTCCTCAATTTTGAAGCTTTTGGAAAACTAAAGAAAAACCTTAGGTAGACCTGAAGCTATTACAAATTTCCAGAACTACTTGAAATTTGAAAAAAAATCCCAGGTGTTTATACAGTTCTGATATGCAGACTATTTAACTCTCTTATTTGCAATACTTTATTTAAAACAAAAAAACCCTTATGGATATGAATATACTTATATACATTAATCTGCTTTAATGTAACATTAAGGAGACATATTTAAATGCCTAAATGACTGAAAACACAAAAATAACCATTAGTTACGCTAATCTGCTCATATTTTGTATAGATACATCTTTACATTGATATGCCTCCTAGGTATTCTTGCATTGTATTTTCTCATTTCTTTAACAAAAATAAAATAGTGGTGTGTCTGTGTAAAAAGACATGAGAATGTCAGACCTTTACTCAGAACTGCTAAACATAACATTTATTGCACCAAATTCTCATCAGAGAATACAAATCTCAGAGAAATATCTGCTGATATACTGGAAGGTGAAATGAGTTTTCCAGTATGTATTTCCAAAGCAAGGCCCTCACTCTTCCTTCCACTGAAAGGAATGCAAAGCCACTGCTGACTTCGGCAGCAGTACAACAGGGACGCCGTGCTCAGTGGCTGTATTTACACTGCTGCCAAACGCCCCACTGTCCTCTTCCCAAGTCGGTTCCCTGGCAGTACGTGCTCGCACCTCAGGTGCACAATTCGTGCTGCCTGCAGTGCTGGCTCCGGGGTTACCCAGCCCCGGAGAGCTCCTGTCTCCCTCTCCACCTCTGCATCCACATTTCCTTCCAAAAGGAACCACGGCACACAGCAGGGTGGTGTGCAATCAAGTCTCACTGATCCTTACAGCAGGGATACAACAGTAGTAGTAAGGTGGATTATACTATGGATATGACCTTCATTGGATTTTTTGTTGCAATGTTTGTTTTCTGAGCTTTTAAAGCTGCGATGGCAGCACTGCACTAATTTGATTTGTTGAACTGACTGTTGTTTAATAATGACAACACTATGCTGCTTATTTGTCATTCCATGTAGAAATGGATGTGGGGGTATTTAGATGAAAGCTTATCTGAGAAAATCTTCAAACACAAAATCAGCAAATTCTGGAAAGGAAGTGGAGGAATATAGTATCTATCTAAGAGGTAGATAGAGGATAACAGAAAAATGAAATATCAGGCAGAATGTCAGAACCTTGTCGTGGACTTCTTAGAAAACTGAAGATAAACAGGAAAATTCTGGTAGATATTAGCATAAGACTCAAAAAAATGCATTCTTCCTAACACTTTGTGTTTGAAAGACAAGTTAAATGTTTATTGAAAATTTATATGTACTATACCTGAACCTGCGTCCCTCTCCTTCAGACAAAACCACACTATTATAAGCCTGTTACCATTATTAGTTCATAATTCATGAAGTAGAGATTGTTGAGAATTATATTCTTTCTCGCTGTAAAGGAATGTGGTTCCCTTGAAATGAAAAACTGACCTGTTTTCCCAAGTGCATCACAACATTACTAAAGACTTTGCTATAGCTAAACAGACTTAATGAAGTGCAAAACTGAACTCACAGAATCCATAAATAAACAACAAGAATCCAGGCCCTTAGATAAAAAAATATTTTCTTGCATGATAGAAAGTCTTTGATTTTTTCCTATGATTAATTACAGGGTTCTTAATTAAAAACACAGCTCGCTCTCACTTTGATAAGAACTGGGTCTGATGCTAAAACTTCCACAGAATTTAAGGAATTATTAAGGACAAAATCAAGCTTCATGCTATAATTTCAAATTATTTCATATTTACCAGCAGGCAGAAGAAGTATATCTGGCTGTGAAATCAGTAAGATTTGGTTGTTAGGCCTTTTGATTTTTTGCGAGGCAGCATTAAGAAGCAAGGGAATTCCATCACCGCAAGTCCTTTGAAATCAAACTCCAAGTAATCATAAGAAATCAAATTTCAAAATCAATTGATACAGACTTATAAGTCATATATTGGGTTTGTATTACTTGTTTCCTTAATACTTCAGCTGTGTGGATGAATTTTGGGAGGATGCTTGAACCATAGAGAAATAATACCAAACATGGTTTTATTTCCCTACATTATATTGCTAAAAGATACACTTGTGAGCTTTGAAATCAGGTAGGTGTTTTTCAGAATATTTTTAGAGTTAAAAAAAATTAACATGCAGTCTTTCATAGGTAAAGTTTACAAGGAATGGAGAATTACATTGTGTAAAATATCAGTAGCAAAGTACATGCTGAAGGTTAACTGCAGCGATTTTGAAATTTCATTTTAGCGTATTTTGATAGTCGTGCATTTTAACTGGTTTGCAAACAAACTACTTCTTCAAACACAGATTTTCAGCTAAAAGTCATCACTAAGCTCAAAAGACCACTTACCTGGGTCCTCTAAAGGCATATCAACAATGACTTGGTCACTGTATTTTCCATATAGACCATTAGAGCAAACAGCAACTATCTGAAGAACATAACTTGTATTGGGCAGCAGATTATTTAGAATAGCCCCCTAAAAGAAAAACCATGTTTAATCATTTACTTGCAAATAAGTATCCAATATTTGGAAATATTAATTTTTTCATAACACATTTTTCATATAAGCCATAAAGCTCTTTTCTTCTAGGACTCTAATGTATGCTTTTTATATTTTATTGTCACAAATGTTTTTCAACCAACTTTAAAAAAAATCTCGTGAATTTTTACATGGAGGATACCAAAACTATATAATTTTTTAATGCTGAACACCAGTTCAGGTAACATTATCTCTGATAAATTATGAGTCTTTAAAGAGGGTAAATGGAACAGATGACGTCAGTAAAAAACCATGAAGCTGTAATCAGTAACTTAATATTTATAACAGTATGATTGTATTGAATCTTATTAGTTGTTTGTGTAGGTCATTCTTTGCACATCAGTGAGCAGTGAAGTACAGATCACTATTAATCGGCTTAGGAGCTCTGAGACTGACATGATCATAAACTTTTGGGGATAGTACAGGCAAATCAGAACAGCAATCTGCGAAAGCTTTCTCTCTTCTGGGCAAGAAGAGAGGTTTTTGGTTTTTGTTTTTTTTTTTTTTTTTTTTAATTGTCTTTGTGGCTTTACAGCCAAAAAAATGAAATACAGCTTCTGTGAGCTGCAGCCAAAGAAGTGATTTTTTTATTGAATCAGCTCCTAGCCACTGTTTAAGCCCTTAAGACAATTAACAGTGAGTGTTTTGCCATCACCCCTTGTATGAAACTTGAAGAGTTTACAGTTACCAAGTCCTGATACCCATCTGTCAGAAATTCATGCTTAGTCTGGTCATCTCCATCCAACTGTTGATAAAAGACAGCAAATCTCTCAATTGTGGTGTCGTATACAACCCGAGGTCTTTCCCATGTAACGAGAAGACTAGTATAATTCTTTGGATCAGATTGAACATTTTCAGGTTCTGAGCTGCAAACTGGAAGAAAGAAAAGAGGAAAGAATATATTCATTAAATGGTACAAATGACTCTACTAAGATCTTGAGCCACCTCCAGAGAAAAGTAATGCAAGTCTTTCATGTGCCTCATTTTTAGCTTTCCACTAAAATATCTGAGATGTCATGCACTATAAACAGAACCAGTTTTTAACACTAGATTTTCAAAATCAAATTAATTTGAAGACTAAGTCCCCTCCCCCCCCTTTTTATATCATATTATGTGAAATATTAATATCCAGTTCCCAAGAAATAAAATATAAACCACAAAACATCAAGATTCTTATATATGTCCTGGGGATGAAAAAAATCTCTATTAATCTGCCTTTGTGGGTCTATCAGAGTAGCATTAGAAGAGCTGCACCCTCTCTCACCAGCTATAATAGACTGTAATCTATAGTAGATCGTTTTTAAAGGTTAAAGGTAAACCTATCACACCTGAATTTCCTCTCAAGGATGTTTGAATCTTTTTATACTACCTAAAGAAGAGACAAAAGGCAAATAGGGAAAGGCTAAATGATTAGGTTAGCAGGTAGTGATTTCATGTTACTATATTTTAAGGCACCGTCTAGGCATCAGCTGAAGAAGTCTGATCAGACTGTTGCAGTCCTGGGCTCATGCAGACCTTCTTTGTGAGCCTGGAACCTCCACTCCAGAAGCCTGCTCAGGCCACTACTCTTGCATCTCTTCCAGCCTTTCCCCTCCAATACTCTTTTCATCTTGTTCCAGTAAGCTGAACCTTTTGATATGTTTCTAGACATATAGATGTACTGATTACCAGTGTGCTAGCAATTTACTGAGACTCTGCTGTTTGTTTTTTAAATAGCCCAAGTACCTGTGTGTAGCTTAAAAATAATATACAAGGTCAAAGGTAGATTAACCTGTATGAAAAAATTACATTAGCAAAAAATGTAAATTATTTAGCTGAAGCTCACTGAAAAATGACCAATAAGTTGTAATATGCAAAAAAATAAAGCAACATCATATACAGCTGCACCAGTCATGGCTGATTTGCATTTGGGCTGAGACCCTGTTCCCCTTCCTTGCTCCCATCATCCCCTCTGCTAATGCAGAGAACCGTGTGTGTCTTCAGGCACAGCACTGAAGAATGGAGATGACTGTCAAAGGTGGTCACTGACTTTTGGTTCCCAACTTGAGAGCACAGCCACTGGATTTGTTCTGATGTCTCAGAATGACAGCCAGGGGTCCCTGACATTTCCTTTTATAAATCCCTCTTCTCATCTCTTTGAAACTGCAAATTTTTTGCATTTTGGTTGAAATGTTCGGAGTCCTCTGCCCCTGCCCTAGCTTTTGGGAAGTTCCTCTCTCGTGTACTGAATTTCCTTTCATATGTACTGAAAAGGCATATGATTCAGTCTATTGCTTCATTTATTACCTCATTTCTGTTGTTTTGTTTCATCTACGAGCCCTGTCAAAACCACTGATCAGAGTTCATGAAGTTTACTTTGAATCTTTCCACAACTTCATAAAATCTTACATATTAAAATTATTAGATGGATATATTTTTATTACAAAACTTTTAGCTTGACTTTTGCACAAATAATTATGTAATTGTTCCTTATTTGGAATAAATGAAGAAACATATTTTTCAAATCTCAGAATCTGTTTAAAACAAACTGAGTAGCTAGCAAAAGCAGGCAAAAAACCCCCTAGCTAATTAAGAAAACAAACGTAGATTCTTCAGAGTTCACTTCAAGGAAGCAAACACCATGATTCTACAATGCTTTTGGTAGACAATACCGCATTTTTGAAAGAAAGGGAAAAAAATAATTCCCATTCACTTTGCAATTTGCCACTTGAACACAGGAGGGCACCCAAACCCCCATATTTTGAAAAACTAGATTTCTTCCCTTCTGTACGCAGGTAGGCAGTTTTGAGCAGCTCTGATCTGAGCTAGTCAATGGAAAATAAGCAGCAATTTTTTTTTCTTTTCTGTTTATGAGCTAATGGTAGAGGCAGTATCAGTCTGTGCAATTTAGTTGAATTCTGTAGCTTGCCAGGCTTTGAATCTGCTGTGCTGTGTATTTGACACAACATTTTATTAATTATACTGAATTCTTTGACTTGACGTAACGGAAGAATGAATTAAAAAAAATTAAACATCTCAAGTTGTGTACATTCCTAAAACTTGTCATTCCACCCCATTTCCACCAGGTGGCAAAAGAAAATCATTAGACCAGCAAAGACTATTCCCTTCTCAATTCTGAGCATTAAGGCAGATGACTTAAACTCTGATTTTTTTTTTAAAAAGAATCAAAACACTCTTCAGATATTTCTTTTTGAACATGTCTAAAATAACTCTCCAAATACTTTTTCATCGTATAAGTACCAAGCTTCTTCCTGTCCAAACTCTTTTCTACTGTCCTTTTTCCTCCCTTCCTCTTTTTTGTCTGTGAGCGAATTTGGCTCTGAAATCTCTGACTATATTCAGACTAACCAAGCAATAGTATAAAACTTTTAAAGGTGGAAGATTAGTGTCTCCAATAATATTTTTTTCAGTTTCACTCTGTTTTCTTTTCTAGATGGGTCTTCCAACTATTTTTTTTTTCACGAAAAAGTGTTATTCCCTTTTGTTCTTCTCCTTTTGATGCTTGTTCCTGTTCATCTCAGCAGTTATCAACAATATTCTTACATGACAGTCATCTGCATATTATTTCATGCCGATTCCTTCCCAAGCTGTTGTCTCTCGCCCTTCTTCATCAGTCAGCCTGCCTGTGCTGTTTCCTTCCCTTTCCTGCCAGTCTTAGTATCACAGACATACTTTGCTCCTGCATTTTCCTATTTTCTCTCTCCAGAGACTGGGAAAAGTGAGGAGATCGCATACCAACTTACCTAATTCAACTTCTGCTCTGATATGGACTTTGAAAATCTGGGGAAAGAGACTTCAAGAAAGGAAGCTCTTCAGTTTGTTACTAGTCTGAAGTCATAACTGGATTACAAGTCTCAAGAAGCAAAATACTATTCAGAGGAAGTCAGAGACCTATTCAAGCCCCTTGCTGGGCTTGAATTCAGGTCTCTGCTTTCCCTAGGTGAGTACTCAGATGCTGGTTTTGCATGCTGGATCATGCACCTATCTTTGCTTATTCTTCTGTGGAATAAAATGCCACCCATATAACTTAGAAGTTTTTAAACTAAACTGAATTGCATCATTGGGAAGCACCAAGGTACATTAGTCAAATCATTGTGAGGAAGTAATTGGCCTGTGTTTTTGACAAAAAGACCTTTACAAGCTGCCTGGATTTGGTTTATTCATATCTATGTACGCCTGGATTTAAGTATCTCTGAGCTTGACACAGTTGGAATAAAACTAGGTGTAGTTCTGAGGCAGTACTGGATAACTCAGGGGACTTTTTCCGCATTTGTTGCTTCCTTCTACTTTTAGTTGAATCTGGGTTTGAGATTTTTATCTTTTAAATCCAGATTTTCAATTGTGGAAGTCGTGAAATCACTTCATTTAGATGAAGACATTCAAGGGCTTTTCAGCTCCCTGTCATAGTGTGTGGCAAAAAGTAGTTCTTCAATATTCCCAGTCTACTCTATGTCTGTGATGAGAGTGGAGCAGCACAGTAGGTATGTGAGCTGGATTGACATTGGCTGGTCACCAGACACCCATCCAGCCGCTCTCTCACTCCTCCTCAGCAGAATGGGGGAAGAAAATAAGATAAAAAAGCTCATGGCTCAAGATAAAGACAGAGAGATCGCTCACCACTGTCATGGGCAAAACAGACTCGACTTGGGGAAATTAATTTATCACCAATTAAAATAGAGCAGGATAGTGAGAAGCACAAACAAAACTACAAACATCTTCTCCCCACCCTTCCCTTCTTCCCAAGCTCAACTTCACTCCTGACTTTTCCACCTCCCCACCTCAAGCAGCGCAGGAGGACAGGGAATAGGGGATGTGGTCAGTACATGACACTTTGCCTCTGCTGCACCTCCCTCCTCATGCTGTTCCCGTGCACCAGTGTGGGGACTCTCTCATGGGATACAGTCCTTCATGAATTTCTCCAGCATCGGTCCTTTCCATGGGGTGCAGTCCCTCAGGAAAAGACTGCTACAGTGTGGATCCCCCATGGGGTCACAGATCCTGCCAGAAAACCTGCTCCTGCATGGGCTCTCCATGGGCTGCAGGGGGACAGCCTGCCTCACTATGGTCTTCTCCAGGGGCTGCAGGGGAGTCCCTGCTCCCGCACCTGGAGCACCTCCTCCCCTCCTCCTTCATTGACTTTGGTGTCCCAGGGCTGTTTCTCACACTTTTGTCCTCACTCCTCACTGCCGTGCAGTATTTTGCCCTTTCTTAAGTTTGCTTTCCCTGAGGTGCTATTATCTTGGCCGAGGGGCTGAGCTGTGCCCTGCGGTGGGTGGGTTGGAGCCGGCTGGAACTGGCTGTGTCCGGCATGGGGCAGCCCCAGCCTCTCCTCACACAGGCCGTCCCGCAGCCCCACTGCCAGCGCCTGGGCACCGACACCCAGCACATTATGTCAGTGTAAGTATCCTGCACAGAAGGAAATGTCTTGAGAGAATCTGAAAATGGTTATAGCTAATTTATGTCATCTGTGGTATGTGAAACGGTAAAGGCTTGAGTCCTTACCTTTATTCTTGCAAGAGAATTTAACTAAAATAACTGCTGAACTTTACGCAGTTGTATTTTCATGGGAAAACAGATTGACAAATATTTTTTACCAATATATAGTCAGTCTTGAATTTTAAGAGCCCCCTTTTTTTTATATCTTTACTAAAACCAGAAAGATTAAGAAGAATTGTGTTTCTGTACTTACATACAAGGCATTACTAGAAGAGCGGAGCGGATGGGAATTTATGTACTGGGCCCAGCAGCTACCATGATGGTTCTCAGGTTTATAGGAATAGACAATGATTTCTATTATAAATGGATTTTCATGCCAGCTGAGGTTGGTGGAGATAAAGCATTACAATTTCAAAAAGTTTTTTGAGTTGAATCCTCAAGTATGGCTGTAAGGATTAGCTATTTTAATCTTCTTAAATAAATACGTACATATATATTGCAGAGGAAAATTACATGTATCACTAAGCAGGTTGGGGAATGAAGTATTTCCCATGCGCTCAGTAGGGCAGTGCTTGTACACCAAGAATGTTGAGGTTATCACTGTGTGAAAATTTCTGACAATATATTGCTGAAATTAGTTTATAATGGAATAGAAAGATTCTTTTAGCCCTTTTAAGGAAACTTAGCTCTACTTAAGACATGCAATGTATAAAAAACAGCAATAAATCAAGCACTTAATCTTACTGCCTAATGAGAGTCTACACTGAATCCAACAGGAGAAAATTGGGATTCTAGGTTTCACAACAAAAAATAATTTTTCAGCTATCTACTTGAGTAAGACCCACTCTTGTCATTTCTCTTTGTCATCTAAAGGGATTTCAAAGATTATTTTTTCTCTGGTGACTACAAGAACTTTGCAATATTAAATATGAAATACATAAGCCTATTTACTCTTGGGGACTTAGACATTCATGTTACAGTTTTTACATCTCAGCATTTAAGTTTAATGATTCCTGGGGCTTTTTATTTACCTTCTCTTAAAATGGAGGTGAAAATACAAATGCTCCTCTAATGTTCTACATTAAACAAATCCTATGATTGCATTTGTGTGCATATATGTACGTGTGTGTACATAAATATGTACATGTATGTGTATGTGATGTTGCATTTACATAGTGCATATAAATATTAACAGAAATGTGAAATATATATACAGGAAATTTTAGTGATCCCTTTCTGTCCCTCCTTGTTTAAGGCCACACCAGAATTTTTAACCTACAATTTTTTACTTTAAATACCTAGCGTGGAATAAATACTACATGTGTTCGCTGCCACAGTAATGTGAGTGCAGGACACTTTTGTCTTAAACTCGGTAGATTGAAACCCATTTGTTCGGTATTATACATGTCTACGCACACAGAAATTTTGTATGCTCTGTACAACACATTTTATCATTACATGAAGCAGAAGGGCCTTCTACTTCTAAATGGTATAACTCAATGCAGAAAAGGATCCTAATATCTTTAGGCTGGACACTCTTTCTTAATCTATATGGATACCAAACTCACAGATAAGATAGAAAATTCACAGAAACACTCTTTGGTATAATGCAGAAATGGGACTGGTTGGAAGCAACCTCCTCTGCAGTTTTAATGCACACCCTGCTTTGGGACAGCACATGGAAATCTCCTTCAAGTGTCAGCACACAGAGTGGCCAGAAGGAAGAAGGAGCCTGTCTTAAACAGTATTATCCAGCTTTTGTTCTTGTCAGTCTCTATGGAAATCTAAATTAGGACAGCACAGCCAAAAGTAGCTTCCAAAAGTAGCAGTGACTGAGCTGAAGGGTCAAGGCCAAGGTCATGGCTGTAGTGCAACCACCTGGGAGGCAAGTGGATTGCAGGTAGCAGAAGAAGTCCCAGTCTCTGTTTTCAAAGGTCCTTTGCCTACAGCATTACTTCACTGTAGATTGACTCCTATTTATAAAGGACCGAGAAGATTAATTTCCTTCTGACAACATGGACATAAGAAAAAGTGGTCTGTATTACAGTGACCTGTCTGCCAGAGACTTTCATTAAACAGAGGCATTTGAGGAAGGATGATCTTTCTTTTAAGTTAGGCCAAATCAACAATATCCATTGTAAGTCTATTTGGAAACAGAAATATATTTAATAGTGATAATATGCTTGATTGCTGCATCTCAATTCCATACTCCTTCTCCAAGCTTCAAAATTTCAAGTGCTCTTAGTACCTAAACAAAAAAAACCCCAAACCTGCCAGAACAGATATTTCTTGGCTTAGACCAATGCAAAAAACCTCATATCCTGAGTAGACATCTGAGGAGTTCATGACAAGCTGAGGTCAAAACAGAAGTGTCACTGTCTGGTTACAGAAATGAAGCAGTAAAGCTATCCTGTGGCGAAGCAGGTGATACACTTGTGCAGGAGACAGCCCTCTGGCAGTGCTGAATGATGAACATCTCCTAGCTTGTATGCAAGTTTCATACACAGGATCCTTCCAGTAGGAAAAAATATTATCTACCCAACCTAGGTGAATTAAAATGAAACCACACTTCTTTCTAATCTGGAGAACACATATACCACATGCTTCAGTCATCAGTCTATCTCTAATTAAGCACAGTTCAGTGCAATTGAGATTAAGAATCTACAGGCATCTCCACCCAAATAGCAACATAATGCCCCAGAATTAGATTTTTACTATTTATTCCTCTGTCCTTGTGAGTATAGAAATCATCATCTTCCATATTTAGTGCTAGATCTTGTTTCCCATTACGTAAGGTACTGTTTTGGTCATATAAACTGCACAAACTTCCCCGAGGTTTTAGGTAAAACAGAGAACAGAATCTGGCTTCTGGGATTCTCTGCATCTATCACTTTCTCAGCAGACTATGTGAAATGAATTTGGTGACCTCACTTCAGCCTCTGTTGGAAAAGCATCTATATTACACAACAAAAAACCCAAGTGGGTTTGTAAAACAAAATCCTTTTGCAGCCCCTGAAAAGGCAGCTTTGTTTATGTCTGAAACACAGTAAAAGGGCAGTGCAAGAAAGCTTGAACTGACGTGATCATCACTGAATGTTTGGTCAAGACAAGCATTTAATTTTCCACTCCATTTAATCTGACATGTTTTATGATTGCTAGTTTTTTTCTCTGAAGGGATGTATTTATGGGTAATAATACAGCGTGCTACTTTCGACACAATTTAAAATGGATATCTTCATACTAGGATGAATCTTTTACTGAAAATTGTCTTTCAACCTATGAAGAGAGTAATTACTATTCAGTAAATACCTGCTTCATGAATTTCTTCTTGTCCAGTGTAAGAGGAAAACACTTGCCCAAAGAACTTATATTGCTGCTCTCGAAAGTTGTTTTGCAGGTAGTCCATCAGCATAACATAGCCAGACTGCTGCATTGTAAGGACTTCACAGAATACAGCTAACTAGAAGAGGCGAGGAAAAAAGGAAGTCAGAAGTCATAACAAATTAACCAGATTCTGCTAACAGGCAAAAACCCTGGGGAAAAGATGTTGGGTAAAGTCTCCCTGTTGAGCTGTCCTGGGTGGCACTGAACTTTTGTTCCTCTGTACCGGCAGTATATCTAATGGTTTACTCCACCTGTATTTCTCAACCACTCTGCTCTGCCCAGTTTTGCACTCTTCTTTATATGGGCTAGAAGTCCAGATAGCCTGCAGAGTTAGGAAGTGTGTTCTCACTCCCTTCGAAGGCAAGAAATGCGTCAGAATCTAGTCCTGAACTAAAAAAGGGAAAAGATAACACACTCAAGTAATTCATATCCTTTCTAATTTAATAGCTATATGAAAAATTTATAACTAGATAAAAGCTAGGTTGTTGGGCTGGCAATGAATGCCATGAGCTTTTACCATATATATGGCAACTGCCTTTCTTTGGTATTATGTACAATTATTTGGGTTTAATACATTAAACAAATTACCTGGTCTTCAGAAATACTAATAGTATCTTTAAACACAATCCATTCAACTGTTTCAGAGCAGGGAGGAGTTGATAAAGACCCATTATAAGTGTAATATTTGTCTGTTGCATTCGGCAAAAGGTTCAGCAAAATAAATGGTTCTAAGGCAGCCTGTTTTCCTGGGGGAAAAAAATAAATTAGGGTCAGATAGTTAAAATACTGCAGAAGCAATGAATAAATAGAAATCACACTTTCCAAAAGAGTTATCATTATAGGAACATGCTAATTTTGAGGCTATTAAAAAATTTGATTTCCGGAAAGACTAGCATACAAATAAATTGCTGAGACTTTTCTATTTAGTTTGAATAAATATTGTTCAAAATCAACTTTTTTTACTTGGGAAGGTATAATGAGTTACTCCAGTAATAAATAATCAGTACATTGGTTCACAAGAATTTGTTCACCTGTAAGTTTACTCATAAATGTCCAAGATGCCAAATCTTTGCCTCACACGTGAACTTCAAAGAAAAAATATGTTAAATCTCTGTTCTTGGTCTCATGACATAGCTTCAAACTCTCCCTGAATTTGGTGAAGTTGTTGAGTTTCTCACAGGATCTTAACCTCTGCAGAATATCATTGCCTGGGGAACTGTCACCATGTTAGACCTGAGAGTAATATTACTTTTATGACCACAGAAGCAGAATTTCTGTGGATCAGGAGTTTTTAAGATGGTGATAATACAACGAAAAACTGTAACAGCTTTACACAAAGCACAGAAGGATACAAAGACCTCCTCCAGGAGAGTACGGCCACTCTGTTTATTGTCCTGTGAAAATAATATCACGTCTTTCAGGTCAGCAGTTTACCTGGTACTTTGTCAGCTGGGAGTATGCATGAAGAATTGCTAACAGTCCATCCATGGAAAGTCAAGTTCATGCTGGTACATGACAGTAAGGTCCAGCAACAGAAATTGGCAGAAAGGGTACCAACTTCCTCAAGGCAGATTTTTTCAGTCTGTGACAATTCTTGATCTCATGACAATTATCTGCCTTATTGTCTGGTGCATCCAAAATAATACTTGGTTTTTACACCTTGGAGTAATGTAGATCCTTGTATACCTTATTTCAATCTAAAGTTACTCGTTTTAATTTTTTCCCTTTTTAATAAGTATTCACTTACAAATATCTAATGAATTTTCAGACTGCCCATTAACTTGTGGTTTTACAGATATGTTACTTCTTGAGCCCTGTACAGATTTCTGACCAGTCTTTGCCTTCATAATTCCTTACAAATTTGGTGAGAGCAGCAAATAACATTAATAGTTTACTACGAATCATTGATGCTTTTCTTCTGTACGGTGACTGTTCTGCTGAGTTAGGGTTTAAGAGTGGCTTCTCTCCTCTCTCTTATCATCATGAAAGGGGAACATTTAGCAGTGTTGAGCAAAGCCCATCTTTCTCTTTCTCCTGTCAACATAGTAATCAACCTTCAGACAGAAGCTATCATTGCTATCTGGTACGTGTCTAGTTAACGCGTTCTTCCTTCAGTAAAAATGAATGGCCCGTTCATTTTATATCGATGCCTGGGGACATGAAACTTCTCATTTACAGTAAGAATCCTGCCATACATTTTGCAACTTTGGATTTTAAAATGCCCTTTAATGTGATTGACAGCCTAGATTCTAAAAATCAAACACCTACAAAAAAATGATGAGAAACAGAGAGTTTGTCTGGAAGGAAGAGGACTGCTCCTCTGCAGAGCTTGAGAACTCAGCAACTGGGACTCAAATAAGCACAATACATATATGACTGACAAGGACAGATCATGTACATCGCAGAGAAGGACAGATTGTGTGCTATTCACTTTTCTTCAGGAGGAACAACTTGATTTAGTCATGACCTGAATTTTCAGAGCTCATTTGCATTTTATTCAAGAAAACGATATTCTACTCATTGTTGAAGTGCCATGTAGCAGCTGTATCTTGAATCTTGCTGCTGATAGTTTTACAGCTCCTTCCAAGGTTGTCGGACAGTATCTGCCTTGATGTATTACTCATTCTCCTTTGTGTTTCATAGAAGATGGCATGCAAAGATAATGAATCTTAACTGCTTTATATTTCCTCCTCCTCTGTCTTTGTAATTTATGAAGGTTGCCCCTTTGATATTTTGTTTTCTGGAGAAAAACAATCTTGATTTTAGTGTCATACTTTTGAAAGCTTTTAAAATAGTGGACTAACAGCTTAAGGGGCTTTACAAAGCTCAAGCATCATTACATATAGGAAAACTGAGACAAAAGTTAGCCGTTTACTTAAGGTCATGGCCATGATGTAAGAAAATATCCCTGTTCAAGACAGTGCTCATTCATGTTTATTTTTGTGAGAAGCCACCATGAAACTGAGTTAGAAACAGCACCCAGGTCTCCTCATGCACTACCCTGAAGTCCATGAGCTCTGATGTGAAACTGCAAGGAATTCTAAAACACCCAAGCGTCAACATTTGGTTTGAATAATGCTAGTGCAAATATAATGTAATTGGATTATTTCAGATTTACACAGGAGCTACTGAAAAAAGAATTCATCTCTGCTGAGTCTACTGAATACTGATATTCAGTCTCACGCTTGTAAGACACATCTTGGATGGCTGCAACAGGGTTATTTGGCTTCCAGCCACATCATAAAAATCAAGATATGTATGATTAAAAAACCTCATGGAATAAATCAGACATTTCTCCTGATTTAGCACTTAAAGAGGTGCAAATTCCTCATGATAGTTATATTTATTCATTTACACTTACTGCCATTGTTACAAATATTCAGTCTTGGGGTAAATAAACCATAGAATCACAGACTATCTCAAGTTGGGAGGGACCCATAAGGATCATCCAGTCCAACTCCCTGCTCCTCACAGGGCTAACTAAAACTAAACCATATGACTAAGATCATCGTCCAGATGCTCCTTGAACTCTGACAGGCTTGGTGCCATGACCACTTCCCTGGGGATCCTGTTCCAGTGACTGACCACCCTCTCAGTGAAGAACTTTTTCCTAATGCCCAATCTGAACTTCCCCTGATGCAGCTTCATTCCGTTTCCTCATGTCCTATTGCTGGACACCAGAGAGAGGAGATCAGCACCGCCCCCGCTGCTGCCCCCCTTGAGGAAAGTGTATACTGTGTTGAGGTCACCCCTCAGCCTTCTCCTCTCCAAACTGAACAAA
Source organism: Balearica regulorum gibbericeps (assembly GCF_011004875.1). Lineage (NCBI taxonomy): Eukaryota > Metazoa > Chordata > Aves > Gruiformes > Gruidae > Balearica > Balearica regulorum. The sequence goes on from NC_046184.1 coordinate 25,610,726, forward strand.
CCAAGTGACCCCAGCTGCTTTTTGTAAGTCTTGTCCTCAAGACATTTCACCATCTTGGTCACCCTCCTCTGGATGCACTCTAATAGTTTGATGTCCTTCTTATATTGTGGCACCCAAAATTGCACACAGTACTCGAGGTGATGCCACACCAGTGCAATGTAAAGTGGGACAATCACCTCCTTGACCAGCTAGCTCTGCTGTACTCGATGCGCCCCAGGACATAGGTGGCCCTTTTGGCTGCCAGGGCACACTGTTGACTCATATTCAACTTGCTGTCAACCCAAACCCCAGATCTCTTTCCACAGGGCTGCTGTCCCGCCCGTCATTGCCCAGTTTGTACATATAACCAGGATTACCCCATCCCAGGTGCAGAATCTGGCACTTGCTTATATTAAATTTCATACAGCTGGTGATTGCCTAACTCTCTAGTCTATCCAGATTACCTCTGTGGTTTCTAACAAAATAGACACAGCTGAGCTCTAGAGAACCATGCTCCCCAATGTCTTTAAGGTGTCATAATTACACTGAAATGGAATTTAGTCTAATCAGTAATCAATAAAACATGGAGGCAGACTTACCAAAACGACTAACACTGTCTACTCCATTAATGATTGGATTATAATCCGGATTATCTTCTAGTCCAATCTGTTAAAAAGAAATTGCATTTTTTTAACAGTACAGGCTTCATGAAAGAAATCGAAAGTTGCAGTTTACCACCAAAATTATAGATGACTTAAAGCAGAGAAAATGTATTTTGCCCACTTGCTTTTCTGTAAGAATACATTAGAAAGATATATGCAAATTTTAACTCAGTGATCACACATTGGAACCACTTAAATTCAGTTTGAACATCTGCCGTGTTTCAATGCTTGTTTAATGACACAAAGATATACTTTGTTTACCTCAAACAAAATTGATAAAGCTCTTAACTTTCCATTTCCCTTAATTGCCTCTTCGAAATCTGTAAACTGCTCTGCATCATAGCAGTAGATTTGCATCTGAAAATAAAAATATATTCATGTTATATATACAAAAAAATTAAAAATTAATCAATGCAGTTATTTATATTCCCATTTTGAGAAAAAAATGTCCAAGCATTACATTTAATTACAAATATATGGATTTTTTTATCTATCTATCTCACATGCATTATCTGAAGATATAGAATGGAGTTCATCAGCTGTTAGCTATCTAAAAATGAACTGTCTTGGAAAACCACTAAGTATGCAGGAGTTATCCTTTCAAGGAGCACAACGCTGCCCATGGATAATACAATAAGCCGAGATAACTTGCTGATACTGGACATGTAACCTAGAGTACTTGGGTGAGATGAATCTTGAAATCAGTGGCAAAACATGAATAATAAGGTATGATGTCCCTACTGCGTCTGCCTTGCCATAGGTGTAGAGAAGCATTGGTAATAAAAGATTAGCACGTATTTTGTGGCCACATTTGACTGCTGTGATGGGCACTGGGTTTGTTTCACCCCTTCCTCTCTTTCTCCAGATGCAGTTGGGAAATCTCCTCCAGTGCTGGGTCACCAACATGAATGGGGAAGTGTCCTGCTCCTACTAGCTTTTCATGTGATGATGATGGAAGAGAATATTCTCTTCAATGCCTTGGCAGAACAGGTGGAGTGTGAGTGGGAATTTTTAAATGGCTAATGATGTAAAGGAAATGACACTGCCCAGGGAAAGCTCCTGGCTCACAGCTGTCTGCAGAGTATAGGACAACCTTGGCTCTATTGCTTTGCTCTGACATAGAAGTCCAAGGTGGAGTGAGAAGCAACACGGTTGCCTGCCACAACTACATCTTTTTAACTGGAAAGTGATCACAACGCCACGTTGAGGTTTGAAAGTTTGGTCTGCAGACTGCCCTTGTGCATCTCAACAAGAGCTGCTCCTCTCCTCCACCCCATCCCCATGCTGCTGCAAGCTATTCTGCCAAACCAGCCAGGGCTATGCTGGCCTGGCTGCCTGTGAATGTGGCCACCCCCGGGACCTGCTCTCACACGATGGCTCCTGGCACTCTGCTGCCAGCTTTTTCCAGCCCAGCAACATGGGCTGCGCTTTGTCTCGGTAAGGCCCAGCAGCTCCCATGGGCTCTCAGCAAAGTCCCAGCTTTGAAAAGTCCATGTACACTTTAAACTGCCTGCTGTGGAATTTGATGGGCCAAACTCACAGGAGCTTAACTGATAGTGGGAGCTTGAACTTTGTCAGATTAGCAGAACTGACTTTTAATGTCAACTTAGAAGATGTGCAAAAACACACAGTGTAGACATTCGCAACATGCCATGGAATAATGCCTTATGCTGCCCTTCTAAAATGCATCATTTTAATATTATTAATTTGGATTTAACTGAATGATTATATTTGCAAATAGACTTTAATCAAGTAATAAACAAAGGTATTTGGTAAACAGTATTACTTTTTTCAGAATGTCAAATCATCAAAATTGTCAGAATCTATTCTGTACTTTACCTCAAGAGGAAATTTTTGTCCTTCTAAACTATGTTCTGATCCGTCTGATGACACGTTGCATTTTCCCCAGTGAAAAGTGATCTTGCTTGCTTTGAATACGGTGTCTAACCCACCTCCACTTACATAATAATCATTTGTCAGGTTAATTTCCACTGAATAAAGAGAGAGAGGGAAGGAAAGAAAAGGAGTGTCAATATAAAAGCCAGCCAAGGCACGTCTGACTCTCATTTTTCAGTATTAGGTGCTAAAAGGTAAATATGATACGCTTATTTCCCTATATTTCGTAAGCAGTTTGACAGGAAATTGGTTATTTAAACTAGGTAAGAAGTGGGATAATTCACTATTAGCATGGAGAAGTATGTTTCAATTCATGCTGCAATTCATAAAATAGTCATCTAATGACATGCACTACTATATTGCTCTCCTGTTGTCTGAAACTAGCCACGGAACTATGCTAAAAAGCTCAGAAAATGGGCTTAGCCACCAATCTGACTGTGTAAGAAAAGAAAGTCCTGAAATGCATAGCTTCCTGAAAGCACCCGTGGTTTTAACAAAAAGTAAAATACCCACCCTCCCCCTGCCCCTAATTATAATTCTAGATACCAATCATGAGGCAACACTTTTAGCCAGTTCCTAGGAGGACTCTCCTGTCTGTGAGATTATTTGTGGAGCAGTCTCCCATGGGAGAAGGTGATGGCAGGTCTTCAGGGAGACATAGCTGTACACAAACTGTAGGTGGGACTGAGCATTTATTTGTCTTCTGGAGGGAATGAGCAGGGTGGAATAGACTGAAGCCCCACATTTGCCTGTCCCACCTCCAGTGACTGTGAATTGTTTGACCTCTTCCTAAAACAGCACTAATGGAGTTCAGTTTCATTACATTCCTCTCCTCAAAACCTTGAAGAGAATTTTAACTGCAGAGCTTAGCAGTTCCTTTTGTAATATCTGATTTGCTGTAGATGAGGAAGAGTTTCATTCACTTTTACGGACTATAAAGAATGTTTCCTCAGGGATCTCTTGAAAAGACAAATGTGCTATTAATTGCAGCTAGTAGGTCAAGAGGGAAGTAAGTGATTTGTGGAGTAGTATGTAGGAAGTACATGATGGGGCCACGAACAGAAATTAGGAAAAATAAAATAAAGTAAAATAAAATAAAATAAAATAATAAAATAAAAGCTGGTCCCAATGGAACTGCTAGAAGGTGAAAGACAGTTGTTAAGAGATTCCTTCCTCTATACCTATGCCTGAAACAAGAAACAGTACTTTCAACAAGCAGCTTTTAGTTACTGCTATCCTGTATTTATAAGTGGTTGCAAAAAGATTTGTCTGACAATGTAAATGCCACCATAAGCTTCTTTTACAGCTGGGAGAAATAGGCACTTGCAGGCATAAATCACTTTCTGAAATACATTTCTAAGATAGGTAAGACAAATCGGACCATAAAAGCACCTATTTCTCTTCTTTGACTGTAAGAAGTCATCTAAGTGAGTAATTCAGATGCAAGTGTGTACATTATAGGTGTCTCTGTGTAAGTAAAATGCATCCTATCCTGTGTTTTTTGAAACCATAACTCAATCATGAAGTGCTTCCAGATGATTAGGTAATTTATTCATACTTTTAAAAAATAATTTTTGTATACTTGTTACAGATCTAGATATGCAGTAATAATTATCATTATTTCATAGCAAGTGCTAAATTACTATTTAGCTTCAATGAAGTGCTCATGATGGGATGATAGTAACGACATGATTGCTTTGGCTCTATCTGTCTGTGCACATAATTTTCATTTGTGTGATTTCTCAATGATGCTTAGCTATTGCCATCACCTGGTTTTTGTTTTGTTTTGGGTTTGGGTTGTTGTTTTTTTTTTTTTCTTAATGGATAAATTCAGAATGCACCAGTTAAGGAAAAATGAAATGAAAATGTTTCAGTCCTTGATTGACTGTCCATTCTATATCACTTTTCTGACCTCATCTAACTCCAAACGTGAAATCTGACTTTTTACCTGTTTTGCCAGTGTTGCGAATGAAAGTATCTTCCAAAGTTTCTTTTTCCCATCCATGGAATTTAAGTTTCTTCAGATTCACATTTACTTGGGTAAGATCTTCATCTATATTAATAGGAGATTGTTTGGCACCATTGCAGGCTGAATATTTCTTTCCCCAGTTCTTTTGGTTCAAAGTTCCTAGACATGAAAATATTTGGGGTAAATACATTTAAAACCTAAACTGCCATCCATACGTTTTTAATGCAGGAAAGTTAAAACACAGTTTGCAATCTGTGATCCGAGTATCTGCCCTTCTTTTAGGCCTCATCTGTAGCAATACTTAGGACACCTACCACTGCATCCTACCTTCCACAGTTAAGTCACTTTTTGATCATTTTAGACATCATACATGCATGCTTGTGAATCTCTAAGGAAAGCAGAAAACAATAAAAAAACCCCTCACACACAATATACACAAATAATAAAACAGGGAGGGGGAAAAAAGCTTTCAGGTAAAAGAAACTGGCATTCAAAAAAACCTTGGGAATTACTGCAAAACCCTCCTTTCCAAATAACTCTTTTAATGTCATTAACGTTCCTTCTACCCACAGAAGTCAGCCATCCAATAAGATTTTAAAATAAAAAAAAAGTAGTAAGATCTTTTTAAAAGTCCTTTCAGAGAGGGAAAAAGGTAAAGTGATTCTACCCTGAAAGAGGACAAAGGTTAGTGATGCTCTGGCCAGAGAGCCTGGCTGTATGGCTTGGCTTTGCCCATGCACGCCCACTCCAGCCATCTCCCTTTGCAGCTGCCAGGCGAGAGCGGCCAGGAGGTCCTGTGCTGCCGCAGGGCACCTTCTCCAGGGCACAGGGGTTGCATGGCATTTCACTGTGGGCAGTTCAGACATAGACAACATGGACACAGATAGCATGTCCTTCACCAAAGACTTGATTCTTTTCCATGAGAAATGCTCAAGCACTCTACAGATCAGCGTGAGGGGTTAGCAGCTGCTCTGAGAATTTTTTGTTTATATAATATAGTAATGTAAATAATACAATATTTTGTGTATGTTTATGTGTTTGCATACCTATAAATATTTTTTCCAGACAGGGAATTCTGGTAACACTTCAAAGGGCTAATTAAAACCAAGAGTTGACTGCACAGACCTCAGAAAATATAATTGCTTCAGTTAGCTTCCCACTTACTAGTAGTTAAGAGCTAATATTAGCACACCCAATGCACACATTTGAATTCTATTAGACATGTTGAAATGAGCCAGTGCTCATTTACAGGCCGCCGTGCTACATCCAAGTCTGTCAGCGGTAGATTTGCTGTATTGTACCTCAGGCAAGGACAGCCCTCATATTGCACTCAGAACTCAAGAGATGGAAGAAGAGATGCAGCCAGTCCTGTAACCATGACAATAGGCAGTAACACAAGATGCTCATCTGGATACCTAGCTACCTAGAAACAACCTGAGCTAAATTATTAAACAAGTATCAAGTCAAGCGAGTTACCAGTATCACCTTGCTGCATCAGAATTTCTGCAGGTCAGATGGTATATAAATCTATTTACTTCTTGCAAACAGCAACAGAAGAAACTGCTGGGTAGAACAGCCAAGCAAATCGAAATGAGTTTAAGTCACAGGGTTATGAACCTGAATATCCTGCAGGTGGGGATTAGAGCTCTATATCGAGCAAGCAATGGTCCCCTTGGGAATGGCACACAGGGTAAGCTTCCAGCTCCTCCTCAAGTCACACTTGTCCTGGACATTAGCTATCAGTCATAGTTTATCACCTGGGCAAATAATGCAATATCCTGATTTCTAATGTGCTTTTCATAAGAAAAGAGTGGCTAATATTTCACCTTCTCTCTGAAGAGCTTCCCTTAAGAAATTCTGAGCCCAAGTCAACCAAAATTTGGAGATGAATCTGCTCCGATCTTCTGTAGTGAATTTTCTAACAGATATTGAAGGCTTTTAAAACCAAGACAGACAATTTTATTTAAATATAAATTAGAATAATTAACTTTTAAGCCAAAAAGCCTCCAAACAGAGTCAGACAGGACAGAAATAATAATTCTCGGCTTGCCATGTGCATCCTTGCAGACAGGCCCTTGTTTCTAGGTCTGCTTTCAGCCAGTTTGGTGATTTTCCAAGCTTTAGCAAACCCTTTAGAGCCCTCCCTGGCTCTTTGAAAGTCATTGCCAGTTTGGGCCGGGCTGGCTGCCCATAGCCGTCCCTCACAGTTAGGCTGCGCTCCCCGCTCTGTGATCTGTTTCTTTTGCTCATTCCTTTTGCCGCAGCCCAAGACTTCCCCAGTCTCCTGCTGTTGCCCCAAGCCAGTACAAATCTCCTTTCTCTTTCCACTGACATTCCCATTGCTCACCTGCAGTCTCTCCTTCAGAACACCATCACAAATCTTTTCCCAACACCAACATCATCATGAATCTTTTCCTAACACCAACATCATCATGAATCTTTTCCCTTATTCTGCTCTTTCCACCACTGACAACAGAATTGACTGAAAATACTACTCTTTTCTCTCTCCCACCAGTGTACTTTTGGGTACTTTCTTCCATGCTTCTTTTGATGAATGGCATTATCCCATAATCTTCCCTTTAAATTTCCTACTATCCACTATCACGTTTAATAAAAACAAATACACTAAAATTAGAAAAACTATAATCTCCTTCCAACATCCATAGTTTCATATTTTGTGTTTTTGTTATGTAGAATGTAAATTCTTTGACTTGGTAGTCATTATCTGTGTCTCAGTCTGTAACGTAACAAATTCCCAGCATGAAGCTAATGATAACAATAGTAATCTTAGCTCATCCCAGAAGACAGTGTTGTGCCAACACTGTAATCCATCACAACGTCCTGAGCCAGAGCATGTGGAGTGATGTCGGATGCTGGCTGCAGGCAGTATGGCGATGCTGTGGCCCGACCAAGGAAGTTCTTTCATTCTAGATATGAATCTTTTCGTAAGCATTGCCAGAAAGAAATGAGGGAAATTAGAAGGCTCGGTGAGATGACGAACATTATTTCCTGTCCCCAGAAAGGCCTCAAACTTATGGGATGAGTTTGCTGAAAAGATTTGATAATGTTCTGCCTTTTTTCCGTGTAGAAACAAAGGCAATTCAGTCAAGCAAGTGATTATAAAAAAAAATTCTCCTTTCATAAAGAACTTACTTTGCTGTTTACACCTTACTGAAAACTTGGAGCATCTATGAATCTTTATGACCCAAAGAAAGTTTTAGAACAATGATTTTCATGTAATTACATATTGACATACACTCACCAATAGTCATGGTAAGAAGCTGATCTATGTATATTATGTATGAAAAAGATGCAAATACTGTTTCAGCAACTCTCTGGTTGACAAAAAGAAAAATAACTATCCCATCTGTATGAATGCTAGCTTGAAATCAACCAAGGATAAACAAAAAGTATTTCATGGTTGCAGAGAACAGGAGATAAGACTTCCAGCTATGACAAATTAACTGAATGCTCCAAATCAATGCTCCTGCTGGCAAATCTGAATAGGTATTTAACAACTTCTAATCAGTTTTCTTCTCTGTGGTCCAGCAGTTGATGTAGCTGAAAAAGCTACCAAAGCAAAGGACATCATTATTGCTTACAATTGCAGAAGTACAAGTGACCTCAGCACTGAGAAACACAGGTGAAGTGGAAGCTCTCTTTCTAAGGTAAAAATGATACTGAGCTCAGTAATGAGGAACAAGATCTGTGTACATTTTGCATGTTGAGAGGACAATCACACTTGTGTAACTACTGAGAAATTGTAGCATTGATCAAAAGCTATGGAATGAAATGTACAGGAAATCATTGGTGGTCTTGTCTGGGGCAGGAACATGGGGAATTCCAGAAGGAACTGGAGTTCAGTCATGATGATCCAAATTATATTAGAGCAGCATAATACATGTTTCTGCATAGATCCTGCAATGTTGGAGCAGATAATGGCTGTGTCTATGTTAGCAAGCAGTGCAGACCAATACGAGGGGATTTATAGAAAGAGTTGGGGTTGAGGACCAGATGTCCATACCATATGTCTTTCAGAAGACTTTTACCTCAGCCTAACTCTGTGCGGTCCCATGGGCTGTGAATGCCCATCGGCTGCTGAAGAGCATTAGGTACATTCCTGCAGCACATCTCCTGTTCAGTATCAGTTAAGATGAACCCACGTCACACACCATGACACAATTCTACTTTGCAAACCAAAGCTTGGCAATTGGACACCAGCCAGGAGGTTTGCTTCACAAGTCCACTCCCAATCTGAACTAAAGCATTAATGTAAATGCAGCCAGTGTAGGCAGCAGGTGGTGAAACTGCTGCAGTTTACATATCTTGCAGAAAGCCAAAGTAAAAGCGAAAGAACCAAGTGTTTTTAAACAAGAGCAGATTGTTTTACTGTAGGTGTTATGATGGAAATCATAAATCAAAGCAATGCCAGCCATTTTGAAAAATATTGTTGAAACTGAGCTTTGAAAATGAATTCCCCCAAACAGCTTTGGAAATCTGAGGAGAATAAAAATGTGCACAATATATCTTGAAGAGTGCACAGAAGAAGCAATGTTTGTCAAAGTTGTCAGTTCTGAAGATGCAGCTCACAATTCACAATGAATGAAAATGAGCCTGAACACAGCAGATTACAAGATAATGGAAGACTACCTATACCATAACCTTTAACACTCTTGCCCAGGTCTTCATGTCCAAAGAAAATTTGTCTACTGTTTCTTTCTAGGAAATGTTCATACCTAATTGCTTCTCAGCCCCGGTGATCCCATCCCCGCCACAATCATCCAATTCTCATTTTGTCCTCCACTTCTATCCACTGCTGTCTTTAGAAGATCTGGCCCACCAGGTGTTACTGCACTTCTGTCTTTTGTAAAAATACTTGAAAGAAAAGCATCTATCAACTCTCTGTGTGTCGGTATCCTATGTAAGTGGAAAGAATGAGCAGGGCTGAAGGCAAGCTGTGAAACTGAGTGGGCTGTGGTCCTCAGCGTGCTCACACGCTGCTCCATGCGTGTCTGCTGGGCTGTAAAGCTTCATTATGAGTACTGCTGTTTACTACCATGTATCAGTACTGGCTGAATGTAGAATACAGTTTATGAAAAATGGAAGATACCTTTTTAAATCAATGGAAAATATACATAAAGAACTTAAAATGTAAACCTCAAATCCAATGAATGGGATTCTAAATATGTGAGAAAAATACTCTGCATTTCTTCATACTGAATATGGATGTAGTTTCTGAAGAAATATGATCTTAAAAATAATGCTTTGGGCTTTATAGGATTAATAACTATGTCAGAAAATTGCATTAGTGAGGACATATGTTTTACTTGGAAAATTCTACTTCCCAGCACTTCACTTTAGTAACCATTGTTTTGACATCACAGTTTGCATTCTTAGCTCTTTTTAGGATCATGTTTCTCATGAATGGGCATACTCCTAGCATGTGCTCCCTCAGGAACTATAAGAAGCTCTAGCTTTAGTGGCAGTTACAGAAAAAGAAATGCTTTAAATATTGGTGAAGTAGCCATACTACCTTCACAAGCGTAAGCTTTGAAACAGGGAGGTTAACATCATCACTGTTAGATATCTACTGTTAGATAGAAATAGGGATACAACATAAGACCAGGTAAGTTTTAGACTTTAACCAGTTACAGAGTACTAACACTGCTTCTCAAACTGGCAGTAATGGGTAGTACAGAAATAATCATAGGTCTGATTCATGTTTTCCATTGCTCCTACCTCATTTATTATTTCATGATTTCAAGTGATGTGAAACCTAGGGTTTATGTTACAGATAAAAGACAGCAGAAAAGAGAAATGGATTCTTTACCTCTATTTAATTTCTTCCTCTCCATTTTTCATGACCTTTTGCTTTCACAATGATTACTTTTACAAATATAGATTGGATACATACAGGAGATGAAGGATATCCCCTCTATGTGGACTGTTAATAATGGATTTCCCTTATCAAAAATGTTATTGACTTACCACTTTGAAGTATTAAGTGATTTCAAGGGGTATTTTTTAGAGCAAGCACATTTTATCTAAGATATGAGAAATAAGAAATAAGGCCATGAAAAGATGTGGGTACTTATACTGGGACAAAGTTTAAATTTACATGTCCAATCAGTACTGCTCTAAACACCAATTTGTAGAGCTGTTCTTTTTTTTCCCCCTTTTTATTTCTGCTTCACTGTTTAGATAGTGCATCCAAACTGGATGAACAGAGGAGATGGGGATCAACAAACCTCAGGATGCTTCATACCATTAACAGCTACGGCACCGAGCTTCTTACCAAAAGTTGCACAATACACTCTGTAATCCTCCACGGCAGAAGAATGATTTCAATTCACTTTCTGGATGAGTGCACCACTGGCCCAAAGAGAGAAGTACTGCCAATACTAATATTGTGAATGTTACCATAGCTCATATTACAAAGGCCATGACATAACACATTGCATTCTAGGGAAACATTTTGGTCATCAAAAAATGGAAGGTTTAGATTTTACATATAACTGAGTAGAAGACGACATTTCTGCTTCATCTTGATCTTCATTGTAAGGATTTGTGGGTTTTGTGTTTTTCCCTTCCAAAAGCCCTAATTATCCCCACAAGACTGTTCATGATCAGTCTCATAATGTTTATAAAAATTCTTCAGATTGAAAAAGCCCAGACTTTAACAGGTGAAATTACTTGTCAGGACAGAGTCACAAGTACAGAGAAGTTTTGTCTTCTGGGTTTGGGCTTAGCCAATTATTATGCCCGTCTCAGTGATTTAATTGCTTGTGGGTTTTCCAAGACTGTATTGCTTGCCAATGTCTCGGTCAAGTGCTCAAAAATGAAATTATACTGGTTATGTTAAAGAGAGTCAGCTCACAGAGTAACTGGATGACCAGTCCAAAAAAGTTTAATAGCATTTAAACCCTCAAAGTTCAATGCTAATAAAGTAACTTGCTTTTAAAAGAGCAAGACCCAAATATATTTATCCCATGGATTTTTTCTGGCATGCATACAGTGACAGAGAAATGAATGCAATACATTTTCTTACTGTAGGGTGTAATAATTCAAATAAAGCAGAATCAACAGAAAATTCTTGCTTGCAACTAGATGCATTCAGGCAAGCCAAAACATCTAATCTATTATTTTTTGTTTAGTACCTTATTTGTCATTTTTGTATCTAAGTATCAGCATACCTACTTTATATTCTGTCTATTGTGTGTATGTGCACACAAAAAAAAGACAATATGTACTGTATAAACACAGGCAAATATGGACTTTTTCTGAGGAGGATACCCTAAAAGATGGCACAATGCTAACTTGTCTTCAGCTGAACTCTGGTATGTTCGTCTTCTCTGTTCCTCATCTAAAATATGTTGCACCGTTTACTCCTTATTAAAATCTAACTTAGAAGATGAGTCAGGAAAATTCTGATGAAACATTTTGTTATCTTCAGATTATCGGATCTTTCTGTCATCTTTTGTTTACTTATTTAAACATAAACTTTATGCTTCTTTCACATCTACAGTGATGCTCAATAAAATAACCAAAAAAGCAATTGAGCAAGAAAAATGTTTTGGGTTTTTCACTTTATCCCCACAGAAAAAACCCACATCAGATGATAGAATAAACTACAGTTGTTAAGACACAATGGAAAACTGTAATCAGTATTAACACAGTGGCTGTCTGGTGATATTTCTTCCTGGAAGTCAGTCTGATAATGATTCATAGTCGGACTAAGTGAATTACTGAGCAAAATGCGAAGGAGGATAAATGCCAATGGACAGCTTTCTTTCAATATAGCAACTGTTTGCTGTTCCTCTTCTGCTTTCACTCCTTGATAAATCTGGCCATTGCAGGCTAGTTAGTTAGAAAATATATAATCAAACTCTTCTATGCCAGAGGAATATAGATTATCACTGATCCTCCATTTGCAGTGCAGTCAATGGGATCGCTGTTTAGACCAGGAGAAGGATTATGGGACAAACTCAGTCAACCTTTTAAGATACCTCTTTTCTCTTATTCTCATCCCATTGCTCCTAAATTTGCATATAAGTGCTGCTAGAGAATCATGCAGCAATATATAACAAAAACTTGCCAAGTAATTCTTTATAATTAATGTAGTGTTAAGATATAGGCTATATTTTCCAAGTAAGTATTAAGGAAGGAAATTTGGTACAGTGCCAAATGGGAAAATGTCCAGTAAAAAAGAAACATATTCTTAGTCCTGCTTTTGTTTCATTTTTGACAATATGTGAAGTCCTAATTGGAAACCTTTAATAAGCCTTGCTCTGAGGAATTCAGGTTATAGTAATGATTTCTTTTACCTTTAGAAATACTTAAGATCATGAAACTGCATACAACACTGTTGAGTGACGAAGATCATTCCAAGATCACAAATAACCAGAGCTGAAAACAGAACTGGAACACATAGAGCTGACTCACTTTTAGGCTAAGAAATAGGCAATGCCTTTTGCCCAGTGCTGAGGAACATGGCCTATGACTTCATTTCATATACCCTACAGTCGTACTTTTTTTCATGGTGTATATCATAGAATTAGCTGTCAGTTTTGTGTCATGGCAATGTCAAAGGCCTGCTTGGTCTTCCATAAGAACAGGACTCCCCACCTGGTTTTGAGCTGTTTGGCATACTGCTAGCAAGGAAAGATGAATAAAATGGGACAATTGCAGACTTTGTCCTGTAAAGCCAGCCTGATTGGCAAAATAAAAGCAATAGCTTTCCAACATGGTACAGCCCCATCACAGTTCAGTTGTACTTCCTGGAAGCAAAGCTTACTCTCAAACTTAACAGCTACTGCACAGAGAACAAGTGGATGTATATTGTCTTTCTGTTGGTGAACATGGGCATAAATGAAGCTTATGGAGGTATCTCCCTCTGCCCCATATCATGCAAGTACCATTCTATTAGAAATGTAATATGCATATGACAAAAATTATGTAGACTCAAAGCTTGCACCAATTCTAAACAGACCAAAAAAATGCACTTTAAAGGATCATCAGCTGGAGCAAAGAAAGAGGAAGCAATAATCTACTTCAAGTGCAGCATTTAGCATCTGTCTGATAAGTGATAGTTGATGTAGTTCCAGGAGATGAGCACAATGAAACCCATCTTCAACAGCAAGAAACCTCATTTTTACCACAGTACAGATCACCATCCAAGTCTAATGAATCGCACTATGACAGTCTTTGCTCTTCACCCCTCATTACTGCAAGGTAGACTCTGCGGTATTTTAGAAATTATATTGGGTAGCAGAACCAGGCACTCAAAACAGAAACAAAACGCAATAATGAATTTTAAAAGAGAGCATGTAATTTCCTCCTCAGCTTCTCAACAGATCAACAGATCTAACAATATTGGCTTTCACTGAGAAAATCAGTATGGTTTCCTTTTCTGCTGTGGTATGACCTCCCTCCTTCCCCCATTCCACTTCCCTCCTTCTCTCTTTCCTTCCTTCCTTTCCTCCCTTTCTTCCCTCTTTCCTCCCTTCTTCCTGGACCATTAAATGTTAATTAGTGGCCTGTTTAGTTCCATGAAAAGTCCTGTGGTAGTATACCACAGGGGCACTTTTTCCTGTTACCAAACTCAAGCATTATTATGTTGCTATCACCCAGAAAAATAACTTCTGTCAATACTAGCCTATCTACAAGAATAATATGTCTCATAAAGGGCACAGTCATAAGTTCTGATCCAAAGCCTGCTGAAGTACATAAATAATTCACAAGTACATTCTCTGGCCTTTGGATCAGATCGGCTGTGCATAAATAAAAAAATCACTACTAAACAACATTAATGGAACCCTGGATGCAAAAATTCCACAAATAGCCATGAAAAAAGTTGGCATTTACACTTGAATAGAAAAAAGGCATTTATTTCAATTGTAAAGAATAACATAAAGATCCTGAAGCAAGAAAAATATAAGGATAAAAGACTACTGGATCACATCCCTGTCCAATCAGTCCCAGCAGCTGCCAGCAGATACATTACCCTAATATCCAAAAAGACATAGAAGTAATTCTGGCTTTTAGCTCCCCAGGTTCTCATTTTTACAGAGCTTCAATTTTTATAAAATGAAGCTCCTACATATCTCCAGAAGAACATAATACCATAGGAAATCAGACCCTAGAGGTAAGAGAGAAGGTCTGGAGAAAGCAAGACTTTCCCTTGGTTGAGGAGGATAGAGTTAGAGATCATTTAGGCAAACTCGACACCCACAGATCCATGGGCCCCGATGGGATGCACCCATGAGTGCTGACTGAGGGAGCTGGCAGATGTTATTGCTAAGCCACTCTCCATCATCTTTGAAAGGTCATGGAGAACAGAAGAGGTGTCTGAGGACTGCAGGAAAAGCAATGTCACTCCAGGCTTCAATAAGGGCAAGAAGGAGGATGCAGGAAACTGCAGGCCAGTCAGCCTCACCTCCATCCCTGGAAAGGTGAGGGACAGCTCATTCTGGATGTCATCTCTAAGCATGTGGAGGAAAAGAAGGCTATTAGGAGTGGTCAGCATGGATTCACCAAGAGGAAATCATGCTTGACCAATCTGATAGTTTTCTATGATGGCATGACTGGCTGAGTGGATGAGAGGAGAGCAGTAGAAGTTGTCTACCTCGACTTCAGTAAGGCTTTTGACACCGTCTCCCATAACATCCTTACAGGCAAGCTTAGGAAGTGTGGGTTAGATGAGTGGACAGTGAGGTGGATGGAGAACTGGCTGAATGGCAGAGCTCAGAGGGTTGAGATAAGTGGCACAGAGTCTAGATGGAGGCCTGTGGCTAGCGGTGTGCCCCAGGGGTCAGTACTGGGTCTGGTCTTATTCAACATATTCATCAATGACCTGGACAAGAGGACAGAGTGTACCCTCAGCGAGTTTGCTGACGATACAAAACTGGGCGGAGTGGCCAATACACCAGAAGGCTGCGCTGCCATTCAGCGAGACCTGGACAGGCTGGAGAGTTGGGCGGAGAGGAACCAAATGAAATTCAGCAAGGGCAAGTGTAGCGTCCTGCACCTAGGTAGGAATAACCCCAAGCACTAGTACAGGTTAGGGGTTGACCTGCTGGGAAGCAGCTCTGCAGAGAAGGACCTGGGAGTCCTGGTGGACAACAAGTTATCCATGAGCCAGCAATGTGCCCTTGTGGCCAAGGCGGCCAACGGTATCCTGGGGTGCATTAAGAAGAGTGTGGCCAGCAGATCAAGGGAGGTTATCCTCCTTTTCTACTCTGCCCTGGTGAGACCACGTATGGAGTTCTGTGTCCAGTTCTGGACTTCCCAGTTCAAGAAAGACAGGGAACTACTGGAGAGAGTCCAGTGAAGGGCTACGAGGATGATGAGGGGACTGGAGCAACTCTTGCGTGATGAAAGGCTGAGAGAGCTGGGTCTGTTTAGCTTGGAGAAGAGTGAGAGGGATCTTATCAATGCTTGTAAATATCTAAAGGGCAAGTGTCCAGAGGATGAGGCCAGACTCTTTTCAGTGGTGCCCAGCAACAGGACAAGGGGCAACAGGCATAAACCAGAACACAGGAAGTTCCATCTCAGTGTGAGGAAAAACTTCTTCACTTTGAGGGTGACAGAGCACTGGCACAGGCTGCCCAGAGAGGCTGTGGAGTCTCCTTCTCTGGAGATATTCAAAGCTCACCTGGATGCGATCCTGTGCAACCTGCTCTAGGTGATCCTGCTCTAGCAGGGGGGTTGGACTAGATGATCTCCAGAGGTCCCTTCCAATCCCTACCATTTTGTGATTCTGTGAGTCTGTGAAAGTGGGATTTCTTTTTAGCATCTTTTAGCAAGATTTGGTATCACACATCTATGGGATTCCAGTTTTCATATCAATATTCATATCAATATTGCTTTAAATTCACTAAACTCTTTAATGGCTTAGCACTTCCCCACCCCCCTTTTTGTCTATGGCTAATATGCAAAATAATCAACTTCCATGAAGATTTGTGTCATCATTTTTCTTTTTCTTTTCTCTATGGAGAAAAAATAATCTCCTTTCATTTCTACGCATAGCAAAGTAGAAGAGGATCAGAAGAGCATGTTAATTTCTTTCTTCCTTCACATTGTTACCATGGATCAAATATGTAGGGTATTTTTTAACACCTGCAAAAATATGGTCTTTATTTCTTTTTACTAAGTAAGCCATTCAAGGAGGAAGAGATGTAGCATATGTTATCACGGTTGCATAAATTAAAGGCATGTTTCTTGGTTCATTTATCTATTTTAAACAGGAAGTTACTATGGCAGGAGCAAGAGGAACACATGGTATTTCTGACACATTAACATCATTTAACCATCAAAGCTCTCCCCAGTGCAGAGGAGCAAGTATCTTCTGCCACAGACTTACGTTATCATTCACATAAAGGAAATTAGCCAGTTCTAAGAGGTGACTGGATGCACACAAGTGACTTCAGTACCAAGTAATCCCAAGTATTCCAGAATCCCAACACTCCTAGACTTGTGGAGGGCTTCTATACAAGTAGATGAAGATTTAGTGAAATTTTATCTACTGCTACTTCTCCTTTCCTTTTCCCTCTTGGTAAAGTATCAATTTTATGCTCAGGAAAAAAATGTATGCTACTCTAAACATGTTATCTTGAATGTAAATGTCATTTTATTATGTTATCTTGAAAAATGCACTTACAATTACTGAATTATTCCAGAGTAAAAATTTTCTGACAAGAATCTTCTCTGTTCAATCTGCAAGGAATTGGATAGCCATAACA
Source organism: Balearica regulorum gibbericeps (assembly GCF_011004875.1). Taxonomy (NCBI): domain Eukaryota; kingdom Metazoa; phylum Chordata; class Aves; order Gruiformes; family Gruidae; genus Balearica; species Balearica regulorum. Next base: position 25,627,972 of record NC_046184.1, read on the forward strand.
AAACACAAGTCTGTAAGCTGTTAGGACAAAATCTCCCCTATACATGCCTATTGTGCAGATAACTGAAATGTAGCTAATCAAGCTCAAGAGACCAAGCCACATTAGAGTTCGTAGGTTCCCAAATTTTTACTAAAAGCTCCCTAAATACTCCATCACTGCCTGTGACCTGAGGCACTGTCAGTTTGACTAAGCTGAGCAACCAAAATCAAAGCCCATTTTGGATTCACAGACTAGTCATCCCTTGCCACGATCCCCCAAGACACAGACCGAGCTGGCATGTGCCTAGTGACCCTCAGACTGTGCAGCCAACAGTACCGAGATGAAAGTAAAGCCCTGCAGCTGCACCTCCTGCCATTCAAGAACATTCAAGGGGATGCCCGTTTTAATACAATATCCCAGCAGCTACAGCTAGGCAGTGCATTCAGGACAACATGAGTTTAATACCCTCCTCAGCTAAAAAAAAAAGTATTCATGATCCATATCTAGCATTTCCCATGACAAGGCCTGAGAATATTGAAAAGGGAAAGAGAACAAGTCCTCTTCACTCACCCCACCAGTGCTGTGATATGGTGAGGCTACAAATTCAAGAATCATTGGGTGATAAGAAGATGAGGAGGGGGAAGGTTGATTTTGTAGCCCAGCACCTGGAGCGTTCATTCAGCAGGGAAAGGGTAGGGATGCCACAAATGGGCTGAGACAGGCGCCTTTCTGCTAATCAGTGGATTCTGAGGCAAGTAACCCCCTTGTGTTGTTTAGGTGTGTAATATAGGTGCCTAACCTTGAATTGTGAACTGAAGAGAAGATATATGTTTCCACGATCCCTCAGTCATCAGTGCTTTTAAAAAAGGACATGCTAAACCTTTGTGCACTTGAGAAGTCTACACAGCAAATTACTGCAAAATAACTAGCACATTTCAAATTCGCACCATAGATTATTTTGCATGTAGCTTCCACTGGCACACATAAACCCTAAATCATAGTCTAATTCTTCTACAGTATTTCTCTAGTGTTTTGGTTCTCATTTGCATTAGGCCTCAGTCCCACAACCAGATGCATGTGGGCAGCCAGCTATTCTGGTCACAGAATGTACTGATGGCCACTGAACACCTTGTATATCATTACTCTGTTCATATAAATTGCATATTTCTGTGGCAAATCAAGGCCCACTATTATTACAGCAATTAGAGCAAGTAATTGTTACAAATAATTAAATATAATAAATTTCTAGTTGGCTTATATTTGGTATTTCAGCACAATGGCTAGTGTTTGCAATATGGCATTTAGCATGAAATAGCACCACATGCATTAAGAGATTTCTGACCCAGTTGCATGATTATTGACCAAAGTCTATATCAAATGATGATGTCTAATTCCTATATTCTCAAACAAGAAACTCAGATTGCATATCAAAAATTATAATTGGGAAAATCAGAAAAGAAAACCTCACCTAGGTTATGCAAAGTATAAACCAATCACTTACTGTTTTAAAAACATTTTTTTCTTTTTTCTTTTTTTTCTGGAAGAACTTCCCTTGTGCTTACCATGTGCACTCTGCAGCACAGTGTATGTCACAGTCTCCCAGGGCTCTCATTCTTTGAGGACTTGTGTATGACTTCTCCCTAACCAGGGCAGCTGTGGATGACTAATGCAGGCACTGATTGCAACTGGGATGGAAAGTGTGGTAAAAGATTATGATGGTTAAAGACGACATACAAGGATAGAGTTTCTAGTTAAGGCATATCGCACAGGCAAAGTATACTAAAGTCCAAGATCTGAATGTATATCTCTTGCTATAGTTTTGCAGATATGAAAAGATTAGTCTCACTCATGAACGACTTGCATGACATTTACACAGAGATTTCATTCTGAAGGGGCTGATCAAAAACCCCTGTAGGTGAATTACATGATTCGTCTGCATCAACTCTAAGACAGGGAATAACATATTAGATTAGAAAAAGGTGGGAGCTCAGGGGTGGGAAAGCAAGGCATAGGCACTATGTAAATGAAAGTTTCTGAGAAAATGCAGAGACAGCTTCTTGCATATGTAATTGTGAACTCTTTTTTTTAATACTTTCTCTCTGCTGTGGGCAGCAACAACCTTTCCCTTCAATAGAATCAGCTTTATCTTGGAATAGTACCCAGAATTTCTTGTTTCCAGTACAGCCTACCACCCTGTGGGGAAACATCAAATCTAGAAGACTCAGTGAGTGGAGTTTCCATGGAATTGTTTCTGCAAAGAAAAGATTTTTTTGACTTCACAGAAAAATACTGCCAGTCTGTGACTATGAGTCACAGGAGATCTGTTGAAAATGAGTTTTTTTTTCTATATTGCCACTTTAGTTTTGCTAATATCCTGTCACACTGCAGTTCTGATAAATAATTCCTTGATGGGTGGTTGTCTTCGAAACATTCTGTGGAGACTCACTATACAAACTTGTATTGAGACTCACTCACCCTTGTCATCTCTTAGCTTGCTATGTTCTTGTATTTCCTTCCTTCTCCAGTTTAGTAATAATCTATCTTTTGTGTGAGACTCTTACTCAGAATCACAGAACCACAGAATGGTTGAGGGTAGAAGGGACCTCTGGAGGTCATTGTCCAACCCTCCTGCTCAAACAAGGTCATCTACAGCCAGTTGCCCAGGACCATGTTTAGATGGCTTTTGAATATCTCCAAGGATGGAGACTCCACAACTTCCCTGGGCAACCTGTGCCAGTGCTCAGTCATCCTCACAGGTACAAAGTGTTTCCCGATGTTCAGAAGGCAGCTCTTGTGTTTCAGTTTGTGCCCACTGCCTTCCCTAGTCTCTCCAATATGTCCATGTCTCTCTTGTACTGGGGAGCCCAAAACAATACTCCATGTGCGGCCTCACCAGGGCTGAGTAGAAAGGAAGGATCACCTCCCTTGACCTGCTGGCAACACTCCTCCTAATGCAGCCTAGGTTACCATTAACCTTTTTTTTTTTTGCTGCAAGGGCACATTGTTGGGTCATGTTCAACTTGGTGTCCACCAAGATTCCGAGGTCCTTTTCTGTAAAGCATCTTTCCAGCTGGTTGGCCCTCAGCATGTACTGGTGCCTGGGGTTGTTCCTCCCCAGATGCAGGACTTTGCACTTTCCCTTGTGGAACTTCATAAGGTTCCTGTCAGCCCATTTCTTCAGCCTGCTGAGGTCCCTCACCACTCCTCCCAATTTTATATCATCAGCAAACTTGCCCTCTGCCTCATCATGTAGATCACTGATGAAGATATACGTTAATACTCTCTTCCCGTTATGCTGGACCTTGTAAAGACAAGATAATATGGAATTGTGAAGCCAAGTAAGAAAGAAAATCTCTTCACCAGAGCTGCATAAACTATACCAGCTTGGAGCTCCTGGTGTATTACAAGTGTTCTGCATGGCCATCCTGGGCACCCCATCTCATTTATGGGATCCACAAAACCTGGGGATGAGTTGTGCATACTACTCCACAGGTTGGAGAATTATGTTCCATGCCCACATTGGCAATGTCAGTAAGCAGTCCCTGAAGAGCACTGTCCTTGCCAGCCTCTGCAGTGTCAACCTGGAGTATTACTGCCATCCCACCAAAGCAAAATACTGATGGACACTGTGAGGGACTCATGATACTAGCATTCAGTCTCACATCAAGGAGGGATTTTGTTGACAATCGTGTCCTTGTCTCACTTCTAGCTGAGCAGAATTTAATTAAAACACATTTCCTGAGAACATTTGATCACTGTTCAAATAATCCTCAGCTTGCGGGCACAGAGCACTAAGGGAGCTTTACTCCCTGCCCTTGCACACTCTGCGTTCCTGTGCCATTTGACTGCAGCTGTATATCTGCATAAACTCACCCCTTCAGATTAGGTATGACAAGTCCCTGTTCCATAATAAGTAGAACCCATTGAAAGACTGTAAAGCACGATCTTGCCTTTAATTTGGTACATAATTTAATTCAGTATTAAGACAAACTCTTAGTTGCATAAAATAAATATTGCCATTAGGCATACCACAATGGTTCCCTTGTTAATGCTGCTGCTGCTGCTTGCTAAAAATTTGGCAGTTGCATTTCTCCAGATGTGTTACTTAAATGGCCATTTAGGATAGAGAATTTCCATCCTCTGCCCTATGCAGTTTTATAGTTCTCATCCTTGTACGTACTGGGCATTTGATGGAGCATAAATATATAAGATCTTACTCTATTTTAATGGGTTTTGAAAACAAAATGTTTCTTTACAAACATTGCAGGAAACAAAATGTCATGAGCAGTACAGTGCTGTCTCCTTTGTATCTGACCAGGACTGAAATGGTGGTAGCTGACATTGAAAACAAATTTACCAATTTTCAGCTGCGTTGGTCTAATGAGTGCTTAAGGGATACCTCATGAGGGAGCTAAAGAAAGGAAGAACTTGCATTCAAGAAGGGCGATTAGTGTTGTGGGTTCCTGTGAAGCCATACACAAGTCAACAGTATTTTTGTTCTCTCCTTTCTACTGGGGGTATTGTTTCAAAGAGGGTCATTGGTTTGCAAGTCTGGCATCTACTTACATTGTTTAAAAATCTTACAAGACCCCCATTAGAATAATGGGTCCTGACATATATTTCCTAATTTGCTGTATGATATAACTACTGTGGACAACTGTAATCATACTCCAACTGCTGCTTTAGAAAGAGGTTTTTAAAAAATTGCTCCATTGATCTGAGATGTAATTTGCATCTGTGATGGTATAAACAATATGTCCTGTGGGATGACAGCATTAATATTTTATTAATAACTCCTTGCACAGCCTCCTACATGAACTGTGGAATGTAAAAACAACCTTCATTGAAGCAGAGGATGAAAAATAAGAAGTGGATCTATGAAGAACTTTGAAGAAGCATTTAGCCATTTTGACATTTCATAAGTTGCCTTTCTGCTTAAGATTTTGGCTTTTAAATTGCAGGTTTGCTGCCCTGCATAGAGTTTAAAGGATGCTTGCTGCCAACTTGAAACCTGGTCAGTCATTTTCATGACAATCAGAGTACTTGGTTTGAGGGATTGCATTTGTCAGCCTTTGAGGTTTGACAATCACATTGCCTATTTTAAAAGGATGTTCTTCTCCTGAGCATCCATATGCTATAGTTTCACTCAAACAAAAAGAGGAAACTGAGAGGGAAAATGCACTGAAGTTTTTGGCCATCTCTCCGTGGCAGTGCACAGGCTTACTGCAATACATCTAACGCAACTGGTGAAATAATACGCTACGCAGCTGAAGGTGAAAGGACTTGCAGGGGGAGATCGAGTGTTCATAAATTAAATGCCTCTCTTCACTGGCTACATAGAAGGCAGGCACCTCTCAAAGGGCAGTCCAATCTGTCCAGTTCAATCGGTTCTCTCTTAATGGTAATGGGGACGATGGCCACAGATAATATATCGCTGCCTCTGCACTAGTAGTTAGAGCACTGAGTGAGGAAGCAGTGACTTGGATTCTTGGCTTTATTCTTCCTGAAGGAGTTGCGCCAAGACATTAGGAAAAGGCTTAATCAGTAAAACAGAGAAGTGGCCATCCTTTCCAAAAAGGCTGGGCTGCTGTGGCCTCTGGGCAGCAAGAGACCTCAGCTCTCAAGGCGACAAGAAGCCTGACTTCTACCTTGTGGTTATAGCATTTAGTGGAGGGGAAGGAGGGCAAGGGAACAGCCTCAAGTCTGGTCTCTCCTTCTAGGTCTGTTTCTTGCCTTTTATTCAGAGACAATCTAATTTGAGAGGTGGGGAAGCTACATCTGGAACCTCAACTCCAGAAAGCTGTGCTAATTTGCAGGAAAATTACACCATACTGCAGGAGGAAGAAAGGAGCTGTAGGAGGTTAGATAGAGTAGTTACAGTTCATGTAGGAGCCTGCAACTTCGGAGACTGTAAGCTGTAAATTCTGGAGTGTGTAAAATGGAGAGTGCAAAGTTATTTGAGTGCATTTCAAAAGGGCATTATAATGGAAAAGTATTGTTTGATGTGTATTTCATTTCGCTTTGACTAATTAATAGCAGTGGGTGCCTCATCTGAAAAGAAACCCCACAACAAATGATACTTGAGCCTGATCAACATGATATGATGCACTTATGCAGAGACAGTCAGCGCTGCTCCTCATACACACCAGCACTTCTGTGCTCTGCTCCCAGAAAAAAAGCCAATGATTTCCGACAACTAGAATAGCCACTTCATGGGTTATAGAAAGATGTCAGAGGGAAGAAGAAAGATGTTTGGGAAGTGACAGAGACATTTTTTTCCTGACTGCATCTCTGTCTTTAAATCAGCCAAGTGCATAAGCATAAATCACTGTGCCTTCCGTTCTTGGTAACCTCAAGGGACTGCTTAGCTGGAATCAGGTCCATGAGGTGTGTGTTATTATATCTTAGGTAAAAGAGCATCTAGTTATGTGCCAGTTTATTATGAAGGCATGCACAAAACCTACACAATTATGTGATTGCTCTGGGCTGCTCAGCAAACAGAAAGTGGTTTGTGTTTTAAAGAACATATAAGAAAGGGTGATGAGGATATGCAGGTGCAAACCTGACATTTAAAAAAAGTGATTACAACTGTTTTTTCTAGATCTGCTATTGTTGGGTTGGTTTTATTTGCAACTATTCCATCTCTAGGCATATATTCTGGCTCCATTATGCAGTATCATTATGACATATAAAAGAAACCTAACATTATCCTCCCAGGGACATGGGTTCATCATACACCACGGTGCAGTCACCTCTGGGAATAGTATAAGGAACTCATCAGCTAGGCAGAAAGCAAAAAAGTGTGACATGAAGGAAACTGATTCACCAAGGACAAATGCATGAGCACAAATGATGCACTGTGCTTCTTGAAGGAAGCTGTGGAGGTGTTCTGAGACAGCATGCTGGCAAAAGTTGATTTCTCATACTATCACATTAATGTAAAACGTGAATGCTAGGAAAAATACAGAGTGTCCACTAGAAGCCATTAGCTGGGTGAACAGGTGATGCTGCGCGGCTGCATTGCTATGGCAGGACTGCTAAAGGCTTGATGAAATGACAGGCTCTGCTAGTCCACACTGTGCCCACAAACACAGAGGTGGCTAAAAGCAGTACAAATGCAGAATATCTGACCCTCGGGCTGCTCCAACAGAAAAGTCAGCAGGTTCCAGCTGCTGACAGTCCAGCTGGTCAGAGCTGCTCAGCAGCATGAGAAAGCGCTGTGAGCCCTCAGTGCTCTAGTATAAAGAGCTTTTCCCTCAGACAGAAGCAATGGCTGAAGGCTTGCAGTAGTCCAAGAGATAGAAAATGAAATCAATGTAATCTCAAATTGTCAGCAACAAATGTCCAAAGAAAAGCAAAATGCTTTTTAATGTCCGTGCAAAGCAAATGAGTTTGGGTTTCAAGATGGGATCCAAAAGCTTTGGAGGACTAAGTGATTGATAAAACCCACAAAAAAGTTATGAAATTAAAGTTACTAGAAATCTTTCATGTCAAGTTTGAATTGTAGGTGCAAATCAAACAAGCCCTAGAAACAAATCTGAGTGGCTTAAGAAGCTACTGCCCTCACACAGAAGTTTCTGTCCCATTGGAGCCTACTGTATTTCCATTCAAAATAATTACAGTAGTCTAAATCCCAGATAACATTAAATTATTTCAACACATATTTTATGCCAGGGCGTGGTGGTAAGAGTTTGCCCCAGAAACACTTGCCCTAGACAGAAAGTGAGTTGATAAAATAAAAGCTACCTTATCCTTCCAGGTTCCAGATCCAAAATGAGGATATATTAGGGCTTTATAGAAAAGACTGCTTTTTTTTTTATTATTATTATTTTTATTTAGAAGGGAGAAGTTACACATTTTTTCTGGATTTCCTTATAAAAACACATTTTTGTCTGGAATACTCCCTGCAGTCCTTCCTCTCACAGCCTCAAACAGTCGAAAGTGGGGAAATGACGTAGCATAGAAAATCAGTTTCTTAGACAAATGGTTGATGATTAACGAAGTAGTAAAGGACTGAAAATCTAGGTAACTTCAGGAATGGCTGGTAATACTCAATTTGTCTGTGCAACAACACATACACTAGGTGCTGTTTGGAAAATTGTTAAATAGGGTCTTAAGTTGCCCCAAAGCATCACAGATGTGCAAGACTGAAAGGTCATCTGGGCCCTTTCCTTCATTACAGGATCAAGTATAATTAGACTATCCCTCACTAATGCTTGTCTTCATTTTTTTGAAAGAACTTCAATGACAGGGATTCCACAGCCTTCCTAAGCAACCTGAGTTTAGCTATTCTCACAGTTAGTTTTTCTTAATATTGCACCTAGACCTTGTCTTCTGCAAATTAAACTGATTCATCCTTGTCACTTCAGTGGAATGGAGAGCAACTGATCACTTTATAACAACTTTTAAATATTTGAAGACTGTTATCATAACTCCCTTTTCTATACTAACTTATTTCCTTCAGTTTTTTTCCAAGAAGTTTGGGTTTTCTTAGACTCCCATCATTCTTTTTGCTTCTTCTCTGGACCTTCTCTCAATTTGTCACTGTCTTTTCTACAAGTGTGAAGCCCAAGGTTGAATACAGAAGTACAGCTGAGACCTTCCTAGTGACAAGTAGAGCAGAATAATTGCCTCCCATGCCTTATACATCATTCCTGTTAATTCACATTAAAATGGGATTGTCTTTTTTTCAGCAACAGCATACTGTTAATTTAGATGCAATTATAGCTAGCTGCCATATAGCCACCGAACCAGACAGTCCCCATTTTTATCTATATGCTTGATTTTCTTTCCTGATTGGAGTATTTTGTGCTTACTGTTACTACTGTATTGACGAATTCTATTCAATTGATTTCAGAACATTTCTCCAATTTCTCCGTCAAGCTCATTTTGAATCCTGATTATGTCACCCAAAATTCTTGCACCTTCCAGCATGGTGTCCTCAATGAATTTGCAAATGCCCTCTCTTTCTTCTCTCATCCAAGATATTAGTGAAAATGCTGAAGAGTATCAGGTCCACGAAGAAGCTTTGTTGGATATATCTTGGTAGACTCTATGAAATTAGTTTATATTTTCATACTGTCATTAATTTTGTAAAAGTCTCCATCATTTTTGGTTGTGCAGAGAAAGCTGTACTTGCATGCATTAACTTGGATCTGGTACTACCCTAGACTGAAACAATAGCTCTGGAGAGTGTAAACTGAGCCATTCATCTTAGTGAGACATTAAATATGAAGTTTCAGGACACTTAAATGTCAACATTAATTTTCTGATGATCAACTTTGTAGAATCAAGCTAACATGCTTGTAATTTCTCTTATAATGTAAAATAATGAGGGGTCTGCACAGGGACAGCTAATTGCCATTGGGCATTATAGAGTGATTCCTCAGCTAATTACCAAACCCTCCTAGTTTTGCCATAATATTTTTTCCAATCATTTGATAATTTTTACACACTGAAAGTAGAATAAATATTTGCAATGCATTTCTGAGTATTTTTGCTACCCACTCCATCACTGCTAAAATCCATACACTTAAATTTTGTTTAGAAACATACTCCATTGTTAATGTGATATAAATTGGTTGTAACCAAAAGGTAGGACTGATTCAAAGTTCAATTTTGAGTTAAGGGGAATCTTTTCACTGATTTCAGTTGGCTTTAGTTCAGGCTGTTAGACTAAAGTTTGAAATTTAAATATAGGTAATTAGTTGCGGTTGTAAAATTTAGTACTTACACAGCAATAATTAAAATGTTATTTACGTAGGAAATTATCAAAATGGGATTTATCTGTGGGTGATAGCATAATAAAGCTGCTAACTGGGCATTTAATATTCATACAAGCATTTATTTTAAGACTATAAATCATTGCAATTTAATGATGCTTGAACAGGAAATAAATAAACTTTCGACATAAGCGTTATTTCGCCTAGGATACAGAACACTTTATGAGCCAACTTCCTTATATTGACTCATGCTTATAAAGTCAATGGAGTTAAAGCGAGGCTGAATTTGCCTGCAGAATATGAATGAGAACATAGCCGGCTGTTTAGCTGGTATCCAAGTTCAGACATCTTGGGAGATGAAAGAAGGAGAGAAGGGAGGGAAGAAGGGAGGAAGGGAGGAAAGGTGGAAAAGAAGGAAGGCAAGGGAGGGAGGGACGTCTTTAAAAAAGTGGAAATGGTGTAATTGTGCTGAATAGATCAGTAAATACCCAAAATTGTTACCACAGTACCTGACAAATCAGTACTTTCACTTGTTTAGTAAATATCAGAGAGGAAGAAAACTAGGAAGCAGCAGTAAATGGGAGGTCCTAGGCTGCACGTGTGCAGGAAACTCTGGCGTTTCTCAGTTCTGCTAATTACACCTACTGATGACATGATGTGTGAAAACACGCCATCACAAGGAGGTCCCACATAGCATATGGGAAAAACAGCTGACCTTGAGAACTGAAGTAGTAAAAATGGCATGAAATTCAACAATGCAATTTGTAAAATCATACATTTGGAGACTACTAGTGGGAGTTTTTGTTACTAATGAGAATCTCACCATAGAAAAACACGGGGGAGGAGGAGAATCAGACCATGTCTGACAGTCTCAGAGGACTGTAAACAGACAGTATGATGAAAAGGCAAGTATGTTCTGAGACTCTAACCAAGCAACTCCTAGTAAAGATAGAAAAGTATTAATTTCTCTGTACAAAGTCCTGGGGACAGTTCATCTGGGATAAGTGCATGAAATGCTGGTCACCCACGTTGAAGAAAAAAAAAATTAGCTGAACCATGAGTGAGCAGAAAAAGCTAGTGCAATGATGAAAAGGAGACATGAGACTAAACTATCTTGGTTTAATTTAAAAAGCAAACAGGAGAGGGATATCAGTGCAGGAAAATATTCGCAATAGAAAAGAACACTCAAAAAGCAAACCAATCAATTCTACCAGAAGAACCAGATGACCTCAATGGTCCACTACTACAGCCGGCTTGGAAATCCGCATAAGGTTTAGAAGTCAAGAGTGAGTTTCTGAGGTAGTCTTTCAGTGGAACTATGAAGCAAAACACTACAACTACTTTTAAAACAGAGTTTGATTAATTTTATGCAAGAGTTAGATGGCGTGATTGCCTGTAAGAGCAGGATGTTGGAGTTGGGAAGTCCGTATCTGGTCCCAATAAGAGAAACCTGAACAGTTCAATAAAAAGAACTTAATCACACTGGAAAATTCTACTGACTTCATTCACAGGGGCTAAAGCCGAGCAACTAAGAGAAAAAGATTTTGTTTCTATGAAACATTTATCAAGGAGACAGGCCAAAGTACACTGTAGTTCAGAGCTCTTCTATGATCAATGAATCTGATGCAATATGTGACCAGTCTACCTAACCACTTGTTGAAGATAATATGACCAAGTTAACCTGAAACAAGTGACTGGAACAGAACTTACTGGGTGTTTTTTGGAACAAAGGCATTTATTCATGTTTATGTTTGAAATCTGTGTATAAAGTGAATGACATATTTTAGAGACAACAATATGATTCAGTTGCATGGGATTTCAAAGTGAGTTTTTAAATCTGTTGGCTTTTTAAAAAAGGATTTTTCAATTTCAGCTACAAATCTATCTACAGGTTGCTAGCTATAAACCTGAGGTTTGAAAAATAATGTTTTCTGGCTGGATACAGGATGTACTTTATTTGTATTGACTTTCACACCAGGAAACCATATCAAAGAAAAGCTTTTTTTGTTAATAACAATGCTTCAGATTGAATAATATATTATGAGGAAATAGAAAACACCTTCAAGTCTTTTTGTAGAAGGTAGTTAATAAATACAGCAGAGTGTAAATCTCACTATTCTTCATCAGCATTTACATTTACGTACTGACCTGTTGAGTTGGCAAGCTCACCAGCAAGTTTATATATGAAACTTGTAACACATCTATAGATACACCAAGACTCTCACAAATCAAGGCACAGAGAGAATATTCTTAATTGATTGATGTTTTTTATGGTACCAAATCGGAGCCAATCTTATACAGAATATGCATCAAAAAGCACCTTTCGTTATGTTCTCTTTAACTGTGATAGAGCAGGTAAGCGCCTTCCCTCATCGTATGTTCCTAAAAAACGTGCAGCGGGTGTGCTGGCTTTTGTGAACCCTTGCTGGCATGCCAGCTGAACGCACCATGGTAACCACGCTGGAGAGCGTCCCTGACATTTAGGAAAAGGCAGCTGGGAGAAACTGCAAGATAGTCAAGGAAACACTCAGCCGGGTCTTTCTCCATTAGTTACTTGGGAGGAGAAAGAGTTTCTCCTGGAAACACAGGAGATAAAGTGGCAAACTGACAGTTCCTTCGTGCAGCCATTAATGAATGTCAGGGAGAAGTAGGCAACAAACCACTATACAATCATTTGGTGGTGGGAAAAAAAAGAAGTTTATAATAAAAGGGAAATATGTTGCGGCTGCACCGTAACAGAGAAAATAAGCCAATATGATAAAAATTGTCAAATGGAAAGGGTAGGAAGATTGCTCTAGAAAAAGGGATGGAGTGAGAAGACACAGAGAGAGAAGTCATCCAGAAAAGCTCTTTTTAGCATATGGTCCACAGCTTCTCTAGACAAAACAAACAATTTCAAAGGGAACTTCACATGTGTGATCAAGCCACTGTAACAGATTATCATCGGCTCCTTTTATGCAGAGGAGAACGAGTATTGTTCTCGTTTTGAGCAGATACATATGGTATGGTCACATTAGGAGTGGCAGGAGCACAGATCTCTTGGTGGTTAAATGTGTTGGTAAAGATTAGTTACAGTAACGTGCTGAATCTGTTTGAAGTGGGTACTTACAGCTGAAGAGAACAAATGGTTGCATTATTTAAAGTATGTGCCCCCCTCCCCAAGAAAACTTGTTACATATTGTCTGTTGCCCCTTTGCACTGGTCACCTTCGATCTGTTCTGGATACTCTGAAAGCAGGCAAAATACAGATTAAAAAGGTAATGTGCTAGCACTCCTATTTAGAGCTCTCTGTTCACACATACCACAGCCTGACTGTAAAGCTAGCTTTCATGAGGATGAGTTTGAAGAATAATAATAATAAAAAAATCTTGCTTGTAATTTTTCACTGACTAGCATTCCAGCCATAAATATTTGCTTTCCTGAAAACTGACAGAAAAAATATAGCTGGAAAAAAAAGAGATCGATCATACTGTACTGCATATATGCAAAGTGGTCAGAACATGTACAAGCAGTCAGAAAATCCACTCTATTCTGAAATAGGAGAAAAGAATTTATGAACCATTTGCCCAGTATTCCTAAATACTCCAGCAATGGTTTGGGGTTTTTTTTTGGTTTTTTTTTTGTTTTTTTTTCCAGGTTTTCCCTATCAGTTACTCAGGCAGGTAATGCAAGGTGGGGTTTTTGTTGCTGTGTGCTTGTTTTTGCCATTAACTCAGTAAAAATAATTGTCAATGACCATGCAACCATGCCCTGAACTGACTCCTTACACACCTAGGGAAATACTAGAAGTTTGACAACAAATTTCCAAGTCCTTACATGTAAATGATTCTTCTTTCTCTTTTCCAGCTTTCAACACGTCCCTCTCTTTGCTTTTCCATTTTTAATATCTCCATTTTCTTAACTGCCTTTCAAAAAATGTCTGTGGTCAACACAGTTTCATCAGATAAAGCTCACTGGCAGAGAAGGCACTGACAGAGAAACACCACATTCAGAGGGAAAACAGCTTAGCCCTTACATGCAGCATCTATGATAAAGGCTGGAGGAAGACAGTCAATTGTTTCTGTGGCTCCTCAAATAGGATTAATGCCAGGCAATATCAGATCAAGCCAGAGTTTAATTTCTCACAAAGAAAGCTGTTGGAAGAGAGCAGAGAGAGGCCACTACAGGATGAATATGGAGTTTGTTGCAAGCACAACTGTGGAAGCATAGCAAGAACTAGATAAATATATATGCACCTAGATGCCCTGACCTGGCTTTTCACAAAAAGGACTTTGTGCACAGCTGAAAGACATGCTCAGAACTGAACTTCTGTGATTCTGGCAACCAAATAATGGAGGGAACAGTTCAGCTGATAAATCTAGTGGATGCACAGTGCCGCAGCCACTTTCCTGTGGTCTGCTGCAAATTAACAGTTATAGACTTTGACAGCTTTCAGCAGGACTTTCTCCCCAAGAAGTGATGACTTTGTGGAAGAGTGGTTTCATAGGCACCACAATTGTAGAAAAAAAGGCAAAGGGAAGAAAGGCTGTGAAATTCAAGGACAAGTACAGGGGCAGAGAGCCTTAATTTGGAATCATATACTTTCTTTAGGATGTGAGCAGCTTTTCAACATGCCCACTATTTCTTCAGGGTGACGTGGAAAGTTTGCTAGCCTGGTAGAGGAACAGGGCACAGATTTCTTTGGGAAAACCACCTAGAATGGATCTCCCTGTTGTAAACTGCATAATTCTCCTATATGATTCGGGTTTCTTAGAATTGTGCTTATGTGCCAGTCATGATACTGCGTATAAGCCAACTGCATATAAATAAATACCACATATCATCCCTCAGAAACCCTTGACAGAAACTATTCCGTGTACAAATAAAACTGATTTCTGTCCCTTGCTAATTTACCCTCTTTGTCACTAATTACTACCACTTACAGTAAGCCTGCAGACCGAACTAACTATTGCTGACATCTGCACAACCTCCTGGCCTACCTAACAGTGAGCAGGTGGAAAGAAATGCAACAACTCTGCTACTGCTTCACAAGAGAGCATGGGGTCCAGCCGCCAAGCTACAAACTGGGCATGCAGCTGAAAAGAAGTAGAAGCTTATATTTACCTCTGAAATGAGAAGGTGACATTCTCATGGCAGGGGCAGACCTATGGAACTGGAAGTGCCATTTCTACAAGTTAATTTTAGAAAGGTCAGGATTTTTCAGTGGTTTAGTTATTTTTTTTTCAGCAAATGCTGTTTCATCTAAAATAAAACTGCTGATGGATTTCCCTCATTTCTCAATTTGAAAAGTTTTGCAAAAGTTATTATTTTGTGGGGGAAAAGTCACATTATAACATTTGAAAATGAAATTCCAAAGTACAGCGTGAAAACATGGTTTAAGTTCATTTACAGTAATTTGCAGTAACTTAGCATTCCAAATTTAGAAATTGAAATAGTATGTGCTGCCCCTCCTATGCCCTGCTTAACTAATTCTGGCGCACTTGCAAAATACCAAGCACGCACTCCTCACGGACCTTGCGGTGGTTGTGCCTTCAGGGGCACCTGAGCCTACATGAGAGCTTTCTGCCATCAAAGAGGGAGACCACACTCCTCCTGCCCCCTCCTTCTCAGGGTCCTTCCTCTTACCCTTCATCCTCCCTCTGCGCTCCTAGCCACGCAGACTTGTCTAACCATGCCCTTTGGAGGACAGCTTTAACCCTTATTGACCTCTGGAAAAACTATCTAGAAGGGTTTGTTTTCTGTTGAATTAATGAGTTACAACAAGGTCGTGAACGGCTTCAAATTTGTGAGTACGTTGCACAGAATTAGTTATTGCCCTTTTTCCAGTACATTAGCAAACTGTGCATAACTGAACTGAATGGGATTTGAACACATTAGGAAAAAAAAAACCCAAACTGTTACAAAAACAGCAGAATAGCCTTTGAGTAAAAATGTTTGTAAGAAAGTCCTAAACAAATAGGCTGTAACAGGTGAGTAAAGCAAGGCTGTCTGTAAACATAAGCAATGGGAAAATTGTTTGCTGGGTTCTAAACTTCACAAATCCATAAATCATATTGATATGGAGGTGATGATGATCTCAAAGTAATCATCTGTGCATTTTGTAAGCAAGTAGTCCTCAAGAACATATCCTTCCAACTGCAGCACAGATTGAATGCACTTGTAAATGAGAAATCATTCAGTAGTATATATATGAGGATGCTTTTATGATCGTTTTGAAGGGCAAAGAGGCTTAACCAGAAGCTGTAGTCTACTGTGAAATATCCACAATCTGCTTTTTTCATTTTACTTTTGTGTATTTCCAAAGACAGCACTTCTAAAAAAGCTTTTAATTTCCCAACACATTTAGTTAATGGGTAGTATCCACATCTTTCTGACCCCTGGCCAGACCTTATCAAAGCAGCAGTGCCACGCTATGCAAATACCTCACGCTTTGATTTCCACACTTCAGAAACCAACCCTCCTGTGCTGGAATAATCTAGTTGATGCTCAAAATGAGATGCTGTGCAGTTTCTGAAAATGACCCAGCTGTTTCCTTTGCTTATAGCATTTAAGGAATGAAATAGGGGAAGGAACTGGTCTTATCAGAGTTCCTTACCAGGAAACTCTGGCAAACAGATCACTTAAATCTTTGTTGACAGAAAAATGCTATTATTTTACCAGTGAGGTATATGAATACCAGCATGTGGTTCTTCATGCCTGTCCTACAAAACTTTGAAAGGTCCTTGAATATGGAGTCTAATCCTCTTACCTGCCCTCCAAAAAAAACCCTTGTAACAATTTTCCACTCAGTTTATCCTACAAATATTGACTGAATCAAAGCTAAATAAATTGCACTTTGCTTCTAATAGTTTTCTACTGCTCAAAGATCAGGTCTCCCGATTGAACAGAAAGGACGTTTCAAACAAACTCTTCCAAACCATATCGCTTCACATGAATTCAAAAGTCTGATGAAAAATATACTGAATAGACATCTTATTTGTGTTGAATAACAGGCTTTGTGTTGTTGACTCTGTACACTGAGGTATCATAAAAGGGATTTCTCTATGGCCAGCAATATCAGCATGTAGTTTCCCACTTGAGGACACCTTGTCTCTTTGATGTGAACAGATGCATAACACTGTAATTTTTTGTTGCTGAATCATCAGCCTTCCCAAAACCATAATAATGTCATAGGCTTTTTAATTAACGAGCTTGTGAATTTAGTGACAAAACACTGGAACCACGACTGACTGCTTGATCTGTGGGATGTAAATACCTGTAATGAGCTATCATGCAAGGAAAGGTACGACAGCCTCTGAAGCATAAGGTCTACTAAAAAAGAAAAGATCCCCTGCAGAGCTATTTTTATATGAGTTAATAAAAGAATGAATGTTATTTTCATTTCTTATGCTGCACCCTTTACAGAAGGAACCCACAGGGCCCAAGAATATAGGCTTTTCTTTATTACTCACAACAGATACAGCACATCAGTCATGATTATACTTGTTGAATATAAAACACAAAGTGATTTATTTCACAGGAGGTGATAAAAAGACCAGATCTTCTCACACAGTTATGCTGATACTGCCATGGTAGTTAGCTAGCAAGAAAAAAGTTAACTTAATTTGGTATGTATCACCTCCCCAGAGCACAGTTTTATCTATCCAGTGAAGGCAAGAGGTTTCATCAGCTTTTGGCCAGGGCTCTCTTGGAGACCTTGCAGCTTGATCTGGTAGAACTGTCCGATTAAATCAGTCAGTTCAGCCAGCAGCTCCTGGATCCCACCTCCAGCAGGCTCCTGCTGGTGCCTCCCGCTCTCCCACACAGCCCGATTGTCAGGATTTGGCTCACGAAATGGCTCCTCTCTCATACTCCACCCTGGCCTGCAATGGGTAGGACCCAGGCCCTACGCCTCTACCCTCTACCTCCCTTGGTCCTGCGCCTGGAGCTGTCTCATAAGGAGCATGCATGGGTGCCCACACTCACGCAAACACTCCAGCACAGCTTCTTCTCCACTGCAGCTGCAGGGCAGAAAGCAACGCCTGTATGCCTGGCCTTCTCCATCCTCCCAGTAGATGGCTGCCGAACAGGGAGACAGGGGGAGGATGATGACAAGAGGAGACCCTGAAACTTTCCAGTTTACCAGGATCAAATTGTGGGGTAATAGAAGCAGGAGATGTTTCACAAAATATGTAGAATTAGCTACCAATGTAGAAAACATTTTCTTGAGTCACAGCTGAGATAGATAGTGAAGATCCTTGCTCACTTTTAAGACTGAGCAAAAAGTAACATACTCTTGTACATTATTATGGATATAAGCAACAACTTTCCCATAAACTTTATGAACATTTGCAGTAGAATGTCCTCAGTACTCAAAGATGATAGAACAAGATTTGAAATTAAAACATTAGATCTTGTTTGGGCAAGAAAGAGAATTACATTTTCCCAGTACCACTGAAAAAAAGGCCATTTTAATTTCTGAGACAAACTACAGGCATCAACATTTGAAGCCATCGGTGCAAATTTCCAGGACCTGGAGTGGCAAAAACAGCCTTTCAACTGACAACCAGGGGTTTGTCTATGTAGTGACAGTAATGGGGAATGATAAACCAGGGGGATATCTCCAGGGGGTGTTGAATCAGACATAGAATGATAACAATTTTAAGCTTAACAAGAGCAGTTCAATGTTCAACATAGGAGCAAAACCAACAAGCCATTACATTTAGCTGTTGTTTTTCTGGCAAGTTTTGGTGCAAGGGTCAGAAGAGTATCATCAATGTACTGCCAAGTTTTACTACTGAGATACACCAGATATTAAAAATTATCTGAAAAGTTCATAATTAATTATCCTGACAGATGAGTTGTGCATGAGTCAGCAGTATGCCCTTGCAGCCAGGAAGACCATGAAAGTACAGGGCTACATTAGCAGGAGTGCAGCCAGCAGGACAAGGGAAGTGACTATTTCCCTCTACTGCACACAAGTGAGGTGACATCAAGAATGCGGAGTCCAGTTTCGACTTCCTCCCCAAGCCTGTATGAGATGGATATTAACAAACTAAGGGCCACTGAGATGATATGGGGGGTTGGAGCTCTTCACGTACGAGGAGGGGCTGAGGCACCTGAGTTTGCTGAGGCTGGAGAAGAGAGGGGGAACCTAGCTGAAGTCTACTGCTATGTAAAAGCAATCAAGAGAGCAGTGCACAGGGAAAGGACAAGAGGCAATGGTCATAAGTTGCAATAAGAGAAATTGCAGTTGGGTAAATGAAAAAAATTCTTCAAAATGACAGTAGAACACATTGCCCAGGCTGCAGCATCTCCCTCCTTGGAGATTTTCCAAACCCTGCTGGACAAGGTCTGAACAACCTGCTTCAGCTTTGAAGTCCGCTCTGCTCTGAGCAGGGGGTTGGACCAGATGATCTCCAAGGCCCCCTTCAAACCTAAATTGTTCTGTGATTCTGTGATTCATGAATCTTCCCCCAGAGAAAAGAGGAATATGATTCATGTTCTGCTTGCAAACAACCAAATTGTTCTTTGAATACCCAGAGACCCAAGAGTTTATACTAAAATCACCCTTTGTTCACGATCAGAGTTGCCAGTATTTATAAGGCAATTGTGTATCAGTGTATCACATAATGAATGGCAGCAAAAACTGAAATTAATACCCTTGAATGATGAGGCAAAGAACATTGAACTGGCTGTGCTATTCATTTACATAGTAAATCCAATTTTTAAAAACCCTCAGCTTTTGTAATTCCTGGAAGGCTATTTAGAATTTCTTGCCTTTAGCAAAATCCAGGTCTGTTTTTTCCTCTACACAACATAACTTGTTTGTTGTAAACAAGAACCCAAATCCAAGAGTGAAAACCCAACAGAAGGAAATTTCACTGGGAAAAGAAAATCTTCTTTGTTGTATCGTTCGATAATTTTACATGTGAACATTCAGACTTGGAGTTTTCATGGACTTCTATCAACCAGCCATGTTTAAACAAAACAAAACAAAAGGAAACCAGCACTATATC
The DNA here is from genome assembly GCF_011004875.1 of Balearica regulorum gibbericeps. Taxonomy (NCBI): domain Eukaryota; kingdom Metazoa; phylum Chordata; class Aves; order Gruiformes; family Gruidae; genus Balearica; species Balearica regulorum. The sequence goes on from NC_046184.1 coordinate 25,647,671, forward strand.
ATTACTTCTGGCAAAAACAATGCAGATAAACAAAGCATCAATAAAAAGTAATCTTTCATATGCATGACAGAGAAATAATTGAAGCTCATATTGCTTGCTTTATTGTTTGAAATAATATGAGATTGCGTAACCTTACTAGTGCAGCCAAATAATATCTAAATGATCTTTGGTCATCAATTAGTATGTAACTGATTTGAGGAAATGAACTTTCTCAGTAGACTTGTTTTTTCTACAACAAAAATGGTTGGATTCACTTTTGATGTATGACATCATTTGAAAATATTCATGTTGTTATAAATTTTTTATTTCTATCACTGTTTTAATGAAAAATACAATGTAACATTGTTAAAATAAAGTCATTTCACTAATGAACTAGCTTCAAGAACCACTTATTCCTGAAAAAAGTTGGATGCATCTTTAATGTGCACTTGCACTTTCCACTTCTTTAACACTGTATTTGTTTATGCAAATATATGCAAAGATAGGACAGAAAAAAACTAAATTCATGCTTGCAAATGCAGGATTTGTCATGGCTTGAAGCAGAGCTCTTAGAAGTACTACAAAATGTTTCCAGTAACATTTATGCCTTCATTAGACATTTACCTGAAAGTCAAAAATCTGATGATGAGTCACATAAATTATAGTATGTGAAATTGCTTTATTATGAAACTTCATCTTCAGAAATTGCATGATTTCAGCAGGTAAGATTCAAGTTATTTCTCCAGTTCCACTTTACTTTCATGTCACAGCACCATCCCAGTAAAGGAGTGTATTGACCCACTGTGGCTAATGTATCTGAAATTTCTTACTTGATATAGAGAATTACATCTGCTCAAACTCTGGGTAGTTTACCAAGCCAGTTAGATTTTTCTGAGTTATGGTGGATTAAACTCCATGCTCGCAGAATGCCAAGGCCCACTCGTAACACTTCTTTGGTGCACAGAGGCTAATTTTTCAGGTCTTTCAGTGAGCGAGTTATAATACAGAGGAATATAACTGGTGTCTGAGGAAAGGATGAACTGACTAAGCGTAGGTCATCTATTCAGAAATGTGCATGTTAATCTATTACTTGAAACCACATATCTGAGCTAGGTATAGCAGTTATACATACAGTACTTGATATCGCTTGCCCTAGGAATAAAATGATGAGATTAAAATAAATAAATAAATAAATAAATGAGATCAAAATCAATATGCCTCAGACTTCTGTGCCTCCGACATACAATGTTAAAATTTGTAATTTTTCTTCACATTCATGAAGACCGTGGGGTTTTAAGTGAAAGCTGAATTCGTGTATTTCCTCATGCCGTGAACAAATGACCTGGTATTTCAGGAAATCACTACATACTACACGGCTCACAATACAGTTGGCAGCTGCTGGAGCTGGCTGTGTTATGAGTGCCAGGGGCACACTAAGCCCACGTGGCAGAGGACCTGGTGAGGCAGCAGGACCAGGGACAGGATGCTGCTGGGGCAGGAGGCTGTTGATCAGGGCACACGCTGCTGAGCAGGGCTCCTATCACGTTCAGTCACCCTATGCACCTGTCTATATAGGTCTGAAGAGGGAGAAAGGCTTTGCCAACAGTAGTCGCTAGGGCAAGGCACATGAAGTGAGATGACTACACGAAGGTACCTCACATTTTAAGGGAGAGAACCAACAGGTCTGAATTCACTGGCTTGCAAAGTCCGTGCTGTTTTGCCATCCAAAATACCCAGTAAACCCAGCACCCAGCGGGTGGGTGCTCTGTGCAGGCTAGGAAAGAGCTTTGTCCTCCGACATCCTATGCTATCTTTATCCCATCGCTATTCTTTAAAGTAAACTCATAAATTGCCCTCTGGTCACCTGTAATCCTGGAGGCTTATCCCTGCATTCCACTAACTGCAATATTAAAAAATGGATGGATTTTGAACATGAAATACTGTATTCGTTGATCTTATGCTTGGATTTTGCAGTACAATGTGTGTAAGTGGGAGTTTTCATTATAAATCTCATTTTGAAGGGTTTATGACTACCCTGTTTCAATTCTCTCTAGGTTCAAAACTTGTTAGATATGTTTTACCCTGGAAGATAAAAATGAGAAAGAAAGTGAGAGAAAGAAAGAGAATGGTGAAACTTTCTTTAACTACAGGAACATATTTTGAACCAAATATATGAAACACTGAAATCTGACAGCCCTTATTTCTTTTCATAAATTGGTGTTTTTTTGAAACAGTAACTTAAATCATTAAAAATGTAAGAGTTTATGCATATTCTCAGGAAGTCCCTTTTTACATTCTGGCTAAAATATACCTATCATTTAGGACAAAATTATCTTTCCAATATTAGTAGAAGTGGCTTGACTTTTACAGAAGAATCTAGGAGGCAAACTGTGAATTTTCCATAGTCCTTCTGTGATGAGGCAAAGGTTGTGCAGAATTTAAGGGTATAACTTTCTTTATGTAAATAAGAGAGCCCAAATGACTGATTTTTTTTAGGAGAATCAGGGTGGAAGCTGGAAAGGATGCTCAGGTGCTCAGAAGCAAAGTGCAGAAGGTCATATGCAGTACATGGATATGTTCTTACCCACACAATATGCTGTGCCTTCTTTCAGCCTGTCTGCTTTTCAAACTTGCTAGAACAATAACATTCAGATGATAAAAGAGCACCTAACGATTTATTAGCCCAGCCTTCATCCAGTAAGTCATGTCTCAGGGTTAAGTTTTTAAAGATGAGAACTTTCTCTTCAAAAAAGTAACAGATGTAAGAAATGAAAATAGTCTCTCCCGTTGTAACATTCCTGTAATTTTTCACACTCCATTTCCTACATTTTTACTTTAGCAATTGTTTAGGCATATGGAAAGTGGTATACAGACATAACAGGCTCATGAAGTTACAATAATGAACATGAAAATATCAAAGCAAAATGAGTTCTTCAATAGACAGTTTTGCTTACCTGTATATGACCAATCAATCTCTTCAATCAATTTCCGCTGTTGCCTATAGTATCCGTACACCAAATCTGCAAAAGAGTAATGAATTTACATTATAAAAACCAGAAGCCTAACAGGAACGTGAAGTATAGATGATACACCCCCCTCCAACAAGATAACCACTGCTTTAAGTCCTGAGGAATTATTTACTTTGTCCTTATCTTGGACTTTGAATGGTAAGTAATGGTTAAACAGTATATAAATACCATCAACATTATAGCACATAGAGGACATAAAGCAAACAGAAGCACTTTTCAGTTTATCTGAATGTAGTTTGTTATTCAGTTTTTAACTCTTAGCTTAAGACTTGATGTATGTATTCTCCCCAAACTTCATTTCACCCAGTTTTTTCTTTATGTTCACATTATGTCTATTTTCTTTATGTTCTACCCAGTTTTTTATCTTCCTTCCTTCCTTCCTTCCTTCCTTCCTTCCTTCCTTCCTTCCTTCCTTCCTCTTTCTTTCTTTTTTCTTTCTTTCTTTCTTTCTTTCTTTCTTTCTTTCTTTCTTTCTCTTTCTTTCTTTCTTTCTTTCTTTCTTTCTTTCTTTCTTTCTTTCTTTCTTTCTTTCTTTCTTTCTTTCTTTCTTTCTTTCTTTCTTTCTTTCTTCTCTCTCTCTCTCTCAATTTCTCATCACAACTACACTTTCTCTTTTGCAATTAATACCATTTCCCCTTGAAGAAACCACCTCCTTGATGTCCCTTAGAAAGAACTAGTCTAGATTACTCGGAAGTCAATGCAAGTTAAACTTTGGCTTCAGTGTGGTCAGGACCGTACATATTTTCTCTAACTTTGTACTACTGACACCATTTAAAGATAGTGGACAAATTATTCTAAAATGTCATTTCACTGTGTACTCTCAGCAGCAATATTACAGCTGAAGTGTGTGAAGTTACTTGTACCTCCATAAACGTTATGGAGGCAGAAGGCTAGATATTAGATACTTTTAAATGACACTGTATTTCTCTAGAGAGAAATATCTAACTGTATAAATACTCATTGATTCATTCTGACTACTGAATAACCTTCACCATTATCCTTTTTATGTCAGTACAGCTGTAGCAACACTACTGATGTGTGCAAATAGATGACTATGCCCCCTAATACTTATTAATATATGTAAATTGCAGATACAGGCTTTTTGAGATTGTCATTTTGAGAGTCATAATGTTAACTAGCTTCATTAAATACTGTTCTAGAGAAGCACAATATAACCTATTTTAAGAAATAATTGCATATGAGCACGTAGAGCACACATATGGATTGCTTCCTTGAGAAAGAGCCACAGAATTCTGCTCACATTCTGCAATAAATACAATTTAATGAAACAGCTTCATAGCATCCATTTCTTTTTCTTTAATGCAGAAAAGTATGTAGTGCTGATTACAGGATGTTAAACCATAATTGCTATTTGCAAGGTTAGAAATGTTCTGTGTTTTACTATGACTTGCTGCTACCTATCTGAAGTCCATATGTTTTAATAAAATAACTTCATCAGCACTTCTGCCTCCTCCATGAAATTGCGATTGCCCTTAAATGTTTTTCTCTTGCCTTTCTCCCCTATGCCAAAAAAACCACCCTTGCAACACTTCGCAACATTCACTCATGACTAAGATTTTTACAAAAAGATCAAACCTTACATGTAAGTAACGGCACTGAAAAGGGATTTACATTCACCAGCCTTGTCTTTGGACCACATTTTCAAGTCAGTGTGCATTGTGCTTGCTTCTTTAATTAATTATGTAAAAGAAAGCTGTTTCAGTTCTGATTCACAGGTGTTAGTTGCTGTCTCCAGTTTCCTCCTTTATCTATTGTCCTCTTAATTGTTACTTTAAACAATTAGTTGAGCATTCATATGCTAACTAAGCAGGGTTTGGGCGTGAGAGCGTCCCACCACTTTTTAAATTCCACATGGAGGTCTGATGGACAGGGAGCAATAGCTTCAATGAACAAGAAAAAAAGGGGCAAGGTTCACTTTTTTTGGTGCATTACACACTTATAGACCCAGTAAATCTTATGGAAAGTCTTTATAAATGCCAGGAGACGTTAGCAGTTCATACACCTTCTTTCCTCTGCTATTCACGTATTGTGCTCCCACAGCCCCTTCACAGCAGACTCACAGCCATGCGCCTTCTCCGTCTGCAGGGATTGTCAGCGGTTTCGGTCTTGCCTCTTTCCACTACAAATATGTGGCAAAATTGAAGGAGGAAAGCAAATTTCATCTGGGGAAGGCAGGGACTGAGGAATCATAGCTAGCACGGGTGTCAGAGAAAAGCTGTGTGTGAGTGTATGAGGACAAGTGAATGCAGCAATTCTTCCCTTGAGCTACTTGTGTATACTGCCTTCGCAAAACACAGCCATGTGTCCTATAAAGCGTTGCTGTGTAAACAGGCAGTGTTGACCAGCTAAGAGTATAGAAACCAGCTGGAAGGAAATTTATTTTATTTTATTTTATTTTATTTTATTTTATTTTATTTTATTTTATTTTATTTTATTTTATTTATTTTATTTTATTTTATTTTATAATTCTTATTTTATTATTTTATTTTTTTATTTTATTTTATAAGTTAACAAATTGACATCCCTTTTGCTCATGGTATATGACAGCAGGTAATTCTGTTCAAATAGTGTATTTAAATTCCATTCATTTAATGTAAATAAATACAGTAATAATGAGAACATCTTCACAAAAGGCAAAACTGATGTCAAATTTGTGATTTTGTATGTAAACTTATAATATTGATACTTGAGCTTGATCAGCTTGACAGTCAGCATGACTCTTGTGACACTGACTGCCATCCTCAGCCAATGCCCAAAATAGTTAGAATTTTACTGGTTGAGGTGCTGCTTTATGAAGCAAAAAATCCTTAATGTTCTGTTCTGCTTCCAGGAAACTGTTGAACATATTTCCACAGACTGTTGATTTATTCATAGAATAAGGCAGCTAAGTTGAAGGATCATGTTTTAACCAGTTTTATGGTTATCTTTCTATGCCTGTCAAGGAGACATGCAGATACCATTAGGTGCTTTTTATTCCCTTTTCCACCCTCCTTCAAAACCAAAGGTTTCTGTCTGAGGCCGAGAGACTTGTTTCTCTTTATATTCTGTCCAAATAGCACTCACCCCATTGCCCAAGGCCCATGAAGTCAGGAATAATGGTGGCAAATGCTTCCCCCTCTGCTCACGAGGGGTGGTGGGACCGACTGATTTGCGGCTGACCTTGTCTCCTGTTCAGTCATGCTGAGCAAACAGAGAAGTTGGTTTTCTGATTCTAGCATAGTGCTGGGACTAACAAGATCTTGTATATATTTTTTCCTGTTAAAAAAGTATAAATAACCAGGTTTTCTTCCTCCTGACGTGAATCTGATATTCCTTTTGCATTTACTGGTCTCAGTTGAGTTGCTTTTGATTTACGCTGTGAATGAAACATTCAGATCTTCAATGTGTATTTATTCATATGTAAAGCTAAAAAAAATGAATAGCTTTAAAGATTAACAGAAAGAAATGTCTTTGAGGGATGGCCTCTAGTTTTGGCCAGGATAATGAGTCAGAGAAGTGGAAATGGGACCTTAACCCCCTGAATTCTGGCGAGGAGAATCCTTTGACAGATGCTGAGGCAAAAGCCCCAAGTATCCACCAGAGACGTCTCTCCTAAGCCTTGGTAAAAAGGTTATTCTGAGGACAGTGCCCGAGACACAGAATATGTTTGGGGATGCTACACTCAACATACTCCTTTGCTACACAGGATACAAGCACAGGTGTAATCTGGCACTGTAATTTATACCGGGCTGCTGTAATTCTACCAGCCCTTTACGCCTGTCCTTTTTGACAGTGCAGTGTCAAGAGATACCAGCTGCTAGACTCAAGAGGACAAAAGGGCAACCTCCTTATGGTTTTACCTCCACTCAGCCTGAACTTGCAAGCTGTACCTGCAGCCGAGCCAGCATTTACAAGATTCTGACATCAGAATTACTTATTTATGGGAACTGGGACACATTTGGGTAATGTGTCCATTTGTGAGATTTTCTACAAATGGGGCACTGATGGTCCATGTGTACAGTAGGCATTGGCACTCTTAACTATGCATTCAGATTGCCAACGTGGTTTGGTCCTGGGAAGAACTGGTGGATGAGGACCTCTATAGACAGATAGGAGCAGCCTCACATTCGCAAGCCGTGGTCCTCATGGGGGACTTCAACCACCTTGATATCTGTTGGAGGGACAACACAGCAAGGCATAAGCAATCCAGGATCTTCCTGGAATGCATTGATGATAACTTCCTCCTTCAAGTGATAGAGGAGCCAATGAGGAGAGGTGCCATGCTGAACCTTGTTCTCACCAACAAGGAGGGACTGGTGGGGAACATGAAGCTCAAAGGCAGCCTCGGCTGCAGTGACCATGAAATGGTGGAGTTCAAGGTGCTCAGGGCAGCAAGGAGGGCATACAGCAAGCTCACTACCCTGGACGTCAGCAGAGCAGACTTTGGCCTCTTCAGGGATCTGCTTGGTAGAGTACCTTGGGACAAAGTCCTGGAGGGAAGAGGGGCCAACCAGCAATTGTCTTCAATTGTTTTCAACAGCAATTGCTCTAGCCACACTGCCCAGGTCATAGAAGGCAAAGACAGGGACTGGGAGAATGAAGAACCAGCCACTGTAGGAGAAGATCAGGTTTCAGACCATCTAAGGAACCTGAACGAGCACAAGTCCATGGGACCTGATGAGATGCATCCACGGGTCCTGAGTGAGCTGGCAGATGAAGTTGCTAAGCCACTGTCCCTCATATCTGAGAAGTCGTGGCAGTCCAGTGAAGTTCCCACTGATTGGAAATGGGGAAACATAACCCTAATTTAAAAAAGAAATATCCAGGGAACTACAGGCTGTAGATCCGGCAGGATCATGGAACAGACACTCCTGGAAACTATGCTCAGGCACATGGAAAATAAGGAGGTGATCAGTGACAGACAACACGGCTTCACTAAGGGCAAATCATGTGTGACAAATCTGGTGGCCTTCTATGATGGGGTTACAGCATTGGTGGATAAGGGAAGAGCAACTGACATCATCTACCTGGACCTGTGCAAAGCATTCGACACTGTCCCGCACGACATCCTTGTCTCTAAATTGGAGAGACGTGGATTCGCTGGATGGAGCACTCAGTGGATAAGGAATTGTCTGGATGGTCACACTCAAAGAGTTTCGGTCAACGGCTCAATGTCCAAGTGGAGAACGGTGACAAGTGGTGTTCCTCAGGGGTCGGTACTGGGACTGGCACTGTTTAACATCTTTGTTGGTGACATGGACAGTGGGATCAAGTGCGCCCTCAGCAAGTTTGATGATGACACTAGGCTGTGTTGTGCAGTCGACACGCTGGAGGGACATTGACAGGCTTGAGGAGTAAGCCCTTCTCATGAAGTTCAACAAGGCGAAGTGCAAGGTCCTGTACATGGTTTGGGGCAATCCCAAGCACAACTGCAGGCTGGGTGGAGAATGGCTGAGAGCAACCCTTAGGAGAAGGACTCTGGGGTGTTGGTGGATGATAAGCTCAACATGACCCAGCAGACGTATCCTGGGCTGCATCAACAGAAGCGTGACCAGCAGGTGAAGGGAGGTGATTCTGCCCCTCTACTCCGCTCTGGTGAGACCCGACCTGGAGTACTACGTCCAGCTCTGGGGGCCCCAGTACAGGAGAGACATGGAACTGTTGGAGCGAGTCCAGAGGAGGGCCATGAAGCTGATCAGAGGGCTGGAGCACCTCTCCTATGAAGACAGGCTGAAAGAGTTGGGATTGTTCAGCCTGGAGAAGAGAAGACTCCAAGGACACCTTATAGCAGCCTTCCAGTACCTAAACAGGCCTACAGGAAAGCTGGAGAAGGACTGTTTACAAGGGCATGTAGTGATAGGACAAGGGGTAATGGGTTTAAGCTGAAGGAGGGGAGATTTAGATTAGGTATTAAGAAAAAATTCTTCACTGTGAGGGTGGTGAGGCACTGGAACAGGTTGCCCAGAGAAGTTGTGGATGCCCCTTCCCTGGAAGTGTTGAAGGCCAGGCTGGATGGGGCTTTGGGCAACCTGGTCTAGTGGAGGGTGTCCCTGTCCATGGCAGGGGGGTTGGAACTAGATGGGAGCAAAGAGGATAGACTCTAAAGTCATAAGTTTTCATCTAGTATAAGTGGATAATGGCAATGTATTACAGTCATGGACATAAAGGATGTGTTGGTATTAAAACTGACGGGAATTTCAATTTATAGGGGCAGGACTCAACCTGTGGTTCTTAAGCCAAGGAAAAGCATAGAAATTCTTGGGATGCCAGCAAAGATGTGTACATTCACTGAAAATATGTGATCATTTTCTCTTTGAGAAATACAAAGCTCTCATTTTAAACAACTTGTGTCTCATGAGATCTCTACTATGTACATTTGCGTTACTGACGCTGCAGAAACTGGAAGCTGTGAATACCAGAAGGTCACACAGGTTTGGAAAAGATTTGAAAAATCTGTGAAGGAGAAATCCACAAACACCTCTTAAACACACTGACACCACTTTTGGCTCACTAAGTCCACTGGTGAAATTGGAAGGACTATACTGGGAAGCTGTCATTCATATTTGCCCTATTTAATGCTCTTGCCCAGGCATTTGCTACTGGTTATTGTTGGAGACAGACTACAAGACAAGTGGCTTGAATTAGCCAAGCAGTTTTAAAATTTTTATTCAAATATGCATTTACCTTGGCCAGACACTCAACAAACTGTTTAGAAGGACAAAGGACTATATACCCAGGTTCAGATTTTCCATGACACAAACTGACCCAACACCACCGAAGGCTACTGAGATGCACAAATTTGCGCCTAAATATGAAAGTCTTGGATGATGCTCATTCAAATAGAGTGAGGTAGCTCAGTCTTTATGTCCTACTTAATCTACTGTCTCTACTCTTCATCAGCTCTTTTATACACTGTAAAACATTTTGAAAGTCATATTTTTAGATTAAGACACAAATCTCTTCACTGGAGGAGAACTAGGGCTCATGGAAGAAATCGAAATGGTTTGATAAGTACAATGATTATACTGGGTAGTTGGAAGAAAAACTGCACGTGGCTGGTGGCTAAGAAGTGGGACACCAGACAAAGTTACTGCAACGAAGTCAAAGACAGGAAGACAAACTACAAAACTGGCATAATAATAAATTTAAAGAAAAGCAGCTACATGTGATTAGCAAAATAGATGCTCAATGCTTTTCACCTTTAAAAAGAATACAATTAAATAGATCAGAAAGACTTTTATTATGTAGGTTCTACTTCCAAAAGTAAACACAGAACCTTAAACACAGCTAAAACTGTGCAAAATGACCTCTCATGATAAATAGAGCAGTTCTTCAACAATTTTCATTCCTTATTTTAGCTTCTTCCATTGACAGGAAGGTCACAGGACCTACTTCTAATACCTTTCATCCATCTTATGAAGGTGTAGCTTCATTGCCTGAACTGAAATAATTCTTGATTTATACTGACGGAGGAAATGAAAAGAATCAGAGCACAATCTGCTAACAGTCTTGAAGTTCTAACTGACAGGAGCTATCTATAAATCCCTCTGAGAAAATTATCTACATTTACCTGAATAAGCTCTCTTATGGATTTATTTAGTTTTTGTAATGCCATCTGTAAAATCCTTAAAACCACCAAAACACTGTAATAGCCCACCTCTACAATTTTATATATTCTTTCTCCCTGAAAGTCAAAGTGTCTAAATCTTTTGTCAAGATGGGTCTGAGAAATCTCCCAGCCTCAGAGAAACTTAAAAATCTTTTTTTTTTTAACCACAGTTCCTTCTGTATAGGCTTATTTTAGGCATCGGTACATGTTCGGCTATCTATAAAGGGAGTCAGTTCCCTTCATTATGCTGGAGTGTAGGCTGCTCATTCCAATACAGACTGAAAAAGTGAGACTTTCCCTGCACTAAATATAAAGCCAAAACAAAACTCTTCTTACAATTTGACAATTGTTGTGTGTATTTACTAACACAAACTGTGTTTAAATCTTTAAAAAGAAAAAAAAAAAAAAAAGAAAAAGATGGATTGGTTTCATTTAAAAGCAGTTAGCATTAAGATCCAGAGTATTAATAGGCACTCTGCTGACTTAACTTGTCACAACTTTACAGTGAACAGTGCCAGGAATAATCCTTATGGTATCTGCTAAAGTTTATAGATCACATTTAATCACAATTTTCCAGTGCATTTGTATATGCACAAGGAACAAGGCCTCCAGTTTGACCAATTTACATTCTACCCCATTGGAATTTTATATGCCTGGGGCTTGCAGAGCCTCTGAAATTTCTAAGCAGCCAGGGGAAAGTGGGAAGGATCTCAGGATACCACAGGGTGTGATCCAATCTGCTTGATACCTGCTTCCACCTTCACTCTGACTACAGGCAAAGTAGTATGAAATGTTAGACGTTTCCTTCCATTTGTGATATTGTTCAACTAGACATCATCTGAAGATGGAGCAAAATGGTCTGATAGACTTCAGCTTCCTACACAGCCATTAACAGTTAGTTGAAGCATTGGCTATAGCAAGTTTTAAGGCTTCTCTGGTAACTGATGTAGCATTCAAGTGTCTGCTCACAGAAATGAAGCTGAAAATACACATTTTAGGTGGGAGAGTGGTGCTTATCTTTCCAGAATGGATATTTCTGAACATGCACTGATGAGTGAAATGAAGTGCCTGTGAAGCTCTTGAGCTAAATACGAAGATATCCCAGTAATTTAAGAACCTACAGAACTAAGTATCCCAGGAAAGCTGAATGACTGGCTTGCTGCTGAAGATGTTAAATGTATTTGAGGTGTTTGAAGCCAAAACCAGAAGGGACTTAAGAGGACTGTAATCTCCTCAAAGATGTTACACTATTGTCCTATGTATGAAGTGAGGGAAACTGAGGATTATGACAGAAATTGGAACTGCTATTAAAAAAAAGCAGTTATCAATTTGTGATTCCTAGGACACACTTTTCTATCACTCAGCTGCTACTCAGGTTCCTTTCCCCATAGCCAGATAGTTTTTTAATGCAACACATGTAAATTAACAGAATCACAGAAATAAAAATTTAAATCCAGATCAGACATGAGCAAATGAAAATTCAGTCAAGTCAGTGAAACTACAGGCATTTGGTTCCAAAATGAATTTTCTTCTCTGTTAGCGCTACCAGAGGAGTGGGAAAGAGATAGAGTTGAACAGAACTGGACTTAGTTTAAACATAAATAGTAATGGTAACTTAATTTTATTTTCATGATCTTCCTCAATGTTCTCGATATTCCACAGACAAACTTTTATGATTTTGATTTCTAGCAAAACTGTGTGTCAAGACCTGTACTAAATATAATTATGAAATAAGAATATGTGCTTCACCTCTTACATTTACCACCTAAGTGTAAAAACATTTACAATCCCCTTTCCAACAAACGAGAAACATTGCAGTAGACATTTCAGAATTGCAGTGAAAAATAAACCAAATTTAAGTCCTATATCCAAAATCTCAGAGTTTGCATTTAACTGCCTTTTGGAAACGTTTTTAAAAGTCTTTACTATGTTTCCCCAGTGCATCTCCACCTGTTAATATTAACATCTACAGATCAGTAAAGCTCTACAGCTTTGGTAATAGTTGTCTAAAACTCTTGAGAGTAGACCTTATGCAAGTCATCTCAAAGGCACATTTACTGAAATAAATGCTTTTTAGCATAGTAGGGGCTGTGAAGTCAAGCTGTCAGAAACTTTCTCTTTTGCAAACTATTTCAAAAGGTAAAATCATCTTGTGGACTCTAATGAACAGCCTTAGACAGAACCCCATGAACATGCTGGTAGGGGGGAGATTGAGAGAAATATATTCTCTAAAGGAGGAAGTCTTTAATTATTAAATATTTTTCTTTCTCATTTATTTGATGCTGAAATTGCAGATTTTACTCAACCATTATCCCTCCAGTCATGTTCCAGCAAGTTTCCTGAAAGGTGGCTCTTTAGACAGCAATATCTTTGGCTTCAAGGAGGTATTTACTTGAAATATCTTGGTGAAATTCTTTTTTCAATAACAAAAGGGAAAAGGGAGGTTGCTCTGGATGATTTTTGTATAAGTATTCATATAAGTCTAGGGATTATGCTACATACCAAAACCATTCTACTCCCTTGAGGAAGATCTACATTCACAACATCAAGACTGAAAAATTCCAAAGCTCATCATGGACACTTGGTATCAACTGCACATCTATAAAAATACATGTGTCTCTATTTGACAAAAAATATATGAACATAATGTAAACAATACAATAAAAATCTTGTAAACAAATGTAGAGACTGACATTTTTTGACAAATCCTTACAATTTTATATCCGCATAGGTATATACAGATATATGTATATCTACAAGGATTTGTCAAAAAGGGGTATATAAATATATAAACATACATATTGAAATTTCTTATGATTGTATCATGTTATAAATCTCATGTTTACTCTTTCCCTTTAGACATTTCCTTATTGTAACTGATTGCATAAACACATCATTTGAAAAAGGAAGTGTCTCGTGACAGCTAGAAACAACAGAGAAAAGTTGTGAAAAACACTGGCACACTAAAAGCACAAACCAAAGGCAAAACAAAGACACTTAATGTATAGGTCCATTCTGTATTGGGTTTGCGTGGCAAGGTTTTGGTAGCGGGGAGCTACAGGGGTGGCTTCTGTGAGAAGCTGCTAGAAGCTTCCCCTGTGTCTGACAGAGCCAATGCCAGCCGGCTCCAAGATGGATCCGCCGTTGGCCAAGGCTGAGCCAATCAGTGATGGTGGTAGCGCCTCTGGGATAATGTAGTTAAGAAGGGGAAAAAAACTGCACAACTGCAGCCAGAGAGAGGAGTGAGAATATGTGAGAGGAACAACCCTGCAGACACCAAGGTCAGTGCAGAAGGAGGGGCAGGAGGTGCTCCAGGCGCCGGAGCAGAGATTCCCCTGCAGCCCCTGGAGAAGACCATGGTGAGGCAGGCTGTCCCCCTGCAGCCTGTGGAGGATGGAGGCTGATGGTGGAGCAGATATCCACCTGCAGCCCATGGAGGGAGGATGAGGGGGTGTAGAGATTCCACCTGCAGCCCATGGAGGACCCCACACCGGAGCAGGTGGATGCCTGAAGGAGGCTGTGACCCCATGGGGGACCCACGCTGGAGCAGTCTGTTCCTGAAAGACTGCACGCCGTGGAAGGGACCCCACGCTGGAGCAGGGGAGAAGTATGAGGAGTCCTCCCCCTGAGGAGGAAGGAGCAGCAGAGCCAACATGTGATGAACTGACCACAACCCCCATTCCCTGTCCCCCTGTGCCGCTGGTGGGGAGGAGGGAGAGGATTCGGGGGTAAAATTGAGCCTGGGAAGAAGGGAGGGGTGGAGGGAAGATGTTTTAAGATTTGTTTGTTATTTTCTTATTACCCTAATCTGATTTGATTGGTAATAAATTAAATTAATTTTTCCCAAGTTGAGTCTGTTTTGCCCGTGACAGTAATTGGTGAGTGATCTCCCCCTGTCCTTATCTCGACCCACGAGCCTTTCATTATATTTTCTCTCCCCTGTCCAGGTGAGGAGGGCAGTGACAGACCAGCTTTGGGGGGCACCTGGCCTCCAGCCACCTTCACCAGAAACACAAGGGGCCCTCCTGTTCCTGCAGATAGCTTGTATCTGACCTTTGGGTGCTCTTGAGGAGCAACTGCCATGTAGATTTGCAGCTCCCCAGGCAGAGGAAGGAAGGGAACCTGTCTCCTGATGTCCACGGAGTTTTCAAGCCAGCAGGATGTAGTGAAAAGGAGAATTAGTGTCACTAATACCTTACATGGAGCTTAGCGTTACAACTGTGTGTTTTAACATGTTCCAATAAGGTTTAATTTTGAAAAGGTGCCTGAAAGATGACTAAGTCTTTAAATTAGAAACATATTTTAGATATGAAATAGGCTCCAAGCTGCTCCACACTATCTAGACTGAGAAACTGTAAGAAATTTTAAGGTTAAGAACTGAGGTACCTGTGAAGTCAGGCAACTCTTTTTTAGTATTTTCAGGACGTGGGTAACTTTGGACTTGGGTGTCTGTCTTCTACCTAAGTTTCACTTTTCAATTGTTGTTTACAATTACAAAAGGCTTTGGAAAACTCACTGTTGAACAGGCTAAACAGTAACAGTGGACTTTAAGTAGAGTCTAATACTAACAGAGATTTCACCCTGATATATTTGGGATTTAACCTTTATGGCACTACCTAAACACAGAAATGATTGTAATAAGAAGTACATGTCATTTAGATCCAGAAAAAAAATCTAGTGCACTCAACCAGAGGTTTTTTCCCAGACCTTTGAGCTTGGCTCAGACATTGAGGCAGTGGGAAGGGGCTGGCTGTTTGTTGGGGGACTGGTGCTACTGGATGGGGCTGGGGTTCCCAAAACCCTCATCGAGACCTTACAGCTACCAGGACACACAGCCTCAAGTTTAATTAGTGAGGCCTCTGCTTTTGGTGGGATAACTTATCATTTTGCTCCAGCAATTCTGAAGTTGACTTAAAAAATTAAAAGTCAGTATGAACAGATTAAATGTCACTGTTTTATTTTCCTATGATTTCTTTGGGAAAACATGTCATATAAAAATAAAAGAGATCCATAAAAGGGGGATATGTTGAAATTCCTTATGGAATCCACATTTAATCCTGGGGTTTAGAGGATTTATAGAAGAATGCTAACTCCACAGGGAAGTGGATGGTCTGGGCTTTCCTCCATGCTTTGCCAACTCCTGTACCATGTAAGTAGAGCACCACATCACAGCTGTATTTTCGTACAGTCCAGGCACTTAGTGCTCACACTAGGCTCTTGCTGGCCAGCATGTTTTGCTCTTGTTTTGAAAAGCAAACCATCAGTTTCTGGTCCTCTGCTTCATCAAACTTAAACAAATGTGGTATATTTTTCTATAGAACAATATTTTTATTTTCACAGACTGCTGAAAATGAAAAGGTGTATTGATTGCTCCTAGAGGTGATTGTTTATTGTAGCTAACTACAGCAATATTAACACTTGATTTTTTTTTCCATCAGATTAAAAAAAAAAAAAAGAGATATTAAATAAAATAAGGTCATGCCATTTCAAAATCTATTTTGTTCACATTTCCTTTCTTGACTTCATTTTTTATTCTCTTCAGTACCTTGTTATCTATATTGCAGCTACCATTTGATACAATTTTGAGGTCAAATTCAGTCTCATGTTTTATGTAAGGAAATATTTCTTCACTGAAAGGGTTATCAAGCACTGGAACAGGCTGCCCAGGGGAGTGGTTGAGTCACCATCCCTGGAGGTGTTTAAAAAACATGTAGATATGGTGCTTAGAGACATGGTTTAGTGGTGGACTTAGCAGTGCTGGGTTAATGGTTGGACTTGATGATCTTAAACAATCTAAACAATTCTGTGATTCTACATAGGTCCAAGACACTACCATGAGGGAAACAGGAGTCCCATTCTAGTCCTTGTCCCACATCACCCACAAAACTAAAACTTCAGACAATTTTGTAATTCAAAGAGTAATAATATGTGGGAATGGGGACTCAGGAATGTGCCAGATATTTTGCATGATCTGAGTCATGTATCTTGCTCATTTGTATTTAATCAATATGGTCTTCGTCTTGGGGAGGGGAGGTAAATCTGTCTAGGAAGATATATAAGGCCCATGTGAATGCAGACAGAACACAACACCACTTTATAGGCATACATCCCTCTCCTCCCGTCCTCCTAATGTCTGATTTATGTACATTTTACATAACAGTAATAGCAGACAGGATACAATTTTATGGTTTAAAAAAACCCCAAACAACAAACAAACAACTCCCCGCCCCAAAAAAAAAAACCCAAAAAACAACACTGTTTTGTTAGTTCATATTCTTTCTGCTCTAATCCCTGCTGAATTCTGTCAGCAGACATAAACCTAGCTGAACAAGGTTTGACCCAAAATGTGGAAATAATAGCCCCATAAGATGATAGATACATGGTTTAATCAATCATTGTAAACATGAAATTTCACCTTACTGCAATAACCATTTTCCCATATAATCCAACCTTTCACTAAGGCAGTAAAAAGCTTTTTTCCAGGTCTCAGGTGGTGGTGGCACTCCATGAAAAGCCTTAATTTGTGCACTGAACCACAAAATGGAGGTTCTGACCTCTTGTTAGTTGCAATCCTACACTGAGTGTATAACACGGTTTGAACTGAGAATCTCATTGCAGCAATCCTCCTAGGTTCACATTAGTTCAATACAACTGAAAGTTGTGGCACTCGGCTGTCAACACTCAATAACCAACTGCAAATCAACTGCGACTTTCTAGCAGTAAGAAATTAAATCTTCGAAACAAAAATCAAGAAGCCTGAGAATGTCATTATGATTCATAGGCAAATTTTTACTACAAACTAAACACTATAACATGAAGAAATTAAATACAAGATATCTAACTATTAAATTTGTCTTCAGTTAATTGCGATGACTCATCTACGAAGATTAAATGATTTTTATTGCCAATTAATACAGTAATGAATTGCTCTGTCAATTAACCAGAACCAGGGGAAAACATTATCTAAAAATGTAATAGTTTGAGCATCCTTAAACCTCATAAGTAGGTTTCAATGCACCTAAAGTGACTTGTGAATTTACAGCAGGACCGATCAAATTATTCCCACAGGGAATTCGCCTGTGTAAGCTCTTTGCTGGTTTGGATCTCAACTCCCAATAAAACTAAGGAGTTTGGGCTCTTAAGTGATGAAGAATTAGTTCTAGAAAGGGATTATAACACTGAACTCCCATTGTAGGGTGTCGAAGATCCTCAAAGCCCTTGATAAACAGACACCTGCCCTTGGTCTAGGTGTAGAGCACTAAAACCCGGGGTAAAGGCATTAATTAGCAGGCGGTGAAGCGTGTCTGCCTGTTCCCCCTGCTCTTATGAATATTTATATAAAGGTTTTATGGTATGGGGAAAAATTTCAATAGGCTGGATTCAGAGTGTCTTCTGTGAATATTCTTTGGGCAAGTAATTAGGACGCTTTGTACTAGAGCCATTTAGACACTTCTGCCATTGTGCTAGGGAGGAAGCCTGCTTTACACATCACGCTGAGCAATGCAGGGCTATGAATAGGGGATGGCCTGGAAGTTTACATATAGACTGAGAAGAAGTTCTCCCACTGCCTGTTTTCTTATAAATGCTTCCAATTAAGTGTGCAGGCCCAAAGAGGCAAAATGAACACGGTGCTAAAACTCACTTCTGCGAGTGAGCAAGGAGGGTATAAACTTCTAGGGTCTGGAGAACATCTTGGGGAAGATAAAACTGCTGAGAGAAGAGGAACATACAGCTGACTCTATACCAAAACAAACTCTGAGCCCAAATAATATAAATATATATTAATATGGCTATACCACAGAGTCCAGCAAAGAAAAGCAAATTGAATTCCTAAGGGGTAGCAGGATGAAACAATCAGCGCAATGTAACAAACCAGTAAGATTTCAATTACCGTATGTAAAATGGCCAAATGGCCCAAAAGGACAAAGCTTAGAGAAATATGCAGGTGCAAATCTGAAAAGTAGCTCTTGAACACAAACCAGCAGAGGCCTTTCTTGAGAAACTCATATAATGTGCACAGCATAGTGCCAGGTCACATAGCGACCGCAGATGAGCCACTAAAGAGTGACGACTGCCATATAATTTGAATTGACATTCAAGGCCCAGCAAGGGTGTCAAATTAGTACATTGACACCAACCTCTAGTAAATAAAATGCATGAGCTTTTTCAAAGATCCTCAGAATAAAAAAATTTCCAGTTTTGATAGCAATGCCACTTTTTAGAAGTCTTAAAAATATCTACTAATTTTCCAGAAATGGATACAGTTGGTTAAATTAAAAGATTCAAGAGGATATGCCAAAATGTTGCAATGCCCTGATGTTTCAGTTATTTAGCTTGGATAGGGTGATAGTTTCAAGGAAGTTCAGAGAGCTGTAACAAGCAAGGTAAATATGTAACACCATCAAATGATATGCAGCTTTGATAGATGTAGCAGCAAAAATAATTGAAAAACACCAGTATTGAGAAATACTAAACTACTTTTACTTTGTTGGGAAAGAAGTGACCAGGGCATCTCTGGACAGCTAAATCAAGTTCTTCATTCAGTGTATAGCTGGAGTCCAAGCAGAAATTTGGAAATATGTCAGAAATTATGAAGAAAGAACATTATTGCCCCTTAACACAAATCATCAGTGTGGCTTCATCTGGAAAAATGCATTCTGTGCTGCTCTTGCCTTCTCAAAAACATTTAAGCACAGTAACATTGGTGAGAGGGTACACTGATAAAAGTGACTATGGAAAAGTTCCAAACAAAGGGAGATGGAAAAGGTTAAGACTGCTTATTTTGGGAAGAAAACAAATACAAAGAATAATGAATGTTGCTGAGATGAAGACTGGGAACTTTTGTTCTCCTTCTCTCTAGAAGAATAAGAACACCTGGGGGGCATTAATGAGAAGGCTGAAAGTAAGAAAAGCAGTGAAAGGATACACTTTTTTCACATCCAGGCAATTATCACTGCAGGAAACCGCTGAGGCTAACAGCTAAATGAAGTTCAAAATAGCTATAAAGATATCAAGCCTATTTGGAGTTATCACAATACATTTAGAGAGGCACCTAGCATAGATGAGATGTGTGAGAAAAGACTGGGGAAGCATCTCACTTCTACCTACTGGGGGATTTCATGCCTGTTTTTCTGAAGCATCTGCAGTGGTCTCTGTCAGAGAATGGTGAATTCAGGTATGACCCAATATGGCTTTCTCTGCTATTTGCATACTACACATGAATGATCCACAGCATTTGAAACAGTGGTAGTACTTGTCCTAGATGAAATGCAGCTACTGTTAAAACTTAAAATAAACATAACTTATTGTTCTGTAACAGCCAATCTACTTGCATCCAGGTAAGCAACAAAGTTAACTTTGAGAAGTCGGCTGGAGCAAGTACTATGACTGACTCTTCCCTTGCTTAGATTTGAGGGAATGTGTCCCTAGATGCTTTTAGCAATGTCTCCCTTAACAGTCTGAAATTCCATCAGGGACAGCAAAACATGACTGCAAATTGATATACGTAACAAATGGAAAAATCTCAGATCCATCAGTTGCAGCTTCCTTACAGAACTGCAGATTATGTGACGCATGTGTTGCAATATCCACCATATTCAAAGAGCAAATGCTGGTTTTAGACAATACTGGCTTTCACTCCCCTTATAAGAGAACAGGACAGAGGAGATTTTGGCCTAACCAATGCTACAGAGTACACCTAAAAATTCGTGGGCAATGGTATTTTCAAATGGCACAATTCCGTGATTCTGCAGTGTATAGTTCATTCTCAAACCCTTATTCCTCTGAAAAGACTTATTTAGGTGAATACTGCTATTTTGATATCCCCTCCCCCCCCGGCACTTTCTAGACATTCTGCTTTAGCTAATTGTGTTTAACCTGGAAAACCAGAAGAATAGCCTGATCTGGCCATTGACCCATATGCCTCCTGTAAAGGCAAGAGATACTCCTAAACAGTAGACTCCTGTCTATTGTCTCCTGTCTATTTTTGCTGCAACTTATGAGAAAATCCTTGCTGCTATTGTCTGTTCCCATGGAGAAAGACAATTTAAATGTCCAGTAAAAATGCCAGCCATTACAGTACTTACCTAACTGTTCTTCCTCTGTCTTGATGAGATGATGTTGTTGCTTACACTGTCATCATCCATCAATGGTCTTTTCCCTTATGTCTTGACTAGTTACCATGTTTCCCATTATAGTTTTAATGTCCAAACTTCTCCACTGGTGAACATGCACAGGGCACAGTAGCTCTTACGAAAATAATTCCGGGAACTTACAGCTCTTAAATTGGATTAGGGGCAAGTACCAGCTGTTCTTGCTGTGTTAATTCAGAGCTCAGCATTGAAAGACCTGCCTCTTCCCACTGGAAAGCTGCTGGGTAATGCCATTTTCAAGGAAGGCCAGGAAATGTAGTTACAGTGCTCTCAAAATGCAGTTTCACACAGCAGTACAGCAAATTCATTTGGCTAACACTGGTATAAAATGTTCAGGTAGCACTAGACAGATACTGTAAAAAAACTTACATAATTATAGACACTGAACTTTTTATTTCATCACATTAATTGTATTTATTATTTTTAACCTCGTCGTCCTCAACATCATCAAAAGCAAGCCATCCCTAATATAAGTCTACCATTAAACTGTGGAAATATCCTGTAGCAAATTAATTAAGATATGGAGCAGAAGGATCTTTTACTTTCACTAGCTGAAACAGATGAAGCTGAGACAGGTATTATTTAATCTTGCAAATTAAATCTCTGCTCAATAGCCAAATAAACAGAGGTTGCCTAATGTTACTCTTCCTTGTATTGTAATTTAATTTAAATGCAGGAGAAAAACCCAAATGAGGCTGCTATGTACAATTTCTTCTGGTAAAGGTAAAGGGGAATATAGTCTCAATCACTTTCTTCTTACCAGGGCAGCTGTACCACGTCTTACGGCTGAGGAAAAGCAACATGAGATGGGGGACTGGACCTGAATTCTTGTTGTGTCCTATGACAGTTGATAGAAGGCTCTGAATCACCACATTTGCTCAAGCCCACCTATGTCTTGCCTCTCAGGTGTGTTGGCCACCCCTGCTCAGGCAGGACTCCCCCCGCAGCCGGGAAGGCAGTGAGGATGGGTGCTGCTGCGTTTCCAGTCCTAAGGAAGCACCGCATGAATTCACTCAGCTCCCAGCAGCAGAAGGCAGGTAATGAGCCAGGACAACTATGGCATTTTCATGCTTCTAGTTGCCCAAGTAGAGGCTGTAAATAACTGCAGGATTTTTTAATTTTCTTTATTTCAGGTATGTATCCATTCTTCAGCTAACTTAAATTTTTATGCCCCTTTACAGATAAATGATGTATTTTGACTGTAGCAGGTGACCAGCATTAAGCTCTTTCAAAGAGAAACCCTTAAAAAAAATATGTCCAGATTTGATTAAGTTGACTATCTGAATTCAAAGCATGTCTTGACTGCTTTCCATGAAAACAACTGATCCTTTTCATGGGTTAATGCCATTGTAACTTCCTCTACACGTTGAACAGATTACCATGGACACAAATTCAGACTCCTTCCATTCACACAAGGTCCCTAGAAATTTACATAAGTCTGCAGAGAAAACAGGCAGCCAAGCTTTCACTGGCATGAATATTGTGATGAAATTTTCCAACAATACATACTTTTGTCTCATAAAATAGAGTTTACAGTAAAAACCCCTGCAAATTAGTTAAACAGTAGAAAAAAAATATTTTAGGTAGTTGTTTAAAATGGTCTTTTAAAATAAATAATCACTATCCAAGTACCTTAAGTTAACTTGCTGCAAAATCAAAAGTCTGGCAATATCCCACATACAATAAAAAATATTTCTTTGCCATAATAGTGAGCTTTTTTATGTCAAAAATATTACTCTGCAAGTCACAGCAGTTACACATACACCGCCCCCCACCCCCCACCCTCCCAAAATATAATACCTTCAATTGACCGATAAGGTGTCCTCAATGCAGTTTGGCTTTGCTGCCCTTTTTAAAAATGACAGCCATTTTTACCATAACCAGACTCTTTTAAACGTAAGAATAATATTTTCCCCTTCAGACTCATTCTTATAAATTTTGTTTTAAAAAAAAAATCACTGAAATCAGTTTTGGTCCAGAAGACATCACTGTAATTTTGCATTCAAGGACTTTGAATGAAGAGAGGCCAGGACAGGGCCTCTCAGATATTGGATTTATAGCAACTATGTTTATATATAATTATTAGGAATTAATTTTAAAAAAGAACTTGGGAGATCCCAGATTTCCAAATTCAAATGGAATATTTGATATTCTACTAGATATTCTGCAACCAAATGACATGAATTCTTTTTAAAATGTTTCCCTGTAAAGCAGCAATACACCTGCTCTTAGGAAATACCTCTTGAGCAGAAAATGAGATCTTTCTGAGGAATCTGGATCCATCCTGCTAGGCTAACCTTTTAGTGAATGGTATGTTACAGGATGAAGAAAGGTCAGTGTCTTACTTGAATAGTCTCTTAATCCAAAGGCACCGAGGGATGCACATCCTGTCCTGAATGCTTCAGCTTATATTTCTGATTTTATTGACATCTAATCTTTAGTCTTCCACCTTTCTCAGCTCATTTAGGACTAACTGACATTGTGCATTCCCTCCACAAAACTCTCCCTGTGCTGGCTTCCAAACCTTTCTCAGCAGTTTCTGCACCTGCAAAACCCTTCCTGCTACTCTGTTGCGTACATGCTGAAGGAATTTCCAATAATGAAATATATATTTGGGGTTTTTCTAACAGAATCACATGGAGGTTTTAAGTTAACCAACATTTTCATAGTAAAGCCCTTTCCATCTAACAAAACTCATGTTTTTTAATGAAAGGAACTCTATTTTTTTCTTTATCTGGAGTCTATTTTTACAGCCTATGAAGATAATTACAAATTGAACACATTTCTCTTTTATATTTAAGGATGAAAATTTTACAGAGTTCAGAATTAATTGCTAGTTTCTCTGACAAGATGTGAATTATTTTTAAGTCAGACTACCATGTCACAATCCTAATTACAAAGCTCGTTCTTGTCTACCTTACGCACCCAAGCCTCTCTGTGAGAAACTGTAGCTCCATTAAAGGAACAGGAAGTTTTACCACTGATTTTGCCGAGACCATTAAGCACAGGTATGATCTGAGAGTACAAAAAACTCATAACGTTATCTAAAATGTCCTCAATTCAAATAGCTTGGAACACAATTTCCACAAATGAACTGGAAGAAACTTTTCCCTTACCCTAGTCTCCTTTAAAGCAAAGCACTCCTTAAGCTTTAAATTATCCGCTCATCCAAATACAAGGTTTAACAATTATTATTTCCAAACAATAAAATACATTTCTTGGCAAAAGAAAATAGAGAATTTACTAAGAGGCATTGGTTATTTTAGGTAATTTTTTAATCATTTATTCTGTGTGTACGAGAATTCTAGTAAGTAAAAATCCTTAAGCTGACATCAATAATCATGCATGCATATATGTAGTGACCTCTGCCGGGGACTTCAGGGCTAATCTTGAGACTGTACCTTATAGTCTGCTCTTAAAATAAATCTAGGAAGAAATCCAGCATCCTGACACTCATCTGAAAAAAGACACGAATCTTGAGTTTCTAAGTGATCTTTGCCCACGGGCGTGCACAGAGTAATGATAGTTGGGAGAAGAAACTGGAAAAATCTCTCTTTAGTCCACAAATATCTATCACTAACAAGAAATATATTTCATATATCCACATAGCTTTCTGCAATTCAGCTTTCAATAGTTCACACAATAGTCTCAGGTACTCCATATCATTAACTTGGTACTTCAGTTTTACCATCAGCTTCAAGGGACTTTCATCAAAATAAGTCTCTCCATAAAAAGGAAAAAGCTTTGCTGTGAACAAGCAATACATAAATTATATACTGTGTCACTTATGGGAAATGTAAATTTTCCAAGCTACAAGCATTGATTATTTGAAGTTATATATAATTTATGATGAAAAGTACTGCTTCTTTCCAAACTACAGGCTTCTGCACAAATATACCAAAGCAAAATAAGAGAAGAAAATGAGAAATCAAACTTTTTTTTTTTTTTTCTTCACTCTTAGAGAATGACACATGGAAGTAAGCAGGTAGTAAAGGCTGTCTTTGGAGAAGGAGTAAGGCATACCTATTGTTGGTGTGCTGGCTACGATCTGTGTGAATGGTGTCTTTTGAAAGTTCTCATGAGGCATATATTACAGGTAATTGAATTCAACGAGAAATAGATAACTGTATCAAAGTCTACATTAGAAAAGAAAAGTTCTAATCTTCATCCCAAAGGGAAAGATATTTGGTCCTTGAATGGTTAGAATATATGGATCAGCATTAACTCCCCCCTCTCTCGCACTCTGAGGCACAATAGCGGAAAGGACCTATGTCAGCATGAATCTCCTAGGCATCTTACACATGAGGTTGGAAAGAAAAAACTAATAAAGGTCTAACCTTCTACTGCAAATTCCAAGTTTCACATAAATGTATCCTGGCTTTCATTAGGAGAGTGTAGCATTAGGAATGGCTTTTCATAAATACCTGAACTTCTTCACTTTTGAGGTCAAAGTGCAGAAGACCACAGACTGAGTTTCTGGCCTTTTTTATATCTTTATTGGTAAAACTTACTCCTGGGCTGAAGATCAAAATTAAGTCATCACACCTTTACAAAACAGGACATAAATGTTTCATCTCTCTTTCCAGAAGAAAGGGAATCAAAACTATAGAGTGTATGTGGAGCTTAAAGTATAAATGAAAATAGAGCTTTTGGAAAAATGGAAAAAAAAAAAAAAAAGGCTTCTGGAAGAAGTTCTTTGTTAATCCAGAATGGGACCTAAACCTTCACTCTGCTAGTTTTCATCTAATTTTTGCTAACTTTAAGTTGTCCATTTAACCTTCCTGCCAGTCATCATTCCATATGCATTTCTTTCTAGATTTCTAGTGTTTTAATTGCTGTATTTAATCTGTTTTCATACAACTTATCATGCAATGGCCAACCTGGTGGGCAGGGTCCATAACTTCATCTGCTGCCAGGACAGGCTCATGGGTCACTGAAGAATCAATACAGGCAATGGCTGAAAGATGGTTGCAGTCCTCAAAGCAGTCAGATCCTTTTTCCTAGGGTCATCTTGGGAGCAGACCAGGAGTTTGTTAATGGCCAAATTAATTGCTCTGGTTTGCTCTCGGTGGCTATCTCTATCCCAGCGTAGGCAGGCACCTATTTGTGTGCATGCATGGCGTCAGGCGAGCGCAATAAGCTCAGCGTGATAGGAGTAAGCTTCTCAGCCCTGGTAAAAATGACAGCTAAGGGCAGGCTGTTGCCATCAAATTAACTCCCCAGGGAAAGCAAACTGCCAGCAATGGGCTGAATGATGGATGAATTGTTCTCTGAGGCTGCATATAACACACGGATCATGGCTTGAACATTCCCTTTTTCTTGTATCAAATTGAAGCTCCCCTTTTCACCTATACATTTGTGCCTCAGCCCACATCTCAGATTTGATTTACTCATCATTATCTTCCTAGTCCCCACGGTTTCATTTGGATTTCATAATTTACCTTTATCTTTATGGTTGTCTTTTCTCAGCATACTCCTCTTATACTGCTGATTCATAGGCTGAGCCCTGTCATCATCAGCAAAGCAAACTCCTTCATATCTAAACTACTTCTTTATTAATTGTCACACACTTACTTTCTCAAGGCCTGTCATTATTAATTTTGTCATAATTAGATTAAGGGTGAAGGAAGATCTTATCTACACTGCGTGCCAGGTAAGTGCAAACTAACACTTTAATATGACTGGGTTTTTTTGAGTAAATGGAAATTCTATCAGTATTAATTCTGCCTACTGTGAAGGTATGCAATGAAAGAGAGATTAGAGCATTAATATAGAGAAATCATGTTCTATATTCTCTGTCTAGTGCATGTGTGCTAGTTTGATGTCAACTAATTGCTAAATCAAGCAGTGACGAAAGGGTTGCATTTTAATTTATCCAGCAATGCGTCGGTTATTGCCAAATGAATGGGCTCACTGCTCTTATACTGGCAAAGTACTAGGTTTTTTGTGCTAGGATTAAGTTTTATTCATTCTCTCAAATGTATCTGGTCTCTTACAAACTCTGTATTAGCACTGGAAGGAAAGGAGATGGAAGAACATTACTGTAGGAAAAAAAGGTTCTGTTAGTTTTATTGGTATCTTAACTTCTACTTTTATCTTTATAGCGCTTGCGATGCTACTTTGGTGTATAGTGAATAAAGGTGGTTCTTATTCAAGCACTGAATACTCCACATTTTTGGCCATGTTTTGGATACTTTCCTACATTGAACACAGCAGATGCTCATGTATACTTGGAACCAAGGTTCTTCTTCAAATTGAGTTTGCTATACAGCCATTTGCATTAGCAGTTAACTTTTTCTGATTTCTTTCTGAGCATCTGAGTCACTTAAATCCAAGAGTAGCTCTTGGATACTAGTTCCTACCCTAATATTAGCTTTATAAATAAATTACAAATTTATTTCTTGTGTAATATATGTCAGGAAACTGTAATGCTTAATAGATGTACACCAAAAATTTTATGGACACAGTTTAGAATTGAGTAGAAGGATTTATTTTGATCAGGATTTACACTAATATGTCTTTTTTCCTGCTAATATCATGTTAGATTTACTTATTTATCTATCTATTTATTTATTTATTTCCATATACAATTACAGCTTTTGATTTCCTTCCCCCCCCCCCCGCCCCCGGAAACTAGGATATTCATCACAACCATCATCGAATTCTGGCTTGGAGGAAAAAAGAACAAAGATATTCCCTTTAGAGCTGCAAGCAGCACATCAATTTTATTTTCTAGAGTGAATGCAACCCAGTCAAGCACATGTTTCTTCATGACTAGAGCCTTGGGTGGATTCTTAAAATAGCACTCATTATAGATATTGCATCAAAAAGAATGGGAGTTGTTTTCTCCAATTAAAATAATTGTGA
Organism: Balearica regulorum gibbericeps; assembly: GCF_011004875.1. Taxonomy (NCBI): domain Eukaryota; kingdom Metazoa; phylum Chordata; class Aves; order Gruiformes; family Gruidae; genus Balearica; species Balearica regulorum. The sequence continues at coordinate 25,675,306 of NC_046184.1, forward strand.
AATTTAGCTGAAACTTATTTCCAAATATTGCCTCCCTGAAAAAGATCTTAAGTTTATATAACTTACATGCTGCGCCAGCCTGTCCACTTCCCCTTGCAGGCTTAAACTCTTCCCAGCCACAGTCTTGACAAGTCCAAGTTTTTAACTCCTCTTCAAACGTTCCCCCCAAAAAACAGTTATTACCAAAGGTCTATACATTTTGGTGCAAACCAGCACAGTCCCTGTTTGATCTATAATGCACAATTATCTTCTGTCCACAGACGTACCAGCATGCCATGCTCGGAGGCAGTGAGTTTTATCATTAAATCTTGGTTTTGCATAATGTGCAAGGAGGCAGCATTAAGTCTGGATACATTCATTACAAATGAAATGTACCATTCCAACCAAATTACCTTTCAGCCTAAGAATACGCATTTCTGTTTAGAAAACAATAAAGCTCCTTGGGATTTTTTAGGTTACAGTGGTCATTATGGCCTGAATATCACTGTCAGCACTCACATATTAACAACTATTATTATGATTTATTTGTAATACTGTCAGAACATCCACAGAACTCTAGCTGCATTGGGACTGCATATTGTATAAACAGAATTTAAATGATAATCGCAGATATGGATGCTTGCCACAGGCGGCGAGTGACAATTACCCAGAATCTGCTTTGCAGGACGCCCTCCTCCACTGTCAGACAAGAACTCTCCGTGCCTGTAGAAGAATGGGATTTTCTGAAGGGGAATCTGGGTCACATCCACGTGTGTGGCCCAGGAAGAGAAGGAGGGGAAGGGGAGTGCATAAGGTCCCCTATGAGCAGAAGATGTGAGGAGGGGTCGTGGATCACCCATAGACCAGAGGCCAAGGCAGTGTGGAAGTGCAGGTAAGGGGGCAGGGGGTGGTCTCTTACTTCCCCAAACCCATCACTGCTCTTCTTGTTGTGTCACTTAACTTCTCCTTGCAAGTGTCAACACGTGTTTTCTATAATTCGTTCATTATGTATTTGCTAGAAGTATTGCATACCTACGTACCTTTAGAAATCGCTGTTGTGGTGATGCCAAGAAAGTTACATAAACAATTCCTGTTAAAAGCAAGTATATAAACATTTCTCATCTCTTGCTCTGACTATTTTTAATCTGTTCTGATGAATGAATATCTCATAAAATGCTCTGCAATACACTCCACCTGGCTGCATTTTTAAAAAAAAGAAATTGGTAGCATTACCCTCTTCATTTTCCCCACTGTGTGGAAGCAAGTCGTTAAAACCAAATGAGATTGAAAGCTTGGCGTTCAGTCACTTCATTTCTCTCTGGATTTGGTGATGCGATGCCTGTGAAAGTCACAGCAGGAGTAATTTAACTCCCTTCCCCAGTCTCCTCTTCTAGTAGTTACAAACAGTGAGTAGTTGCAGACTGCAGCAACACCATACTTAAAAAACATGAGATAAACAGAAGCTGCACAAGTGCCAAGTGTGTCTCATCTGTAAACTTTCTCCTTCCTTCCTCCCTTCCTTCTTCATCCCCTCTTTGCTCTTTCTGCCCTTCCCTTTGCTTTTTTTTCCCCCTCCATTTTGTGTCTCTTCATTTCTCTGTTGGATTTCTACAAACTTTGGAATAAGGATTCTGGAAACTACCATTAACACCTTTCTTCTTGTCAATAGGGCTCACCACTTTTTTTTTTTTTTCTTTTTTTTTCCCCCTGTAAGTCATCATTTACTAGAAGACAACAGAAATCTGGAACGATCCTTTTACTCATTTTTAACATATGCTATTTTTTAAGCACAGAGTAAAAAGAAAGGTAGGTTTTTATCCACTGCTCACTTGTGCAATTTAAAGATTTTGTCCATGTCAGTATTTGTCCTTATGGTCACAACTTAAAAGTCAACATTTACTTCTGAATTACGAGTAAAGGACACAGAGCATTGCCCACCTGAAGCCAGAATTAGAGAAAACAGTTACCTGTTGTGGTAACTTGCAATGTGTGTTGCAAGACGCCATAGAACTGAGATGGCAGCTAATGGAAAACATCTGCCACCAGCCCCCAGCACTAGCCCCATGCTCACATACCCACCTTCATAGCATGAAGAAGAATGACACAGGGTAGTATTATTATTATTGTTGTTGTTGTTGTTGCTGCCGCTGCTGCTGTTATCCTCAAACATGACATGCAGACCCATGCTGTACTGACTGCTACACATGAGGAAACCCTAATTTTTTAGGATATTATGACTGTCCTACCACACTTCTAGCTATACACAGCATATAAACATTAAATTACTGCAATTAGATAAAATAACATCAGTGGTATCCCTATTCAGTATAACTGTTCCTTTTGTGAGATGTTAGAGCTTTGTTTTATACAGCACACACCTATCAGATTTTGCCACATTTCTCTGTGCTGAATTTCAGGCTGGGACTACGAGGTAACAGGCCTTGTTGCAGTCCATGGTTTCTGGTATTGTTGGGTCACGAAGGGTAAGAATTTCCACTTAGGAATGTGATCAGAGAGGATCCACCATAGGATAAATGTTCAGACCAGCTGTTTTGACCCAAGTTGTCAGGTGTAAATGTACGTGCAGTCTCACTTAACACCATTAGGAAGGCTGTGGTCGTGTTGGAAGGGTGACCTTGTCATCAGAAGCAGCACACCTCACATGCCAGTGCTCACACTATTTATTCCTGACTTTTGTTCCTGCCTTCAAAAAATATGGGGATATTGTCTCAGCTTTGCAGACAGCAAATTGAGGCAAAGAAGGTAAAATGACATGCTTGAGTCAACACTGTCTGCCAGATTTAATTCCCAGGTCTCATGATTTTCAGCTCCCTATTGAATAACTAGAATAACTAGGTGTCCAGGTGAATGCTTCTCCTCACCTGTAAGCGCTGCCTGGGGCTTACACGGCATGCAAGGGGCTGCCCCAGGGCTCCAGGTGACTGCAAACCAACCTGCCTGCACGCTCGCTTTGGGTCCCACGGAGACTGCAAAGGCTACCTGCATAACTTCCTCGCAGTGGGACTCTGCCCTATAGGGTCAGACTTGGAGCTAACCTTTTTTCTCTTGAAAAAGCTTTAGAAATGTGAAAGAGCTCAAGTTCACACAAAACACCTTTGAGTAAAGTACTACTACCTCTACCTTACAGATGAGGAACTGAAAGAGACTCGCTTAGTACCTCTTCGAAACCTCTCGCTCACAGGAATAGCTAGAAAAAATGCAACAGATTGATGCTTCACCAGCTCAACTGCTTTTTATACTGACTAAAATATAATATAATTTTTTTCTTAGCATCACACCCCCACCCCCATCTTCTCTGTCTTATCAGCTTCTCTTTTTGTATTTTATTTCTAAATTCCCTAGGGCAGGTGTCATATTCCTGGTCTGTGTACCTTATGCAGTGAAACCCTGGTCATTGACAAATACACTTACATGCCGTTGATACATAAATAATAAATGATAGCAATTTCCTGATTATACAGCATCTCCACATGACAGTTTAACCTCAGATCCCATTTTTCATTACATATCCAACACATGTAAAAGCCCAGTTAGAGGCTTAATAGGTCCATGGAATGAAATATGTATAATGTGTAATTTAAATGGCTATATTTCCCATCATTAGTTATATTTCTCAAATGTTTGTAAAATTTCTTACTGGCATTGCACCAGTAAGCATAATACATTTGCACTTAATCCCCCAGTGGAAAGCTTACAGACAAGTAGTGAGATAGACTTTTTTTCCCTCATTTTACTTGGATGTAACTTTATTTTGTAAATGAAATTTCAAAAACCAGTTTAGTCCTCAAACACTCACACTTGAGACAGTAGGAATGTCCAAAAGAGAGCTAGATTTTTTTCTAGTAAGTTATTATGATATTAAACCTTTATAATAATATTTGTTCCTTCAAGGAGCGACTTGAAGAGTGTTTTTTACATATTCAAACATCTACTAGGGACAATTCATTAAGCAATTAATCAAAGTAACTAAAATGTTTCTGAAGATGCCTTCAAAAGGCATACAATATTTCCATGTGACAGGACAACACTAGCTTAAAAATATCCATACATCCTTAAAAGCAGTCTTTCTATAATGCCTTTTTTATTTTCTTAAAATGTTCTTATTTTCTTTCTTCTACCCACGAATAACTGGACGTTATTTGAGGAAGCGTAAAAAGTTTACAAGCAAAGACTTCACCACTTTACACCAAAGAACCTCTTAAATTTTAAGCATCTCATGAAAAATTGAATAAATTAGAGAAATGGTTTGGTGGATGTCATTGCTGAACCCACAACCAGCACTAGTCAAGCAAAGAAGGCAGCTTCACATATTTTGCTTTCAGAAAACACCATGGCAAAATCAAGCTTCTAGACTGCAGTTAGTTTCTTTACAAAATATTCCTGCCCTTGAACAGAAAACAATAGGCTTTAAGACACATTTTAATCATCTTTTAAAAATCTTATCCTTTTTTTTTTTTTAAATCTTACTAAAGCATCTATGTTGGACCATAAGATGGGATAAGTCAGAATATTTTCATTAGGTTCATTTCTAGCACTGTATCAGAATGTAGCCTTGTAATTGCACAGAAATAATAATAAAAAAAAAAGTGCAGAGGGCATGAAAGTAAAATTCTTCAATTAAGTCTTATCTTCAGACCATAAGTACATGCAACTGTAAACTTCCTAGGACTAGCACAGTCATTTATGCAATACAGGAATACTGAAATGGCTTCAAATTGAGTTTTGGAAGGAGCAACAGCAAATCTTCCTCTGGCCCTCTGCCACACCAGTGTATTTAGCAGTTTGCCGCTGTTCTGTCACTGTCTCTCTCCAGTTAAGTCATGCATTTATTTCCTGCTCTGGAGTGATCAAATCTTTTCCATCTAAGACAGAACATTATAGTTGCCAATTTCAAAGGTTTTTAGGAAGTTGCTTCGTAGATTTAAAATCATTAGCAACAGCCTTAGTACTCATCTAGTGAGTTATATCTTCTAAGCATTACAGAAGTGTTAATTAATTATAGGTTTGACTAAGCCTTTAAGGTTTTGGCTGTTTCGGGAGCAGTGTAATATGCTCCACCTCAGCTGAAAGCCTTGGAGATACGGGGCTTTAGGGAGGCTTAGTGACTCACCAGGGAAATGAATCTGTTGTCTCTATGCCATCTAAAGCAGCTGATTTGCTACAAAAAGGAGCACATGCTGTATTTTCTTCCAGGACACTGCAGCTGTTGCTCACCCGGTTGCCATACCTGCCTGCGGCAGAAAATCTCCTGCTATTCAAACAGGGCTGGTGCAAATGCGTATGTTTCCTGCACAGACTAACGACACAGCTACAGAGTTTTCTTTTCTGGGAAAGATACAGTACACTTTTGTGTCTAACCGGTTCAGATCCCGCAACATAAGAAATAGGAACTGGACCAAGACTGAAAGATGCACAGACTTCATGGATCCAGGGTAAGCAGGTGGCTATTTAGAGATGCCCAGAAGACCTAGATAAGCATCAGACCGACCCATCCAGGAGATACAGTAGCATTCTTCAGCAGGTTTCAGAACTACAGGAGACAACAGGAATCCTGGTGTTTTTTACATTGGATAGCAGCTAGATAAAAGACAGAAATAATCAAACTGACAGGGACTGAATCCCCATGTCTCACTCCTTTCACTGAGAGACATAACCCAGCACGGTCCAACTGCTGACCCAAGGCTTGAATCCAGCCTGCAGAACACATTTTCTGGCCTGTCTCCTATCCCCCGTCGCAGACAGAGTGGCCCTTCCAGCAGTACAGGCTGCCTCTGCAGCCAAATGCCTTCGTCCACATTTGCATCCATTCCAGCTCAGGGATGTAGTATTGCAGTCACAGGCAGACAGTGATGTCGAGGGACGTGGCAGGGGGAGATGGAGGGGAGCCACAGCAGAAGTAGGAGACCAGGGATCTGCTGCTTGCACATGGCAGCAGCTGCTGCTTCTGAGGCAGGGTAAGGGGGCACAGTGAAGAAAGGAGGGCAAAAATCTAGTCTGGCACGTGGAAATGTGCTGGACCACCTGATCTCACCCATTAGACTGGATAGTTAGGTTTTCGCTTTCAAACTTTTCTACCGTTCCCATTTTCAGCCTTGGTATAAGATCAGCACTGCTGCCCATCCTCAACTGCTGTGCTCTGTCATCCTGTGGGTAATACTGCTCTCCACAGCTGTGGTTCAAACCCCCTTACACGGGAAAGGTTTAGGATGGCCACCTCCTGTTTCTTTGGCAAATGTTGTACTATTAGGAAATTATGAGAAGTCTCCAGTACCAGCATCTTATGGCTGTTTTGGGAGTAGTAAGATCAACAATTCTGAATTCAAAGTTATTTTCTGTTGGGTCTAGCCACCTAAACAAAATGTTTCAGCATAGTTATTCCCAATATGTGGCCCTAAGAGGCACTTCCCAGTTTGTTACTTTTTTATACTTTCTTATCTACACTGATCTTTATGCTTGCGTGTCCCAGCACCGGACATGCTGGCTGCTGTCCATCCCAATCTCAGTGCCTGTAACTCTCGCGCTCTGTACATGACAAGCAGGATGGCTAACCCAGCATTTTGAGTTCCGCTGCAAGGTGACTAAACCTCTTCTTTTATTTAACTGTAAAGCTACTCTGAGTGGGTCACATTTCCTCTTGCTTCCAAGTGAACAGCAGATTTCAGGGGATCAGGGTTTCATATGTTTACAAAAATTCTTGCACATCCATGGAATTCTTTAACTAATGAACAAAAACCCCTCAATAATTATAATTTTTCCATGAAAATCTGGATTACAGTTTTATTCAAATGCACTGTTTACAATTGTGATAGACTGTGTAGATCATATTAGGGAAAGCTGATTAATTCATATTACTTTATTCACCAAAAATGAGACTACATTATCTGGTTGCTCCACATACATTTTCTTCTGTTTCACTCAACTGCCTGTAATCTGAAACTCTCCATTATGCATCACTGCCTTATTAGCTTCACCTGATTTAGCTGAACCTGCCTTCTCCCATTCAGCAGGGCAATAAGAGTATTTTTAATCTGCCCTAAATTGCACTTGCAATTTGTTTTAATAGGATGAATCTCTTTTCCTACTGTAAACACTTAAATAGTTGCAAAAGCTAATCAGATCATTGAAGATGTGCACATATTCCTAATGAACAGTATACATCCGTTCCTGTTGTCATCTTTCCCTCCATGAGTAAAGCCACTACTCAGACAAATCTTTAGCAGATTTTGTGTCCCAGTCTTACCACCTCGCACAAAAAGGTTGGAATTTCCCATACAGACAGTGAAGACTACAGCTACATAGAAACACATTTTCTCTGCTGATTCACGCGTTACAAATCCCACAGTGGATAGCACAAACCAGAAAAGAATGAAAAATACTCAGATTAAAGGATAGCTTCCCATAATCTTTTTGTATTGATGCATTTTTCACTAGTGGATTAAAAGAATAATTTCTAGTCTAAGTATTCCTGAATGAATTCTGTTGAATGTAATACTGACTTGACCTCTGCTCAAATATATATACATTAAATACAGAAATCTGTTTTCTCTCTCTCATCAAGAGATACCAAAAACTAAACCTTTGACCAAACGATTAGACAACTGTGTGGAAAATAAAACTCAAAGACAAAAAAATAAGGAATTTAATTTTTTTATACACTGTTTGGTTAGTTCTAATACATATTATATTAATTGATGTGTTTGGGGTTTTTTACCATACAGACAAAGCAGTAAACAAAATATGAATTCTTTTTTCTTCATCCCAAATCAAGAAGGGGAGAAAGTTAGTGATAATGCAAAATATGGGAAGAAACAGTGAAGAGGAATTGCATCAGATAGGTAAGAAATACACACTAAAGGGGGGGCAGAAACCCATCAAGGAGGACCCATACAAAGTTGCAGGAGTAGTTTTACATTAGTAGACTAACATGTAACTGCCTGTGTCTTTTGAGAAATGTGCATGGGGTGAGGAGAGAGTTCAGGGCGCTCTCAGGGAGGCCAAACCATTTATATGAGAATGTGAGAGGGGAACATGGAGAGGATTAATGAGAAATGGGCAGATAAACCTGAGAAAACTCTCAGAATTCAGCCAATGTAAAATTTGACACTGAAATATAATGAACTGAAATTTCCTATGGTCATAACATGTGAGAAAGTGAGAGCACTGCCAATGCTCAAAGATCTTCTAATGCTAGTATTTTAACTAAACCCTTAGCTCCTGAAGTCATACAACCACATGAGATTTCAAATACTTTAAAGGAGGTTTCTTACCTTGTGCTTGTACGAGTAATCTTATTTAAAATCATGAATTGTCAACAGCTTCAAAATACAATAATTAAACCCCAAATGTACATTTTTAAGTCTTCTGACTTTATATTAGACTTTATTTCTTTCCCTAGATAGATTTGTGATGTTTTACAACTCAGTGCAGTTTGAAATGCTGAGTGGTACTGGAAACGCTAAGTGACCACTCAGTCCCCAGTACCTCCGCATACGAATGTGTCAGTCCATCGTGCACAATGACTGGTTTACGTAGTTTCAGCGGTGGGCAGCTGACTGGCACAGCCACGTGCACAGTGCTCAGTTTTCTTAGTACAGCTGAAACCGTACCACGGTACTCACTGATGGGGACTCCAAGATAATTGATGGGGTTCTCTCCTATTGCAGGAGCCACAGGATCTTGCAAAAACATGGTACTCTATTCTTAAAAAAAAAAATAAAAAATAGATTGGCATTTTGCTCCTACTATTACCATTGGAAAGATTTCCCAAATCCCATTGCTGTAACGGTTAGGAACCTTCTTCTAATTTTCAGCTTAAATTTGCACATTGCCAGTTTATATCCATTTGGTTTTGTGCCAGCACTATCCTACAACTTAAACAGCTCTTCTGGATCTTTTCTCCTTGTTGGTCATCCAGGATTTATTCACGCACAGTTCCACCAATATGAGCCAGAAGTAACTCTACTGTGATCTGTAGTGATACACGGGGGTTTTAGCACAAATCTCAGGTGTGTTAATAAAAAAACCCAAAAAAAACCCCCACACAAAACAAAAACCCAAAGAGAACCTGGTTCCTTGGGATTTTTCTGCAACATTGCAAGACACGTGAATTGCAAAGCTATTGTCCAAAAATCAAAGATTACAAAGAAAGAGGTAGGCACAGACTACACAGGACTCACCCCAAACTCTGTGCAGATGATGGGTGGATGGGCTGTGTGGTGAGTGAGTTTACCATCGAACATGAAATGTCCCACGCACCTAACAGCAGTGCTCTCAGGAGCTGGCAGAAGGCTCTTTAGCCTCTCAGAAAGTCCCAGCCTGCCAAATGTATTAATTACCATACTTACACACACCTATCAAAATAAGAGTTACAAAAGGAAATGATAGAAACAACTGACATATGCTTGGAACAAAATTATTTTTCCAAATGCTAGAAATGGATGAAACGCATTTGGTCAGTTTGGGGATGGAGCTAGAAGACAAACTGCCTGGAGTAATATTAGGTCACTTTTATAAAGCCAGCTGTTACTCTGATCATTAGCTATTTAGTATAAGCAAGCAGATGTTTTTCTTTTTGGGAACTTCTGCTGAAATCAGAGAGTTCGGCATATAAAGCAATTGAAGAATCAAGTCTTTTTTTAAACACTGATTTTAAAGGCTTTATTTTTCCCTTAAAATACTTGCTTTAGATTTCAAAAAGCTTTCAGTTTCTTCAATATAAGCTGCCCCTGCAGAACATTACAAATTTTTCTTTTGCAAGGCTGTGACAGCTTTGAAAAATAACGTTATATTTGGAAAAGTGTATTTTGAAGAATTATGACACAAACTAGTCTAAATCTCAATGAAGTCACTAAATCCTTCCATATACTGTAGGGAAAAAAATTATTTGGCCTGGATAACTTATTAAAAGAAAAAAAAAACCCCACAAAAAACCCCAAACCCTGTCCCAATTAAAGAACATGTCATGATTTCCAAGGAAATTTTAAATGAGTCAGGAATTCTTTGTCAAGTTCTGTTAGGGCATTTACAGAAACATATGTCTTCATTCACTAAGATATATTTGATTTCATTTATTTTTATACAACATCCTTTATTTACAGCATTTCAAAGACCAATTTTGTAACACAATTTCAATACAGTAAAAGTACTCTAGATGTCTCTTATTTCACCCTTTGTGATGTTATTGTTTAATCAATTCTTCACTGATTTTACTGTTATCTCAGCAAACAGATAAATAAGGCAGTGAAGATGGATACCTCTTCAAATTCTACCCACTTCATATTCCAGCCTTCAGGTAATCCAGTATTTAGCAGAAATCTTTTGGCAATGAGGATGACAATTCAGAGCCAAAGTACTAACAGATACACTGCTCCTGAAAACTCTTAATGAAATCTCTCACTAGTCAGGAGAGCAGTCCTAATATCTTCATACAGAAATGTAAATTGCTGAATACCATCTGCGCAGTACAATCTTTAATATTTCAGCATCACACAGAATATATTTCCAGGTAACTACAGTCTCTAAGTTTAGCGAAACATAAAGGGTTGAAGGAAAAAAAGGTTACCTTGTGTGTCTAACTGGATGCTATAAAGATCTAGAGAAGGAAACACTGCCAAGCCGCATCTAGCCTGGTTTTTAGCTGCTGAGTCTGAAGATGTGGTGTAAATGATGTATTCCAGGGCCTTGACTTAGACAAAAACCCAGATGCAAGATGGTATTTAGCTGACTCACCCATTAGGCACCAGCAACAGACTCCAGAGCCTTGACGTTCAGGCTCCCGCACTGTCTTTAGGTGAGCTAGGCAGCTGAGCACAGCAACAAGCAACAGCTTGCCCAAACGGTATTCAGCTGCCCAGGACGGCTGATGTAAAATGCTGAGTTGGTGGAAACACATCTGAGCTCTGCCCAAGTTTGGGAAGTTGGTCCTTCAGAAGTGCAGCCTAAGTCACAACCACTGCCTCCTCTCTGGTTGTGCTCTCAAAAGAGCAGGTTCTGCTTACTTCTTTGAAAGTTCCAGATACTTAATCTCAGAAGGGAATTCTAGGCTGCACTTCTGACTCACCCATTAGGCACTAGCAGCAGGCTCCAGAGCCTTAAAGTTCAGGCTCCTACACTGTCTTTAGGTGAGCTAGGCAGCTGAGTGCAGCATGAGTTCATAGTGCTCTACAAAACAAACTCTTAAACTGTCTTTGGTCTTGATAGGGAGTCCTAGCTTATTTTGTCATTCCTGAAAACAGATTACTGTGATATTCCCTATTGCTATTTTCTTACTTTTTTTTTTTTTAACAAGTCTGCTGTGCCCTTTGAGATAAGGTGAACAGAAATGTACACGATATCTAAGAAGTACGTTAGCTATGATTTTATGCAGTGGCATAATTGATGTTATTTGTTCTTATCCCTATTCCTTCCCTGCAATTCCTAGCCTTTGACCTTTAACAAAACCAAAACAAACAACAACAAAAAAAAAAGCCAAAATGATTCATCTTGCTTCATAAGCAAGAAGTAGAAGAGTCCTCTCACTTGACAAAACCTAAAGTTTGGAGACAGGAGATGTAGGTTCAAATGCTTTTAGCTCAGAAGAGGCCTTCCCTCTAGACCGCCTTGGTAAAACGCTTCAGTCACCAGGCCACAACACGGGAAGGTGGCACAGCCATCGCCTTGTCCTTTGTCTTAAACAGAAGTAGCAGCAGCAGTCAGATCACGACACCCGATCCCGTCTGTTTAGGGAAGCCTTACTGCCTTAGGATCAGGCAAGTCATCTGAAAGAACATTTGGGTTTGGATCCCAATTAAAATTAAGAGGGAAAGAGGCACTGAGATGTACATAATAAGGTCAGGTAAGGCACGTGCAGAAGAGGAATTGTACCTGCCTGAAAGCTTCCCTGGCAGCCCTGAAAGGTACTAGCTGAGTCAGGGACTCTTTTAATTAAAATTTGGGGTTGAGGCACCTAAGTTTGACCAGCATCCTACTTTCAGTGCTGAGCTTTCCTTATCAGATGTAGGGTAGTATTTTTGTCCACGGGACTTTTACCACAGTAATGATTTCTAAAATTAGTTTCTTAAACAATAGCTCCTGGAGTCTTCATTTAGTAATGAAAAATACTGATTTCTAAGGTAAAATATAGCTACTTCTGGTGGATCAAAGAAACCCTAAGTCAAGTATGGGCAAAAAGTAGAAGGCAATAGGAGCTTTTGAGAGGCATGCCTCATCTAGAATAATCCGTGACGCTTTTACACAGTGCCTGTTTTTCTTCAAAAGTCTATTTCACCTCAAACAGATAGTGCCACAGTATCAGCCAGTGATGCAAAATAAGTAAAATAAACCCTCACCTCATTTCTAAAATCTCCAGTTATTTCCACCTGAGCCTCAAGACTGAATTGACTGACATCAGTAATTTGTATTCAACAAGCAACCTGCACCGTACCTTCCTACAAAAGTACTCTGCTGCCAACAGCTCCTCAACAACATGCTGGAGCCAAGTTTCATTTGCAGTCCCAGCCTCTTTGAAAAATTTGTTATCTTTCATTTAGTGGATTTTGTTTATTTAATACTGTAAGTCCTTTTCTTCCTGTTGATTTATCTTTCTAATGCAGAAGCCTTGACATGTATTCAAAAAGGTAACTTTTGTCTTTATGGGAAAAGAAGCTTATTGAATAGCCAAAGGATGTCTCATACAGGAAAGCCACATAAATGGTGCACGAAGCTGTGAGAATCGAGCTATTAAATGGGAGCAAGGGGCTCCGGAACTGCCACAGACTTCCAGGCCCTACGGGGAATACTGAGAAGCACGGCACGTTTGAAGAGGAATTGAAATTGTCAGCGAAAGAACAGAATCTGTTCACCCTTAAATTCCTAATTAGAGAACTCATAGTGGGAAGTGACCACTTAAATGATGAGCACAGAAAATGAAGGAAATCGCCTTCCTTAAGAAATGGGCAAGTGCCTACATTCATAAATTAACATACTGATTTACAATCCAGATTATAATTATAACAGTTTCAAATTACCACCTTATTTTTACATATATTATTTAGTTTCTCTCCAGGAATTCAGATAGAAGAGTATATTTAGAGACAAAGTAATGCTTAAATATAACTTAGAAAACTCTCCTTATACATTGTATTGATTCAACATTGGAAACTACAGCTTTAACTGTTTTAGATATGTCCTACAGAGTAGTGTGCTGAATAAATATTAGCTTACACTGACATTAACTTTTAAAATGTCATTCATTTCTGCACAACTTTTCATACCAGCCAGTATTTGAACATAAAATAAATCCATACTGTATATTTAGATTTTGGTATACATCAATCTCTATGGTACAAAAATGCATAACATATAGATGGTTATAATATAGATGGTTAAAATAGATGGTTGAAGCTAAACATGCGGACGTAAGAATGAACAGAAAGTGTGGCTGGATTTAGAAAGCTGAGCCAATGCTGTCCTTCAGATTCTCATTATTATTAGTTGGGGCCATCCAGTAAAGAGCACAGAGAAGTTGCTTTTCTTGTTGGTAGTGAGATGTATGTTGTCTGCTAGCTTGGCAATACAGTCCTGACGTCAGTTGTATACCAAGAATTAGAATACTTAGAGAAATGTTACTACTTTTGTGTGAATAAAGTCATGGTACTGGGATGCCAGAAACAAACTAAAACTGAGAGAGATATCTTTTCTAGATAGTGAAAAATTAGTGAGACACAACTAATTAAACAATTCATAGTTTAGTTAGCTGCACTTTGAAAGGCAAAACCCTGGTTGAGGTCAGATAGTGATAATACTAAGGTGTAGATGAGCTAATTTTGGAGACACTTCTTACATTATTTGGGGAAATTACCCATATATTTTGCTAGTGAGAGCAGGGAATACTTTTAAGTCTCATCTAAATATTCACACCTCTTTGATTCAAATCTAGCCACAATTATAATGTAATTTGTTAGAACATGTTCCTTTTTCTATTAACATTTTCTTGCCTACATGGATTCATAAAAAGTCTACTTATTGAAAAGATTCCAGATATTTTTTCCATAAGCACAATCAGACAAAAACTACAATGGGGCACACCCCATTGACTTTCAGGAGGTTATATGGAACACATCAGTAAGCCAGGGCAGAATTTCAAAGAATGTCTTCAGCCTGAGATATATGCAAGCTGAAGATTACAGATTCATATATTTCTCATTTAAAATAAAAATGTAAAATGCAAATGAGTTGTCCACAGAGGAGTTTTTTCCTTTAATTTTAGTAAGAACGTCATAGGAAATCTCTAACTACACAGTAGTGTCCACAAATAATCACACAGGACTTCTCATGTGTCCTTACTTGTGACTGAACAGCATCTCGGTCCCCAAGTAGTTCCATTGAACTTCACTGAATGGCACTCACTGAGAATATTCCGATAATACCCTGCTCCATAAATTACATCAGTACTTGGCTTCAGTAGCACTGAGAAGGAAGGTGCTATTCGTATCTCGGCAGGGGTATTAGAATCAAGCCCCTAAGCATTTCTTCAATAAGAGAGAGAACAAACTGTCGCTGTCTTGTCATTCCCAAAAGAACTTTTTGCCTCTGTCTGCTCTAACAGGTTTTTCTTCAGTGAGGTTGATTTGACCGCCTTGTCTTTTCTGAACACATATGAGACTGAGATTTTCGCGCTGAATCTCCCAGAGGCAACAGCAAAACTCCCAAACAGATTCATTAGCAAGGACCTCCTGTAGAGCTCTGTAGTGATCACCTTGAGAACTCAACATTTTTTGAAACTACAGGGAAATGAGGCTGGGACCTACATGTTGCCTAGCCTCGAACTAGTAAGCATAGACTCCAGAATGCAAAAGGAGACTGCCCAGCTCTTCAGCAACATCCTATTCACAGAGTCCTGGGTCTGGTTTCTTCCGTACCAGAAATATCTAATGGTAAGAGCCAGCCAGTCCTCCTCTCTCACCAAGCCCTAAGAACCATACATTTGTAGTATACAATTATTTATTTTTTTATGAAAAAAAAAAAGAAAAAAGAAATAATGTCAAAATCCTAACAAAATATTTACTCCTATGAACTAATACTATCAAATGAGAGCATATTTATTTATGGAGAGATACTCAAAGAGGAACATATTCAAATGAAATCTGATTAAATCAGTCTAATAACTTGTACAGGGTATTCATTTTTGGGAACGATCATGTCATTGAACACACTGAGCAGTCTAGCTCATGAGCCTTCAGAATGAACCACCATTGAGACCAAATCATCCATCACATCTAGAAAGGGTATCCCCTTCAGGGCGGGTTTGAAAACAATAGTCTATCAGTCTAGAGGGGAAAAAAAAGTAGCCACACTTATATCTCCTGTGTGAGTAAAAGACCTTGTTTTCCCAGATTTTTTAAATTCACAAATATAACATACACATGCAGACCATGTATTTGACTATTACATTATACAAAACTACCTTATTTCTAAAAAGACACAAGATGAAATTACTAAAAAAAAAAAAAAAATAGGTTTCATTAGAAAAGTTATGTTTATGTCTTGCATTGCTTGCAATGTGGTAGGATCATCTGAACATGGAAGTCAGTCTCCAAAATTGAATTGTGTTGTATTACATTATGATCGTATCATGGTATAATCGATCCGTACTCACACATTTTCATATACGTCCACACACATATACAAGCACCTGCTAAGTTTGTCCTTTAAGTAGTCTTGGGAGTACATCTGATTTTAGGAAACAGGTTGGCAACATAAGAAAGATGTTATGAAAACTTACCAAAAGTTTTATGACATTCTTTGTCAAATTAGTATAACGGAATTATATTAGAATAAGTACCCTGTTTTTAGAAATAGGTTAGTTTAAAAGTGACATTAAAATGTTATTAATGAACTTATAAAGACAAATTAAAGGCCAGTTACATTCATCACATTTATAGCTGAATTGTTATATACTTTCAGAAAGGAGGTAAAAATATTTTTCACATGACAACATTTTAAAAAGTTTCATCCAACTAGCAGAACTTGGTATGAAATTGCTTTCACTCCGAGTAACCTAACACCGATCTTTGTTTATAGAGCTTCATGGTTTCAGAAGCAGCACCACCTATTGGGTGCAAAATGTAGGTTAGTGCCTACTTTATGACGAGAGACCTATTGTAAAACTGGTTTTGTACATAATGGGCTGAAGCTCCTAAGTTCCTCATGCTTAACTGTAAGCAAACAGCTAGTATTTTCTAGTGATCTATTTGATAGAAGCTTATAAATTCAAAACGATCATTCAATACAATACAAAACCCACCACTTCAGCTCCAAATATTTGTCTGACAAAGTATTTAAAACAGCACTTCTAACAGCATCGACTGACTCATACGCTGGTTATAATAATAATAATACCGAGTAACAGAGCACTGCATGATTTTTAGGATGCACTCCAGTTGCACAGATCTGAATGAGTTGAAAGTTAATTTGGTTATGTAAGTAGCCCTACGAAAATCTATATTTGAATCCATATTCTGGATGCAGTGTCCCACATGAATGAACGACTTGTGTGTTGCTTTTCGCGGCAGCAGTTTTACCCGGCTTTAGGGCCATCGCTGACGTCGCCCGTTCTTGGAGAACGAGTCTTTTTTTGGACTGAAATTTTGCACCCATCCCCGGTTTCCTTCGAAACAATTCATGCGAGAGGCTAAAGTGAAATTTCCTATCCCACGTCCACAGAGGAGCTCGACCGGTGTCAATGCTGCTCGGCAGGGATCTTCCCTCTCCCTCCTGTCACAGGCGCACACCCACTCCCCGCGGGTGCGGGCGGCCCGGCGGGGCCAGACCCCCGGGGAGGGCTCGGCGGGGAGCGGTTCCGCCGGGCGCTGGGCCCCACGCGAGACGCCGCTGTGGGAGCAGAGGCAGCGTGGGCTGGCGAGCCCCCCCTCCGGAGCAACCCGCCTTTGCCGAGGGTGGCGTGGGGTACCGCGCATCCGCGGAGCCCGGCAGCAGGAGACTGAGGTAAAAAGGGGTAGGAGAAACGTTTCCACCCGTGGTGTTGACAGCATGTTTCCACGGTGTGGAACAGCCGGTGACTGCACCTGCAGCTCTAAGCAAAACGGATCAAAGGGAGAAAACCCCAACGGAGCCCGGGGAGAAAAGTTGGTCTGAAACCCAAAGATGAATTCATGAAAATATCACTCACCCACTCTGAGGATACAGACGAGCTGGATGCAGGCAACCAAGCGCCCTAGAATGAGCATGTCCAAATCGTCCTTTGCCTCCTCCCGTCTGCCTGCCTGCCTGTCCGACTGCCTCTCAGCCTCCTGCCTGCCTGCCTGCCTGCTTGCCTGCCTGCCTCCGCGGGCAGCTGCACCTCTCCCCAGTGGGGAGCCGGCTCCGCGCCGCGGCCGCGCCCGGCGGCCGCCCCCACGCCGCGGGCGGGCGGGATCAGCGGCGCTGGGTGCTGGCGGGGCCGCGGCTCAGCGCATCGCGGGGGTTCGCCGGGGGCCGCCCTCCGCGCCGCGCACTCCGCCGAGCGGCCGCGCTGCCCGAGGCGCGAGTGGCTGCGGGGGAGCGCGCGGGTGTGTGCGGGTGTGCCGGGGTGGGTGCGGGTGTGCGCGCGGGAGTGTGCGTGTGTGTGCCCGGGTGTGCGCGCGTGTGTGCTTGATGTGTGTGTCTGTGTGTGTGTGCGCGCGGGGGGGCGGAGACCGCGCGCTGCTGGGCGGGCGCGCACGTGTGCGCGCGTGTGTCTGCGTGCGTGTGTGTATGCGTGTGCGGGCGGGGGGTGTAATGCGCGAGCGAGTGCGGTGGCGCGCGCCCGCCCGCGGGCAGGAGGGGGCAGGACCCCCCCACCCCACGCCGGCAGGAGGGAGGGGGCCGGGGGCCCGGAGGGGTTCACGTCGCCTCGGCCAAAGCGTGGCCCCGGGGCCGAGGAGGGCCCCGCCGCATGCCCCGGGACACCGCCATCCCCCCACGGGCGTGCGAAGGAAAAGTTTATTTCGGCGTGGAGGCGGCGAGGGGCGTGTGGGGTTGCTGGGGTCTCGGAGGGCAGCGAGGTGAGGCGCCGGTCCCCCAGGGACGCGGAGCCTGGCGGCCCTTCGGGGATGCCGCAGAGCGCGTTGGCGGGGGAGCCCCCTTAAAACCCAACCGGCTCGGGGCCGGCTCCCCGCCGCGGCTTAGGGCCCCGATTTTGGAAGCGCTTAGTGCTGAGGGAAACCGTGAGGATAATCGCGGGGAGTTCGGCGGGGCTGGTAAGCGGAACCGGCCTGTACGGAGGTGCCGTTTGCAGGCTGCTCCCGAGCCGGGAAGCAGAGAGGGTACGTGTTCCCTGGGAACTGGAGGGGGGAGCGGGGGAAGGGGGCTGGAGCAGCAGAATATCATTATCCGCCTTAGAAGTGGGTCAGGGCGCAGGCACTGGCACCGTTTCTTCGGGAAGACAAAGCAAGACCGAAAAAAAAAAACCAAACCCCATGATAAAAACCCGCCAAACCCTAAACCAGCCAAACAAGAAGTGAAAAACCAAGGGGAACACGCACCAGGTCCCGCGTGGTGAGGAAGTGCGGGGGGGGGCGGCAGTGCCCCCCGGACCGGGCCGGGGAGACCCGCGCGGCAGAGCGGCACGCGTGGGCCCGGCGGGGAGCCCCGGCCCGGCCAGGACACCCCGCCCTGCGTGGCACCCCGATCCGGGGGGAGCGGGCACCCTGCCTGCCGGCCGAGCCTGCCCTCCGCACGGCCTGCCCGCGCTGAGCTGAGTCCTCTCGGCATCCTGGTGTCGAAAGGTAGTGGGGGGCTAGAAACACCCCTGGCAAACACTCGGGGCTTTGGGAGCGTAAGGTGAGACACACGATCCTCCGCTTCATCCCAGGTCCACCAAGTGCAGCCCAGGAACCCTGTGAATGCTTTCTGTGTTTGCGATACTGTTCCCATCCGAGTGTAACCGTCTACTCTACGCGGATGTGATGCGACTTTTAATGGCGGGCAACTTAAGTGTAAAAACACTTGGTGCTTTATAGGTACCCTTCCTCTCTACCCGGCCTCTTAGTCCTCAGGCATCGGAGCCACTTCTGCCAGCTTGTCCTTCAAGGAAAACAAATAAAATCCTGCGTCGTTTTTTCATTTCGATGTCTGCCTGCTGCTCTGCCTGGCTGTTTGGGATGTTATGAGCTATCTTGACATGAAACAAATTGGAAATTTCTGAGTGAACGAAAGTTACAGAAGAAATTACCGAGATGCTCAAGCCGTTGATTGTATTTGGAAAGCAGACTGCAGACGTGTCTTCTCATGCAAGGTCAGCATCTTTCAGGGTACTACGGAGTTTACATACAATAGAGGTTGGTTCATTAGGAGAAGGATTAACTTTGAATGACAGTTCTTGTTAAATGGACTTCTGGTATCACGGGAAGAAACAAGTTCCATGTGCTGAGCTCCACCAATAAAAAACTATTTTAGGATTGTCCTAAGGGAAAATGCTGTTAAAGATTTTAGTCAGCTGATTTTCATGTTACTGAAAGAACCTAGATGCCAGGAAATAACCGTAGTGATTTCTAAACCCATATACATGCAAGCAGGCACAAACACACTGATACAGATATGCAAAACAAAATACTGATACCCGTGGATAATATATTTGAGACAAACTCCAGCTCCAACACTATTTTGCAACTGGCTTAGTTTCTCAGTAGGAATAAGATTTATACAGTCTTGCTTAGCAATATGTATAGGTGTTATTAAAATACAGAGTATAAAGCCAATGCCTGCAGGACTGCAGTAATGCATGGCTCTTGGGCTATACCTCCACTTGGCTTTCCTCTCAAGCTGGTGGGTAGACATAACTCAGCTGTGTTGCTTGTAGGTACATGTGAACTTGCATCAGCTTCCAGGTTCCCTCTCCACCCTGGTGGGGACCAACTTTTAAGAAATTTGGTGCCTTTTCATCTCCAGGTTCTCAGCTGTGACCATCTGACAAGGCTAAAGGATCGCCTCTAACAGCTGCTAACGTGGTTACCTACTCATGCAGGTGCTGGAAAAGCTTTAGGTAGGTCAGCAGGCTCCCTTTCTTACAGGATTGCTTTAAGCATCTCCTTTTATTTACACAATGAACAAGTTACCCATTGTGAACACACCCAGACTGAAGGGCAAGCACAATGCTCGTAGATGGCACAACTATTTCCCAGTTTTTCACAGTAAATTACTACACAGAGGGAATCTGGTCCTGACATGGTCATTATACCAATAGTTCACTTTCACTTCCATTAAGTAATACACTGTAATATTTTACAAAGTGAATGAGAAACATTTAGAACAGATCACCAGTGAATGTGTTAGACTCTCCATCATTGGAAACCTTTACATCAAGAATTTAGTCCCTTAAAATATGACCACAAATGTCTGCACTAAGTAACTCATCTGCAGTTTTATAGCCTGTAATACAGAGATAATAAGGATAGATTAGAAGGTTCATCTCTGGCCTTTCAGTGTATATGCATATCTGGTCAGAATAAGAATAAAATGATAATAGCCTGATATGATAGCACTTTACAGCTGCTTTGAACAGATGTCAATGGTTTAGAAAAGATACCAGGCCAGAGGCCAATTCCTACTATACCCCTCTGGTTCTTGCGCTGAAGAACGGTGGGTGAAGAAGCTCTCTCTGTAGTCTAGGAAATGCTTGGCTGTGGTAGGGTGGCACTATTCATCTTCACCTTCAGCTGTCATGTCATGAAGTTTTAGCTTGTCCTGCGGTAAGCCAAATTCACTAAAATTAATTTGGAAATAAGGAAATCTGTCGAGCAAATCAATTCACTAGCTCTAATGACATGACTTCTATTAGTGCCTCCTCTTTCCCCTATATGAAGTATAAATAACCCACAACATGATACAATAGCAAGCAGACGTGAAAAGGACTCGTAGTTAACATTGCAGATATCTATTTCTTTAAAACTGACTGTTCTTATTGATGACTTAGCAATGAAAATATGACTTATTTCATCACTATAGTGAATATTTTACAGATTTACATAAAGCTTCTCTTTCATTACACAATATTTCTACTTGTCCTTTTATGGAACATTAGCAAATCTTGATAAGAAACTGGTCCCTGTTTAGTTTCTGTGTTAACATTTTCCCCTTTTGATAAGCCTTTCCATTTTTTTTTTTTTTTTTAACTTCTTTAATTTTCAGGTTTCTTTTACTCTTCTCATCTGGTACTGAATATTTTCTTCAAATCTGCTCTTTTTATCCACTGTTAGATTTTTCTCAGTCTAAATGAATCTCTCCTCAGTGTTGGTACTGTATTTTCCTTTGTATTGTGACAATCTTGTTATTTTCCAGGGTGAGTCATTCCATGTCTTGTTCAGCTTTTTTTTCAAGCTTGTTTTGAGTGCTTATGGTGGGTTTTTTCCCAGAATAATGTCAATTTCTTGTTGCATTTATCTTCTTCTTCTCTTGTGGTAAATGTTTTCATTTTCAATGCTGTCTTTGATATTTGTCAAATCCTTTTTTGGGTTTACATGCAGCTTTTATTTTTCTTTCCTTCTTTCCTATATGAGGGCTATACCACCAGTATGTCTTGATATGTGTGTTACAGTATGTTAACAAAGAATCTGGTGGACTTCCATCTTTAGTTTCTAATTTACTGGAAAAACCCACATGTAAATTCAAAGTATTAAAAAGATGTGTGTAGAAGGTGTGTTGTCCTGGCAATAGTTATAACTGGCATCATTAGGAATATCATTCATACACATAATACAAACCCCAAACTTAAATTCATTAAGTGTTATGCTGAAGTTAAATGTGTCAGATCTGTCTGGTTAGAGTTTTTTTACTGGGTTTTTTTCAGAGAACCTATTCCCATGAGTATTTAGTATTAAATGTCCCTTTACATGGAGGACTATTAGCATACGATCTCAAACCTTTTTTTTTTTTTTTTTTTTTTAAATTAAGATACAAAATGAAAGTAAAACCAGTCTTTTTGTCTACCTCACTTTTGTTTGGCATGTTAGAGTTTCCAGATCATTAAAAAATTACTAACAAATAAATAAAGTCTATTTTTTCTATATTTTAAGGGAGTTGCATTTTTTCACTCTGCGTCATGTTATTTTCATTTTTGTGATTAGACTGAGGGATTATTTCCCCAATTCAGTTGCCTCCAAGAACTCAGAAAGACAAGAAAAATGGTGACATTGAACCTCTTATTTGGCCCTTTGCTAAACAGAAGGTGTAACCCAACTGCTTTTCAAAGCTAAACCCAAGGACAGTAGATGGTGTATATTTTCCTCTCAGCAAAAGATCAGAACTTGACACTTTGATAGCAGCCAGGTGCCATCAGACCCTGGGAAGACACAGTGTCTATTCTCATGGTCTGGTTTTATTATTTTAGTTTTCAGTAAGAACCAGTTGAAAAGACCTGGGCTGTTAGACACACTAAAGACAGCATGGTTTAAACCTGTCTTTTTTACGCAGCTATCTGTCTGGCCTGGCCATGGAAAGGGCTTCAATACCACATCTTCTGGCAAAACAGGTGATCTAATGAAAGGTTTGTGGGCTAGAAACCGTAGATATCTGTTTCTCCCAGCTTTATCAGCTGATCTTGAAATGAAAACCACATCTCTCTACAAACTGTCTCTTCTGGCAAAACCAGTCTGTACCTAGCTGATTCCTTCAGTGTCAGAACAGCTGCCGCTTGTTAAATCTGCTGAAGAATGACCTTCTAACCCCACTACTTAGTGAGCAGAGTGGTTATAGAGTATGAGAAATAAGCAATGATGGGCTGAAACGCAAACTTTGAACAGATTGATTTTATATATATGTGCATGAGCACCGAGTCAAATTTGTCTGCATTTCCTTCATACTCATTTGTGGCTGTTCAGTCACAATTTACCTCTCTGCAATGTCGCGCTCAACACCCACTACTACTCAACACCTGTTGCAAACAAGTGTTTCCAACATTTCCCATGGAGGTTGGTGCTATTTTTCCGCACAAAACCTATCTGTGAAGAAAGATGCACCACTGGCTGACTTTCTGACTATGCTTTAATCTCCGTGAGAGGCACGGCCATGTTGTAAAATGCTCTGACTCCGAGCTGCAAATCCCTTCCTATGTTTTAGACAAACGGATAGGACTCGAGGGGCATTTGGTTATTTTCCCTCCTGCTATGCAGCAACAGAGAAAATGAAAATAATATTTCATACTCCTGTTTAGCATTCCTATTCATTTCTGCTTGGATTATTAAATGTAAAAGTGGGAACACAAAGCACAGTTATGACCACACTAGCATATCATCTCACTGCATAGTTACCTGTTAGCAACACAGTAGTTTCCCACAGAGACAGATAAGGCTAACTCCTGAAATGATAAATGAAGAGTGGGCAGGAGTGAATTATTTAACATTCAGTTCTCTGGTACTCCCCAAACACACGGTAGCATGACCTCCTGGGAGGTTTAATTTTTGCTCGTCTTTCTGTGGAGGGGCAGGTAGAGGTAGGTCTGCCTGAATGCCAGGGAGGGTGGCAGCCTGATGCAAAGCCTCCCCCGGCTCCTCTACAACCTATCCAGGCACTGAATTTGACCCTCCACTTTGAGACATGTAAGCAGCACACCGTCTTCCGTGTCACCCATGCAGTGCACCGCCTCTCCAAGTAACAATTTCACTGGTCTCCTTCCTCTCTGCTCTTACTGCCGGTAAAGCTCTCGTTACAGAGTGTAAAGAAGTGGTTTCTATTCCAGTGAAGAAGGTTCTTTCAATCCAGTAACTGCAGAATAAGTCACTGTTTTCACTGGTGTTGATGATTAAAAGACTCTTTTTTCTGCTGCATTCTTTTTAAAAATAGTGTACATCCTGACAGGAAATTAGAACAAGTAAAACCAAAATGTATACTTAAAAAAACAGCAAGCCAAAATGGAAAACTCCAGTGCATGCTTCAACTACATATTAGAGGCATGCATAGACTCAAACATTTGATCATGTAGGGTAAACACAGAGTTCCTATGTATGTGACAGGCTTTAACAATAGGCCATTTAATAATAAATAAATTAACAAATAAATAAATCTCTCCTGCAACCAGCCATTAAACTGAAATCTGCTAGGTCAATTCCAGCCAAAAGCGAGTGGTTTTGGCTCATTTGCAGATCTAATCAAACAGTATTTCCTACGTTGACATCACATTTGCCAATTATTTTTTTCTGTCATTTGTGAATCTGGTGGCCTTCTTATTACTGCAAGTTCCAACCTACAAACACAATAGATATGAAGTCCCTGGAAAAATTTATCATAATCATCATGCTTGGGTAAACATTGTTGACGCTGCTGCACAGAGGAGTTTTCAAACAGTGCATATTGAATAGTAGGAACACTTTACTGCTGGCAAACAAAGCACAGATTTTTTTTTTTTTCTTAAATGCATGTTTATCCTTTTTTTCTGGATTTTTTTTCTTATAGAAAAACGTACCACTTTTAGAGGAGGGTATGTTTCAATTTTAACTGGAACTAAAAGCAACTTAGATTAGGGAAGTGACCTAGTATTTGACTGTCATTATTCTCATTACTTTTAAATATGTAAGTATTTTTGAAATCTACTATTCACCTGGAGATAAAAGTAAATAGCAACAAAACAGCAACAAGGATATGCTGATATGCCATAACTCATCTCAAAAATAGCCACTGTTTGTCAGCATTTGAGGTATTCATAAAATAACCTATTCATAGCTCATCCTTCTTTTGACAGTACCACCAATGTTGCTGGTACATTGATTGGAAAATAAACAGAGGCAGCGATACTGGCTTCTAGCACATAGAAACAAAAGGCACATGTTTTTCAAGTAGAGAAAGGAATAACAAGTAAAAGAATATTCTTCCTTAACATCAAAAAATATTTAAGGCAGTCATTCCTTTGTAATGGCTTCTAGGATCTCAGAACATCTATTACTAGAAAGAATAACTTCTTAAATTTGAAGCAAATTTAATCAGAAAACATAGATGTATCTTCGTTTGCTATTAAATCTTCAGAGCTGCCTATCAACTGTGGCAACTGAAATATATAGACTGTAATATACACAGAGAAAAATGTGATGCATGTAGGAAAAGAATCCTAGGTTCTAATGGAAAATTATGAGCTCTAAGATTCCTGTTACCTCTCAGGAGTGAGATTTAGGAATATGATAGATAGTTGTATGAAAATATTAGCTCAGTACGTGGTAGATGTCAAAAAAAAGCAAAAACATTCTTAATAATTATCAGAAATCAAATAAGAACAAAACAGAGAGCATTACTTATGCCACTCTAAATTCTCTTCTCTCTTGCCACTTCTTAGATGGAATACAAAATGATTCTTTAGGACCTCTCTTCCCCCCCCCGCCTAACTACACACATGCAAATCCCCAAATTTTCTTCTCAGAAGAACAAGAGCAATCAAAGATGAGGTGTGATGGCTTCTATGTTTAAGGAACAACTATTTGAGGAATTTGAGGGAAAAAAAGACTAGGATTCCTTAGTCTGGAAAAGAGACAACCTACAATCGAGGTCTGTAGAACCAGACCAGACTATGGAGAAAGTAGATGGGGAATGACTGCTCACTCATCCAACAGAAGAAACTGCTGGCAGCAAATGAAGCTAGCATGAGCCAAGTTCAAAAAAGACTCCGTACACCAAATTCTTCCTGCGATGAGAGTCAGGAGATCCTTGGCAATGGTGTTTTGGACTCAGTGAATTTATGAGTTCAAGGGCAGACCAACAAGAGTTTGGAAAAAAGATTCATTACAGTTTATTAAATGGACATGTATCATCAGTCTCAGTAAATCTCCTGAAGTCAGAATAGTTAGAGGTTGCAGGTTACTTGCGGAAATTTTCATATGCCAGTCCTCTTTTTCTCTTTCCTAGGCATCTACTAACCATTGGAGAGAGAATGATTGCTTTTTCTGAGCCAAAAGACACTTTTGGATTACATTGCTATCAGTGCCTTCAGCACAGACAGCTGAGACCTTTACAGGTCATGTTAATTACAGGTACAGTCCTGAGTAATGACACAAACTATAGCACATTTAAATATGCCAGGGAAAAAAAAAAAAAAAAAAAAAAAGATAATGGTGTTTGCTATCAGAATGTAAAAACCTGTCTGCAATTAAAGAGCATACCATTAGGTTATGCTTTTATCAAATGTCATTTGCTTATTTTAAAATACAACTGGGAAAAACGTAAACATTTCCACGGAACTAATTTTCAGGAGAAAGCAAAATCCTTAAGTAAGTTTTATGGTTAAGGTAAGAGTTAGGGACCAATTAAGCAAAAGCTAAGGAGCCAAGTGTAAGGTATGCTGGAGATGACATCAGACATTATGTTGCAGGACGTAATGAATAGCAGAGTGAGAAGCTGTCAAAAGTTGCAATCCATACTGCGAAGGCTGGCTGTGTTTCACAGTTGGTTAAGGGTGACTTACATGAGAGGTGGCCAAACTTCATAATAATTGGGAGGGCAATAGTGGGGTCTTTTGGGGATAAGAAGTTGTAATGACAGTGGTACCTAGGTAACCGTATTGGTAAAACCATGTAAGGTCAAGATTACCTAGGTAACTGTATCAAAAATACCAAATTTGGATACAGATATAAGAAAACTGGGACCAAGGGGGAAAATAACTAAGGGCTGGTTGATTATCTGGAGGGAGAACAGAGTGGAGAAAGGGAAGGATCAAGGAGAATGGGGGAACATGGATGGGAAAATGTTGATGTGGAGCTTAAAGGGGTTTGGTCACGTGTGAGCAGGTAGCTGGTCAGTAAGTATTTTTTTACTTAAATCAACCTGACTGAAACATTCCCACTTTGTGTTATGAATCAGCAGCAATGTGTGAAGATCCATCTGATTGCCTGGATTGTCATTTCTATTGCGATCTTTGACTATTTTAAAATACTATATAATATCATTTGGGTGAATACCAGGTTAATAGTCAATCCTTAGTGTCAGGTTACATGATTTCACCCTACCAGAATCAGTAGGCTGCCTTGTTTTGTGGCTGTCCTTGAAGAGACCAAGCTGAATTCCTGATTCTGTTTTAGATTGTCTTGACAGGAAGGCTATAGTTTGCAAATAAAGACACGTAAATATAAGGACCTCCAAGATGATGATACTCCCATTATAGCTCATGGAGAACTGGTCAGTGTTTCTGACCAAAGGTCAGTGTTTGCTTTGCAAGGTGTGTTGAATAGCTCTCTAAATGCCGTTGCGTGTTTCAATTTGGATATTTACTGCCTATTGCGAGAACTTAGAAACGTCACATACATGGAGACATTTAAGGGCTCAATTCAGGTTCCTAAATATAGGCATTTAGCACTATTTGAGAACCTGAGAACCTCCATGACCTGCATACCGTGCTGTTAGATCTGCCTCGGGACTTAGATGAGACCTACAGCCATAAGGAGTTGCATGAAACTCATAAGGCATCCCAAGTGTCACCAGATGCCTATACATGGGTACATGCACTCAGTCGTCATCTTCAAACTGAATCTTCTCCCTGGTTTGTCACCTTGAGGGAACTGCTAGGAGCTAAATCCACAAAAGGGTGTTGGTGCATGGGTGTTGAGTTTCATTCCATATTGCCTTCAGATGCCTGGCTGTTGGAGTAAGATACATGGTCCTGAGGTAAGTGCTGCACCCCTCAAGGGTTAGGGAAGAGCAGACTCTTTCTCCAGATCAGTATCCTCTCTGCAGGACTGACTGGTGCCCATGTGTTATTGATCATGATGCTTCTATTTGGCCTTCTCCTTCTTCCGTGTTGGAAATGAGGAGATACCTTTCATCCTGCTGTGGTGCTTGGCAGAACAGGATTTGGGTGCTTGTGAGACAGCTGGGAGAGAATGCAGGTAGGCTGATGTTGCCAGAAATCAGGAGGGTGGAGAGAAAGGCAGTCCGTTTGCACAGTGCATTTTGAGAACTGATTGTGTCAGTGCTATCTGTGGAGAAGGTGGGCTGTGCTGTACGAGAGTGGGAAAATAGATCAATGAGATGGCAGAACTGTGCTGGGGAGAAAGGCAAGATGTGATACTTGTATGGAGAAGAAGAGGAGAAATGGCTGTTCTTGGACTTGGAGAGGGGAAGCATAAAATTGAATACTTATGTTGGGAATGAAAGAAATAGACTACTTATAGCAGAGGTGAAGAAAGCTGTAGTAGGTCCTAAAAACAGATCTGGCAACCATGGCTGCCAAGGCTTAACTATCTTGGACTAAATCATCTCTCAAGGTACAGACAATTGGCTCACTTCTCAAGCACAGCTGAAGAGGGAAATTACCACTTTTATATACTAGTTGAAGCTCTCACATAGGCAATAGGACACTCAGGTCCTTTGCCCATCTCATTTGGAAAGTTCACTGCTGCTTCTCACTCGCAGAATTTGCCTGAAGGTTCTGGGACCCATTAAGTTGTGTAAGTGGTTTTGTGGGTTCTGGTCCTTTGTTTTTCTGCTCTACAGGTTTCTATCTGCTCAGGAAAGATAACCATGCTTCTCTGCTCACACAGGGATTTTGGAGATAAGGACTCTGCAGACAGCTCAGTAACAGTAGTCTTTCAGATAAATGTACCCTGTGCAGGACCTAGTGCAGTTTGTGCCACTCCAAGCTCTATTCAGATTAAAGACTCTGTGAAAAGGAAGATTATTATCGAGATCCTATACCTATATCTAGCATCATTATATATGAAAGTATGAATAACCCTGCTGAAACATCTCATATTTAGCTAAATTATTATTAATAGGAGACAGGGAGGCTTAATAAGTGGGATTAGCACACATGAATGGCTACATTAATGAACTGTTAGCATAAATGAAATACTTTGAACTTTCATCACTTGGAACAAATAAGCTCGTTCGTCTCCTGAGTGATTTGTGAATGCACCAAAAATACCCTCCAACCTTTGATGTGCAAGATAGCTACTTTAACAGGGGAGGGAGGAGAGGAGGGTGGAGGATTGTCTGTGTATGTGTGTGTGGAGTACAGCAAGTTCCCACACTGTTCTTTTTTTTTTAATTTTGTAATCTCAAATTAGCTTTCAGACTCCAGCAACAGTTAAGAATATAAAAAAAAAATAAATTAAAAGATGAGAACAGAATTACACAGTTCTTCCCCTGCGACCAACTGTAGCCAGTGTGGCGTGAGTTGCTTCTGCACATCAGGTCACCCCGAGCAGTGCTGAGCCGGACAGTCACTCTTGCTAAGGGCTCCCTTATCTGCTAACTGTCCTGAAGTTGGCAGCAGCCTTAAAAGACTTGCTGTGTGTAAAGGTGTGACAAATTCCATAACTCGAAGAATAGTTTCATGGTTTCTTGGTATACATGGTAAATAAAAGGACTGAATTTGAAATAATCTGCATTTGATTTCTTTGTACTCTGGGCATGGAACAACAAAGTGTTTTCTTCTCCTAGCTGCTTTGCCCTCCCCAAATTTCTGGGGCATACATGACTGCCGTAACTGTCAACTGTCTGTGAAACGCTACAGTAACATAAACCATGATACTTTAAAATGCCACACTGATACACCTGTCCTTTGTCATAGGTGTACTATGGGTCAGTTCAAAATTTTAAACACATTTTCTTTCATTGAACTGTGTCTGTTCTACCACAGGACTTGCTATAAATGACCCTGGGAGGCATATAGATTACTGTTTCTCAGGATGCATGGATTTTGTGACCTGTAGTGTGTAAATTTAGAAAGTCTAGGTTCAAATGTCATTGTCCCTCATCCATCTCTCCTGCAGATGTTAGATAACTGTTGCTAAAACCAAGTTGTCCTTCTGGCATGGACTGTAGCTTTATATTACTGCCTCTAGGTGAAGCCTGGGATAAGAAAGCTTCTGAACATATGGATAGCCTTTGTCTTCCTAATATTTCCCACATTATCTTATATAACCACCACAGAACCACCTCCTTGTGAGGAATATTCTCACAAGGTTCAGGTAGGACAATGACATGGGCAGGATCCATGCAGATAAGACAGTCCTTGTGCAGTCCCAGGGTATACCTGTAAAAATGCACTGCCTACAGTTTTAGGCATGGGATTGACAGTGCTGTAGGACTGTGTCTTCCCACTCCAAATCTGTCTTCATTTCCATTCAGATAAGACTATTGCGTCTTTACAGAACAGGGTGCATCATTCCTGTTTATGAGGAGAATTCAGGCTCAGATTATATGGAGTAGAGAATTTGTAAATCTTTTATAGGATGCAGTGAGGATGCAATCCTAGTCCCTGGTGGAGTCAGTGGTACAACTGCCCTATTTACAAGGGTTCGTGGTTTAATCTAATCCCCTGTACTTTGTTAAATACATTTGTGTACTACAGGTTCATTTTCTTCAATACTCAGAGAGTCTTGCTCAGCTTTGAAATTGTTAGTAGAATAGGTGCTGCTCTTATGCTTCCTTCTGTCCTTGGAGAGTCCAGGTGCAAAGCAAATGTTTTTGAAAGCCAGATTGCAGAAGCAGAGAACTAATCTCTCCAGAACAATCAGAGGGGAAGATTTATATACGTAGTGAGACATGTTGTTCTTTAACAGCAACAAGTGAGAAAGCATAGGAAAACCACTGGTGGAATAATTTAAACATGTAGCAGTGAACATATATTACTTACCCCATCCCCACTCCAAAATTTGCATGGTTCTTTTCTCCAGTATCTCTTAAATACTGTAGGCAAGCAATTCTATGAAGTTTTGGGTTTGTTTTGGTTTTATTACCTAGAGCCATGTCTATGTTATTGTATCTTTTGATACAATTGGATTCTATCTAAAACCAACTGGAACTGTACACTGACCTTCCAAAACAATTATGGAAATCCTCAAAGGACAAAATAGTCTTGAATTGTGTTCGTGTATTAAAACATGGGATTACTGAAAGAGATGAGGGCCCTGCAAGTTTACCCTGAAATGTTTGACTATCCCAGTACACATTCAGCCTCTGGTGTGTAATTTGTCTGGCATACATAATAGCTTCAAGAATATACAGAAAAGAGCTCTTGAATCAGCACCTTTCACTGCCTGAGCAGCTTTAAAAAAAGCCATATCTGCATCATGTAATTCTGAAATCCTTGTAAATTTAGGAAACAACTAATTGTTACTAGCACTGAGTGAAGGAAAACCCTCTGTAGTTTATTTTTATGTGAAGAAGCAGATTTTGCTCCTAGTGCAAACTTATTGAAGGCAGTTTTTGCCCAAGAATATTCAGTTGTTGGTAAGATTTGTGTTGTTTCTCTATACATAAAAAGGAAATATTTTGGAGTACCTATGAAATCTGTGCACATTTCAGAAACTGAATCCAAATCATAATGAGTTTCAGAAAGATTGGCTCAGCATTTGAGGAAGAAAATGCAGCAGACGGTGATTCTTTTTTTTTAACCTTATACTAGAAGTTATATTCTCTAAATTGAACAGGGTTTCACCTCTGTGTACACAAGTGCATAGAAAAAAACATACAAGTACTTTATTCGATTTTCTTTTAGCTGGGTAGTCTGAATAGAATTAGTGTTAGTGAGATGCTTCAGCTGAAAGTCGACAAATGTGTATTTTTTAAGCCTACTATCTCACTAAAGGCCAAACTGTGCAACTCTTTCTCATGCTAATGAGTAGTTGAAGTCAATGGGACTTGACATGTAAGTGCTCAACAGCTTCAGTAAAGGCTTCATAATCTGCCCCTAAATGCTTTTGCTTTGATAGATCTCTGTCTAGCTGTCTTGCTATCTCTCTGTCTTTTGAAAACAGGTTATCTCTAAAACTTTTGCTGGTGATACATTATGAGAAGAGAGCTCAGTAAGCTTTCTGCCACTTTTTGAAAACCTGTTAACAGTACATATTAATTACCATTTGCTCTCAACTTCATTATAAGTATAATTTTATGCTGATCTGCAAGCTCCATCTGACAGTACTGAGCACCATAATATCAAGCTATCTACAACATCCATCAGCATGACTGACACAGATTAGACAATTGTGCTTCTTATCAACGAGGTTCCTATCTCTGAAGATACTCTCAATGCTGTGCAAAGCCAAATAAAACACAAATAGTACAATGTAGTTCACTAAAACACTGAAAAACAGTGCTTCAACATCCTTTTTTTCTGTGTGTGTGTGTTTTTAAGACAGAGAATAACTCTTTGCTCTTCTTAAGAAGGAGGATAAATGTTTTAGTGGCCAAGGAGGGTTCTTGAGAGGAGACAGAATTATTCTGGCCCTGGATCTACATGTTTCTCCTGCTGTGCTATCTTATCTATGGGCTACATGAAATAATAAAGACTGGAAAAATGAAACTGAGTAAAATTCACAGTTAGATATCATGACACTTATTCACTAGATGAGACTCTTCCCTTTGGGCACAGGGAACCAAGCCCTACTCTGCTTACTGAACGGCAGCTCAATCTAACCCACAGGACTAAGACAGTGAAAAATTAAAGCAATTTCACTGATAGAGCCTGCTGCTAATACACGCGCATCCCTCCTTACCACGCAGCTCATGGGCTGAAGTTCACTGTCAGTGCTGCATCTGTGCGCTGGGAGCCTACAAAGGATGTATTCTATATATCAAATCATCAATGAAAAGGCAATCTTTAATTTTACAGGCTACAAATGACATGCATCTGTATTGTATAATCTGCACTGATTGCTTAACACAGGGACTAAATGGTATTCATGATATCAGGGAGGGATTTTTCACTATGATGAGATTCAGTCTAACCTGCAAATGAACTCCAAATTTTTGCCCTCTCTGTTTTTCCCCTTCCTTTGTGCCACATGAAAACCAGAAAAACAGCTGTGGTTGACCTTGGACTGAGGTCACTGTAGTGCTGTCACTGTCAGTGCTCTACCACACTCTTCATACTATGGAGCAGCAGAAGAGACTCCCAACTGCATAGTAGACCAGGTCCAGATACGGTACTCCCTATTCACTTCTGTAATGGTCTGTTCTTGTCTCCTCCCTTCACTGAAAAGCAAGGGTAGAGTTATCACCCATATCTCCAGCCATGGTAATCTCTTTCTTAGTCCTACTGAAGGATGTATGGTCAAGCCCTGGGGACACAGAGCCTGTACAGCAAATATTTGAGCATATTGCATTGCTCTGCCAGAAATGGCCAGGTCAAAACGAGAGGTGAGCAGGTCTGCAGCCGATGCTCAGCAGAGTTTCCAGGCTAATGCCACTCTCATGCTACGCATCTGCTGCAGGCTGTAGCTGCCGAGCACTGAGGTGTCACCCAGCAATGAGATTTAAGGATTGGCATAAAGTGAGTGTCTGGTCTCTGTCTCACCAGGAGCTAAGCTGTGCTGCTTCCAAACCAATTTACTGTCCAGCCCTATCCCAATCATCCACATGTGGTGTTGCATATGTATAGACATTGATACATCAGCTGAAACATATTTAATAGGCTGAGTTGAAGATTTGAGTGAAAAGGCTTTATAGAAAGGAGAGAAAGGACTGTGGGCCCTGATGACTTCTTTTAAAATAAAAACTTCTCTCTTTTTGCCAGTTCACTCCCACAAGACTAAATGATGCTGAATTTCCTTCTTTCTCAAATTGAACAAGAAATTACCCCTATCAACTCTGTAACATGTGCTTTTTGTGTATTTGTTACTGCAGTTTTAAAGCTCCCCAACTTCGATGAATTTATCAAAGTTTAGCCTTACTGGCTCACCAGTCAGGGCAAGACATCCACAGCTGAAACTCCACCTGCCCAGCACAGCATACTGCCATTCTCTGTTCCATCCTGTATCCCAAGAAGTCCAACCGTCCGTATCCTTTCCCCTGGAAAACCTCAGAAAACTGCCATTGAACTGCAAGGCAAAGTATCTGTATTCTATATTTGCATTTCTAATCAGAAACTGATTAATTACTTTAATAACATGTTAATTTGCACTGAAGTCACTTCAGGATACTACTACTGAAATCAGTGGATTTACTCCACATAAACATCAGCTGAGCTGGCTGCACAGCTTTATTTAAAGAGGGTTCAAATGTGGAAAAGCCAGAGTAAACTGCAAAACTTGGAAGAGTCCAATGCCACTCCTGAGAACCTTGTAGGCTGTGCAAGCCGTTGGTATGAAAATAATGATTCTAGGAAAAAAATGGGTTTTTTTAATCTAGAAATACAGCATAAATCTAAGGGGCTGCAAATCAGTAATACTGCAGAAGTTAGGCAAGAAAATACATAGCTAGTTCCTATTCGTCTTCTCAGGATAGCATTCACTCTCTCTTAGAACATTTTATTGAAGCAGTAGAAGACAGTCAGTAGCAAGGCATTTGTCTTCATTGTGAGATGATTCTTTTGAGTCCGCTCTGCATCTCAGACCTGTCTTCCACTTCTGTTAGAAAGCCCCATCCACCAGGCTACTCTCCTGGGCCGAAGCTCAGACAAGATCTCCTAGCTGCAGAGGCAAAGCTGAAGGTTTCTCTTCCAAGGGTGAAGTGCTAGACTGCTTCTCCACAGGAAACGGCACAGTAAATGTGCTTGCTGCTCCTGCAGGGAAGGACGATTGAGTACAAGAGGTGTCAATTGCTGCCTCTTCTTCCCTCAAGCTGAAAGCCACTGCCCTGGCCCAGTATAACCTGGCTACTCCCTGAGAAGCAGAAGCAAACTTGGTTTCTTAGAAACAGGAAAAGGAAGCAGCAAAGCTCTGTTCATTTGCTGCCCTTTGTAATTATTTGTTGCAGAAAACTGTTTATGCTTCCTTTTCCTGAGCTCATGCCAAGGCAAGATGTTCTCTGTTTTGACCAGAAACTCAATGGTGAAACTTGGAAATTTTTCCGAAGTGTATCCATAAACAAGATAAGGTATTGATAGACTGATAACCTTTGATGAAAAAGAAATGGCAGGAAAAACTCCTTAGCAGCACTGGTACTTATCTTTATAAGAAAATAAAACAAAACCAACAAAGAAACCTCTTCTACTCCATGGGCATTTGTGAAAGTTTGATTAATATTTGTCAAGAAATTTGAGGGTCTGAACTAGGACAACTGGAATGTTCTGAGCATTGAAGAATACCTCTAATTATTGGATATTTGACTCCTCCCAGAGTTAGGATCAATGGGAACTTTGTCTACTTAATAGCTCAGTAAAAAAACATCAAAGGTAGAACAAAATCATGAAATATTTTGATTAGAGGATAACATAAATAAAGTTTGTCTCATCGGATCATCAGCTACAGATCATCAGTTATATTTCATTGGCCATATTACTTCTCAACTGCCTCTAACAAAATGCTGCACACATGTGGTTTGTGTTTGTAGAAATGCGAGTAATTGCAAAAACTTTCTGTGAACCATAATGGCAATAGTAAAGGTCCAAGGGAATGACCCCAGAATGTGAACTTTGATGGCATACCATATTTATTTATTAATTTAGCAACTGAACATTTGCATAAAGCTCAGGTAGAGCTATTCCTATGAATAATCTTGCACAATAACATCAGACATCTCTAGTAATCCTACAGAACATCAAAAGCAGTGCTGGCTGCTATTCAACACTGGGTTCAGTGCCATGACAACAGATGGAATTCATGGCTGAGGGGTAAAAAAAAAGGCTTCCATCCCCCTGTCACTTTTTGTAAGAATCCCTAAAGAGAAAATTATGCAAACTAGTAGAAACTGAATGTAGAACAGGAATGCCTGTGAACGTGTGTTATCTGCATTTACACAAAACAGCTTATTTGTGAAACAGAATGTAAGTGGTAAAAGTAGATATGGAAATCTTATTTAAATTCTTGTGAAGGTCAAAGAGGAGGAGGAGGAGGGAGAATGGGCTGGATTTCTCTTCCTTTTAGTTCGGGGGAGCAGACTGAAGTTCGTAATATTATGGTCACAGGCAGATGACATGAAAATGATTTTTTGATGTTGTTAAAATTAATGTTCCTATGTTTTGTGAAGAGATGTCTGAGACATTTTAATCTAAATATGTATGTTTTGCAGTAAAATTGTTTGCCAATATTGTGATATCTTTAGATTGAACATTTTGGACATTACTGTCCTATAGTATAAGAAAACTGTAAATGAAAACCTAAATGTTAAAGTTACTCATTGATTTACATCATCCATTAACAAGAAAACTATTGAGATGAATGGGAATTACCAATATAAAGGAAAAAAGATCTTGGACTAATTTTTTTTTTTCTCCAGCCAACAGCCCACAGAGTTAAGGTGATGAGTCAGATATGTCTACTATGCAACTACTAATGACTACTGTTGCTTCAAAAGACCAAGCAATCAGGCTTACCAAATCTAGAAGACAAAATAATCATACTTTCTGATGCACGAAAAGGTCAAGTAACAACAGGCTCAGTCCTGCAGATAGAAATGAGAGTTCTGGGAACTGAGGTGAAAGTGATAAAAGAAAATGGAGTCCTAAGGGCTGGATCCAGTAATGCATTGGTCAAAGGACAGTTTTTCCACTTGCTAAGATGTTTGCATGATCAGATAATACGTATGGAGCAGAATATAGAATAGGAATGGCAACTTTCTAAAGGTACTCTCAGGTTACCTATCCCTGTGTGTAATAGAAGCACAATGTTCCATAAATAGATTTTCAGAATTGTCTTCACATTTTCCTCAGCAATAAAAATGTGGTTTTGCATGATGCTGTCCATCAGAACCATCTGTGGTTCAGAATAGAAGCATGAGCAATTTTCTTCTGCAAGATGGTAGTCAGAACTAACCATATGGTTCTGCATTCATTTTATTTTGGAATGCTTATTTAGTATCCTGGTTATAGGATACTGCAGGAAAAAAAGGAATGTTTTAACATTTGCTGGCCTAGCTACAAGGACTGTAATCAAACTTGCAGTGGTCTGCCACTGCAAGAATATATAAGGAGCAAAAAGCCTAGCTGAATATCTTAATGCCTGTGTCCTTGACGTTTGAAGAAATTTGGCTCAAGGTCTTCTTGTTTTGTGGCTTTGATTGCATATCATTTAGAATTTTCTTTTGTTTCATTTTCCACATATAGTGAAAAGAAAGACACAGCCTTTGATAATAGCTGCAATATTGTTTCTTATTTTATTTTTCTACTTATTCTCTAATTTATTTTCAGTAGTTATGACTCTGAAATACCACTGTAAAATGTCTTTCTGGGATACCTGGTGTTTGTGTCTGGTTCTTTGATCTGACCTATGGCAAGGAACAAGAACAGATGTGAAACTTCTCTGCCCAAGTAGTGCAATCAGATGCTCAGCTGTGCATAGTTGCATTCAAAAGCATTCAGTTCCAGATATAAGATTTGAGGGGCATTTTGAAAATGTGGTCAGGAGTATAAACTGTGTGTCAGCTTTGTTTTAGATTCCAAGACAGTATACTATAAAAGCATTTATTTGGCCTTTAGTAAGGGCCACTCCCCCTCCTGATGTTTTAGATAAAATTTAGTGTATGATTAAATCAGCCTTGTTAAAACTGACCATCAACCAAGCGGAGACAGAAATAAATCATGATAGAGTAATAGACAAAGTTACATCTTTTTAAGGCTGAGGAATTTAATGTGCTCATTAACAAAAAAAATTCACTAACAAAGTTAACATTCTCATACAATGGAAAAATTCCTAGTTCTGTGATACACAATAGGACATCCAATTTAGAAAGGGTCAGTGAGTTTCAGAGGTCCCTTTCCTCCTTTCTGGAGGGAATACGTTCTTTGGAAACCTACCTTTTGAGGAGAGGGTGGAAGGCAGCAAGACCTATTGAGATGACAATGAGATCAAAAAAGAAGGAGTGATTATTCAAATCCCTCAGAGAAATAAAAGCCTGAAGTAAGAAGAACTGAACCCAAAAAGGAGCAGGCAGGGTGGGGAGCGGGCAAAGGGGAATGAGAAGCAGAAACTGAATGCAGAGGGCAAGGCCTGAATGGGAAGCAGTGAAAGAATTAGGAGTTGAAAAGGGAAGGAGGAGGGGAAAGGAGGGCTGAGGAAGAGAAGAAAGCGGTGAGAGGCACATCATGGTGAATGAAGCAGGGATGGAAAGTTTATTCTTCTCAGCCTGTAGCAGCTCTTTTGAATACTTTATGTGATGAATCTATGATGCTAAAACACAGCTTAATCGTATTGCTTGTCTTGAGGTCAGATTTATCAAAGTTTCCATTTTTACGTCTGTTGTCAGAGTGGGCCACACTGGTGAGTGGCAGGTACTGTAAAGTTTCAGAAGGCCATGAGACATCACATCCAGTCCTTCGCTTTGTTGCTTAGATACACTAATGAATTGTATTAGGAATTTCTCACCTCACATTTGCACTCCCCTATGTTTCAAGTATTGCATTTCAGATAATAACATGAGCAGACTCCAGGCATGCAAAAATAAATTCTTTTTTTTTTATGAAGAAAACTACTTACAGCGTGGCTGCAACCACAACAAGCATTTTATCAGATAGATAGATTTCTTCATCATTTTTCTAAAGTCTTCCTTCTGCAACCTCTGCTCTTTCCTCTGAATACCTTGTAAGTCACAATAGCCTAATTCTTCACACACTGTATGCTGGAATTGTCTTCAAAACTAAATTAGAGCACATTTCAAACCCACTGAAGGATATATCTGATGATGGGTGCCTAAAAAGGAGTTGGTGATTAACCCAGCATAAAGAACTGATGTCTTCAATGTTCTAGCTATACCTTTATATCAGAGCAGGAAACATGTAGCAGGACATACTGTGATGTCTCCCTAAAGTGAGCTAAGACGTCAGCCTGAAACTGCGATCTACAAAAGAATTTTACTAGGAGTGTCACAGAAGTGGCAAAACATGTAAGCTTTTGTATGTGGAGTAACTGTTAATATGGTTAGAGAAACACAAGCACTCAAGGAATGCAACTTGCTCAGACAATATTGTCTTTAACTCAAAACAGAGGATAGAGAATCTAACAATGTGCACTGATGGGTGAATATTAAGTTTTTTTTAACAGTTGGCCCTTAACAGAAATAATTTACTGGGTAACCAGATAAAGTCAGGTTATCAGTGAACTGAAGACACATTAGTGGTTTTCTTTATAAGCAGTTCCTAATTAAGGCAAAATACTGTCCATGTACTTATGTCCCAATTAATTTAAACTTCAATTTCTTAAAAATGCCATTGCATTTATTAACTAAAGAAAAGCTAAATTTATCTTATCATAATTCTCTTCTGCTTTTAGAGTCTAATAGTCCAGCTGCGAGCGCAGTTTCCCTTTTAGTATCGGCATGTATTAAGATGGGAGTCAGGGTCATCTCAAAGCATGGGCCGTACCTTGCAGGGGTCGAACAGTCAACACATGGAAGACTTGTGGAGAGTTAGCTTCTTTTGCATCATTTTAGCATATTGCATAATTTCAATCAGGTTGAGTCTCTTTTTGGCTGCCTAAAGATCTGTGAGATCCTACTCTCTGAGAGTAGGACTTCCACTTTCATGGGTCCTAGACATAAATTGAGTCTAACCTGTGTTGAGAAAGAGAAGAAGCTGAAGCTGATGCAGAAGAGAAAGAAAAAGAGAAAGAGAAAAAGGAGCTGGGCATTTATTCCAATGAAGTTTGGTTAAGAACAGTTCCAGGAAAGATGATGGATTGTTTGGCAATGAAAAACCTCTTTTACAAACACTTAAATGTTTAAGTTTTATTACTCCCATGAATTTAAGAAAATGCAAGAAAGGAAACCAAGGAAATGCAAGAAAAGAAAGGCCAATCAGTCTCACCTCCATGCCTGGCAGGGTCATGGAGCAGGTCGTCCTGAAAACTATGCTCAGGCACATGGAAAATAAGGAGGTGATCAGTGACAGACAACACGGCTTCACTAAGGGCAAATCATGTGTGACAAATCTGGTGGCCTTCTATGATGGGGTTACAGCATTGGTGGATAAGGGAAGGGCAACTGACATCATCTACCTGGAATTGTGCAAGGCGTTTGACACTGTCCCACATGACATCCTTGTCTCTAAATTGGAGAGACATGGATTCGATGGATGGAGCACTCAGTGGACAAGGAATTGGCTGGATGGTTGCACTCAAAGACTTGTGGTCAACGGCTCAATGTCCAAGTGGAGAACGGTGACAAGTGGTGTTCCTCAGGGGTCGGTACTGGGACCAGCACTATTCAACATCTTTGTTGGCGACATGGACAGTGGGATCGAGTGCACCCTCAGCAAGTTTACTGATGACATCAAGCTGTGTGGTGTGGTCAGCACGCTGGAGGGAAGGGATGCCATCCAGAGCGACCTTGACAGGCTGGAGAGGTGGGCCTGTGCGAACTGCATGAAGTTCAACAAGGCCAAGTGCAAGGTCCTGCACATGGGTTGGCGCAATCTCAAGCATGACTGTAGGCTGGGTGAGGAATGGATTGAAAGCAGCCCTGAGGAGAAGGACTTGGGGGTACTGATTGATGAGAAGCTCCACATGAGCAGGCAGTGTGCGCTTGCAGCCCAGAAAGCCAACGGTGTCCTGGGCTGCATCAAAAGAGGTGTGACCAGCAGGTCGAGGGAGGTGATCCTGCCCCTCTAGTCCACTCTTGTGAGACCCCACCTGGAGTACTGCATCCAGCTCTGGGGGGCCCAGTACAGGAGAGAC
The DNA here is from genome assembly GCF_011004875.1 of Balearica regulorum gibbericeps. Taxonomy (NCBI): domain Eukaryota; kingdom Metazoa; phylum Chordata; class Aves; order Gruiformes; family Gruidae; genus Balearica; species Balearica regulorum. Next base: position 25,715,781 of record NC_046184.1, read on the forward strand.
ATGGAGCTGCTGGAGAGAGTCCAGAGGAGGGCCACGAAGCTGATCAGAGGGCTGGAGCACCTCTGCTATGAGGACAGGCTGAGAGAGTTGGGGTTGTTCAGCCTGGAGAAGAGAAGGCTCCGGGGAGATCTAATTGCGGCCTGCCAGTACCTGAAGGGGCCTACAGGAAAGCTGGTGAGGGACTGTTTATCAGGGAGTGTAGTGACAGGACAAGGGGTAATGGGTTCAAGCTGAAGGAAGGTCGATTCAGATTAGATATTAGGAAGAAATTCTGTACTGTTGGAGTGGTGAGGTACTGGAACGGGTTGCCCAGAGAGGTTGTGGATGCCCCATCCCTGCAAGTGTTTAAGACCAGGTTGGATGGGGATTTGGGCAATGGATGTGGTCTAGTGGAGGGTGTCCCTGCCCGCAGCAGGCAGGTTGGAACTAGATGATCTTTAAGATCCCTTACAACCCAAACCATTCTATGATTCCATGAAACTTATTCTGTTGGGCTCTTCTTTATTTATTTGTGAAGAACCACCGATAGTGTGATACCACATACTAACAAGTTAGACATAGATGTTAAATATATTAATATAACTGTGGAAATAATGAGATAAAGTGAAGTCTCTGATTAAATACAGTATCTGGAAGAACAAAATAATTTGAGCATCCTGTTAGAATCTCTGATAGGAAGGAAGATAATAAACAGTGGTTATTAAAAAAGAACAACTGCTTTACTGTAGGAAGAGCTGGAGAAATAAAATCTCCCACTGAGAAAGTAAGTCACAAAGTCAGCTTAGCAAAAGATAATTTTAAATCAGAATCAAATATCTTTTGCCATAGGTAAGAATACATTCTCATGTATTCTGTAAGTTTTTGGGGTTTTTTTCTCCAAATTTATTTAAACTGCCTAAAGACATGTTGTGCAATCAAATTCTACAAAGAAATATTGGGAAGCTTGTGCAAGATTTCTATATATTTAGATTCCTGAAAATAATAGCAGATGGCTACACCTGCAATTCTTCTGAGTTCAGTTATAGCAAAGTACAGATATCAATGTTCTACAAAAAAAAGTGTGATTGAAAGTGCATCAAAGATTCGCATCTGCAGACTTTTCCTCTCTGTTAAAGAAGGTGACCTATTTAAGAATAACATTTCCAAAGAAATCAATGAGTTTCCATTCATTCCCCATTTCTCCCCATACAAATGCTGCACTCAACGTCCCTCTGTCTCTGTGTGTTCATGAACCTAGAAATGGAGAAACCTGACAGGGAGTCTAAATGGAGTGTTAACTACTCTTTCTTAATAGCTTACTTTGACGTATGCTTAGATGAAGCCATAGCTCTCAACAGAAATAAAAAAGAATATTGTCCAGACATTTCAAAGAGTAATTTTTTTTTCCTTTTTCCAGCAGGGTGTCTTCATTGTTTGTTTCCTATTGATAGCAGGCATTAATAGATGGGTAACTAATACTTGCCTCCAAAGAAAAATTCTCCTAAGTAGAATTCCCCATGGCAAAATCATTAGATGCCAAAGACTCCAGTGACATTGTGCATACCAGGTATAAGACTGGTTGAATGGTCATTCTGCAGTGGCAGCAGCCACCCTTGAGAGTATGTATTAATTGGATCTCACAAATCCCTGAAGGCTTGATGAGCCCTGCACAATAAGATCCCTTCTGTCTCTTCTGGCTAAAAGTCATACACAAAATACTTTAATACACAACTCGTTTGGCTTAACATTTGGGCTTTTTCCTAAGCCAGGGAGCAGTTTAAGTGATGCATCGTAGAGACATTCAGTAAAGGTATTATGACTCAGAGCTCCCACACCCCATCATGTTACTATATTTAACCCTGGGATAACAGGAAAAAGCTTGAGTTAGATTAGGCCACAGTGAAAAAGGTGAAAGCTAGGTTGAAACACCTAATGCTTGCCTGGGGATCAGAGCGTGCACCCTGACTAATACAGCTGCTTGACTGATGAGTGAAGACCTGTGCAGCTGAGGTAACCTGTACGTACACCCAAAGCCTCGAGTAACTATTGTTCCTCAGCCCGTTCTTGGCTCTTGGAAGGGATCCTTTGCAACTTCAAAGGATGCAAGGCTGATCTACTCTGGCCACCAAGGGGTAGGTGTGGGACTCTAAAGATATGGTCCCTGTTCAGCCTCCTCATCCTGCCCTCCTCCCATAGCAAAGGACATTGTGGTCTACAGCAGGCCTGGACTAAAAACAACATGCAAAACCCAGGGATGTCACTCTCCAAGTCAGCCAGAGAAAGATACATGTAACTTGCAGAAACTTTCTAATATTGTGCAAAAGTTTCTATCATTTGATTGCATAAACCTACCTGCCTACTAACTCTTGCTTCTGAAAAGTCTTTGGTAAACCCAGTTTGCCTGCTTGAGAGGATACACATACATGTCAGCATTCAGAAAGAAGTGCTTAAGTTCTGTGTGGAGTTGTTAGTGACTTGACTCAAAACATATGGAAAAGGATTGAAAAGTAGGAAAATATTTATCCAATCAATGGAAATTTGCAACCCTAAAAGGAAGACATCTGAAGACAATCAAGATTTGAGAGAGAAAAAAAGTTGAAGCAAAATTTAGACAGTCATGAAGACAGAATGGGTTGATGAGAAAGAAGATCTCCTGAGGAATGAGGAGCTATTTTCATCCCCGTTATATAAGGTAGACAAGTACATATGACAAAATATGAGTTGTTTTGTTTTTTTTTTTTAAATAATACACTCCTGGTAGGGTCAACATGCGAATAAGGTATGTAGTAAGTTATACAGTCTGTCTTTCCTGTGTGACTTCCATAAAATCCATATTCAGCAAGTCTTGCTTTCTAGCAAACAATGAGACATTCAGCTTATATGTGAGGGGTGAGGGCATTCCAGTGAAAAGAGAGGGCACAGAATGGGAAAGAGAAGCAAGACTGGCACAAAAGAGGCAAAGAATGCCAATTCAGAAGGCGGGTGTGAAAGTAAAATCTGCTTCCATGCCTGCTACAGCATATATTACACAACTGGCACTTACTTGGCAAAGCACCCGCTCAGGCACTGACCTTGGCAGCATCACAGGGATAACCTCTATGTGAGGAAGGACTGTTCTTCAACAATGTCTCCAAAATGTTTGGCACCAAAGTACTTTTTTAAGAAAGCAAGCATTTCTTCCAGTTCGTATTTCAGTTGAAAACCAGCATTTTCTTTTGGCTGCAAAGGAGACATCCTGTCTGTGACTTTTGGTATATTCTTCATATGGTGTTCCAGATTATTTGATATTGCGTACAAATGCCATTGCATAACCATCCCATTTTGTGGATGTTCCCATATTAGAGAGCAATGGGTGTATTCAGAGACTTGCTCAACTTAAATGATCTCCTTGTTAATTATTTGAGGAATCATGACAGAGTGCTTGGGGCTGCAATACCCGGGTAGAAAGTCTACTGAAAGAAAAATGGAAACCATTCCAAATTGAGATGTGTCTCTTCCACTGACATGCTATCTTGCGCACAGTAGTGAAAGAAAGATTGGGGATGTTAGTAAGAGGAGTAGTCTTTTATTTCTTTAACAAAGTAAATTTCACTTTAATGGTTTGCTGGAGGTTATATACTTACATTACGTACTCAGATCATGTAGAAACTCAGTGCCCAGTTCTACAAACATGAGAGTGAATGCTATTAATTTGGGCAAGCAAAGTTAGGAACATGTTCAAGGCATCATGGTATATACTGTGATGTATATACTGAGGAGCCAACGAGGAGAGGTGCCATGCTGGATCTTGTTCTCACCAACAAGGAGGGGCTGGTGCGGAATGTGAAGCTCAAAGGCAGCCTTGGCTGCAGTGACCATGAAACAGTGGAGTTCAAGATCCTTACTTAGGGTAGCGAGGAAGGCGCACAGCAAGCTCACTATCCTGGACTTCAAGAGAGCAGACTTTGGCCTCTTCAGGGACCTGTTTGGTAAAGCACCATGGGACAAAGCCCTGGAGGGAAGAGGGGCCCAAGGAAACTGGCTAGTGTTCAGGGATCACCTCCTCCAAGCTCAGGAGTGATGCATCCTGACAAAGAGGAAGTCAGGCAAAAATGCCAGGAGGCCTGCATGGATGAACAAGGAGCTCCTGGGCAAACTCAAACACAAAAAGGAAGCCTACAAAGGGTGGAAGCAAGGGCAGGTAGCCTGGGAGGAATACAGAGAAACTGTCCAAGCAGCCAGGGAGCAGGTTAGGAAAGCCAAAGCCCTGACGGAATTAAATCTGGTCAGGGATGTTAAGGACAACAAGAAAAGGTTCTATAGGTATGTCAGTGGTAAAAGGAAGACTAGGGAAAATGTGGACCCTCTCCAGAAGGAAATGGGAGACCTGGTTACGTGGCATATGGAGAAGGCTGAAGTACTCAATGAATTTTTTTCCTCAGTCTTCACTGGCAAATGCTCAAGCCACACTGCCCAGGTCACAGAAGGAAAAGGCAGGGACTGGGAGAATGAAGAACCACCCACTGTAGAAGATCAGGTTCAAGGCCATCAATGTCTAAGTGGAGATCAGTGACAAGTGGCGTTCCTCAAGGGTTGGTATTGGCACGAGCACTGTTTAACATCTTTGTTGGCAACACGGACAGTGGGATCGAGTGCACCCTCAGCAAGTTTGCTGACAACACCAAGCTGTGTGGTGCAGTCAACATGCTGGAGGGAAGGGATGCCGTCCAGAGGGACCTTGACAGGTAGGCCCATGCAACCCTCATGAAGTTCAACAAGGCCAAGTGCAAGGTCCTGCACGTGGTTTGGGGCAATCCCAAGCACAACTACAGGCAGGTGGAGTGAGGTGATTCTCCCTCTCTACTCTGCTCCCATAAGACCCCACCTGGACTACTGCATCCAGCTCTGGGGGCCCCAACATAAGAAGAACATGGAGCTGTTGGAGGGAGTTCAGAGTAGGGTCACTAAGTTGATCAGAAAGCTGGAGCACCTCTCCTGTGAAGACAGGCTGAAAGAGTTGGGGTTGTTCAGCCGGGAGAAGGGAAGACTCCAAGGACACCTTATAGCAGCCTTCCAGTACCTAAAGGGGGCCTACAGAAAAGCTGAAAAGGGACTGCTTACAAGGGCATGTAGTGATAGGAGAAGGGGTAATGGCCTTAAGCTGAAGGAGGGGAGATTTAGATTAGGTATTAGGAAAAAAATCTTCACTGTGGGGGTGGTGAGACACTGAAACCGGTTTCCCAGAGAAGCTGTGGATGCCCCATCCCTGGAAGTGTTGAAGGCCAGATTGGATGGGGCTTTGGGCAGCCTGGTCTAGTGGAGGGTGTCCCTGCCCGCAGCAGGGAGGTTGGAACTAGATAATCTTTAAGGTCCCTTCCAAGCCAAACCATTTTATAGCTTTTGGACAGTTACTTTAAAGAGGGATGGGATCACGTTAATCCAAGAATGAGATTGGGTAAGTGTTTCTAAGCACACTCCACGGATGAAAATCAGTCTTCTTGGATAAGAACCTAAGGCTCTCAAGGAAGCTTGCGGTTAATTTTGAACATGATTTGAATTATGATTGCTATAAAGAAACAAATGTGTTAGTCTTCCAATTTGAAGACTAACATGTTTCCAAAGAAACATGAAAGTAAACAGAGGCAGAAATGTTTATTACAATGCAGATGGAATTTATTCCTACAGACTTGATATTGATTTACATTTGGTCTCTAAAGAATAAGTGAAATTTTTCAGTGAAGTCAAATTGTAGAATATGTCCTTGCTATGCACAACAAATTCAAAGTCTTTGAATCAGGAGAATAAAATTTCCATACAAATCCATAGGTATTGTAAGTGATTTACACTCTGTTCAGTGCCTTTCACAGAAAGCCTGCTTAGGTGGAACATGGGCATTACTTTTAAATAATGTAGGTGTAAATACTATTATGAGTTTTAAAGGATATAGTCATTCTGAGAATTATTCTTGCTAGGAAAGATTGCACTAGTGAACTAACAGATCTTTGTAGGTAAACATTTTAAGAAGCCTTCTAAATAGTGTTTTGCCCATATGCATCCCCATACTTACTACCAGATGGCATAAAAATGGCATCACATGTTGATTTCTCTCTTTTTCTCTTTTGCTTCCACTGTCACTCATATTGATGAATGGAGGGTCACAGCCAAAAAGACAAACTGTGACAAATACCTGGGGCCCAAATGAGGAAACAAGACTAATTTCAGATCCCAACTTGACCATTTTAAGGATGGTGGGAAGGGACAGGAACTAGGCCTGCTCAGATGGGATCTGCAGCTGGTCTGGGTGGGACATTTACCTTGGCTCTTGCTGTGTCTCCGTGCTCTGAGGCTGCGATACGCCCTGTGATGGGTGCTGGCACTTCCAGACTGGCTGTGCCAGCCTTGAACATCCTTGACCACCTGAGTGGGTATAGATTTTGTGGAGGACTTCAGACAACATTAATTTGATTTCCTTATCTTCAAAAAGAACATCTCTCTTTAGAAGATCGTGAATCATGTAGGCCAAAGGATTTTTTAGAGGATGGGCAACAGTTTACAGAAAATGGGCCAAAAAGCCAAAATGAAGGAAATCTTAAACTCTGGAGTTTTTTCCAGGTGAAGATACTCTTTGTAGCTGTTGGAGAGGTATTTAGCATCTCTTCCTCAATTTGTCTGCCTTGGAACCGAGAACAACATTTCTCCTATTATGGTTCACAGGGAGATACAGGATCTTTGCATTTAAGCGATGTGTCCTTACACTGCCAGATAATGTCACAAAGTCAATAGCAGGGAGCTGCAAATTGCCCTTTCCTGTCCAGCATATAGTAAGCCCTGCTTGTATCTCAAATCTAGGGATCTCTGTAAAGAGTAATGCTCCCGTGTGCTAGTGCAAACACTACTTGCTTGATAAATAAAAGAGTTTTCTGTCTCACAGCTATTTTGCAGTGGCTTGTAACTCTTGCACAAAGGTCTTAAAGCAGAAGGTTTCTCTCCTCTGCCCAAAATAACCACATTCAGCTTTTTGGATTACAGCTGAGATGATTGATTCACAACCTAACAGCCACAGCAAACAAAATATGATGACATGAAATTCAACAAATATTTTTGATGAACAGACATTAGCAAGTAACTGTAGGTCTGTGAACACAAGTGTTTAATCTTGCTATTTAAAGTTTTTGGACTCCTTTATTTATAGTCATTTCTATGTCTTGTCACTGTGGCATCTGAGTGGCTCACAAGACTCCCATGAGCAAAGCAAAGAATTATCCCAGTTGGGGGGGGAAGGAGAAGAGGAGGCTGAGAGAAGTGGCAGTCACGCAGAGCATTTGCAGAACAGCCAAGATCACAATCCATCCTTCCTCCCCTTTATGAGTTCCCCATCCTTCCTTCCTTTTACTAGACTGTTGGCCAAATAAATATGTGCCTTCTATCCAAAGGTCTTTCTCCTGGTTTTATCATCATGATCGAGCTAATTGGGAGCAGGAGGGTAAATGAGGCATAGCTGATGTACATGGCATGATGCCCAGCTGACGCTACTATTAAGCTGATGCCGGAAAAGTTAGGAAACCATAGCCTGGCACTGAATAATAGGCCTATTGCAACTCAAGTGTGGGGCAGAGAGAGATTTTCCTGCAGCTGGCACCTTGTCTACAAGTGGTGTACAAGAGAAAGTAATGAATGACTTGACTCTTTATGTTTCCTATGTTCATTTTATCGCAGTTCATCAGGCACCCATGAGTCTGACTGATGACTCCATGTAAAAAGCAACAACGATTTCCCTTAAGAGAAATGAGTGACAGATGAAGAATAAACTGCAATTATAATCTCCCTTTTCATGGGTTAGGTTGGCTATTTAACAAACTGTGCTCATTAACTGATTTAAGTTCCAATTCCCTGTTTTTATATCTGATGTGAATATCTTAAGTTAAACATTGCTTGTGATGCAGGATAATGGCTAACAGCTAACATCATAAATAAGAAACACTAGAGATAAACTAAACTTTCATTTCAAAATTAATTTGCTCCATCGAGATAAGGTACCTGGCACCTCGCTCAGCACTTTTTCCATTATAAGCCCATGTTTGCCCAAAGGGGAGCATCTGTTAAGATCACTGCTGCCACATGGAAGCCTTTTCCCATATATACTCCGTACAAAATGAAATGAGGACATAATTTTTTTTCATCACAAATGAAATGCATGTGTTAAGCAAAAGAGAAAAACAGCAATGTAAAAGCCAAACTCTGCCTGGTAAATATAGGTGAAACTTGCCTTTTTCCCCATTTATAGTCTGATCTTCTCCAAATATGCTAATCTGCTCTGAGTACCTGACTTTGGAGGGACAAGGCTGGGTTTCTTGGATGAGACAGATCATCAAAGATATTTATGAAGCTTCAGAGCTATTAGTGGGTATGTTACTGCTTGGTTGGAGATGGTGATGATTTACAGGAAACTTGTGGATAATTAAAGGCTGCACAGAGTGGTTGCCATTAAAAAGCAATTATTTACCATTGATTAGCATATTATGGTGAGGCTAATTAAGCAGAGGAACAACTCATTCAGGGTTTTGATAGGTTCGCCATTGCTGGGAATTTTCTTTAAGGTTGGCTGCTTTTCTAAAGGTATGTGCACATTCAAACAGGAAATTATAGTTAAAATATTCCTAGCCTCCTTTTGTAAGGTGCTGTATTTTAATTAGCACAGCATTTCCTTCTGTTTTTTTCCTTCTATGGTGTTAGAAATGTTATAGGTTTTTGTATACTCATAACAGAAGCTATTGCAACATTTATTTGGGTGGAGTAACCCTCTGGCAAAGGGTTATTCTTTAAGGCTGATCTGCATGTATCTCCCTTTCTCCCTCACCACAAGTAGGTGCAGCCAGGAGGGACTGAAGAGTGGAGGCTGAAAACTGACTCATGGCTCCTTTGCTCTACTGTTGGTTGTGTGCCACATCTAAAACACCTCTCACTGCAGAGCATAGGCAACTTCCAGATTAGGTACAGAACTTGTTCTTCAAGGTTATTTTCCCGTCATAAGGAGTCATCTTGGGAAGGATGGAGGGGCAGGGGACAGAGATATGGCAGAACCAGTTGAGATGCACTTGAGGGTCAAAAGAGTCATAACCAGGAAAGTACCGCTATGGTCCTGCACCACTCCATTGCAGTGCCTAGCAATAGTGATTAAGCCAGGAAGAATTATAGCTGTGTGGGCAATCCCCATACCATCATATTTTTCTATTCCAGGGCATTTTTAGGGGGTTTCCTGTCCCTCAGTCCCTTTCGGCAGCTGCTGCTGCTGTGGATTTGCAGCTGCTTGTTCTGTGTGGGCTCTGCTGCCATATGGCACCATAATTCTCCCTTACTCACCACAGCTCTGCCCACTCTCCTAGTATCCATGGTGTTATTGAATAGTACATCACTTTGTTCTCTGAAGAGAACGTTATGTGTTTTGGCTATTAATCATGAATCCAGTGTTTTATTCCACAGACCTGAAGGCTTAATTAAAGTGATGCCAATTCTTTTGTTCTCAATCATCACTCATTCTTTGCAGTATATGGGAAATTCTCCTCCCTACATCCATCCTTACCTGGTCTGCAAAGCTCTGATTGGTGAGCAAATAAATGTTCCCAAATATGCCATTTCCAGAAAATACAGTTTTCAACAAATCTTTTCCTAGAAAAATATCAGAGATTATTTGTTCAGCTGGGCTGGGAATGTTCATTCAACATGGTGTTCCATGAAATCAAACATCCACACTGTAGGTCATCTAGGCTCTTCTTTCACAGTTTATCAATGCATTTGCTCCTGTTTGAAGCCTATGATGTCAGGGTGTTGTAGGTAGGCAGGTTGGTTTATCTGTCTCTGTCTGGGCTTCGGTGCTTTTCTCTAGTACCACAGCACCCAGAGCAGAAGTCAGCCACAGAATGAAAGGAAGCGGAATTTAACTAGTTTTTTTCCCTCATTCTCCTACTTTTTATGATACATTCCCTCTCCATGTTTGTTGCACATACGTGAATAGCTATGAGCTGTAATGACCTCCCATTTCTTCTGCAAAGACCCTCAATTAATAACACAGCTGGATCGGACACATGGGCATGTGCTTTTGCCTGCCAACCTGAAATGTCTGGTGTACCAAAGGCTGTGGCAAGCAACACTGTTCTCGATCTGTCACATCCTTGTTCTTTTTTCTAGAAGAAAGCAGAAGATACTGTGTAGCTTTAATGCTACTCATCAGAAAAATGAAGCCCATTGTTATACTATACTATATTTCTTGGGCTTATTTGGTCACCTACTGTAAACTACTCACTGGGCAGTGAAAACCCTATTAAGCCAAGAGCAACCTGCTTGAGGACCATAGGATCAAACAGTTAAACTTTTATAGCCAGAGTTGCAAGATGTCAACTGATAGCATCTTTGCTTTCTGCTTTGTTGCAATGTGAAGTGCCTCACACAGAAAACTAGGGTGGCATATGAATAATAAATATTGCTGAGTAACAGCTGGAGTTTCTCAGGGTGCCTGTGTTCCCTTCAGTGAAACGCTTCCCTGTATAATTTACTAGGTGTCTCTCAGTAAAGCGGAGATAGTATATAAAATTACGGTTAACAAAATGATACCTCTGAACAACAATGGGTCACTGCGTTGCCTGGAAACTGTTAGTCTGTCTAAAACCGAGCACCTGTTATTGCAGACCCGTGTTAATTTGTGCTGCTTGTGTGCAGGAGCGGCAATGGGAACTCAGCCCAAGAGCGAGACACTTGTTTGATGGCAGGAGAAACCCTGCCGTAGCTGTGTGGGCCTCCTCACAGGGTCACCTGGATAGGGTAAATGACATTATACTGCACACCACGGTACTATGGGGTGGGGGTAAATCCTGAAGTCTCTGTACATGGGAGCCAAGGGACAGCATATGTGCTCCCGATCCTGTAAAATAGTTCTAGATGTAAGATGGCTGTGGGGACTCTGCTCTGAATGCTGTTCCCTTCAACAGGGACATTGCAGCAGATTCAGGCTCTGAGTAAGAGGCTCAGAGCTTGAGGATAACTTTTGGGCATGTATTAATACGCCTCTTTCTTCGGTTCAGTAGTGGAGGAGCATTGTGGACTTTTTCCTGTGATATAATGTCACAATTAGTTGTGAGAGCCACTGAGCCTATTATAAGGGACGTTTCATGCAATCATGTTTGCTGAAAAATTTTTCATGCTTGCAAGAACAAGAATATATACCCAATTATTTTTAGAGTGGCAATTTTCTCCATGTGGATTTAATTAGAAAATGAATAAAGAGAAAGTTGGGGTTTTTTGGTTTTGCTTTCTTTTTACAAACTGAAGTTTCGGGAAAAAAATTGCATAAATGTTGCTGCCTTGGTAGCCTTTAAAATGATAATAACAATAAAATCTTGTTCTCAAAAGGCCAGGAAGGCATTTGTTGTCAATAAACTCAGTTCCATGGAAGCTAATGGACTTGTGCCAAGTTGTACCAATTTAGAATCTGTCCTGACCTTTCATTCAGGGATATAAAGTGCCCTGATGGCAACTACAAATTTTGAAAATGGCAGAGTTCTTTTAAGGCATATTTTAAAGAATAATTGAAAAGAGGAAGATTCAATGACAGAAAGTCTATAGTAAGTGGTTTTTTGGAGGTGGGAGGGCTAACACAATGGATCATATTTTCTTGAAGGCCATGACTCTGTTCCTCAGAGTTATATCAAATTGATCCTCAGTGTGTGAGAAGAGCTGGTTGATTTTGATGGAGTTGCTCACAGATCAAGGTGCTTATTCAACGACAGTTAAGTTGGCAGAATTGGATCTTGTGATAAATACAAATAAAGCTTTTTTGTGAAAGATGATGAAACAGGATAGCATCTTTCCAGCCTAGCTACCTACCTAACCCCTTAGGCACTGATCTTCCTAGGCATGTCACTGAAGGAAGGCTTGGAAAAACCTTCTCAACACTCATGTAAACTTGTGCTGAGGAGACAGGTAACTATTTCCCACTCTGAACTGCAATCAGCATTTGTGTCCTCTTTACATCATAAGCTGCTGGCTACTGCTCAGTCTTGGGAATAGGAAACCTTGAATCCAGACCTTCTTTACCTAATAGGGATTTGATTTCTTTCAGGCCGTACTGAAGGGTGGCCAGCCCCCCCAGCCCTATGGACACCCAGATACTCGGCTCCCTTGAAGCTGCACTGCAAAGGGCGGTGCAGTTTGCAGAAGGCAAGCGAAGCCGGTGCTCTCTTCTGTGTAAAGGGACAGCATCCTTTCACTTTCAGGCGTTCCTCTTCTGCTCCCTCCCACTGGTGGCAGGCACCCAAAGTGGAAGTGTGTCTCTGGCTAAATTGCATGTCTAGATTGGGTTCATAGCATTAAAAAGGGGATGGGAATACACTTTGTATCCAAATGTTATACCATTCCTCATACTGCAGTATTTGAAAGGAATTTTGAATGGGAAAGAGCTTCACGTTGTTCCTCTGTGTGAGCTGCCATCACACAGCAACACAGGTGGATCTTTGATCTTTCTCCCACCTGCTTTGTTTTTCTTTCCTGCAGTAAAACTCCTTCATTCTCAATTACTACTTCTGCCTCTGCCATCATCTGGGAATTTCTGCCTGTATCTTCTCTCCTTCTTAATATGACACTTCTTGTTTGTCCCACTCTGCCAGAGCAACTGAGGACTGCAGCCCTCGAGAGCTGTTTTTATAGCCCTGCCTTGGATACCCCGCTGCTCATGGGGTAACACTTGCCTCAGAACCCACCTCTGTGCTTTACAGGTTGATTTGACAACAGAGCCACTGTGAAGTTTCTCCTATGGATGCACACTTCCATGTCTGCTTGATGTCTCTTCATTTACCAGTAGTCATGCTGAGGCTATGCAGCTGGAGTGGGGTAGTCATCAGCAAGTCGTATTTTGCTAGTCATTCTCATGTCACACAGAGTAAGGAGGCAAGAACACCCCTGCTACCAGTTTAGTGATCAACTATTTTCTGATTTCTGGCATGATATATGAGTTATCAAGGACAGTGTCTAAATCAAGTAATGGAATGCACAAAGTACTTTCTTCTTAGCTCTCAAATTATAAATGCAAAACCTGCAAAGCTGTGTTTGATAGGAGGAGCAAAAGAAAAACAATAGGATAAATTATGGACAAAGTCTATTTTAGTAGCTATATGACATGAATTGCAGAGTGGGTAATTTCAGAATAATTTAGAAGATTCTATATTTTGAGAGATAAATGACTGAATAACTGTATGTGGTTTAGAGTTACAAATGCATGGAAAGCTCTGGAGTTTGGTGCCAGAGAGATGCGTTAGCAATAAAGACTGGGATGAGGTTGAATACAGAGAAACCAAGTAAGGCAAGTGATTGAGGGATATTAAATGGGGAATAAATCTTGTAGTATCTAAGAAGATAGACTGCAACACGTGAGCAGCATTAATTGGAGAAACATACATTGGAATATAAAGAGTTTGCATTACTCTATCAGTAGATACTGCATTACCTTATCTGAATATTTAAGTATAGGAAATAATGTGGTATATTAAATACAAAAAAAAAAAAAAAAAAATCACCACAGTGAAGCTAAGGTATTGGAATAAAGGAGTGTGTTTATTACAAATCAAGCAAGTTAGAGTAAAAAAAATAAATAAATAAAAGGGAACAAAGAATTAGTGTAGTGCTTCATAAGCAAGCATTGATTTAACTGGCTCTTAACATCTTAACTCTGCTCCAGAATTAAAAAAAAAAAAAAAAAAAGAAAGAAAGAAAAAAGAAATGAAAAAGAATCAAGTCTTTGCATATATAGACATGAATGTAATTTAACAAAACAAGCTGAATCATGAATTTAATTACACAGCAAGTGCAAGTAAAGTGGTTGTAATACTGTTATGGAAATGCGACTGTGATAAACTTATTCACATTACATTCTGTTGCTAATTCAATTTCCATGCACAAGCCCCAGATGCTAGGTTTAGTTCTGTCAGTACAGATATAACAAAACCAGTATAAAGGAAGACATGTTTTGTAGCTCTTTCGATAGTGGGATATTAAAAAGCTATGTTTTCCTTCCTAATAAATGTTATACTTACAATTAAACAAACAAAAGCACAAAGTTAAAGCCAATCATTATGCCCATGAATGATAAATACTGCATTAAAAAAAAAAAAGGAAGCATCCATAGTAAAATTGTATGTGAAAACTCATGCTGAAAATGAAAGAGAAATAAACTTGAAGAAAATCTTCGTGACATCTAGGAAATCTATGGAAAAAGAAAATTCACTCCCTGCCCGACTCCTCTGTTTCTCATCATTATCACAGGAGTATTACTACACCTGTGCTTCACAGCCACAATCGTGTTCCTAATTAAAATGTTAATAACTTCTTAAAAAGAGTCTATGTATTTGCTCTTCATTTCTGTTCACTAAATGAACTCTAGTCCCTGCCTTTGCCAATCTTGAATTTTTGTTACAGAGCAGTAAAAGCTCTGGAAAATGTCTATGCTGTAATGATCTCATTAGTTTTAGAATGGGCAGTTTAGGGATCTGTTGTCCAGATGACATAAAATTTCTTAAGAATACTCATTTTTTGCCAAAAAGTAACAATTTTAAGATCATTTTACTTCTTTTTTTTCTAAGTTTTGAAGCTGAGGGTGGGGTCAACTGTTGAATATAGATGACCAAGCAAGCTCCTGCTGGGAAGGCAAGAGCAACACATCACTGTTCCCTGATAAGTAAGCTGCGTACTCATTTCTACCTACTGTTGGTATGTGAGATAAGTGTGGAAGAAAGGACTGCAGACTAGCTGTGTACCCATGGGAAGCAGCTGATGTTGGTAAGCCCTTTCAGTGAGGTAACTTACCTAATGCTATGCTGATTGTACCACAACATCCATCCCAGAAAACCATCCACGATCTTGATGTTGGAGAGATTGTAGAAACAACTTAATACCATCATAAAGTTGCTGTTGATGACTTAACTTGCCAATTTCCTCTATTGACTTTTGATTTGTGTTCTACAGGATTTACAGTTGGCTAAATAAAAGCTCTGGTTCCTTGGCAATGATGTGCATGCTGTTCATGGATAGGTCTCCGTGAGGAAAAGATGTACATAGTTTTGATGCCAATATAAAGCTTCTGACACTATAGTAGCAACAAGAGTATTATGCCAAGTATAATGTATAATCTGGTTTGCAAGAAGAAGAGACAAATTTAGAATGTTTCATTAGGACTTGAACTTCTCGATATCATATCCTACACCACCTAGTAACTTACCCAGTGGGAGAGAAATAAATGGCTAAGTTCTGCACCAGAAGAAGCCATTTTTGACAAAAGAAAATGTTGGGGCTTTGAATTGGGAATAGAAACCATTCTGAGGGAAGTAAACTGGGGTCAGAAGTGGTATATTGGAAGTAATATTTAGAGAAGCTGTGGTAATACCAAACTGTAGTCACCTGTGGCCCACGGATCTGTTGTACGTGGCTCTCAGAAAGGCCACCTGTGAGACCGTGATCATTCCTCAGGGGACCAAACGATCACTGAGGCTGGAGTCTCTTCCAGATATTTGGAAACTGAAGTTTGTGCCTGAACACATGGGGTCCAGGGTCCTCAGAGCTCACAGCAGCTTCACCTCACCAAACCACCAACCAGCTGGCTCTCAGAGGAACCCCAGGGTTACACTCCTGTTCATAGGTGACTTTCTGTAGTGGTTGGTTAATGGCTGTCAAGTTGCTGGGGGCGGTGATGGACATAGCGGTCATTTGCTATGTAGTCCCCAGCCTGAGTGGTCTATGTGGCATTCTAAGAACAAAACCTTGGGGATCCCTGTCCTTCATCAGTGTTGGCCCTAAAAAACCCCAGGGGGCTAGCAATGCAAGAAGAGAATTTGCAAAATGGTCATGTCAAACAATTTATTACTTTTGTAATTCTTTCAAAAGGACAGTGTGGGGGTCATCACATAACTCAGCCTGTGAAATGAGGATCACTGTTATACACTTCTGGCTCTAACTGCTGATGTTTTTGCATCTTTCTGACCTAGCTCCTTTTTAGTTTACAATCTTCCTTCTTCCTCATCTCTGTCTTGACAGATGCATTGTCCCAAGCCTTACCCAAGCTGTGCCTTCAAATGATGATTTATCTAGTTACCCTGATAATGAAAGCTATTCCTGCTACTTTCCCTAAAACCAAAATACAAGGAGTTTTATTTCTTACTGTTGCTCTCACTCCCAGAGAACTTTGTTCCAGAGCAAAGGGACTGATAACACAAGTCAGTGAGCGGTCTCACTGGTTTACAAAAATGCCTAAAATGTTAGACCTAAAAGAAAATTTTTGTGATGCCAATCACATTTTTGAATGTTTTCTTTCTATCTTTGTTATATGTTGCAGTGCCCCAATAGGATATAAAGGGCATTGTGAATATTTGGTATTTTCATTTCAAGCAGGTACTTGGAAATCTAGATATAAAATATATGCTGTTGCTGAGAGAGATTCCCTGTGAGCACTGCCAGAAAAAACCCCCAGAATTTTACATAGGTAGAATAAGGTAAGGTTTCCTCTACAGCAGGAGGATGTCTCCTGTTTATCTTTGAGAAGATGTTATTCACAAGACTTCTGAAAATAGGTTGCCAAAAATGTTTCTTTTTTTACTACCTATGTTAAATTTCTCTTCTAGCTTTACAATGAAAATATGCTTTCCTATCTTTTTATTGTGATTAATTTATATCAGAACTTCTGAATATTGCTGAGTTTTAACTGTTTTAAATAATTTTACAATGTAAGAGTCATTCTTGTGGGTAAAACAAGGAAAATATTTCTGTCCGGAAAAAAAGAAATGTTCAGTCTAACAACAGGAAAATATCAGGCAGGGAAGGACATTGTCACTTAACCAACCAGTAAGCAATAAGCTCGTATTTTGTGCACATCCTCATGAAAGCTGACATCAAGGTTAGCCTTTGGCTAAGGCAGGAATAAATGTAGTCCAGAGTTACTATCCCTTGAAAAGGAAAGAAAATGTAAACTGAAGCCCTGTGTGCCTTCTCCATTTCAGTCATCCAAAAAAACAAGAAATAAGCACTGTGGCCTGAAAATTTTACTTTTTCCATTCCTTTAAAGCAAATGACTAAAGAAAACACCAAAATACTCCATTGCCCCTCTTTTGTCTGCACACATGTACTTTAGAAACTGTGTGTTGTTTATAGGTGGAACACAATATATGAAACAGCATATACGTTTGTGGGGGTTTTTGTTTGGTTTGTTTTTTTGGTTTTTGGTTTTGGTTGTTTTGGTTTTTTTTTTTAAATTCCTGCAGCCATCCAGTTTCTCTTTGGATAAATTAGGCTGCTGTATACTCATACCTTAGCAGGTGCACTGTTCAACCACTTACATATTTCCAATATAACCTGAGGTTTTGGGGTTTTTTTTTTGCTTCTTCTCAGTACAGAAGAAACTCAAAATGAACTTAAACAAGGCACTAGGAAAAAAGACTTTTTTATACACATCTTATCTCACAACTAGTGTAAAGGAAATTAAATAAATAGAAGTGAAGGGACATCAGTTTTTCTTCAGACTAGAGTTTTGAAAACATCACTTTAAATATTTAAAATGGAATATCTAAGAAATTTGTTAATGAAGCTTAATTTGTGTGTATAAAATTCACAAGTTAAATGTACTCTTCGTTGTTCCACTCTGCTTAAAGGAGAACTGCAGCCAAAGACAAAGATCTCAGAAATAGGTGAATTGATGAACTAATATAAATAAAACAGAAATAGGTTCAAGACCCTTTATCTAACTTATCTGAGCTTTTAAAAAGGATGAACGTTAGTCATGGCTGTTTCAGGATTCACTTTAATACATATTTGATGAGATTTGAGAGAAACCAGACTTAGAAATTCTCTTTTATTTAGACTTTTCTAAATACTAAAGTGGAATCAACCTTGGATTTAAAGGAATATTAGCTCTCTCCTCACATATTCTGTCTAGTCTTGTGAGAGCTGCCCATTGTACCCAAATACAACAGTTTCTTTAGCAGTGCTGAATCTTAGACACTAAAGACAGCCTCTCCTCAATGGGGGTTACTACAAGGGGAAAAAGAAATTTTCAGTGCGTCAGAGAAGGGACAATCTAATCCTCTTTGCTGGTACATCTGCTCTGGCAGTTTTGCTCTACAAATCAAAAGGCATCCCATTAATTAAAGTTCCTTTTTCTTTCATTTTTATTCAGCTCAAGAAATGTGACTAGTATTCAAAAAAAAAAAAAAAAAAAAAGGTTTCAGCCCACTTTAGTCACAAATACCCACCACCAGAAGTGTATGCACTTTGTCTGGTTTCCGCTTTTTTTTCTTTCTTTTTCTTTCTCCTTTATTTCTCTCTCTCTCTTTCTCTCTATCTCTTTCCTTCCCTCTCTCTTTCTTTCTCTTTTTGTGGAGAACCTTCTCCTTTGGCAAAGTGCAATACATTCAGAGAGTCTTACAAAACAAAGCTTTCAGTTCTTGGTCAGCAACAAACTCATCTTTGTTCATGCAGCTCTATTAAGGAAAGAAGGCCAATTTTATGCAGGTTTCTATGGTCTGCAGCACAAAGGCATCTATCTGCATGCAAGCTATCTGGCAGGCACACAGCAGACTATGAGATCATCTATTTTAGCAATCGCCAGCTGCAATGAGGACCTGTGAAAAATTATAAACTGGTTTATATAGTGCTTTTATTTTTCTAAACAGGCGGCACTACAGATTTATGCATTGTTTTGTGGACAGATAACAAGTGCAGCTAATGGGGTGCCTTCACATCTAGACCTCAGGATCTGGTCTGCATTTCCCCCTACGAGTCTAGGTCTGTTTTCATTGGATACGAATGTCATCTATCTTAAGCAGGAAGTGATGCTCGACTGCTTTATCCCTGGGGTTTTAACTGTTGTGTAAGGAATTCTGGCCCTTTATTTGATGGACTTTTACTGTGCTTTTGCAACCATCCACTATTATTCCACAGTGGGTGGCCAGCTATTTAACACTTGCCAGTTGCATCATACACTGCCCATAAAGACCATGTACTGTAATTTCACAGCATGAGGAAAATGAGAATATTTCAGAATTTCTCCTGATAGAAGAGGAAGATGTTTTGAGGAGGGAACTTGAATGGAATTAGAAGGGCTTTTATATATAAAAAAAATTAATCAGCACAATATTCATTTAATTCAGTAGAGTACTACAGTGTAACACAAGGCAAATCCAGCTCTTACCTCTTTGTCTGTTGGGCTGTCCTACGCAGGATGCATAACCTGATCTAAAACAGAGTGGAAAGACCCCCTTTCAATCCAGTTGGGCTTGAACTGGATCGGTGGTGCAGATGATCGACTTATACCAACAAAGGGGCTGGCCTGCATTTGGTTGCAGAGTTTGGTGCAATGGGTTTCCTTGTGCACTAGCATACGGAGGGGAGAAGCGAGTGTCTGAATAGAGCAAGTGTCGACCAGAAAATGCTTTCCTGCAAGACAGTATTCCGTTACGCACAGTGTCCACCTTATGAACAGGTGAGCAAGATACCACATAGTAAGGTAGAGTGGGAAACCGCATTATGTCAACTCTTGCACAAAAACCCCCTTGAGCTTGTTTTTACCATGCAGTGACTGTCAGGAAGGCAATGCCTCATTGAAGAACAGTGTCTCAGGGGTGCTGCAATATGCAGTAAAATTACCACTTCCCTGAAGTTGAAGGTTAAGCATACCTTGCCCGTGTCAGAAGCATTCTCCTGAATTTTTCAATGCACTTCTAAAATCTCAAATCACTGGATTTAGAATTTGTTTTCTGAAAGCATCATTTCTTAGAATATACCACCTAGGATTTCTCTTACATGAAAACATAATTCCTTGTAATTTCTGAACATCATGGTGGGTTTTTTTAAACTAAAATTGCCTAAAAAGTGTAAAGCAGAGCGGAAGAAAACAGGATGTTAGTCATGTTTCATAGGGTATGTGAGATATATTTACCTGATGAGTAAAAACAGCACAAGATGCTCCCTTTCAAGCCTATTTGACTGAGAATTTTAATACATGGGAATATAAAAGATTCATAAGCTTTTGTTATCCAACACCAGCAGTTTGAAAACAATTAAATTCTGTAAATAGAGAATGGTGTGTACTTTTCATTAAAGCAGGGTATCCAGTTGCAGATAGTTCCACAGGAAAACTCACCATGTTCATGAAAAACAAAATCTTTACATCCATCATATCCTGACCTAACTAGTGTGATCCTGCAATCAAACTGGTGATTCTTCTGTACTTGCCTTTTGGATCACAGCATCCATTCTTAGGTACAGAGCAATACATTTAGAACAAATGAATACATCATATTGGAGCAGAGAAGCTGAAATACTACAAAGGATGACATTTACTGCTGTAAACAGGTGACTCTCTTCTTTCTGCTGCTCCAGGTGAAATCCAGGCTTTGCCTTAGGATGCACACTTGTAGATGCCCTAAGCATTAGAAATGTGTTATTACTTTGTATTATTAGTAATAATATATTATTAGCTTGCGTTAACATTACTGTTTACTAGCCTCAGCCCACAGTAGCAGATGTTGCATAAATGCTTGTGAGAACTCTGTGTGTATTTGAGAAGATGATTTCTCACATTGCTTTTAGCATTTCTTATAAAAGCCAAAAAATAAGCCTTATTTTGTTCCCAAATATGAAAGAAAATTCATGCCTTCAGTAACACCTTTGTGAGTGGGTGAGAAGTGAGCTATATTTCAAATGAATTATTTAACCACCCACACATGGTTTTATATGGATGATTAACCTGTTAGTGTGTCTTAGAGTGTTCATGATTTGTAGTTTTAACAAATACACATGTGTGTGCGTGCACAGACATTCACACATACACAGAAGGCACATACCTACTCAAAAAACTTGGGTAACTTGACATAGGTAGAAGAAAGGAACTGAAAGTATCAACAGGATCTCTTTGGAGAATACATGCCTGTGTGTACGAGTATTCAGAATAATATTTCAGAGTACTGAAAATCTGTAGCTATTTCTAAGAATAAGGAAGCAACCTTCTGTGTGTATTCAGCTGGCAAATGCATTCAGGTATCTATTCAATGAGCCACTGTGGGCTTGTTGGAGGAACTTCTGCATGAAATTCTGTCTAGGATATGAGTCAAAAACCTCTCATGAGCTGAATTTACATATTCATATGTTCCAAGGTCCCATTGATTTCATTTGCTGATGGTGGAGTTACTACAACTTAATCATCTGCCACGTGTCAGGTAGGCCTTCATAACAGGCTGCATCCGTGCTACACGGGAAGTAAGAAGAATTTGAGTGTACTTAACCTGCAAGGGAAGAGCCACCTAAGCCTCATTTGCAGAGCTTAGCAGGGTAAGTGTAGCAGTTCTTGCTGCTCAGCTGATGCGGAGTAACTTATTACGCTATAGCAATCACGAGGCTGTGGCTTCAGTGGGATTTATGTTTCTAAGCACTTATGTCATTTTTAAAAATGGTACTTCAACAGCTTAAGTAATTTAGGCACGTTTGAAGACCTTACCTTAAGCAATGATAATAATGCCTTCCAGCTTTACAGGAATTAATCTATCCCGGGCTTTTATATTGTGCTGATTTCGGCAGTGCTGAAGGATGCATTTTGCTATCATCAGAGCTATACACTGTGAAGACCTCATGATAATAACCCCTGTCCTTCTTTGCAATGTGGCATCTGGGAAAGGAGCCAGAATTCTTCGGATAGGATGAAGGCTTCATTTCTTGGGAACTTCTGGCATGTTATGTTCAATTCCATGGGAATAGCTAGGCAGAAAAAACAGGCACAAAATGTAGGATATTTGATATTTGTAACCCAGTGTTTCTGTTTGGAGCCCTTTTGCTCTTTTCCACCTGATCACAGATGCTTTTCAATACACCACAGAAAAGTCATACCTGTAGCCAGTTGTTCCCTTACCCTGCTGGAGACAAAGATACTATCTGGATACCTAGATATTGGTATGTGCATCATAAGTTATGTTCAAATAAATGTAAACTTTGAAATTGCTGGTTATAAGAAAACTTCCATAAAGCTACTGTAAGAATGTAGAAAGCCATGTTCATATTCCATCAACCAAACGGTGCCTTTGGATACCTGATTTTTTTAAAACCAGCATGGTTATTCTTCAGCTGCTTTTGGCTCAATTGAGTTTCATGATGCCTTCACAGCAAAACTGTCTCTTTCCCCTACCCACAGCACTGTGTTTTGCAACGGTCATATTGATGCTGAACTGTTGTTTTGCCAAAAATTCCTTCTTCTTCACTGTCAGACAACAGAGCGCATATTTATTCAGCAGCTTGACAGCGCTATGGAGGGAGTGGGAGGCTTTGATGTGCATTTGGAGAATTAAAACTAAAACCACCTTTTTGATCCTATTAAGGGCTGTTTTCTAAAGTTTTAATTACTATCAGTAAAGCCAGATACAGACACTAAAACTTTTATTGCAATGAATAGGATATGATACTTCTATTTTTATTTTCTCGCAGTGAAGACATTACATTAAAGCAGATCACATTTGCCACCACCTATCAAAAAGGTAACAGAATTTATATGTTACAGTGAAGGACCTATCCCTAATTTATTTAGCTGGTTAAAAAGAAAAACAAGGCATGACTTAAATCTTAGGTATTTATATAAATATATACATATACCTTCATGTACACAACAAGGAGAGATCAGTAGATGCAATCACAGTCTTTAATCTAGCAGGCAAAGGCAGTGCCTGGAAGTTAAAACAGATAATTAGGTAGAAGTTTTAAAATTTGGATTACTTGGAACAAAACTACTAGGGAAATGATGTCTGACTCAAAACTGCAAGCCTTGCTGGTATGTTTGAGAAAAATTTATTCACTATAGTGGTGTCAATGACCTATTGTCTCTCTTGGCTCTAAAAGAATGGATTATATATCATCCATGCTATGATATATTATATTTTTAAGTTATATATATATTATATATTGCTTTGTCTATCCCTAACTTTCTCACTTACCTCATTCAACAGATGGAATATCAGTTATCTATTAGGAGAAGTTCTTGATCTGGGGAAAGGATCGCTGGATAATGCTCTGAAGTCTGTGTTGGACAACAAGTCATGCTGTCTTATATCTCTCCTTAGGTCTCATGGCTTCTGAATTAGAAATTTGGGATTCATCCCATCAAACTATAGACACCTAAGCTGTTGTGTCTATGTCTTAACTAACTGTCTGTCGCTCCACTTACTTATGTCAATAAAGTGAAGTAGGTATTTTAGGATGCAAGTCATCTGTAAAACCTATGCTAGAATGAGCATGTAAACAAACAAATAAATAAACACCCACAAATGCAAAACATAATGTATTGAACTTTTCAGAAGCAAATATGCTCACTGGGAAGTTCTGACATTTGTTATTTTTCAATTGTAATTCATGGCAAAAATTTCTGATGAAGTATCAGAATTTCTTTAATCTTGAACAATTTGACATTCAGGAATGTACAACTTTTGAAAAGTCATTTCTATTGAACTTGAAGTTGTTCCACTGAAAATAAGGCCTCTCATTGATCACTGGATTTTGCACATGCAGCTGCCATCAACTTAAGTGAAAGTTAACAGTGACATGCACCTCTGAAATTTGGTTGTTATGTTCAGATGCAGCTATCTTGCTGACACAGATCTATGAACGAGTAGAGTATGTTGTTCCTTTTCTTATACCTCACATATACCTTAATAAGCAATACCTCACTTATACCTTAATAAGCAATACCTGTTACACATTAAGATCTTCAATAAAAGAGCAAGCAGTTTCTGACTCAAGCTTCCTGCTGCGATGAGACTTCAAAAATGAGTCATGGTCAGTAGCATTCGGTATTTATGATCAGATAAGGCTTACGTGTTTGACATCAAATAGCAAATAAACTAGATTTGAAAAGGTTAAGTGATGACAAGCCTTTTGATCTTTGTGTATATGTATATCTTTAAAATGGAGGTGAGTCATAAATTCAACACACTTTATAACATCAGCAGAAGCACAGTCACATGATCGCATCAGTATGGTTCTAGCAGTAAAGACTCAAGGCAGTCTTGAATAAAATACTGAAGAAGTGTTAGTTTAATAATTCATGGAATTCACCACCCAGCTGGTTGCAAACCTTGTGGCAATAGAACTTCTGAGTTTGGTTGGAAAGGGTGAAGTTGCCTAAGCTGAAGAATTATCAGGTTCTTTAGAGCAGAGGACTTGCCATTCCAGTGGGGAGGTAAAAAGCCAGATAGAAAGCAGAGCATCTGGAAATTGTGGTGTGAGTCTTGGAAAAGTATAGTGGGAATACCAGGAGCTTTGAGAGAAGATGCAGCAGTGAAGTACAGGGAGGAAGGAATACTCTCTGAAGGCAATGGAAAAGTCCTAAGAGTTGGTTAGGAAGGGATGGAAGATATAATCCAGGTCAAAGAGAAGCCTTGTAAACAATGCTTTGGAGATTCAAAGGCAGGCCATGGATCCTAGCTCAGGTCTGTGTTAGGATAAATTATTAAAAAAACCCCAACTGCTTTCAATTATTGGAAATATAATTCAGCAGAGGGCTTTCAGTGGCTGTATAACTTAAGCTCTGGACTTGTGACTTCTGATGTGACTAGAACTTCTGGATGGGGTATAAACTTACACCTTGCGGTGGCTGGTTGGTGATTGTAAATGTAATTAGCCTCGGCATATAAAAATGCATAGTAGTTTCTATTATGTTATACCACAGTCAATTCATTGTTCTAATGGTTATTTTACTGTCAGGTGAAGAGTATGGAACTTAAGATATGAAGGTCAGAATACATAGCTGATTGTTAGCAGAACAATTTATTCAGAAGTAGTTCTGTAAAACATATTGGAGCCCAGCATGTGCAGAGTAGTTGTAATACTGACGCCATCTATACGAGTGCACTCAGAGCTGCAGAGGTGGTATTGCTAATCACTGACCTGGGGTTTTTTCCCAAACTATGTGATCAGTATACATGGCATCACAGAGTCATAACTGAGTCAGAGTTGTTGGAAGCAAGAAGTTCAAAGCAAACATAAGCTCATTTGATTGCCAAGGAAGATGCTGTCCTGAGGAACACTGCAAGTAGTGGTGAATATGAAGGTATGTGTCATTTCATTCTTTGATTGTGTAACCTGAATTCCAAATTTACCTGAGAGCATGAAAAGTGCTTCAGTCCAGTCTTGGAACTAAAATAGTGTAGAGGTCAATTTTCCATCCAACAATTGGAATAAATGGCTCTTCTGGTTTTCTTTGAAGACCTGTAAGGTACTATACATTCAGAAAGTAAAGTAATCAACCTTATTTTGCTGCTTTTATGCAGAAAACATGTTCCTAGATGTTCAAAAAGTACAGACTGATTTTGAGTTCAAAGTCACATAAGACAATGGCTTGTCATCCTTTTGATGAGCAATAATAGATTAGGATAGATCGTGTAAAAATAAGCAGATGGATTCTATAACTTTGTATGTCTTTTCACATCTAACTTCTGGATGGTTTAAGATTTGCTGCCAATCAGTATAAAATAGCTATGGGCTTTTCCTAAGAGGAACCATAGCAATTCTAGAAGTGACAAAGGGATAAGGTGATTTCACTCCATATTGACTTTCTTTCTAGGCACTAAGACTTTCAGTATGCTAGCCATGGATTGCACAGCGTTGTCAATAGTGGACAGCATGATGGAACTGATCTTTACTACTCTGACAGGTTTTTGTAGGTTATTTTGTAGTTTGTTCTGTCCATTCTTTTCCTTGGTTCTTAAATCTTGTTAAGCCTTTTGCAGACATTTTATACTCCATTCCGAGAGTGGCCTGGCTTTGTGCTATATTGCTCTCCCTCTTTCTCTGTATCTCTTATGCTGGTTCACAGCTGGAGAACTCTTTCCTCTGCACTCCCTAGGCACCATTGGTTTAATTGTCTAAAAGAAGAGTGACTATGCAGTTGTTAATATAGAAGCAGTTGAAGACAATTAAATAAGGCTGCTGAATACACATCAAACATTTGACAGCTCACAGTGTCAGTGTGACTTTGAAGTGAAAGGGAGACAACTGCAGGTGCTGAGCTTTGAACCTCAGGTGTTCTCAAAATTTATGCCCATCAGAAATGAGCTGCTGCACCTTATATGAGGTAAAGCCTTGCCTCAGCGTCCAGACCCAAGGAGGAGAAATCAAATGTATTGTTGTGACTGGGTCCTTTCCTGGAGGGTAGGATGTAGGGTTTTGGCCATCAAAGGTGGTAGAAGGTGTTTTGCCAGCTTTTATTATTGGCTAATCAAGCTGGGAAACTGTTCTGGCAATAAAATCCCAACTGTGCTCTTTTCTATTTCCATTAACTGCAAATTGTATACAAGAAAACTGTAGAGATCATATTGATTAAACTGTTTCAACAGCAGCCAAGTTGTCCAATGTGTAGGAGCTGTAAAGAGCTTTTAAACTCAAAATGTGTCAATTCTGGGTTCCTTGCATACAACTTGTAATCTACAAATGTGAGAGCTCAGGTAACCCCTCAAAGATTTAAGCCATTTCATTTTCAAATACATAAGGCTATTCTTTCAGGCAAATACAGCTGATTTTCCTCATAAAGATTTTGTTTCAGCAAAATTACCTGTCTCTATAAACTGCTTGTGATCAATCTTAAAAACAATTGTTTATTATGTTACACTCAGTAAAAAAAAAGCAAAGTCCTAAATTGCCTTTGGAAAAAAATACCCCAAATAAAACCTATTTTTTTTCCAATAAATGTGAGTTCTGTTTATTTAAGTACACCTGACTGTCATTGAGAACTATGTGGCTTAACTGTAGTTTATAATCTTTGTGATATTTTTCTCTCCACAGCGAGTACCTCTTCACCTGCTATGTCTTCCCTATGGCTGTGAGAATGCAAGAAGGAAAATAAAATGCCTAAGTAGTTCACAAGTTTTCTGGCTTGATTCAGAAGAGGTTCTGTATCTCTCTGCCCTTTTTTTCCTTGAGAATAGATGTGTTACTCTGCAGGGAGAGAGTGTGACTGATATTGATACTAGAATAAGACTAAAAATCCATTGGGGAAGTCCAATGAGACTCAGAGGAACTTCAGAGCAGTTATGAGAGCAGTTATGAAGGAAATATATTCTTTAAATTTCTTTTAATCTTCCTTTTAATTGCTCCATTTGCACACCAGTGCCTCAATGTTTATACTTCTGGGAAATTTTAGAGAGAAGGAAGATGTTTTTCATGAGAAGGGATTTAGGTGCACATCTAGGTTTTAAATGAGCTTAGTAAAAAGATCTCCTGTGATCCTAATGATTGCTGGAAGGTTTTGCTCTTTGGTCTTTATAATTGGAGTCTGAGATAACATCTAAGTACTTTGTTTTGAGTGCTTCCATTTAATTGATTTTTCATTACCATTTTCTAAAATTACTGAAAATACCAGTAATGGGTTGATCTTTCTGGGGCTTAAATTTATTAGCTTTCCAAGTCATATTAAGAGACTCAGAGAGAAGACCTGAATGAGGCTCTATCTGTTCATTCGTTTCTGTGCAAAAAGCACAGGATGTTTTATGTATTCTCAGTAATATTTATTCAAGGAGCCTATTTGGTTTGTATCATGTGGATTTTTTTTAATGGAGCACCACAATGACACAAATTTTAAAAAATATCCAGTTTTTAGAAAGAATAATTCTTCACAATTCATCCAAATGCTTGTAGCTGAATTTGAGTAACCTTCAGAGTCCTTGAAAATTACTTTCCCCCATTAAATTTCACCAGGCTTCATCTGAATTTCCATTTCTCAAGGAACTCTGGAGGAAGCCAAATATTTCAAAATTCTAGAAAAATAAAAAATTTGGAGCAGTCTTCTTGAGATGTTTCATCTTCATACATGAGAATGTTTTGTTCAGATGAGATTAAACTGCTTACTTCCAATGGTATATCCACTTTCTATAGAACACAATCGTAATTGTTTTTAAATTTATGATAGAATACACATTATGATTTAGTGTAAGAAAATAATTGAAATGATAACATATAAATGTAATGTTTGCCTTTGATCAAGACAAAATATATTTCAGACCTGTTGAAGACAATATTAGATCATATTGGAATTGTGTTGAAAGTAGAAGGAAGAATTAACTGTTTCTACCACATTATGGTTATCTTCAATCAGAGCTACTCTCTTCTTCTTATTGAGATTGCTTGAACGTTTCTTCTACTTGCAAGAAGAGAGTGATGGTTCCAGAATGAGATTCACATTTGTGTGAAATATTTTACATAAGTCAAATTCAGCATTTTTTTGAAGGCATATTGTTCCCTGTACAGTCAACTTTGAGCCCTCAGAAGCCACATCAAAAACATTGCTAACTGAAGTAAGGTGATAATTATAATCATTATGTCAGTAAAAAAAGCATGAGGCAAAATTTTAGAATTGCTCTCTGAGCAGGTGTGGTTCAAGTAAACTGAACAGATCTCCAAACTTTAAAACAACAAAGTTACAACTGGAGAAAATTGCAACCGCAATTAGCCTATATAATTACACATTGCTTGCATCTGATGAGTCAGGCTGATCCCTGGATCTGACAATGGCAAGATGTTTTACCTCCAGGTAAAATTACCTGGGGATAGCTGCCTCAAACATAGACATTTACATTATAGACATCTGAGGTGAGGTGCAAGGAATCCCACCTGTGGGAGATTTTGCATTTCTTGCTCTTTCTGTCTCTTGAAGAAAAGCTGGCAAAGCCCCGGTGCCATTCCCGGCCACGAAGGTGCTTGCCCAGAACCCAGCTGGCTGTCAGCGCCATCACCTTGCTGCCTCTTACAAGTCTTTATACATTTCCCTAGTAGATTTTAGTAAAAAAGAATAGAATAACTGTGAACTTGTGTGATCCCTTTATATCACAGGTCAGTTAGTTTTTCCCAAGGTTTCTAACACAGTTTCAGTGGCTGTTACAGCAACTGATTCCTTTACAGATTTTAAGCAGCAACTAAAACTATTGATTTGAGAGACTGAACAGAACTGCACTTCTCGGGTCCCAAATGCTTATAAGCTCGTTTTCACAGTGCTGTGAGAAGTGAATGTAACAAACAGTGGGGAGATACTGGGAAAGGAAGAATAAGTCCTACAGCACCAAGATCCTGTATTTCCTTTTCTCAGGTGTCTGGTTTGAAAGTAAGTAGCTGTGTAAACGCATATATTTGTGAATATGTTGTATTTATTGTTTATATATACACACACGCACACACATATATACATATATACTTATATATAAAAATTGGGTCACTCACCCTTCTTGCAGAAGAAATGCAGAAAAAGATGGTTTTAGTGAACAAAATTAATATTGGAAAGAAACTGATAGCCAAGGCAATGTTTAGAGGAGGATGAAAAAGAAAGTATTGCCTACTTGTCCTTAAATGAATCCTCAACCTGTCAGACTGTGGTTTCCACACTGCTTTTATTCTTCTGCGATAAGACTGCAAGAAGGCTCCAAATATGTTCTGTCTGATCTGCTCTTTTTATTACTAGGAGAAACATTTTAACACTGTTCTCTGTGCCAGTCTTCCCATGGGTCAGTCAGGGAACAACATTCTCAGTTCCCCCCTCTTTTTTATGGGCTGTAATTTCAGAACAGAATGTCAATAGGAGTTCCCAAGTGTTCCTTGAGGAAACTTCATCAGCCTAAACCAGTCTACCAACTGCTGACTTGAGCTGAATTGCAGCAGAGACAAAGAACTGAATATTGGGCAAGGGGAAGATGTTATATTGTGTCCTATAAACCAGGACTGTGGTGTGGAAGAGGATGTTCTGTAGAGCCTTCCTGATGTTGAAAGATTAGTGTATGGTGTCCCGTGGTGGTGGTAATGGAATTAGATGACCCAGTGATCCCTTCAGGTGTTATGTTCTCACATTTTGCTCATGCTCCACCTCTCCCTAATTCACGAGAAGGGGAAACTCAAGAACTGCTGCAGAAAATGAATGAACAGGCACAAACTGGCAATGGCTGAGACTGAGAAAGCAGCTAAAGTCTGATGCCTCTGTCATTTCCTGTGACCTCTCCTCTGACATCATTGGTGGTGCTGGGCAGAGGGTTCACACTGCCACCTCCATACCCCATCACTCTTCAGTAAAACACTCACGTGGATTTAAACTGAGTTACAAGTTTGTGTCCTACTAACAGAACTCTGTCACACACTTGAATTTAGGTATGTGTTTAAGCAGTCTGTTGCTTAGCAATGAACCTGCGCCTCTGCTTATATTTTTGGGTGATCAAAGGACTCTGGAGACAGTAGAAAGCACAGCAGCAGCTGTTTTGTACAGTTAACAACTCTTTCCTGCTGTTATGTTGTGAAGAGGACTGAGGCAGAAAGGCAAGAACAAGGTTTCAGAACAAGAATCACTCTTCTTTCCTGTCACATCCAGCACTGACCCATGACTTGCAGGAGTGCTCCTGCCATCAAAACATCTTTTTTCTCTAAAGCTGACGCTTGTCTTTGAGTCTTATGCAATTGTCTGTCTGTTATTTATAATTCATTATCCAGTTCTTCTCCCAAGTCCTTTCTCCTCTCCAGTTTTCTTGGATCAGATATGTCTTCACTAAAGTTTTTAACTTCCATTGTCACCCTTACCTTGCTCCTCTGGAGCTCATAACTTCTGGCTGCTTCAGTGAAGAGGGCCTCTGCCCTGCCAGGGGACTCCTTTGCAGGAGACACAGACCTGAAAGCAATTAGCCTGGGCCATCACAAGTGCCTGGCAGTCTCTAAACCTGAGGTCCAAACTTTCCTGTAGGTACATACTGTCCCTGCTTTCAGCAGCCCTTGAACTTCATCAATTACCTCCCCACTCTGGGGGACACCATGAGGCTGAACCTGCCTTATAGTGACCTCCCCAAATCCCATATAGCTGTCTGGGTAATCTGTGCTTAAGCTACTGTATTTCACTGATGATTTGCATGGTTTCACCTGCCCTTTTAATGTTGTCACTCTTTTCCCTACCACAGTTTTTGTGTGTTAGTTTCAGATCTACATTTTTTTTTCAGATTTAAGCCCTTTGAGGAAGCACTGGGAGTGGGAGTTGAATTTACAGATAGCTGAATACACAGATAGCAAGATGAACCACTTAGTTTATGAAGATTTCACTTGTAGAATAAAGTCTTTCTATTTTGGAAAAGAATTGTGCAAATTAATTATACTTTTCTCCTATGTCAGTCTGTTTGCAACAAGCCAGAGATTTTAATGCTAAAAATCTTTGTTTCTACCTTGCATCTCTATCTGGAAAAAATGCTTCCCATCATATTAAAAGAGTTCAAGGTACAACTGCTTAGATATGTAGAGCTGCTTTTTCACTAGAATTAATATGTGTCAAGGAAAATTTCCTCACTACAGTTGTAGTCAGAACTGGTAGAAAAGATCTGATTTTCCCTGCCCCTCTGATGTCTTTTCAACTGTCTTTTTAGAACTCACAGATATTTTTGTCAGAAATAATCTACTGTTTCTCTCAGAGTCTCTTGACATTGCTTCTTTCAATGCTGCTGCCATTCATTTATGTATTCATTTTATGTGCATTGGTTTCCCAGTGAAGGCTATCAGACTGACAACCTACAAGTTGAAGAAATATATTAAACACCTTGAGAAGAATACAATTTCTTACCCGTACACAATGTCCAGTGAATGTGGCTCAGGCCTTGCTTGCAAGGGTGAGTAAAAGCATTAGTGACAGGTCTCTAGCCCCCTTTCAAAAACTGTGTGTGGGGGAGCTGAATGGACTCTTTGCAATGATAGAACCTCCTTGTGTGGCAACTAGACTGGGATCATTATATATGGGCACTACCAAATGGCCATGAGACAGGAACAGCAGCTGGTTATAATGTGATAGTTTTGAATGAGTGACTTTGATACAAACACACGTCTTTTTACCTCTGCGAGAAACTTCAGTTAAGTGTTGGCACCCAGCCCTTTGCTCAGTCAGAAGTCTCACAGACAGCTCTTTCTGTTTGCTCTAAACTCATCTGATCATTTTTACTATAAATCTAATGAACTATTCTATATTTTGCAGCATCTAGAAATAATGGTTAGATTCTGACAGTCTAGCTTGCCTAAATTAGCTAGTAGTTCAGATCTAAGCCTGTATGGCTCTAAATTTAATTGCCAATGTAGTTTCTGTCATAGAGTTTAAGTGCTTGGGCTGTCCTACCTGCCAGAGTAAAGCTGTTGTGAAAAAAGGCCATAGAATCATAGGTCAAGTCACAGCTCTGATTAAGACACTTAAACCTAGACATCCACTTGTAAACCTTAACTAGGTGTTGAAGCTCCCAAGAGTCAGTGTAGATTCAGTCAACAGCTCATAGAGACTAGAGTGATTTTAACATGATCTATATTTAGTCTGTTGAAATGCTTTCTATTTTCCACTGTCTGTGTCATCTAGATCTCTAGGATAGGGTTCAGTTGTCTAAACACCTTTGGGTGTTTATTTTGGGTATTGTGGAGTGCTCAGTGCCAAACTACCATAAGTCCTGATTCGTATCTGCTAGCCCTGTGCAGGCACATCAGAGACCCAAGGGCGTCTCAATGGCAGTAGGTGCCTATCTTTAGGTTGATGAATAGAGTTGACTATAGTGGGAGCTCAGACATTAGCTTACAGGTAGACATGTA
Organism: Balearica regulorum gibbericeps; assembly: GCF_011004875.1. Lineage (NCBI taxonomy): Eukaryota > Metazoa > Chordata > Aves > Gruiformes > Gruidae > Balearica > Balearica regulorum. The sequence goes on from NC_046184.1 coordinate 25,748,367, forward strand.
CATGTAGACATTTACTAGTGCCACATGCTACTACTGCCTGCACTCCGTGAACTTAACATTTATTGGACAAAATGTGCAAGCAAAGTTGGGAATAGAGACTCATTCCCAGGCCTGTCTCCCTCCTAGATACTGCCCTGGCTTCACCAGAGTCAGGCTATCTCTACCTGCTATTTACTTTCTGTTTCTGAGCTTTCCACATAGTGGTGCACTGTAACAGCTGGTATAGACAGCGGGCAGTCCAGGTTGGGCTGTAACTGGGCTGTTTAAACGCATTGTAAGCACATACTTTGAAAAATCTATTTTGGCAGAAGACACGGAGGCCATTACCAGATACGCAGTAAATTTTATCTGCAAATAAATACAGACACTTGTACTGTGGGAAGCAAAGTCCAACGTTTTGTCTTGGTGCTGTGAAGATTTTTGTCATGGAGCACAAACCCAGACTTCTTCCAGTTTAAGTCAAGTGATGTGACAGGACTGAGGAAAATCTATCACTTCACGATATGCCAGTATGACTCAGCTGGATTAGTCTCTTTTCTGCAACCAAGTTAGTTCCCGCAATATTGCATCACCTTAAAACTTTGGGAACATTTGGGTGTGCACAGAGACTGCAGCATTGTTTGTTCTGCTCCCTCATGACAGAGATGTGCACGCACACGGCCAAACCTCTTCTTGACGAACTGACATTTTTGGTGGGATTTCAACATTTGTGCATCAGTGGGATCCCCAGATTTTAAATGCCTGGGGGGAAATTAGTAAATAGTTGGAAGGAAAGGGCAAAAGCTGTATTTCAGCTGGGACTGAGAATGGGAAGGCGTATATTGTCATTTGAATATCAACTGGTTCTGGGACCAGGAACCTGAGCTGGACCTAAGCACAGGACAGCTGCGGGGACCCTCTCTGCTTAGGAGCAGGGACTCTTAGGTCTGAGCCTGAACAGACAGAAAGGAAAAATAAGAGCTACCCACAGAGCTGGCAGAGAAGATGGCAAGGACTGCCTCATTGCCCACCAGGGAACAAGGATTTCCTAGTCTGAATCAGATGAGGATCCTCTGAAGAGCAGAGGAGGTCCAGTTTGCCAAGAGGAGTGGCACAGCTCTCAGAAAAGAGGCAGCAGCAGGGGTCAGGATTCTCCAAAAGCAGGTTTTAACAAAGGGCTCTGGATCTGGCTGTGATTTTAATGTCCTGAATTGAGCTTCCTCTAGCACATCCTAAATAAAAGGAAATGTTTTTACTCTTGTCTTTAGGGAAAGAAAAGTGTAAAGAAACTGAAAGCAGCAGTATGGCAATCACTATCCCTTTTAAAAAGTCCTGGGAACCATTGATACAAGTAGCTGTCAAGATTGCTACAGAATTTGATGATTTTTTTTCTTTTTTTCTTTTTTCCTCCTGTTCTACAATTTATTGATTTTGCCCAAGTGACAAAGTCAATTTTCCTCATTTGCTGATCCAAGCAATTACTGTTTTATTGTGCATCTCCTGAGTTTTTTTTTTTTTTGTAAGAGGTTAAGTACTCGGGCAATGGTGGGATGGGAATGGTCCACAACTCCTCAACAGCTACTGGTTTTGCCCTGTGGGGAAACTCAAGGATCCTGGTTTGCCCAGTTACGAGGGCTGAGAGCTTGACCTAAGTCTTCCTTGGGTCTCGTCTGGCCCATATGCCTGGATTTCATCCACACAATAATTGGTGTGAGGAGAGCTGTACACAGCCAAGGATTATCCCAAGAGAAAACCAGCATGGTTCTAGACCTTGGAGATCAGAAGCACCCCAAGGACTCCTCAGTTCACGAATCAGCAGTGTGGATTGGGACCTTATAGACCACCCTCTATTACTTCTCCCTCACCGTGTGTTGTGGGGACCCCCAACAGGACAGATAAGATTTTGGAAAATCTGGAAGAAGAGTAACTATACTTACTGCAGACACTGATGGGGGTGGATGACAGCACACAAATGCAGGAGTAAGCTGCTGAAATGGTGCTTTTTTTAAATTGACCCAATTTTCAAGAAAGAAATACAAATGTCTTCTCAGGTTCCTTATCGTTAAGGACATACACAAGTGCTGTGCTGATTCAGGACCCTGTGGTTGTGAAAGCTACATTGCTCTATTGACATGAGGGCAGAATTGTCTAATAATATGAAATTAGGGGGGGAAAAAGTAAAGGTTTTTCACAATGGTGATTGTTTATGCATTCAAATTAGAATGGAGAAAAACCTCACATGAGAGAAGAGGATTTTGGTCCATCAAAATAATTTATGGATTTTTGAATCAAATTCCAATTTTATTTTTTAATAAAAATTTTAATGATTATTCCTTGCAGAAGTCTATTCCTATTTCATTTAGGGGGAAAACAAAACAAAACAAAAGCTTCAAATAATTTTCACAAATGTAGAAAGTGCTTGAAAACCAAATATTGTTGCTGCTGCTTTTTATGTTTGCAAAAAGAAGAGAAATCAGTTCAGGGTTGACCTGAAACAAATGAGAAAGTATTTTTTAGGTTCAGCCACCAAATTGAAAAATCAATTATTTGGACATGTCTAATTAGGATTGTAAGAAACAGCTTTAAAGAAGAGGAGTATGAACTATTTTTCACAGCTCAGTGTTCTCTTTTTTTTGCCTGTAGTTGCTCACAGGCGTTGCTATAAGCGTTTCTGCTGCAGTTAGTTATGCAGGCTCCAGTGCACCTTTTTCAATTATTAGCAATACACAGTATCCAAGCTGTCTCTCCTTTGAGTCCATTATTAAACACAGAAGGGATCTAAGTAGCTCCTTTGCACTCCAGAGACAGGAGGTAATTTTGCACGCACGGCTGCCTACGTTCAGTAGGTGTGTGCCTGCTCTGTGTACGATAACCTCTCTGTGAGTGTATATTTTGCGAGTAAAATTTAGGTTCTGATGTTTCAGTAACACATGCTTAACTCACAAGTTCATGGCTTACTGGGACTGCTATTGGGTTATAAATACCAGTTTAATATCTTATCAATTACATTGTCAGGGTACTCAGGTTACTGGAGCCATTTCCTGATGCTAATATTCTTGGACAGTTTTTTTTCCTTAATTCGGACCTTTTGGAAGACCTGTACCTTGGGCACTATTATTTTAAGCTAAGCCTTTTCACTTGTTATATTTCCCATTTCAAGCTGGAATTACTCTCACTTCAGTCTTATGTTCTGCACTTGAATCTCATCTACAGAAGAGCATAGGTTTCTTTCTGAACAGTTGCTTTCCGTCTCTTCCAAATAAAGTTGGTTTGCTTGTTTTGACAGTTCTTATTATCTCTGAAAAGCTTTACTTAAGAGTACTTTCAATGCACTCTGCAGTTTTCTGCAGCCTGGTTTCCACCTTTGTCCCCGTGATTTAGAATGATGATCATGTTTGTATTGCTGCACAATGTGCACTTTTTCATATGCCACTTTCTATTTTAAATGCTTTGCCTAAATCGGGCAAAAGGATTGAAAAGAGAAGAGCGCATGAGTACAAACACGAAATATCAGATAAGCTCTTCAGGAGATTCTCCTTTTGATAGCATTGGTGATATCTGGTCTGAGACCATCCCAAGTGGAAATATTTCACACCATCGTATTTAGAAAATATAGTGTTCATGTTTCTTTTCTAACACTGCCTTAACAAGGGGCTGAATATCCAGATGGCCCCCTTGAGTTCCTTGTAATGAAATGTGCTCTTCTCCTGTACATTTTGTTTCCCGTTAGAGTGGAGTATAAACATTTTCAAGGACCTGGGAAGAGGAGGGGCTATACACTCCTAGTCTCTTCCAATATATTCCTATCTTTTGCATCTGTTGGGTTTTTTATCAACCTTAAAAAAGGATCCAACAATAGCTATAAAACAACGTCAGTGTAATTGTCACCTATTTTGCAAGAAAAAAATAGTAACTCTCCCCACACCTTGTTTACCTTTTATATCTGAGAAGAAGATCAGATTTTAGGTTGCAATAAATACTTCTTCACAGGTTTTCACGTTCGTAATTTATTCCAAGAGCTGCTTGCACTTCAGAGTGAAATATGAGTACAAATTGGTTGTTCCAAATGTTTCAAACAAATGGCTCTCTACATTTAGCATTACTTGGTTCCTTGCTTTTGTTTCTCAGCTGTCGTGATTCTTACCTACTGCATCTTGTTATACAAACAGCCTGGTAGGTTGGGTTTGAGATTTTTATTTTTCTCTGTGTGGAATAGAGAAGACATGGCATTTCACAAACACACTATCCTACACTTGTTAGACAAGGAAATTATACGGGGCATGTTGTTCCTTAGAAAAATACACAAAACCCTGCTGAATGATTCATAACTGGGAGAGGGTTATGTGGGAAAGGGGAAAGAGATACAACAGTCACATGACAAATGCAATCATCATTTGATGAACCGAGTACAGGTGGGTCTGTCATCTAGCTTGGATGTGTCTGGAGAAAGTAAGCTGAGTCTAGGCACGAGTGTGAGGTAACAGACACCTAACTTTAGCATTTGTAATACATATTCTTATGGTCTGTATTCTGTTCTTTTATGGACAATACCCATCAAAACATTATACCCTGGTAGCCTACTCCTTAGCATTAATGACCTACTCCAAAGCCTGGATCTGGGTTATAAGCAGACTTTCAAGTAGTTTCCCTGGAGACTTTCCCGAGGCATGAGTCTGAGAGGGCAGAGCCCTACAGACTGAAGTGATAAAAACAACAGCATGGTTGCAATGCCTGCTGGAGTGAGCGAGCCGCTAGATACTGTTTAGAATATGTAGAACAGACTAATATTTTACAGCAGGGATCTCAGGTCAAAGAGTTTACTAGAGACTAATTCCCTGGAAATTATTAGACTAAAGGAGCTGCGTCTTTTCTTAATTCTGATGAAAACAGCTTCTACTGAATATTTTACAGTAGTAACAACTTTGCAGAAAGGGTTTGTAAGTATTTTTTTTCAAATACAATCTCACAAATCAGTATGGTCCAGCATTTTCTGTTGGTTAATTTAGTTTCAACCTGCTCTCCTGTGCTTGAAAGCTGCTGCATTTTCCCTTGAAGCTGTGGACTGGTTTGAAAGGTTCCCCGGGGGTCTGCTGTGAGGGGTCTCTCTTTGTTACCTGCTCCTGGAAGAAGCGGTGTTCTCTGTGCCTGCCAGGAACAACTTTCTCAATACAGCACTTGGCACTCCCAGGCCCCGGCTGACCCTTCCAGCCTGGCTGAGAGCATTCAGCCCCGTGTCAGGGTGCACCTCGTGGGGGGAGCATTAGACTGATGCTTGCCTACTTTACCTCCACTGAGAGAATGTGAGCTGAATTTGTCAGCTTCCCTTGGCCTAGCACCAGAAAGGTGATGGGGAAAATTAATGTACGTTTATTTGAGCAAAAGAAAATCTTAAAGTCTTAATATCTGAGTTGGAAACAAAGTGGCAAAGAGAAAAACAAAACAACATAATGTAATTCTCACTCATCGCCAACATAGATTTCATGTCTCACATCTCTCCCGTTGACTTCTGGAGAGGAATTTCAAGAATCAAAAGTCATGCATAGCAGCAGGGTCTTCCTTTCTCCTTACCTCTGTCCCTTTATATGCAAATTAGGAATTCATTGCTTCCTTGGAGACATCCCTAAAATTCTTCCAAGGTTGCTGGAACATTTTAAGCCTGTGATAAAAATCCACAAAGAATACATCATAAAGATTATTAATTGGATTTGCATTCTTATACACCAAGCTCATGCTTATCTTTCAATGATACATTTTGTATTGGAGCTCTGTCATAAGTAGTTCATTCCCATTTATTTTTAGTTTTGGGGACTCTCGTTCACAAACTCCAGATAAGTGAAGTTCTTAAGCATGTACTTAATTTTAGGCACAGGAAGAGTAGGGCTCCCTTGCAGTATTGAAATTTATTTTAATAGAATTAATGTCAAGAAGGTTCCAAACAAGTCTCTCACAGTTGCATACCCGAAACCTGCCCAGAAATAACTGTCCTAGCCTGAAAACTCTACCCTAAAACGTCACAGATCATGCTGAAACAGAGGACAAGGACGTAAACCTGGACCTCATGTGTTGAAAGCCAGTAGGTACACAACTTCTTGTGCATGCCTGTACCTTGCCACCTATGACTTTGTGAACTATGAAAGAATATCATTATAACAACATCTGGAACAATGCCTTGCTTTGGAATGGAATTGTTGTCCTGGTGTCAGTTGCTAAAGAGTAATTGTACTGCAGTCAGCATAATGGTTCGCATGTTTAAAAGTAAACACATGCTTCTGTATCACGTGGAATTAGGCCAAACACATAATAACAGATGAGAGAAATAACGCTCAGCATGGATGAAAGCCAGAGCACCAAAAGGTGCAATCTCAAAAGGAGGCAGTCTGCTGTTCTGGGGACAGTGCACCATGGGGAGCATAGCTTTCTGGGGGTGGGGTTACTATTCCTTCCACTACCCAAATTACGTTGTGGGCACATTGAAGGAAGACAGTGACCCTAAGAAGAGCATTTGGTGTTATTTAACCTTACCAAGACACGTAGGCTCAGCAGATTGCTTAGCATAACTAAGCCTTAAGTCCTCAGTATCTCTAGAGACCACAATATCTTTTAATTTTGTCTCCTTTCTGAGATGTCAGGAAACAACTTTTGTTCCCCTCTTGCCTCCCTTACAAAAAGAGCCTCACAATTTTGTCAAAACACATATGTTTAAAATTCCAAGTCTTTACAATAATGAAACATAGTCAAGGCCCTGTTTTACAGTTGGTCATATCCCAGGGCCCTGGCTGCCCATCTGCTCCCATGTACTGCAGGAAGCACTAATCTGGAAGATGGCATTTTCACCAGCCTTTGGGGGAGGCTTCAAGGTATTGGGATCAAATGGCTTTTTTCCAGCTTCTTGCAGAATATGTGTGCTCAGATTTTATCATGGTTCTTCATTGTGTCAGGATTTTTCTTTTCTCTCCTTTAGTAGGTTTGAGATATCCCTCTTCAAGTAGCGGTTTGGAGTGGCTTCCTATGAAAACCCTACTCAGGAAGAGTGGGAACTGGATTACCCCACACATCTATACAATCCTTCTCCTCAAAGATCTCAGTGTAACCAGTGAACAAAAACACAAAACCAAAGCAGAATGCTTGATTTTTCTTTCTCTTCACACATTTGTATTCAGCAGAACTTAAAGAAAACACCTCCTAAATCCCTTCTGAATAATTTAGCTTGAAATGTTTACCCTTTGACAAAAAAGCACAAAATAACTAGGAAATACAAAGTCCTGAAACCATTCCCAGAAGCCACCATTGCATACACTGTCTACTTATTTCAGTTCCTTTATGCCAGGCAAGACCTTGGGCTTTCTGTTCAGCACAGGGCACAGGGAAATACAAAAGACACTCAGCTCTCCTTCCTCATGGGAATGGGAATCTCAACAGAAGAGAAAGAGGACTGGTTCACTGTGCAGGAAGTTATTTTAGCTTACAGTGAAAGCAATTCTCCAGTGTGCACCGAGATGTTCAACGTAGTTGGAGTTCTCGTTTCATTTAAGAAGCGAGTTGCAAAGCGGTACACATTTTGCTATTTACATTTTTATTGTGCTTATGATTCTATGATGATGATTAATGACCATAATCTATGAGACCACCTTCTTATGACACAAGAATCTCCTTTGCCTTAGACCCCCTTCACGTAAGTACCTAAGCAATAGATTAAATAGTAAAGGCTGAAAACACAACGTATGTAATGATGTAATATATAAAAAATGAATATGCTTAATGTGACGGCTTCCAAGAAACCAGAAGTCTATCTACTGAAAGGCTCTGGGGAAAGATAAAAGTAGAAGCAAGCTGTAATGATACAGTTGAGCCAGGAGGCTGAGCTAGTTGAGACACATTATTACTAATAAAATTATTATTAAAAAATCAGCTGATTGATAGCATACAATGCAATGTTTCAGTTTAGGTGACTAACAAGAGAAACTAGACAAGAAGAAAAACTTTGAATTGTATCTTAGAAGTAAAGGAAAGGAAAAGGCAAGAATAAGCCTAGTACTTACCCAGAAAGGGGAGAAAGTAATGGGTGAAAAAAGGCTAAGAAGTTCAAAGTTGGTTTTTTTTTCAAGTATGACAAAAAAATTAGTTCTCCTACATGTTTAAAATAATAAGAATGAAAAACAGAAGTAAGAACCCAGGCTCAAAAATCTTTGAATATTTTAGATATTCTCAAATTTGGGGACGTTCTGACAGAATGTATTATAACAAGTCCCAAACCTGCAGTAATTTTCTTCAAGAAATCATGGAAGCCAAGGGAACCTGATGGCAAAGATATTTCCAATTTTGAAAAGGATAGAATGGAATTATAAAAATATGCCATTTTCATGGCCAGGAAGAATCAAAAGTAAATTATTAAAAGAAGATTATAAGTATCTAAAGGACAATTACATAATAAGAAAAAAGATGACTGATTTGTCCAGAATTAAACATATTAATCTTCTGCGATTCCTTACTTCTCCAGAGAAAATCATGTCACACACGGAGAGAGGCAGCAGGAGGACGTATCTTGACTTTTGGCCTTTGAGTTCTTTCCACATGATGCTCTCTCAAGGAAGTCTTGTATAAAAGATGGTTTTGGCAGGTTCACAGGTAGAAGCACACATCTGCTCCAGAGCTATTTGTCAACCATTTCTTTTTACGTCAGGTTCTCTAAGGGCTCTGTCCTGTGCTCAAAATTCTTCAATATTTTTAATAGTTTGGATGAAAGAATTTTCATTAAAAACTGAGGTGAATGAAGATGGCAGGCAGGGTTCACTGGAGATGATCTTGACAGTCTGAAGAATCATTTCATATGAAAAAAGGGAATTTCAATAATGGTGAAATTCAATATATTGCTTGTGGGGATTTAATATGGAAGAAAGCATTAACTGATTGGCAGCAGTAACACAGAAAGGACTTAGAAGTTAGAAAGCTTCACAGACTAACTCTGAATCAACTATGTCAGGCTGTTGTAAAAAGGCATATGTCATTTTGTGTTGTCTGGAAGGGCGCTCTTCTCTTGTATTTGGCACTGGCGAGGACTTTGCTGGAGTACTACGTTTAGTTGGGCCATCATATTTTAAGAAAGATACAAAGAAAATTTAGAGAAAGCCAGCAAAAAAAGAACTTTGGAAAACAGAACCCATTGAAAAGCTTGGAAAGATATGGTTATATTTAGCCTATACATAAACAAACTAAAAAAGGGAGGAAAGACATGGAAAGCTTTCCATCCAGTAAAAGGTTTTGTTTGGTTGGTTGGTTTGTTTTGTTGTTAGCAGAATATTTCTCTTTTGTACTCCAAGTCCATGGAGGGTAGAGTAACAAGTAAATAGCTTAATTTGCTAGAAGTTTTGTTTTTATTTGGAAATACTTTATAATTTTAAGGTGAGTGAAGAATTAGAAAAGATAGTCTAAGGAGGCTGTGCAATCTTAGTACCTGGAGAATTACAGATGTGTTTAAATCAACCTTTCTCAGGAATGCTCCGTGTTCACTTGATCCTATTGTAAAGAAGTTACCCTTTCTCAACCTTTGCTTATGAGGAATTTTCTTTCCATGTTTGTGTATACAAATGGTTACCAACCAGGGTGAAATCACCATACTTCATTCAACCCTAAGGACAGCCCAATGCGGGCTGGGTGTAGAGATGGAGTTTGCCCAGCCAGCTCCTTGCAGGTCATTGTGTTACTATAAGCATACTCAGGCTGGCAAATTCAACAGCCAGGAACCCTCTTCTGCCAGCCTCCTTCAGACCCAGCCGTAAACCCCCCCTTTTAATGGGCCACCCACAAGGCTCTTTCATGGCGATTATAGCCCCCTTTGCCGGAAACATTGTTTCTTGTGCCAGCTCTGAGCCTTTCATCCCAATATCCAAGCCACCCAGCCCTCTTTCTGCAGCCAGCTCCCAGTCTATTTAACTTCTCCCTGCTACTCCAAAAGCCACATAGCTTCTGGCTGTCTGCAACTGCTGGTGGTATTTCCCTTTATGTGCTGGAAGAATTAAGTTCTGTCATGGATATGCACCAAAATTAAATTAAATGAGCCTGGTGGTTCACTGATCACCTTGGTGAGCGATTTCAGGGAAAACTGCTACCCCCCACCCCAGACCAGAATTTGACTGTCCTGTTGGGAAAACTGTCCTGTTGGGAAAAAAACTGTCCTTTGCCAAATTTGGCATCCGAAACCTCTTTGTTGGAAACAATTATGAGTTTTATTAAGAGCTTGGGACTTCCACTTTGTATCAGGTAACTTTTTCCATCCTTGCTTAGAGAAATAGAAACATCTTCTTCATGCATGGAATTGCTCCCAACTTGCAAGCAAACCATTCCTTCAAGCATACTTATTATTTTAAGCCTACAAATAAATATCTTCTTACTTTCATATATTTAGACATGTCTGAACCATTTTCTGTGGCTGAACTGAGCCGTAAGACAAGAATCACATTTCCCTGCGTTTCCAAAGTGCCAAAAGCACCGACGTCACTTGGAAAACAATCAGAATTTCTTGCACTTTTTCAGGGGCAAAGTGAAGGAAACCATATGAAGAATGCGAATTCTCGTGGAAGCCAGACTTTCATAATTAATATATTGAAAAAAAATATTATTGCTTTGGTGTTAAAAATAGATTTTTTTACATACTGGTACAAAAATCATGTTATTTGGAAACAGACCTTTTAGAAAGTCATTCAGATGTCTTATTTCAGGTCCTCCATACAGACAAAATTTCATTGAAGGGACTACAATTTTCCAAAGCAATTTGCAAGCATGTGTGTTTCATGGCTTGAAGTTAAACAGAGGCTTCCTGTAAGAGAGCAATAAGCAGAAGTGCAAAGCAATGACATTCTGAAAATCTGTCTTTTGTTTGAAAATTGAGGTCCTCGCCTCTCTAAAGTGCTTTGTGTGTGAAGATGCCAAAAAAGATGAATATATGTATTATTTTTGACAAATTTTAGGACTAGTAAAGGAATGTGACTATAAAAAGAGAAATAGTATGCATCCTAGAGATGCTTTTCCACAAAAGGAATGTTTTAATGTAATCTTATATTAAAAAAAACCCAAAACAAAACAAAAAAACAGGGCGGGGAGACAGAGGGGGAAAAAAGGATTTGTAATTAGAAAAAGACCTAGGAGTCAGGAAAATCCGCTATCAATGTGGGTATGAAAATTAGGCTAATGTTTTCAAACCTGAATAATTATGATACAGCACCAAACAGAAACATTTTATTTTTAATGTCTGTGCCTGAGGACTGTGAATCAGGTTTGCAGGAAGAGATAGCTGGGCTGGGTCTTATATCAGAGTTCCACTTCTACTCACCCCAGAGCTTTCCACTCCTGTAGCAAGTATAACTGCACAAAATGTTCATCAGCTTCACTGTCGTTGCAATCAGTGGGAAGGCAAAAGTACAGGAAAGCAATCAGCTGTTAATACATTGCCCTCTTTTCTCAATTATGCATTTTTTTCAAATATTCTGTATACAAAGCCTTGATTTCTATTCATCACTGTCCTGAAACAAGGATGACTCCACCAAAATCACTGACATGAGCCAGATTCAGCTGAGATGGGAAGTAAGCCTAGTATGTCAGCGTGTTTACATATATTGCAGGTTATACATGCAGGACAGAGTAAATAATGAGAGAACAAGAATTTACAAGCCAGGAATGGTTGTTGAAAAGCTTTGAAAATTAATTGGGGAAAAAGTTGGGTGAACTGCTATAATCACAGAATTCCTCTAACCTACTTTCTGTAGCATACATGCTTTATAGTGTTAAAATCTTTGCTCTCATCCAGGGTGAAAAGAAAAAAGGGAAAATAATTCCACCAAATCACATGAGGTGTAACCTACTTGAAAGCTAACAAGCACTTTCCAAATGAAACAGTCTCCAAGACTCTTCTTGCTCTTCTCTGCACGTGAGTGTAATTACACAGGCATTGACACAGAGAAAATACTTTTTTTTCCTTATTTAACTTGATAATAATTTCTGGTTCTGATAATGTGGTTATATATTTATATTTGTTCTTTTTCACAGTCAAAAACTTAGGCTGTGAGTTGAGAAAGTGTGCAAATGAGAGAAGGGAGAAGATAACAAGAACTAAGTGAAGTAGAGTGGTAATTGTGAGGACCTGTGAGCATAGATTTTATGCAGAGGTGGTGCAAACCATTCACGTTTTATTCCTGAACGGAATCCAATCTTCAGCTGAACATTTTCTCTGTGGCAATGCAGCAACTCTTTTCTTGTGTATTACAATTCAAAACAAACATGCACAAATATGCTCACATGCCTTCCAGTCTTCTTGTTCTTGCATGTCACATACGTATACTGCACGACTGCAACAAAAGCTGCCTGTGGCAGGCCCAGGAAGTCCACAACAACTTTTATTTTTCTGTTCCTGCTTACAATCCAATTTGAGACACCTAAAAAAATTAAAAGAAAACCAAGCTTGTTAAAAAAAAAAAAAAAAAAGAGGGAAGAGAAAAAAGTCAAGCGTCTAAATCTTTTCCTTGTGCAGTAGCAGTCTTGAAATGTAGGTGATACAAACTAAATGTAAGCAATACAAGTTTTAATGGCTTTAATGGTTATAATGGCACTTCCACCAGGAGTTGGTGACCAGTAAAGGAGCATCATCAAAGACCTTGTTTTCTGAGAAGCATGTAAACATCTTACAGCATTAGAGCATATGATTTCCGGGCAGCTACAGGTTTCACCAAGGTCCTCAAGATTCCCTACAACCCAACAGTCAACTTAGTTTGCTAAGCCAACAGTTTTACCCAGTGCAAGAGTTTGGTGGCATGAAATAATGCAGAACTAAATGATGGACTTAAACCAGGAATTGCAGTTAGGATGAAGTTCACCTCACATGCATACATATTTGTGTCAGTCGGGATCTTGATTCTGCTGTCTCCATATGGGGATCCAATGCCATTTGAGTTGCCCAAAGATGTCCTGCCTAGCTCCTAGCTGCCACACCAGAAAGTTTCTCATAGATCCTGTGCCATGGCTGCCAAGCTAAGTACACATACCCTCGTATACCCCAGAGAATCTCAGATGTCCCTAGGCACTGAAGTCTGAGCAAACGATTTCACCTCTAAGGGCTTGACAATTAGAGCTAACAGAGGTTCATTTAGACTGTATTTCTAGTTACTGGAGACAAAACTTCATCTTCAGAAGCAATTTGTCGCATTTTAAAGAGGAATTGAGAGAAATATCCACCATTAAGACAGATAACATATTTCTGTGTTGACTACAAACTGTTCTAAGACTTCAGTTGCAAATATTCAACAGCCGGAGTCCTGTTTAGATGCATTCAGTGGTCTCCATAGAGCAATTCAGATTACATGTCTACATGCGTGTATAACACACATGTAAACACCGTAGGCTAGGCAAAATGAATCTCACTTGTCAAATTTAAATATCCGAAGTCAAGAGAAATGAACGTCACCCTCAATTTCGTTTTGGATGTTTTCAAATCACCTAGGCCAATATCTCCTACTTGAATGCTTAAAGACATTGTGAAAAATTAGCAAGTCCTCAGTAGGTGTGATATATATTACCCTACAGCCTCAGCGATTTACATCTGTTAAGAGACATTGAGTGCTTGGGCCAGGGATGTTACACTGGTGTCATTCCTTTCCTGACTATGGAAAAGTTCCTAAGTGTGCAGGTGTAGAGTTAAGTATATTACTGGCAATTTTTCTGAATACTGAAAATGAATCTACCTTTCTGTGTTAATGCTTACTCAAGTTAGTGACTTTTTCTTTCATTCACTGAAAAATTTGAAAGGCAGCTAGCATTACTTAAATGTTTTCTTAATATTACCTATATTCAATATCAGACATTGCTGGAATTTTACTGGAAGACTATGCTATTGAGTGAGAGGAGGGCAATCCACAAGACAGTCACTGCACTGAAATATGGTCAGATTCTGGAAAGATTTGAGGGACATTTCTACAAAGGAAGAGAGAAACTGTCACTGGTTGGAATAATTAGCTCTAAATTCCATGGAAGTAAGGGAGGTGAGGTTTTCAAAAAGAAATACATTTTCTCTCATAGTGGCCAGTAAAGAGTTTCAAATAACTGATAAAACCACTACATTTGTAACATGTCATGCCATAAAAGTTATGATATGAAATACTGATTTTGATCAGCTGGAAAATAATAGGTTTATCATGTGATATTGTGAGATTTGCATGTTGGAGAAAAAGAATCAGTCAAGCACATTATATGAGACAGAAGTCAACTCTTTATATAAGACACTCTGAAACAAAAACAGCCCAACCCAGGAAAACCTGTTGATCACCCTTTCAAATGAAAATAAGGAAGTTGCTTGGGCAGATGATTGGTGTGCTGTTTAGCCTGCCCGGGCTTAAAGATATAAAACAATTGTCTTTTAGTAAAAGATCTGATAAGTAATTATTTACCTTTTAATACAAACATTAACTTCTTTAAAAGCAATCATTCTCATATTAAAGTGATAAGCAACCAAAAAAGCTCAACAAGATTTTAGTTTTTGTTTACATACGTGTGCTTTGTTAGGAAAGCAATCAATGCCGTCATCTGACTATCTATCTGAAACAACTGAATTTTTCCAGTGATCATCTGTGATATTTACAAAGAGTGAACTGCAATCCTATTTAGAATTATAAAAATATCTCAGATAGATAGCTAAATAGTTAATCCTCAGTTAATAATTTGGTTATTTTAGCTTTTTTCTCATAGCCAAATGACCTGAAAATTATTTATGTTTTTTTCAATTAAAAAATAAAACATTTTTGCAATTCAAATTTATTCACTAGATATTTCTTGTAAATAATTTTTATATGTAGAGTATGCTAGCAGGAATATGCAAAATACAAACTGTGCTAGAACATGCTGATCACATGACGTTCCTTTCTTCCCCAAGTTGGATGAGTAAAACTTGGAAATTACTTTCTTCACAAGGAGGAAAACGTACATTTGCTAATTCTTCATTAGAAATGTATTGTTTAACTGATCATTCCTGTTTGAAACTGTATTCATGGGAAATAAATACAAGAACAATTAGGCAAAGCAGTTTCAATTCATCATTTTTAATGAATATGCATGATAGAGTATGTGCATCTTTGTTCAGTTCTTGTACCTGACTTTAGCCAAAGCAGTGAAACACAAGAGCTGTCATCACATTACATTCATGTGGACTTTAGTCAATCTAATTAATTGCTGCTATCTTTCTTGGGTATGTTTACTATGAAACATTGAACTGAGAAAGTCTGTGTATCCAGTTTGGCTCAGTAAAATCACTCTTATGCTAGTTTCTCAGAGGACCCCTAATGACTGACATTTGCAAACCCATGCTCTTCACAGCGTCGCAGTAATCCACCACTGACCTATTTTTGTATTGTGTTTCTAATAGCTGGACTGTCTTTCATCATACAGTATAGGCATGTTTACTAATAATAAAAAAAAAAAGTTAAATGACAGTTTTCAACTTGTCCATAACTAGCTTTTAGTATAAAACTATCACAGATGATGCTGTAAGTCCTTCATGCCAGAAAGGTTGTATTCTCTTAGTACAGTCATGTCTTCTGTTCTTGGCTGGTTTTGCAGACAAATATAACAATGTGGAAGATTAAGTAAGAACATAAAAAGAACTTAAAAATCTCTCACTAGATGTTTGATTTTTTTTTATTTAAAAGATCAATAGGAGCCAATAAGAAGTTAACACCTATTTTCTGAAAAGGAAGCTCACCAGCTTTGACATATCAGCTGAAATAATACATAAAAATCTGTTATTTTTATTTTTTCACATTGTTCCCAGATTACTCCCTGAGCAATTCAGCCTAGGTAATGCTATACCACCTGCAAAGAATTTGCTATCTAATAGATGAGGTAATTATAATTCAGTAAGCAGTTTGATACAAAATGGTGGCAAAGGTCATAATTAGAATTCATTTTCTGGTAACAAATAATTTCTAAACTGTGGTAAACTGAAATGAAGAAATATAAAATAATCTCCAGATTTGGAAAATGAATCTACAATGAGTTAGAAACACACAGTCACCTCTATATACCTGCCTCAGATCTCTTTTAAGACAGATATTTCCTAAGATCCAGTTGATCTTTGGGTTTTTTTTTAGTTTTTTTAGCAGGGGTAGTGTTAGTTCAGGCAGATATCTCCTGCTGGTTCAAGAACCCTGCACCATTACTTACTGTGTCAATTCAGGATAACTTCCATCTAGCATTAACCCTTCTGTCGGCTAAAACAGAATTAGATGTCCTCTTTCAGTGTCTCCATTGTTATAACTGAAGAGAAATAAGACTGTAGTCGTCTTCCTCAGGCATCATTTCAGCCAGGAAAAAAAAATAAATAGATTTGTCCCTTCCTGCACTGCTGCATTCATGTTTATAGAAGCATTTGGACAGAAACTAGCTTATGCTCCTTTTTAAGTGCTCAACCTTGGCTATCTCTAGGACTCTGTGACCTTTTCTAAATCTTCCGTGACTTCAGAAGCCCTGAAATAGCTTCAGCATGAGACACTGCTCTGTCAGCCCTTATGCTTTGCAGAGTAATTCCCTGTTGCTGATGCAATCAAAGTACCCAAACCAAACCCGTAACAACCTACGGTGAAATGACTGGGTTGGTAGATGAGTGGAGAGGAGCGGACGCTGTCTGCCTTGTCTTCAATATGCTTTCAACACTGTCTTCCACAAGATCCTCATAGAAAAGCTGATGAAATATGGACTGAATGAGCTGACAGTGACGTGACTGAAAACTGCTGGAATGGCTGAGCTCAGAGGGTAGTGATCAGTGGTATGGAGTCTAATTGGAGGTCAATAACTGGTGATGTACCCCAGGGGCCAATATTGGATGTGATACTCCTCAACATCTTCATTAATGATCTGGATGATGGGACAAAGTGTACCCTCAACAGTTTTGCTGATGATACAAAACTGGGAGAAGTGGCTGATACACCAGAGGGTCGTGCTTCCATTCAGAGTGACCTCAACAGGCTGGAGAAATGGGCTGATAGGAACCTCCTGATGTTCAACAAGGGAAAATGCAAAGTCCTGCACCTGGGGAGGAACAACCCTGGGGACTGCCTGCCTGGAAAGCAACTTTACAGAAAAGGACCTGGGTGTCCAGTGCTTTATGACTGAGCACTGGAACAAGTTGCCCAGAGATGCTGTGGTGTCTCCCTCCTTGGAGATATTCAAGAGCCATCTGGACGTGGTCCTGGGCAACCTACTTTAGGTGATCTTGCTTGAGCAGAGAGGTTGGACTAGGTGACCTCCAGACACCCCTCCCAACCTCAACTATTCTCTCGTTCTGTGGAAATATTAAAGAAAAAGGCAAAAAGAGTTAACTCATTGACATAAACAGGACATGTCCAGATCACAACCTTGGTTTGAATATGGGGTTCTTTTTTGTGTACATACTAGAACAGAATCCAAAAGGTCAAGTGACACGTCAAAGAAAACTCTTTGGTCTGAGATGGATGAATCCAAAACAAAAAAACAGCTTTCTCCAATTGTTCTGCAGCAAACCAGCCTCTGAGACTGCTGGATTTCTCCAAGGGCAGAACAGCTGCTCTAGAAAACTACCATGGCTGAAAAATGGTGAACGTGAGGAGAACTAACACTGACAGAGGAATGCTGGACAGCAGGGAAGGGACATGAATTCATACAGCATGAGTTTATGTCTACAATTGTACTCAAAATCATCCTCAAGCGGCCTGAACTACCTGAATCTCAATTCTTTATTTCAGGTTTTGCAGCTCCCACTGAAGTGATTCATAACATGCTTTTATAAACCCCCAATATTGCAGCCAGATATATTTCATGTGGGTTTTCCATTAGCAAATTTTCTATGCTGAAAGTTTACCTCACCATCACTAAACTCCAGTCTCACATAGTTAGCTGTGGCAGGTGAGACAAGCCAAAGAAGAAAGGAAATTGCTTGCTTGAGAGCGAGAGAGGCCGTGAGTGTGATGAGAGCTTTCACATTCAGCGTGGAGGATCCTCGATTTCTCAGAGAACTCTGAAGCATATCCAATGAATGTTGAAGTGAAGGTAACTGAGGTGGGGAAATTCTGACAGGTGTGTTATTGTTTTTTTCTAGATCAGTGTATGTTTATGATAAATAGAATATAATTATGTTTTGGAAACCCTGTGAAGTCTTGTATCTGCTTACTTTCAGTTATTGTGGTATGCTGAAGAATAAACCCTGAGTGGGAGTCTTGGATAAGGAAACATAAAATTCTACATTCCCGTCATACCAAAAAAGCTTAAGAGCACACATGACTTACATTGAACACTGATATGTTATCTAATCAGAGAGATTATTCCCAGGATTGTAATTCTGTATGATGGCAGCATACTACACTGAACTGTGAAAATATATTGATAGACTTTTGATACTTGAGGGCTCCCAAGTACTTTAGGCAGAAAGGTTGAAATTCTGGTCTAATGACATCAACACCAAACCAATATCACTTATCCAGAATGGTAATCAGTGAAGAATACAAATGGGAAGAATATGTTGTGTGAGGTCATTGATGTTGATGTAAAAATTTCAGAACTGGGCTTCAATTTAGAGATTATAGGGAAGAAAAAGGTTTTGTTTTCCCCTTCTCCCTAGGTATCTCTGTGTAGATCTGGCCAATAGTTTTAGTGGCGGCAATTGTTATACTTTAGAGAAAGTGCTTTTCATTACCTGTTATAAAAATCACATTGGATGAGGAGATAACTATATCATGTTAACAATCTAGAGACATTTGCTTCATGGCACTTCAGCATCACTTTTAAATGCCACTGCATTACTTATTGCATACTGATGATTAGTAAACTTTAACATAATTCATAATTGGATTAGAAGGTTGACAAAAAGATGAAAAAGGGAAGGAATATTATTCCAATGTCCTTCAATACTATACTTTTGGTATAACATAGGAGTTACTTATATCTGAAAGTGGGGTGTAAAAGCACACACAGGGGAAAGAAGCATCATATCTACCCCTGAACGTCTACACTCTCTCCAGAAGCACTAGGTAACTCTGAAAGCAGATATATTGAGATAAATCTGCTCTCCGGAAAGACATATCAGAAGATAAAGATAGAAAATGGACTAATGACACAGGATTACATTCCTCTGGAACTCTTATGACCTAAGAAAGTATACCGAAGATCTTAGAAAAGCTATCCATGATGTAATACCAGAGACGGTCAAACTACAATTGCAAATGCCAATTCAACAAGTGCCAGAAATTACATGAGCTGGCTATAGTACAATACTAAACAAGACCAAGGCACAGCATTGAGCACTCCATGTTGCTCACATACTTACATTTGCATGGGTTTGGTTTAAGAAGCAAACCCTCCCAGCGTATGGGAGACGTCAGGCCAGCAGCTGTTTCCATTAAGTATAGAGAAGGCCATTTTCTTTCAGAGGTGGGTGACAGAAACGTAATTTAGCTGTACAGATATGATCTGTATGATGCAACTTGCCCTCAAAGCCAAAGAATGGGACCTGCTCCATTTTATTTACCAGTAAGATGCATCCTCAGATACTAGAACAGGAGGTAACTTATCAACACTAAAATATAGTGTGTACTCCCTTCTGTATATATAAAACCATTCTTTTTCAACTTGAGAATTGCAACAGTATTTGGAGTTAGAGGTTTTGCCTTTGCAGAAGAAATACACCCATCATTGCACACAATTACTCATAAAAGCTTCTCTTCATTTGTGGCTTACAGAACATCACAGGTGTGTTTAGAATTCATTACGCATAATCGTTAAAGGTCAGTACACATATGCATACAGTTTTGCTGCAGAAAGATTTGCTGTTGAATATAATTTTAGGTCACAGTACTTATGCTCACTTCAGCTGAGGTCAGAAAAGAGAAAGAATGAACAAGGAGACAGAAATATAAAGAAAACAGATCATAAAGAAGACAAAGATTTTATTATTTATTTGATACAAAATACAAAGAGGTCCAGTCTAAAAGTAGAATCTTTCAGAATATTATAAACAATTAGGAGCAAGGTTAAGCTGGAAATCACTTCGGAAACTTAACGATAGCTAAAGTAATAATGGCATTTTAAACAATGTTTATAGATAGAATAGTCACTGTAAAATGTAAGTCTTTTTTGTTTCTAAGTCTTTTTCTATGATAAACACAGTGGAGTTTTATTTTATTCCATATTGCATTATAGAGTGCTACTCAATATAGTGTTACAATGTCTATATGTGATTGTAAAGTATTTTAGCTGTAATTGGATAAATATATGTATTTTCCATTATCTCAACTGTCCTTCTGGATTACATTTCTTGTAATTAATGGATAAGTTTCTTGTCTTTGTAACACTATCTAGTATTCTCAATGTCTAGTACGATTGTTCCCCATTATGTTCCACATATGTATGAAGCAGTGCTGTATTTTTAGTTTTTGGTGCTTGGGTTAAGGGTGACTGGATATAATAAAAAGGATGTTCCTCATAAATGTAACATGAAAATTACAGAACACAAGGACCTTGTCTACTAATAAAAGAAGAGTTCATTTGTAAACCACAGACAAAAAGAAAAATAACGGAAAGACAAAGAACAGAAGGACAGTCATTCATTTATGTACTAGCTAAATTAAACCCACTACGTCTAATTTATCTTTCTCTCATGAATATCTGTATTGACCAGAACTCCCATCTGTTTTTATGTTAAAGCTATAGGAAAGAAAAAAAGAAACCAAAAACCAAACCAAAACCAAACACAAAGGAAAACAAAGCTAAAAATCTATTCAAGTTACATAACAGAAGAATGACTTTTGTTCATGTCGAGAGAAAATATTTGCCATTAATTCTTGGATCAGATTCTTCAGTGGTGTTATTCACACTGGTGTAAATGAGAATGGAATACAATCTTTAACAATTTTCAAAACCTGAATATCAACTCCTGGTCACTCTTTAGGAAAAGGTATGTTAAAAAGAGATAATTTATCGAAGGATGGATAAAACTATGTGGCTATCTCACTTACAGGTCAATGTTTTTTGTGGTAGCCCAACTCTGTAGGAAAAAACAAACCCTTTACCACAACATCTTTTTGGTTATCTGGGCAAAATTAATTGGCGGTCTCAGTCTCTGGGAAAAAACTAGCCACAAACAAGACTGGGCTTGACTCCCTCTTTGACATTGCAATGTATACTCCATTAAAACCAGCATAGACATCTCCTACTTCACGAGCGTAAAACTAAGTATAATTCTTTCTGCTACAGAGATGGGCTGCCTATGCATATGAGCTGAGGGGAGTGAGGTAGTCAAGTTTTTCAGCCATCAGTCCCCTTCTCTACGCACAGTCACACAGCCTCCGTAAGTGTTAGAGGTTTTTTGACTGAGAAAGACCCTACGTTCAGCTCTCTGCCTGCTAGGAGTTACTGTGCCTGGAAATCAGCCAGTTTAGCTCTTTATATTGGGTTTCACTTGTCAATCGGGTGCAGGCGCGTTTTAACTTATCCTCGAGAATCTGTCTCTTGAGACCGAAACAGACGGGAATCTCCTCTGCGCACCTGCAGCCAGGGTGAGACCTGTGTCGACATTCAGCACATACCTAAGGGTTATGGAAGCCTGAGGGTCAATTTAAAGGCTCTCTTTATGAGTCTAGTCCCTGAGTGACTTGTCCAATTATTTAAAAGGTTTCTGGTAAAGCAGAAAATTAAATCAAGAGCTGAACCTACACTCAAATTTCTGCATTTTGCTCCATCTCATGCCTCATGAGCCCTGTGTTTTATAAAAAAATACATGTAAACCAAAACCTCCTTTTTAAAAAAACTTCAGTAGCTAACTATGTTTTGACTGTACTTTGTGAGTGGTTCTCTTCACCTTAATGCTAATTTTGTAGCCAATTACCATTTCAGAGGGCATTAAGACAGGCAGTATTTTCTTTCCCCACCCTTTCAAGTTTTTCCGCAGTTATTGTGAAATATGTTCAAGCTGAGAGATGCGACAGGTTCTTCTGCTTAAATATGCTCATACAAAGCATACTTTACTTCTTGGGCATTGTTACGTTCTTTGTGCCGGCTCACTGACACCCCAGGGTTCTCTCAGTGACAAAAAAGTCTGTGGTCTGGCAGGCTTCTGTTTGAAAAGGGTTAGGTTACTTCAAGAAAGAAAAGGTTGGGAAAGAAAAGCATACGACAAGAAAAAGCTTGTTTCATATAACTACGTGCAAATAACCAATGCTCTTCATGCATCTGAAAATTATCCTGGATTAAGATGGGATACACATACACATATATACACATATATACACATATATATGTATATATATTCAGGACCACTGAATTTAGTATAATGCTAAGCATGGAACTTACTCAGAATGAGAGCATATTTTCCTGGCACTATCTACTTCCAAAATACTCTCCTCCTGGAATAAGTGTCTTAATTTGGATTTTTTTTTAAGGTAAGCAGTCCCAAATAAAGTCTATATAGACAGACATTATAGATTTAGTTGCCTAACTACAAATATCTAATGCATATATTTGTACCTATATCTACCTACCTGTGTTATATTAATTGTGCACAGAACCTCTGGAAGACCTTCTCCTTTTATGGAGCAGCAGCTGTCAGCCAGTGCATCTCAAATGGCAAAAGGTACCTCAGTTTAAGTGACTGAATTCCACCTTTGGTTTCATTGCAGGTATTTTTATTTCTCTTTATGTAAAGGCATCTATGTTGAAATATTCTATATAAGAAATTAAAGTACGTAAATGTGTATTGATGTAGTCTAGTTTTCTTTGGAAATAAAATACAAGTGATATTGATCCGATTTGATGAGGTCTTAGATTTCAGTAGAACGGCTGATTCCATCAGTCTCTACTTCTACCCAAATTTCTCCGACCAGCTCTACTGTTCAGGTTCTGGCCTCTCATAGCTTCTCACATCACACCTCTATTGTCATTTGTCACAGTATAAAGTTACAGGGGATATACGCTGGAGAGCACAGTCTGGCCCAGAGTCCACAAGTTATTGTATCTGCTTTTAAAGCCAGTCTTTATTGTCTCTATGAATTCAAATGGCTAAGCTGATTTACATTCAGACTTTAGTTATTTCTTGTGTACAGATACTTTTATTTTGGAAAAAACCCTCCACAAAATATTAATTCATACATGCAAAAAAATCAACAGGGTCAAAAGGTATAATGAAAATTAGCTATGTTGAAGTATTTGGACAGCTTGAAATATAAGTGCTGTCAGGGTAACTTAAAAATTGCTACTTTGTTGTAAATGATCATTATAAAATAGCCTAAAGCTCATCTAGCTGTGACTACTGCTATCCTGACTAGCATGATAGCTGACCAGAACTGAAAGAGTTATTGTCTATAACTGGAAGTTTCATCACCAGTAGAATGAGCTCAAGAAAGAGGCACGTCTATAAGCAGGTTTGTGCATTCAGTGGAATCCGTGCTAGGACGTGAAAAGAATGATGCCGATGGGATGCGGGCTGAATGGGCAGGGTCAGCACCAGTCCCACACTGCAGACAAAACAGCATGGGCACAGAGTAGAAGGAACAAGCAGAAGCGATATGTGCAGGCACAAAGTAATGACAAGTCCATTACACGTTACCGGACCACAGAGCCCAGCATCTGGAAGAAAACATGGAAATGGAAGAGCCTTAATGAGACTGTGATGACCGGTTGTTTACTCAACTACGGCACAAAACTCATTAGTATCAGCTGACTGCCCCTGTGGTGTACTGTGAGGGACCTCACCTAATTGCCTGGAGTTCCTGGAGATGAAAGATCTCTTCCCTTGAATAAGCAATGATCTAATTAGTGCATTTCTGTGCAGCATTTCTGGTTCTATATCTTTCCCGTATTTTGGTACCATGTTATGTGGTATCCAAAGGCAACAGCATTGAACTCTTTGGACATTTAACATATTGTGCTAGCCTTTAAAGAAAGGTTTTTCAGAGCTGAACTGCCATGGGAAATTTTAATGAATCAAGGCACAGATTTTATATTCTGTTTTACCACAAAAGTGTTCAGGAAGCTGCAAATGAAATAGGTTTATTGCATAACATTTTTTTTAAAAAACAATTGGACTGGTAGACTATTCAGGGAGAAACTCCCAAAGAATGTGAAAGAACCAGAAAGCTAGCTAAAAATGGTTTTCCCATTGTACTTGACTTCTACACAACAGAAGAGTAGAATAATATATGAGCTATGACTTAAGAAAGTCAACGGATGTCCTTTACAAGACCACCTAGCCCTTTGCAAGATCCAGTTGTGAATTCGAGATTCCTTAGGTACAAAATATTATGTGTGACAAAAATGGCAAATGACTGGACTGAACAATTAGTAGAGTTTATGTGAATTAGAGAAAGTACAGGATGAATGATAGCAATAAAAAGGGCAAAACGAGAAATGTTCTTCAGTTGAAAATTACTAGCAAGAGATATGAAGTTCTTTGTTAGGCTTGCTTTGTAACTCATCTCAGCTACTCCAGGGATGTTTTGTACTCCTGGCTATGCTGGTGAGTCATCTGGGCAGTCTGAGCTTCAGCCTCTTCATCTATCAAAGTGGAGAATAATACTTCTCCAGCTTGCTGGAGGGTTATGACTTAGAGTTCTTAAAACACTGTGAGTTCCAAGGTGGTAAAATACATGGGAATGCAGAGGATGGCCATTACTTTAATTCTCTGTGCTGTGGGTTTTTTGCCCAGAGACATATCTACCACAGGTATTTCTTTGATAAGCTTGTTTGAAGTGGTATGCCAAAAAGCCTTTCAGTTTGCAAGAGATTGTGTGTGCTTTGGAGCATGCCAGAACATATCTGAAAAGCAAAATGCATTTTCCAGGTCATTTCAGATTACAAACCATCCACACAACACATAGCTGCAGTACATACACTACCTTTACACTACCAGCCCAACAGAAGCCTTACAGCTTACAGCCTGCCTAACAGCAGGGGGAACATAAAGAATCCTGTCCAGTCTCCATGTGTCGAGCGTGCGGCTGACTGCAGCTGGAGCCTCCCTACAGCCCTTATGCACTTTGCCCATCACTGTGGTAACTGTTCCAGAGCTGGTGAGAGACAAAGTGCCTGCAGAAGTTAAAGCTGCCTGATGCCCAAATGAAATTGTGGGCATTTTCCCAAGGTCTTTACTCCTGCCTATAAGACTGCCTTACACAGATGCAAACCCTCACACTCATCCCATGTCTGGGTGAGAATATCCTTTCTCTTACCTCAAATCTCCTCACTCCCCCATTCAGACTCTCTCTGCCAAGCCCTGCTCTTGCTGCATTTGTCACAGGCAGATCTTTGTCAACCAGACCATCTTTAACAGATCTTTACGCCTACATGAGACTAGGGAGAAGTTCCCATGTCCTAGTTCAACACTGGCTTTCACCTTTAGAAACCTTCTCTTTCCCCTGATTTAGATGTGTAAGAGATAGGTTACATTTGCGACTGTGATCCTCAGTTGCAGACAAGTAGTCATCTTCGAAAGAGAACATGTAGAAACACAGTGAAGGTCTGGTCAGGCAAGTGGTAGGCTTGAGCAGAAGAACTTGGAGAGCTTTTAGGCACAAATAATACACTTCCTGTAGTAAACAGTAAACTCTGCCAACTCATTAGAAGGTCCAACCCCACACCACTTGTCTTGCAAAAGTGGTGAGGAGAATGAAGAAATGTGTAAAAGTGCCATAGACATTGAAACATTGCCCAGAGTGAGATTATACAGAGTTGAAAGCCTCACAGAATGGATGCAATTCTCATGCTTTGTGCAGAAACAGAATATAAGCCATGTTCAGATGATGTGGGGGCATGCCATCTTAGTAATTCAGTGTGGTGTCAAAAGTAGACAGAACTGGGAGAAGTTTGTTTCACTGCTCTTCATGTACTAGCCTCAAGCTATTGGTTCAATGGTGTATACATAAAATCTGTACAACTGGAGATTGAAGTCCTTCTAGCCTTGTCATTGCATGTGCTTCTTTCCATTGAGCATATGAACAGACATGGGCTGATTAGCAGTGACTTGAGTTCACATCTCTCTTGATCATAAGTATAACAACTAAGAAGGGCCCTCAAACACAGATTTTCTGCAGAGAGGAGCATAGGGAGAAAAGGGAGGCTACTGTGTCTTTTGCAGCATGTTTGGCCACTCACACTGCACCATTTATTCACTCCATCTAGCACTTTAAATATATGGCTTAAGTGCTGCCAAATACCCTTGTTTCTTTATCAGACAGGTATTTGTAGAAAATTATTTGCAGCGTGGTTTCTCAAGCACTGGAAAAACTCACTGAATGTTTAGATCTGTTCAATTACCCATTTCACAAGCATTTTCCAGCCTCTTACATAGGGAGGTTTGGATCTGAGTGGATTATTCATGGAGTATTCTCAAGGCATAAAGCTATGCCAGAATGAACTATGGCTAAGGACGCGCTGAATGCACAGTGAATTTCCCACGATGAATGGTGGATGTTGGTAACCCACACAGGACTTGTGAGCAGCAACTGGAAAGCCCCGACTGAGTGGCAAGAATTAAAGAACAAGCAGAAGTTCAGTCAGTCTCATATTTATTACAGCAAACTACATCTTAAAAATTGCTGGTTATCTTGGAAATGGCTGTGGATTAGTCAGGTTGTAAACCTGTCAGTTTTATTAAGGTATGGGCAGTGAATTCATGCTTGTTTTCAGTGATGTGGGAAAATAGAAGGCAGTCATCAAAAGTGTCTTCAAAAGGAAATGAGCTGGCTATCACGTTGAAAATGGCTGTTTTGTCTCTTTGAATTCTGGTCTGAGAAACAAGCTTTCATACTGATTTCAGGTTTGAAGGTACAGGCGATTTATGGCTGTCAAGATTAGACTAATTACCTGACTTGTTCATGTGTCTCAGTGAATAGACTGCCAGTTTACAGAAATTGAAAACTATGTCTTTGAACCTTTACAATAAAATTGGGGCAATGAAAAAGCAAGTGTGACTTACAGGAGCAGAAATTGCTGCTCACTCCCAATCCTGGATTTTTTTCTCACTCAAAATTAGTTGAAAAAGTATTCTGACTGCACCGATGACATTGAAGAACAATTGCCTGAATTTGGTTGGGAAGTTTAATGAATTTGGTTTTGACAGTAAAACTAATGGGATTTTGATTGTGTACCATTCAGCACAGAAGACACCATCCAAGATGACTTTCTAGGAAAGGAAAAGGAAGAAGTGATTAAATTATGATGTGACAGTACTCTCATACTCAGTCTTCAGAGCGTCCCCAGAGTATTTTGGCTGAGAAAAAGAAGAAAGAATATTGCCAAGCTTGATATTAGACTTCAATCATCCTGATACCTTGTATATATTAAAAAAAAGTGGGTTGTTTTCTTTCTCATACACTATTTGTATGCCTACAATCATGGCTGACTTGAATTTGGTGGCAGCAGTTTTCCCCTTTACCATAAATCCTACCATCTCGGGTACTTGCCTAGGAAGGAAGAAACCTCACTTTGACTTCTGAGCTGAAGAACTCATACGTCTTATATTTCAAGAGGATGTGAATGCTCACCGGGAGGCCAGTGCTAACAGAGACAAAAGAAGACGAGGCATGAGGAAATGTAATTATAACCTCATGGTTAGAGCACTCCTGTGAGAGCAGATCCCTTACACACTTGTCCCTCCAGAGCAGTCGTGAGTCTGAAACCAGGTTCTCTTTAGCTGCGTTAGATGGCTCAGTAGCTTCAATGGACAATAGTCTACCTTCCACTCATTCCAAAATTACGGTCTGTTTCTGATGGGACCCTTGTTCTGCATTCATCTGTGGAGCTATTGGAAGACACAGAAGGTTACAATGTGGGTGGGTTTTTTGCTTATAATGCACCATCACCCTGTATCCAATCTGCTAAACCTCTGTGCCAAGGTATATTCTCTGTCTCTGTGGGTTTTTTTGATTTGCCGACATGTGAAGTCTCCTTTGTCTCTACTTGAGAAAGCCAAAGCAGTGTTGCAGCAACTTAGCTTGGAGTTTAGCTGGACAGTTGTGGTGGAGCTTGAAGCTAAAGTGAATTTTCAATTTAACATCAGCTATGAATCGTTCATGACTGAAGAGGAAATAGCAAAGGAAAGGAGCTTCAGTCCCCTCACTTCATCGCATAACTAGCTATTTAGCTTCACTGAAGCAGAATGCTCCTGATCTGTCACTCTGTTCAACCCTGAAAAGGACAGCAAATCACAGTGAGCTCATCCAGCTTGGAAATGCCACTTCTGACAAGCCATGTCCTCAGCTAGGCTTACCTCCCCAAGGAGGCCACAAGTTCAGATCTGTTTCACTCTCGGGACATGTTGCAAAGGCTCCTACTTTTACCAGACTTCAGAAAGGCAAAACAGCACCACAGTTTGGTATTTCAGAGGGCTGTTTCACTCTATGCTTTCCACCCGTGTACATGAGAAAAGACTATTTTGTTTTTCATAAGATTTGGCCTTTATGTATATTCTTTAAAACTGCCTAGTGCTCTACCTGAGCATTCTCAGTGCCTTGCAAATGAAAACAGAATAAATAAAAGCAAAAAAAGCCCTCTCTTTAATAACTTCATGGAAAATAAAGAGAGCAAGGCTGATGTAATTGTATTAATGGGATCCAGGATTAACTGACCAGAGGCTCAAGGGGTGCTGTACTGATTTCACAATGTGAATATTCTCCCAACTTTCTGCCCAAGTGTGTATCCAAATAATTTTGGGGATATATCTCAAAAAAAAAAAAAAAAAAGAAAAAAAGTGTGTCTTTTCCACCAGCCATAAGCAGAATAAACTCCAGTATTTGAGTGAATGACATCACAATTCAGCTTGGACCCAATTACAAACTTCAAAGACCCTTCAAAGATCCTGAAATCTGTGTTAAGACAAAATCCCTATTTGAAGTCAGTTCCTATAGGGAATTGAAGGATATTTATATTCCAAAACCCACACTGAAATTATAAAAGGAGTGGCCTATTTTATGCTTGAACACAGCTCATTAGAGAAATCTCTTAATGAACATTTTTCAATCATATAACAGAGAAAATCAAAGCACATAGGGTATACTGTAAGATTTGCATGGATTGCTAGATACTCTAGTGGACATGTGCTCTGCAAATTATGTGCCATTAATAGTTTTGTGCTCATTCATCAGCATAGGATTTAATAATATTTTCAGTAGTGAATTTCTGTAGTATGTATATTATGAAAGAGAAAAAAATGCATAAAAGTAACCAGCATCTCTGCTGCTCTAAAGCAGCATTTCTGAGACAGTTGAATAATTAATGGTAGCATGATTTTTACATATACTAATGAATTTTCAACATCAAAATTCCTTTAAAATCTTGTTTATTTCTCTGATTTATTTCATTTTATATATTTATTTTATATATTCATTATGTGAAGCAAACTGCTACAGAATCTGACTCCCCTTCCTCTGTCATCCTGAAATTTATATTTTTTTTCTTCATTGTGACTTCAGCTTCAACTTAAAAAGAATGGAAGGTGATAATAGTTTGATGACTATTTTCTTGGGAGCTCTGTAGGTTTGAATGCTCTCAAGGCAAGAGAAAAATAGAACATCTATGGATGAGTGCCTGACCAATGGGATATTCTTTATAGGGCAGCCCCAGGCATCTTTAGTGATACTAGTTATGCATATGTTTAGTGATATTTGCAGTTATGCATGTTGAATATTGTCTGTTTTAGGTGTGCTCAGTGTGGAGAGGATCCTGAAGGACACTTATATGAGAGTACATTCAGCAAAACATCCTGAAAGCAGAGAAGAGAAAGAATAAGAACATTTCCAACCCAAAGCATTCTATGATTCTATGATTCAGGCTATGTCAGTTTTAGGGACAACTACATAAGCCTCAACTTTTCAAAAAAGCCGAGCTCCTGGAGGTCTCATCTTAGATACTCTGAGTTGTTCATACTTGGAGAATCTGGGAACTGAGACAAAACATCTTTCTGCCATAGAGACCTTTTTATGT
Source organism: Balearica regulorum gibbericeps (assembly GCF_011004875.1). Lineage (NCBI taxonomy): Eukaryota > Metazoa > Chordata > Aves > Gruiformes > Gruidae > Balearica > Balearica regulorum. The sequence goes on from NC_046184.1 coordinate 25,778,319, forward strand.
TTAGTAAGTGGAGTTCACAGGGAGTGAAACATGGGACTTTATAGTTTATATTGACCATGACTTCCTATAAAGGAAGGAAAATTTCATTAAAATATTGCAAGACAACCAAAATACATATCATTGCTTATAACTATGTGTAGTGTGAATCATTACTGCTTATCCAGTTTCCCCCTTAGACAACTCCTGAAAGAATAGTGGGGGGTTTATTTTAATAAGGATAAATTCAGGCTTCTGTGGAATACAAGAGCTAGATAACAGGTTAATACTTACTGTGTGCAAGATGTACTATGGGTTATATAGCTGCATCTGCAGGACTGGAAAAAGTATGACAAAAGTATGCGTTCTCCCATGCCCTCTGTTGCTATAGGGAAGAAATAACCGGTTGCCCATGCAGCCAGTACACAACAGTTAAAACACAATAACAGATGATATCTTCCTTTCAAACTGATTAACTGGTGACTTGTCCTTCTTTGCTCACATTTTCCCTTGTGGCACGGGAGAGGGGGAGTCATGCGGAAGGCTGATGGCTTGCTCCTGACACCTGAGCAGAAGAGGAGGCAACGAGCACATGCGTTGGGCTGCTGCACTTCCCCATTGTGTGACTGGGAACAAGAACTATGCCAGCAAGGGTGGGAGGAGTGTGGAAGAGAATTGTTTTTCTATCTTTACTCCACTCTATCTCCAATTGGAAAAATAGAAACAAAGGTAACTAACTATATTGAATATGACAACAAGTCTATTTCTTCTCCTTCCATGAAATTATTACTAAAAACTTATTAAAAATTACATAGCTTTCTACCTTTCAGGGGAAAGCATTATTAAAAAAAATAATTTGGCTTTTCTGCTGTTTGCCTCCCCAGCAAACAAACCAGGGGCGGTCTTTCACTGAATGATCTCTGGTGGAATGGAGTGGACAACTTACTAGTGGCATCCCCACTAGGGGCAGATGTCTCCTCCTCTCTCCCTCCTTGAAAGATCTGAATTCCTACACTAATTTACTTGAGCCTTTCTACTCACATTCAAACTTGATCTGAAGGCTCAGCAGACTCCTTGCTCTGTGTGCAAATCCTTTCTCACTGCCTCCACTTCCACTGGTGCCACTTCTAAATGCCACATGGTCTCACATTCTTGTCTTCCCACACTCTCCAGGGACATCTATAGTTGAACTCCTGCCTAATGACCACCCACATGCATTATCTCTTCCCCTTAGATACAGTTTTATAAGTGCTTACCATACGTAGCCTGTTGCAAGAATTATGCTCACTACACAGTTTTTAATCATAAAATGGCATCTAAACCACTCTGAGTTGGGTACACCATCTGCTTACTCAGTATATTCAGTGTCTGAGCTGCTTTAGCAAATTTAGGACCTGCCTGGGGTGGGTCATTACTTCAGCTACCGAGGCTGTGAGGGAAGGGAGATCACAAGGGATAAATGCACATCAGGCAGTGTAGCAGCATGTAGCATATCCAAACTGTCTGCAAATGAACTGGCTCAAAAACTGCAAGGGTTATAGCCATGTCAGAATGATGCATCATCCAAACTTGCCCCAAACTATTAATTTATGCTTCTGGGAGACAAGCTAATATCTCTGCAAGACAGTGCACTGTACTATTTAAATATATTAATTTATCCAGCCCTAGCATGGGGCTGTCTACACAGCACTGCATAAATTGTACAAGTATACAGAGCAGTCTCCTTTTCAGAAAATTTAAGTTTTGCTGTTCAGAAGGTGGGAAGCCAAGGACAGGCCACCCCTGCTACAGGAATGGGAGATATGGAAAAAGGGGTTGCACTGGAGCTGCTCCCACATTGCAGTAACTACTGCTTCACCCACCTTGACCCCTTCCTCAGCAACAGCACCAGCAGCAGCAGATCTAGACTGCCCTACACAGAGTAGACAAAATCTCGGCCGTTTCGCAAGCCTAGCAGTCTGCTGCTCTAGACAACTGCCTGCACAGCCTGTGCCTCAAGGTGGTTTTGCTTCCCTCTCAAAAAGCTGTTGTATCCTGCATTTTTACTGGATCCCTGGGGATGGTCACTGACCTAAAGGAAAGAGCAAAGCTGGCTTAGCACGCCAGATGTGCAAGCTTTGTCTTCACAAGGAGGGCAGCAGCTGGCACGCTCCCACTCTAGGAAACAGTGCAGTTCTCCACTGCTCTAGACTCAGGCTGCTCTTAAATTGCACAGCATAAGCCATAGATTGTAGGCTCCATAGGGAAGAGACTGTTTCTGGCTTTTTCTGTTTTGTACAGTGCCAAGAATACCAAAGGCTTCCATAAATAAAAATGATAAATAACAATCTCCCAGAGTTTTACTGTGGCTGCCACATTCTGTGCTTGAATGTGATTTTACATGATAATTAGTTGTGAGTGGTCTTATTTTCTGCAGAATGAAACAGATCTTGCAGTAAAATAGGAGATAACACATGCCTAATGTTACTTCCACTCTGTCTGCAAGAAGAAAATCAAATTTGCCATTAAAAAATCATTTTGAAGGGAACCATCAAGATGTGCACAGTTTAGAATAGTCATGAGATTGTGTTCACTTTGTTTCCTCTCCTCACTCTATTTACTAATCTCATTTCTTGTGACACATCCAAAAAGCAGGTTGTACATAGAGTCGACAGAGATTTTTCATACTTTTGCATAATCAGCAATATTTCCATTGCATAAAACTAAAATCACAGCTCTCAGCACGGCAGGTTCTTGTCAATTTTGCTTTTATTCAGTAGTAAAAGAGCTGAAAAGAGTCTTCCACTTGGAAACCCACAGGCAGACTTAGTGAGAAGCAGGGAAGCCTCCGTGCCCTCCCTGCCCTCCCTTGTCTCTCCGTTCCTTCTGTTTCAGCCAAGTTGTGGGTATGGCAGGGAGTCTGAATGCCCTGGCTCCAAAAGGAGCCGGCAGCACGACTTATGTTGGCGAGGGAAAAGAAGAGAAAAAATCCGATTTCTGGGCTTTTCAGTTCCATACCTTATGTGGAAGTTGAAAAATTCAGTTTTGTTTATAAGTGGTGGAGTTTTTTTCTGGAAATCATGAAAAGTATTGGGGATGGAGGTTGGCATTCTCTTTCAGACTGGATTTTTAAAAAATCTTTGTCTACTTTTTTATCTCTGTGCAAATCAGGATTGTCTTTGCATTTGCCTATTAAATATAACAGAGCTGGCTCTGCTCTGCAAAGGAGAGATCTTTTGCTGTCATTCTTGCATGCATTATATAAATATGCATATGTAAGAGTTACTACTTTATTATATTGCTGTTCTTGCCTGTCTAAATACATATGCTTATGTAAATATACATAATACATATATAAAATAAAATATACACACACACACATGTACATGTGGTGTTGCTGCAGCCTATATAAATTCAACAAAAATTGTATGTAATGATGAAGATAGCCAAACCTGTTCAGATTTTATGGCCTGAAATCAGGTAACCTGAAAACCATTTCCTCTTTCCGTGTCAACATTTGTCACATTTTCTTATCATTTTTCTTCCACGGTTTCAAGTACAAGTTGAAACTCTGAAGTTTTTGAAATTCAACTTAATCTCAATTTGGAGTTAAAATCAGACAATTTTTTGGTTCAGTTAAACAGGCAGTCTTCCCCTCACATCCCCTATATTTTGAAAAATGGGGGTTTTTTGTTTTTGGTTTTGGTTTTTTGTTGTTTTTTTTTTTCAGGAAAAAAACCCACCAGAATTCTGGAAGTTAAAGTTTAATTTCATACCATATTGTTTTAAGTTTATATTTGTATTATTCCTACATTAATTCACGACAAAGGCAGGACTGCAAGATAGGGCGTAGATGAGAGTCTGCATCCCACCATATCATTCTGTGATAACATTTCCAGTAATAACATTTCAGTATTCTGTATTCTGAAAGACATTAACAGCAGCTGCTAATTATGGCAGATTAATGACAAAAACTTGCAGTGTCTCCTGTTATTAAAGAGTTTAATGCTTTAAGCACTTCATTTTGTTTTCTGTTGAATGCGTTGTTTCATCAGAGCATAAATGGGGAACGGTCATGTGGAAAATAATAAGGGCTCTGATTCACAGTCTCTGATGGATTTAAATACAATGGCAAAAGAGGTTACTGCCTCCAGCTGTCCACCCTTTTCCTGCGGAAAGATTAACAACCCACGGCAGAGTCCGCGCAGCACGCAGCCTGTCTCCTCCTCACACTCCACAGCTCCCGGCCAAGTGTACCTGTGTAAATTGCCATCAGCTGGGGTTAACCCCCCCGCTCTGAAGAGGTCCTGAATTTGAGAGGGGTTGTGAACCAAAGCTTTCAAGCAGGATTTTCAAATGGCACTAACTGGCAGCTGTCCTTAATGTTTATTCATATTTTCTGGGCATCTGTACTAAATAATTAGAGTTGCCTCTAGTTCAGCCTCCTGATTCACCCGAGACTGTGATATTCTTTGGAATGTTTTACAAAGAAGATAAACTAATGTTGTATGGCCAGGAAGCCACTCCACAGGGACCTTTTTCAAAGTGCATGGTAATGCTGAATCCAGGTGATGCTGTCTGCAAGACAAGATGGTTTCCTGCCCTGAGTCTGATGAGAAGCAGACACCAGGGTGAATTAGGCAAAGCAGGACTATTACTCCTGTGGGCTCCCATTTTGTCATTACCCAGATGGTTTCCAGAACATCCATTTATTCGGGACAATCTTTCCTGTACTCTTGTCCGTACCTGGCTAATGGAGAACTGAGGATGAGGAGTTGTAGTGAAGAATGTTTCTATGCAACAGACCAAACAAAGTCATCAGACGTTTCTTTTTTTTTTTTTTCTTTCACGAAGGAAATAAGCTTCAGAGTAATATTAGCCCCATCTCTGGAAACGCCTAGCTTTCTGTGTGTCCAAAATGTACACATCCAAGGCCACGCAAGGCCTGCCATAGTTTTCCTTAGTAAAAGGTCAGGCAGAGTACAAGATTGTTATATAAAATGAGCTGTTGACAAAGACTGTGCTTTCTGTTAAACCCAAATGTCTACATTAACTGTCCTCACTTGAAGAATAGTTAAATCTGTTAGACAGGATGCATTTGCATGCTCATGGTGATAGCAAATCCTTTCTCCTCTTCAGAGTAGGTAAAAGGAGGCTGCCTCTATCTGCCAGAATAAAACCATTGGGCTAATTTCAAAAGACATACATGTTAGCTTTTGCCCTGAGTCTCCCCCAGCACTGTTTAAACCATTTTGGTTGCAGAGTTTTGTGGGTACTTAGCGTGTGTGGCAGAACTTCCTAAGGCATCGGCATGTTGGGAGATCTAAAATGCCCACCTGACCACTCCATTATGGTTTCAGGAGGATTCGCTGGGGCATTTCAGGCATGCAGAAACCACATCAAAAGGAAGGTGGCTGTGCACGGTGAGACATCTCTTGGACGTGCAAATTTCTACCATCCATTGTTCATATAAAGCTGCAGTCCTACGGCATGTTTTGACTGTTACTAAGCCAAGCAAAGAGATTGTCCCCCTCCTTTTCACTCAGCTGGTATAACTGCACATATAATCACTCCCTGACCCAGTTAAGTCAAAATGATCCAGGTTAGCTCACACACTTTAAATAGTAGGGTTTTTTTCCTAACCTGTTTCATTTTGATTGAACTGGGTTAGGGAACAATTATGTACACATATCAGAGGGGGGGATAACCTTCAGAGAAGACAGTGAGAAGCAGCTGGGACCGGGAACCTTTTTGATCCAGATCAGCCAAAGCCAGACATGCGACAGCAACTGAACACTGACACAACAGGAAATTCCTACGGGATTGGGTCTTCACCTGGTGTGAAACATCTTAGTTTCTTTGAAGTTGAGAGTGATACGTTTATTTATAGTACTGGAGATACTGTCTCCTGTGTATTTCTGCAGGGTTCCAAAGTGTTTTACAATCATTCAGTCTGGATCTCAGTAGTGAATTGCTTTAACTGTTGTAAATATCTGCAAACAGAAAAGATGCATCTCAGAATAGGATCCTACCAGTGGGTCTCTGTGGGCTCACTTTTTTCACTCATCGACAAATTCTACTGACAAGGTTTCGTCATTGAAAGCAGAGATAAGCTCAGCTTTCCAGGCTGCACTATTCTTCATTAACTAAGGAAGAAAGAGAAATACAATAATGGAAGACCAAACAAAACGCAGGAATGCTTCTGAAGGCTAGGGAATTCAATCCTTTAAGCTAGCTTCTTCCTTATCTTTTTTTTTTTTCCCCACAAAGTCACTGATACGAATCAATTAAAATGAGCTATCTAATGGTTAAAGAGATTGACTGTATATTTGTGCACTGTTGGCCAGGTGCTAGGCACATGATATTGACCATGTGCTGAACACAGGGACAGAAAACCAGAAGAAATAACACTGGAAATCCTACAGGTTTATGTGAATAAGTAAGCTGGTAAAGGTTGGCAATTCTTGTGTTTTTTGCCTGTGGAAAAGACATGTCTCAGGTCTGGATATTTGTCCACTAGGGCAAGGAGGTCCTCACTTCACTCAGTTCACTGGATGCTCTAGTCTTTACCACCTTTGAATGGTAAATTAGAAGGAACGGTTCAGAATTATAAAGAACTGTGCAACTCTTACTTGTGTAGTTAATCACCGTGCTACAAAAATGAATAGGAGTAAGGCAAGTGCTCTGCCCTATAACATCTACAGTCTAAGTTATGTTGTTTGATAGATGTAAAAACCAAAGACATAAATCATCAAGGAATTGATCGTGTGGGGGTGGAGAAGGACTGACTAAGGCAAAAGAGAACAGAGCAAAGTTTTTTCAAAACCCCAAACCTTCACCTGATTGCAGTCATCTGAGTTGCTCAATTATGCTAATACCCTTGGTGTTTTCAGCTTTTGGTGAGCAGGGAAAGAGTGCTGAGATGGGAGTTTTGCTGGAATGTAGAGGGCTCGTGTGGAAGGAATGACAGAGAGGAGAAAGCAAGGGTTTTTTTAGCTGCTCTGTAGAAAAGCAGATGGAGAAGGGAGAGGGGCAACATGAACTACACAGATGTGACTGGAGATAAAAGACATAGAAAAAGTTTGAAAAATGGGTTAATGAAGTTCGTGAGAGATTAGGTAGAACTGTGTTGCCGTGCTGAAGAGCTATGGAGAATGTAGGACTCCTACAAAGAGTTTGTGTGATGAAGCTAATAAGGAGTAGAGATGACAGTGATACGAGATGACAATGGTGTTGAGAGAATGAGATTAATTCCCTCATCATGAGGCAACAGTCAATAGGCAACAGTTCATATGGGCATGAACAAAGGAAGTTTTTTCTGAGAGGCAGACAGAGAAGAGTAAGCTTCAAAGAAAGACTGAACTTTTGAGAGAGATTCCACATGATGGAAGTGGAATTCCTTTTATCAAAGACCAGGGATGGGAAAATGGAGGCTTATGGTCAAATCATGAGAGCTAGAGGTCAAATCATCCACACCTACCTGATGCTTTCAGGATAGGAAACTATCAGGTCCAGCCTAGCTTGTTCTCCCTCATTAACCGATCTCATGAATCCATACTACCAACAGTGGGAGTTTTTATTTTGTCAACAAATCCCACTCAGTCATAGGGCAGAGGTGCTCAGTGATCTCAGAATAACTCTGTGCACATTCATCATACTGCAAAGCATGGTGGAAACATTGCTGAAAAGAATTACCGAGGTGTTTGAATCAGGCAGGCAGCACTAAGGGATAATATGACCCAAAATTTCTTTTCCAGGCTTTTTCCAAAGGTCACCACAACCTTATGTTTGCAATGCTGACACAAGTATTTAGACTTGCATGGCCTCAGGCTCCTTCTCTAAATGCAGTCTAGATATAACTAAGTGTACTCGACTTATAATTATATCTCTGATTCTGACTTTCTTTTATTGATTGCCTTTGGGTGAGTCACTTAACTTCCCTACCCTTTCTGACTTTCTGTCTTTCATGTTTAGAAAAAGATATGGTAATATTTACCTGCTTGGCTTTGAGGCATATTTCACAGATGAATGAGTGGTTGCTCATGAAACTCTTTGAGGATGAAAATATTATGTACATGCTAAATGCACATACCCATTCCCTAGGTGTGATGTAACAGTCCAGTCTCACTGCTGACTATTCACGTTCATCTGCACAGCATTACAATTTGGACTGTTCACACACTATAGACAAGGTTGTATATAAAATGAATGCCGTAGTTTCAGTCACTCATGCTCATATAACTGTACACTGCTTAACTGTTTCATGCTGTAAGATCTTAACTGAGCTTCTAAAATCTCTGTGAAGAAAGCAAAAGGAATACATGGAACTTTCTAGGAGGAAAATATGTTAGGAGGGATCTGACTTACAGACCTGTAGGCATATATTAGTCAGAGATGGTAAAGTCAGAGATGAGGAAGAATTCCCTAGTAAGTTTTTCAGAGTTAAATTTTGTTTAACTAACTGACTTATTTATCTAATGAACTGACTTCAAACGTTTCTTAGAGATACCCAGAATTTTTTCTAGTCTCCTGCCTAAATATGAGGCAGAAATGTACTTTCTTTAAATTCTCAATCCACTGTGAAAAGCCCAATTGCTTCTTCTTAGCTGATATTCTGTTTCCAGCGGTGGCTGTGAACAGCTACCTAAGGAAGAGTGAGAACAGGACAGGCATTTGCAGTACACTTCTCCCATCACCCTTAGCCTCTGGCCATTTTCAGTCCAGCAGCTTCCTGAGTTGATCTTGTAGTCTGTAACAGACCTCTCTTCAAGTGCTTGCCTCTGCCCTAGAGCCCAAGTAAACTTCTTGCATCTCTGACCTCACTGTGAAGAACATCTTTCTCTTTCACTGAATTAGCATTGTCCCAGTGACAATCGAGCCACGGCTGCACTGCTTTTCCCCATAAGCCTTGCATAAGCAAAGAGGTTTGAACAGAGGAAAAAGAAAAAAGGCACAAGAAGAATCTACCAGTAGGTCAGTTTCTCTGTGCATTTTCCCATAATTTTTCTGTCAATGTAAAGGGGCTTCTCAGAGTGAGAGCATGCAACAGTTAGCCCTGTGGCTGTTTGAAAAATCCTTCTTGTAAAATATTTTCTTTTCTTCTTTCCTTCCTGCTGTTTGCCTTTTAAAAGAAATGTATGCTGTAGGAAATTGTTTTATTCATCTTGACATTCATCAATAATTCAACAATTTAGGACATTCTAACTTCAATATAAAAATGAAATTTGGCAAATAATGCATGGATCAGGATCCATTTTGTTCACTGATCCTAAACTCAGTGAATGGAAGTTACACAGCTGTGCAGAAGAAATAAAAATAAATTCATATAATTTCATAATCAATTAGAAAAAAATGGTCTGGATTTATCAGTCATTTGCGGTATTACTCTTGCACACCAGCTTCAGTAACTGAAACATCAGTTCCTGTGTTCTGTCACCCCAGAGGGAAAACAAACAAGTGCCCTGATAACGGCTTCCATCCTGTGTTTCCTATATGCTTTTCTTTCTGCTAATGTGTTGAGTTATTAGTGCAGTACTAATGAAATCCATTTATAGCCTGTGTTGTCCAAACAGTTGCCTGAGCTTTTCATATTCTATTCAGCTACATATCTATGAGATTAACTGCACGTTAATCAGAGTGATACCCACCATCTGCATGGGAAACAGTAGACTGCTGCTAGACTGCAACTAGCCACAGAATTTAGCCAAACCACAGCAGTTGTGAGACTTTCATCTTCTCTGTCTTAATGTAAAGGAAGGTAAGAGAATGCGGAAAATGAAAATAAAAGGATGCCCGAAGAACAATAAGTATCTAGACAGGATTCTTCACTGTGTGGTTTTTGTTTTGGGTTTGTTTGGTTTTGGTTTTTTTTTTTCAGGAGCATCTTGCACATAAAATAATGTAAAAAACTGTCTCCCTACCAAAATGTGACTATCTTTTCACTGGAATAAGTCACCTGACGACTTCTCACAAGCACAAATACTTTGATCATGATGTGTATTGCAAAACAGGCATTTCAGTTCATTCTTAGCCAATTCTGTTGTTCCATGGCCAGACGGGAAATTGCTTCCCCCAGGTTCTGAATCCATGTCATTAAAAAAAGTTATGTAAAATCCATGCTGGTTGAACTCTCTATGCTTAATTTAAGTGATTCCCTCTTACTCTGTAGGGAATTTAGGGCACCTTAAGGGTTGATTCAGATTGCTGATGTTAGCTATCTGTCACTCATGTTGCAGTCTACTGCTCTTCTGTTCTAGTAACTTTAATGGAGCTGTGTGAGAGCAGTGATATTTATCTTCAATGTTATAGCCTAATGATTAACAGAACTGCTCAGAAAGCAGGATGACTTAGGTGATGGGTCTGTGCTCCTCCAGTCTAAAAAGGATTGAGGTCTCCAGAATACCTGAACTGACAACATTCCATGGTCTGAAATTCTGGGTGTCTTCTGTCCCTCCGTCAAAACTGAGCCCCATGCTACTGGGGCAAGCCAAAGGAAAGCAGTTGAGCAAAAGCCTGGCTCTGGCCTCATGAATATGGCACTTGCCTACATGAAACAACCTTACTTTCAGCCTTGGTTTTATTTCCACCCAGCAACAGTCCTCTGTAAAGTTCAGACTCTTCTTGGGGAATGCAGAAACCCAGTGGCAGGAGGCAGGAGACTCCTCTCCCCACTAGCCAAGGAGATAGCTTCCCGTTGCCAACAGTCTTGTGGTTTTTGCTGTATTTCTCAAATGAAGAGAGACCGGCACCCACACCAGCCCCTTTTCTATGATCCCCTCAAGCATCCTTACAACAACGTGTGGGGAAAGGGAAAAGAGCATCAGTAGGTCAGAAGAAGTTAACTGTTAGTTTTGAGCACAACTTTCCAGGCTGCTGTCAGGACTTAAAGGCAGCCTATCTGAATGAACTACAAGGCAGTAAAGCCTCAGGTGGGAAATGAGCATTCCTCTTCCAGGAGCAGGTACTAGAGTGTCTAAAAGCTCTCATGCTAAAAAATGAGGCGTACAACGAAGTTAGGCTCCTCCAGAGGTAGGTAAAGTGGTGGAAAGTAGCTGGATTTAGCCAGGCTGAACCCCTTTCTCTCAGGAGTTTTGTTAGATTCCCCAACATGTCTCCCTTTTATCCTAACTGGGAGTTGAACCAGTTTATCTTCATGTCTTTGCAAACCACATGAACTTTTATAAGTTAGAAAACTAGAATGTTTTGATGCATTTTCCTCTTCGAGATACTTAAATGCATCTGTTTTGCAAAAAGCGTCCCTAAAGGAAGACATGTAGCTGCTGCAGATATTAGTTGTCTGTAAGGGACAGAATTAAAATAATATAACAAAGAGCAACTATGAAATTGATTGAGGACAGATATATTTTCTTGTAAAAATCTACAACCTTGCTACCAAATCAAATATTCATGAACGTTCATCCAAAATACTTTAATGGACTGGTATTGTAGATGACTGTAAAGCAGCTAGAAATCCATTGCAAATTACAGAGCAGATACTGCAGCAAGGAATACCATACAGCAGGTAATTATAGGAAATATATTTTAAAAGCTGCAAATTAAAGAAAATTGCTGTTTTCAGTTTAGCAGAGACAACCAACCAAAACAATTGAGTTAGCAGAGAACTGAGCTGACTTCCAAAATGCTACCTGTAAAGAAAAAAAAAAAAAAATTAGAATCTGTCAATGATTCAAAGAAGGACTGGAGATTTTCAGCCTATTTGCCCAAGAATAGATATATAGTAGCTCCTGCCAGTTTAGCAGCATGACTTTCAAACAGCAGTGAACACGAAAGGTCCTGTTATTTTCAACGTCACTAATCAAACTAGGTAAAACATTGAATATTGAAAATGTCTGAAGAATCAGGGCCTTTAAGAGTCATCTGTTTGGCTGATAGGTAGTACTCAAGTGTTCATTGTTATTTTCCTTAAATCCTATTCTTGTTTCACATATGCATTAATTAAGTGATTTATTTTAAGTATGAAAGTAGTCCTTTTGATGCCAAGTTTAATTTAATTCCTGGGCATCCAGTGCTGCCAAACTAACATTCAAAATCATGAACTAAGTCCACCGCTAGACATGAAAATAAAGGGCTCCAAGGCAATAAATTGAGCATTGACTTAAAAACATGTTTAATTCTGTAATCTCTTGTCAGAGTATCAAGGATCTGGCTTGAAAACTCTTCATAAGATTAAGGCTCCTCCTTTCAAGTTTTTCTCTTTAAATAAACTAGAGCTTTTTTTTCCTCTTGGGAACTTAAGACTTTCCAGGTTCAACAAATTTCTGTAGATATTACAAAACACGAATGGAAAAACTTTGAGGATACAATTTCTTTTCCCAAAGAAATACAATGCTTGACATTGCTTGCAAAGACTTTGGGGAATCTTTTTTCCATAAAAAACAAAAACAATAGTATACTGAATATTTCAGACAAGTTTCAAACAAGATCTTTGTTTTGCATTTATTTATAATACCCTTCTGAAGCATCTATTTAGTCTCTGTAGGTACATAAGAAAATTTAGACCAGTTCAGCTCTGAGGCACAGGACTGTGGCTATGCTCACTGTTAGCAGTCTTTCGTTTCAATTAGCTTCTCTGCTTCTGAAGGCAGCTGTTATTTAGGTGAGCTTAGCAAACAGATACACTAAGCTGATCTTAGTGATTATTCTGCGAGCTGACATTCAGCTGACAATAAATGTGACTGGGTAACAATTTAGCAATGACTGAAACTAAAACCATACCTGAAGAATATCTTGAATGTGCATTTCTGCTACCTTTGTATTTTATCTTTGTAATGAGATTTTCAGCACCCTTAATAACTTTGGAGACTTTCTGTGCATGCAATGCTTGAAGGTCAACTACTGTGAAATCAATCATTTTAAACATCTTTGCTAAGTTTGATTAAGCAGGTTCAAGCATCCTTGTCTGAATTTTCTCAGGAACTCTTCTGCATATGAGTTCAATATATTGTAGCTATACGGGTAACATTAAACCGCTTCCATTAGAGAAAAAAATCTGTACTCTTGGCCTGTTTGTACAGTCTGAAGATAACTGTCTTTTCCTTTAAGGACTGGCCCTCTCCATGTAAAATATGTAACTATTATAGAGTTTTTAGCAGAAGTATCTATCATCTCTAATGGTGTTCAGCCTGACTAAGAACTAAAGGGGAATCTTATTTTTTCTTTTTCTAAGTCCTTGAGAGGTCTCTCTCAGAAGCTCTCATTGCACCTTTGCATGCCTACCCACTTGTAGGCAGTTGAAGCCAGTTCTCAGAAGGTAAAGTCAAAGCACCTGCAGAAGGTCCATCTTCTTGGACAGAATCATGGGTGATTTCCAGGGAAGATATAATTGCATATTTCATGGGGTACAATTTTTGATTTTCATGTTTTATTATACTTCTATGGCTTCAAATTTCAAATGTGCTTCTAGATTTGCACTCTTGTTGCTATGCCTGGTGAGATGCCTGCTATATGAGCAAAGGTATTATAACATTGCCCAGCCGTTTCCTGTTATTTCACTACCAGTGATGGTTTCCTTCACCAGTTCAGAATTTACATTTTGAACATTACCTGACAATTTTATGAAGAATTTAAATAAATGAGCTTTTGAATTTCCTGACTTGAACTTTTCTTTCATAGTGAGTGTGCCAAAGACAACCAAAGGGACTTTTAAATACAAAAGGCAGTATTTATTACACAAGGTGATCTAATTTACTACACAAAGAAAATACAAAATGAATAGGTCAAGAAGAACAGGAGTAAAAATTGGGAGTTATATCCAATTCTCCTCCTACTCATGGGGTCCCTGCAGGCAAGTCCTTGCTTCCAGGCTTGGTTTTAGCCTAGTCAGTGACTTTCTGAGTTGCAACAACACTTCCAAGGACGCTCTTCCCATGCTTTCTGAGACTGGCTGGCTGCTCCTGGCTCTCAAATCAGCCTCTCTGCATAAGCTCTGTGCTGTTTCTCTTCTGCCACATGCTGCTGTCTGGAGCTTTCAGTGTTCATACATGTAAAAATTGTGAAAAAAAAAATAAATAAATCAGTAAACTTAATATTGAAGGAGGGGTTTGTGCTTCCTGAATATTCTTTGTTCATTTTTCAGCTTGTTTTTTTAGTCTCTATTTAGAGGAGTGATATAAGGAAAGGCAGTAACCTCTGAGAAGGGAAGATCCAGATGGCAATAAGGAATGAATAGGTTTTTTTCCCCTTTCCTCGCAGTAGGAAGATGCTCGTAGAAATCTCACCAGAGCAGTAAGTTGTGTGAACACTTGTTTTCATTAGAAGTGAAATATTCAAATCAAAGTTATCATCCACAAGTTTTACGGAAGAGTGGGTAAGGAATTCAGATCAAATCAGAAGAAAAATGAAATAAGGTGAAACTCATAAATTTGAGGGAAATCAGACTTCTCATCCTTGCTCAGTTCAAGTTATCCACATATTTGGTTGCAGAGTCAGACAGTCAGCAGCAGTCTCAATTTCTGAAATACAGTTTTTTCCTTATTAATCACACAGATGTGAAATTATATCATTTTAGTGCTTTAGAAGTGGAGGGGACTTCATCCCAACTTTTTTACTGTCCCAGCCCTCAGACTTCACTTCCACTGTCAGAAAACATAGTCCCCATGGGAGCTGAGCCTCCGGGGCTGCTCTCATCACAGGCTGAGTCCAGAAGCACTTTGAGTCAGGGGCTCTAGCTTGTGGAGAAAAGAACTCTAATTACATAAAATGTTCCAGAGTAATTTCATATGCATTGAGATAGAGACTGCAGGTCAAGAGGAGAAGATGGATCTTGGGCTGGACCTCTTTCCCCAGAGGACTTTGCAGGACTAAAGGGGGACTCATGGCCTCTTGTGTTCTAAAAATAAAAGGTTATTGTTATTGTAACTTTAGAGAATTATTAAAAACATGTTCTAGCACACAAGGAGATTTCCATTCAGCGAAGTCTCCCTGAAGATTCTGAATGTCAGTGTGAATATAGAGGTCTCTATCTCTGTGTTTAGTGTAAAACTAAAACCGTTGGGTTTGTAGCTAAAACTAAGCTATCTTGGGTAAGATAAAAGATTTGAAGGGGTGAAGAAGTGCTATTGTCTGAATAGCATTCTGGTTTAGTGTCCATCAGCAATCGATAGGAGTTTTCTCTTTCTTCTTTAACCATTTTTGTGGCCTCTTTTGACTCGCTGGTACTAGTTCCTTTAACACTTATAACTCTTGAAAGTAAGTATTTCTGCTGTAAGAAAGAAGATTTTTCACTCCCATTGCCTTTGAGCAATAAACTACAGCTTGCGCTGCCCTTCTCCCTGGTGCTTGCTGGTGTGTTTGTGAGTGGGTTTCTGCTGTAGTTTAAGACAGTTTAGAGCTGGGATTCAGCCTGAGATTAAGACAGGTAAATTTTTTAAATGTCTACATTCATATTCAGTGGGCTAACCATAAATATCTGGTGTCATGCATGTCCCTAGACTAACCCACTTGCCCTCCAGCTACCATTCCGGAAGGGCACGGGTCTGCTTTAGATGTTGCAACGGACATGCAAGCTGCATGGAGGTACCTTAGATATCCTAGGCCATCTGAGATGTGAGCTGGTACCCACTGAATTCTTGCCTAGGTTTCTCTTGACTGCACTGGAGGGAACCTACCTGGATTAAAAGTAACCAGGGTTTTGCATAGACTGATTACTTGAGGCGTGGGGACACCCACACACAATAGAAAGGTGGGGGTTTATTTGATTGTCTCAATTGTTTGTTTCTACTTTAGTTCTAATCAGATTGATTGCCTGATCCTGTGTACTCACTCCACAGCCACACGAGGCGAGGGGTGCTATGAGACAGGTAGTTATATTTGGTATCATGTTTGATCTGTGCTGTCCTGAAGTGCTCTTGGAACATCAGCTTAAGTGAAATGTTTCATGATGTAATTTTGGATCCAAACCCCTCATATCTGTGGAGGGGATCATTACTCTTCCTAGCTTTGCTGTGCTGTCTAGCACTGGAAAAAATCACCAAACTGGAAGTTCATTTACATGTTTCTATTGTGTAAAAAAAAATAGTGAAAAGGAGTTTAACCACATTCCCTTCAGTGCTTGCTAAAACTTGATCCTGTCTGCAAAGTGAAATGTAAGACTAGATTGAAACAAAATGATAACCTGAAGGTCTATGCTCGTCACAACAGATGAATAAAATGCAAAAAGTTTGCCAGCAGCAAGAGTGCAGAACTATATTTTTCAGACTGATTAACTTTTAATAATGTAGCATTATTCATAATGCTGTAAATGTTATGCATTAAAGCTAATTTTGCATTGAGCATTCCTTAAACATACCCTTTAAGAGTATGATATGAAATTAAAAAATCAGGCTTGTTGCTTTCTTCCAACACCTCTACGTTTTTAATTAAATAAGAATTGTAATAAGCCATTAGTAGCTGGCAAAGAATCAGTTTGAAAAGACCTCACTCTGTGCATTGTCTAATGCACCGTCTAATTGCTCCAGTCACAAAGCTATAGACCAGCTTCAAAGAAGGATTCTGATTTTGCCATGCTAACAGTTAGGTATCTGGTTCTTTGGGCAGCGTTTAATAGTCCTGACTGAATTTAATATGCAATGAATGGAGGACTAGTGGCACAGAAATCAAGATTTATCTGATGCCAAGTAGATGGATATCATCAGAAAATGCAAAGGGAAACTTATGTTTGAAGTTCTGCCTCTCTTCAGTATCTATTAGAGACTGCAGTTGTCATATGATCTCTCTGTTGTCCCTCTCAGCACAGTTAAGTGCCTCCTTCATGCCTACTCTAATACTCTCTCCATGCCTTGCAAATATTCTAGTGGTCACAGCACTCCTGCAAGCGTGGGAAGAGACTTCTCTTTCAGGCCTGGCACAGACACCTGAAGAGACTCAGACCCACAGATCAAACATCTCGGGCAAGTTTGCTAACCACCAAGTTGTGGGCAAGGCTAGTATCTCCCTTGCTGAGCGTGGGATATGGTAAAAGGGAGCGCAAGTCCTGTGAGCGTAGTAGATTTGCTTGGGGAAGGGATCCAGTGCCTGAGGAGCTCCTGTAGCTTATCACTGGGCATGCACAGTAGCAAAATCTTAGGTGAAAACAGGAAAATTCAAATCACTGAACTGTATTTATGGAGAAATATAGTATGTAATTTGAGCAATATTTGTACCTTATTAGCTTTTGTTCTGCTCTGCTCTTCTTCTTCCCTTGTAAATTTAGTGTATAATCTTTAGTGCAGAAGTATTCTACTGCCAGGCAGAAGTTGTAAAGAAACAGTAAAGGTGCCTTGAGCTTTTTTCCTATATAAATAAGCTATAAATGAACGAAGAGCAGTACCTTGACTGATACGAGCAGACTAATTCCATATGCTGTTATCAGTGTTATTGCTTCAGAGCCAATTGCCTAACGTAAGAAAGATAATCAAGTCTGAATACTAAATACCTATATCATTGAGTTGTTAAAGCAAATATTTTCAGCCACATATTGTAGCCTTTCTATAGCATCCAAAAGTATGTTAGGTGCTGTACTGATAAAGGATATGGTGCCTACTCCAAAGTATTTATATGGTTTGATTATTCATGACATATCAAGCCAAAAAATCAAAAGAATGGGAAGAACAAAGGGAAGTAAGCCCAAAATATAATATGTTAATATGTTTCTTTTCCTTCAGGAGTGTTACTAGTTCAGGCATTGTGCATACCTGTGTGTGTATTTTGGGTTTGTTTTGGTTTTTTTGTAAATATAATTGAGATAAAAATAGAAGAAAAAAAAGCAATGTTAGGGTAAGAAGGTATGTGTCTGCACAGGGTACAGTAGTAGGGAAAAGGAAAGGCAAAGCAAAAGAAGAAGAAAGAGGCAGTAATGAACAAAACAAGGAAAGATTAAGGAACCAATGCCAGGATATAAGTCTGACTGTACAAAAGATGTGACAGTAAGGGAATGATGGGAAGAGGTCAGTTACAAGAAAGTCTGTTATGCAAAGCACTTCCAATGCTGGAGCCCAAAGAGATCCCAGAGGTGGTTGTTAGCAGCTAAACTCAGAACAAACTGTAATCTAACAACATGACCAATATAGCATATGTGGAAGGTCAAAGCAATATGACAGAAATGACGTACAGTTACAGCCTGGAAGGGACCAAGTTGTGAAATTCCTTCTCTTGCGGAAGGTTTTGCTCCGGAGTTAGTAAATGAAACAGAAGTTGAGAGTTTGCATTGTAAAGCTGAATGAAAGCTGTAGAGCAGGGGGTCTTTTCAACACTGGCTAATTGAGCAGTATAGGACCAGACCAGCATTTCAGAAGTTTATCCTAACACTCTCAAGCCCATAGAGAACTGGAGGCAACAGGTGCCAGTGCTGGGGCATTGCTTCTCATTAATATCTTAGGTCCCGATGGACCTTGTATGTGCTCCTGGCACCATTACTCTGCCAGTTCAATGCATATTCTCTAAGACTTCCTCATCATAATACAGAAGAATTTACATTTTCCAATTGTTACTTCTAAATTACTGATTCAGTTTTTTCAGCTAAATATTTATTACTTGACATACTGTTCTTAACAGCACCCCTTTTTGGGAAAATATTCAGCATACTCTAGACCTTAGTAATATGCTCTTAGCCTCCCCAGACTAATTATTACAGCTCTTTATTAAATATTGAGTACAGTTGCCATATGCTACTTTTGATTATACACTCCCCATGTGCACATAAGATGGCCATCTCTTCATTTCATTGCTGCACTTTTCTTACTCAACCAAACTGCTTTTGCAATGGAGTCAGCCAGTTGGCATGAAAATACCTCTCCTGTCAGAACAGTTCAGCACACGAAGTTCAAATAACCAATTAATCACTGCATCTGCTTCAAACTCCCCTTAGAGGCTTACATTGTCTGAGCCAATTGCCCTTTAAGAGTTTCTCTTTATCCCTAGGCACTTATGACTTCATTTGATCTGAATCTAATTAGGTGCAGAAGAATGTGAAAAGCAAGTCATTAAGACAATGGAACACAATTCTCAACACAGAATTTTATAGCAGCACCCATAGCAGAATTATCCTAGGAATTTCAGAGAGCAGGCAAAGCCCCACACACTGTGTTATGGAGATCATATTTTCAAAGCTAAGCACACTGCCCTAGCGAGTAGGTGGGACTTTCCAATGTCTCGCCACCTGGTTATAGAAAGCTGTTTGAAATTTGCAATCCTGATAAAATGGACTTCAGACTGCAGTCTGAAACAAAAATGGAATAGGTATATATTGAGGGTTTGGAACAACTATCTCAATTCCTGCCGAGTATTTCAAGGAAAGAAATACGGGACATATAAGCCACAGCTTGGTGTTTGCCATAGGTCACCTTTGTAGCTGTAAAGAGCTTCCATTTGGATCAGTACTGGGTCTGCTCCTGAAAACGTTACAGACTGCTTAGTCAGAAGAGAGTATGTGTGGTATGCCTGACCGCCATGGCTGCTGACGCGCTTCTTCTTTCTTCTGCTTGTCTCTTTTATTTTTAAAATAATAACTTGAATACCAAGACAGGGTCTTACACAATTTCAGATATTCCCCTTACACCAGAAGTAAGCAGTACATACACCTAGGCGGATAGATACCTTGGCCAGACTCACTTCTAGCTGCAAGTCTTGTGCTGGAATGATGCCTGCAAAGTGAAAAATGCTTCTCTGTAAGCGCTGCTTCACAGTTTCACAATGACTACCAAGATTTTAATCCATTCTATGTTTCCTAAAAAACTTTTATGCACTACCTTTTCAAACTCACGTGTGGTCTTTTAACTCTAATGACTGCTCTCCTGTCAGTTGCTGAGAGGGGAAAGGTAAAGGTGTCTAATTTGATAGGACTTTAGCAGAACTCATGCAACTAAAATCCCATGCAACATTTAAAAATGTCACAGACTTGAGAGTGACTAAGCACTCCAATCTCTAAACAGCCATGCTGACAATTAGTAATTTTATTTTCCAGTTCATTAAATTATGCCTCAGCATTTGGAATAAAATGCATATTGAAAGTCAATCAAATCCAGAGTGACACAATATAAAATTCAAAAAATCAAACATCAGATTTTAACATCTTTGTCTAAAATGCTACTCTTCATCATCAACCTCCTTCATCAGAAGCCAAATGAAGTGGAAGGTGTTTCAACATGGTCTGGAAATTAAGAGCTCCAGGACACTTCTCAAAGATTAAGGCAAGGGCTAGTCAAATGCCCTTCCTTGAGACCACCACGCCACCAAGACTCAGAAGTTTCAACTGATGTAGGGTTCACTTAGGCCTCCCAGATGAACTCAGTAGTTGTGATGGAGACCAAAAAGGCATATTGTGTGTGGGAAGGTGTGGGGGGGAAGGAGTTATAGACTTTTGATACAATTTTATGTGAGACTTTTGTACCATTATTTGGGTTCATATAACAGTCCTTCTTTCAGAGCTAACGTTCTACCACCAATGCCAAAATGAGCATTGTCATTAACCTCAGAGCATGTAGCAACAAATTCTAAAACCATTAAAGACAAAGGTATGTGTCACTCCACAGGCGACAGCTGTCCATGGGTTACAAATTACCTGGGACCCTGGGCGTTCTGCGCAATACAGTGCGCTGCATGTCTTTGGAGATACGCTGAGGAAAGAGCAGGCAGCTGCCTTCTGCATTTTGAATCAGCTGAAATTTGTGAATAGCCTTCAAATGCAGATCATAGGACAATGCAGTCATTGAGGTAAAAAACACAGACTGGCACACACGACTTTGTTCCCCTGTGTATTAAAAGCATAAGAGGCATTCGGTGGCTACTTTCATACTGTATCTGTCTGCTGGACTAGAGTTCGAGTTGGATGTACCCATTCTGCCTAGAAGGGCAAAACCAGTGTGTGAGGTAGATCTAGTCTGGACATGAGTTTGCTTGCCTGAGGAGCCAGTTGTCTCATTCCAGATGCGAGTCAGAGTTTGAACTGGTGTGTGGGCTCTGTGCTGGGGAATCTGTGCTCACGTGAGAGTTCAGGCCATGAACTAAGATGGCAGTAGTCAGCCAGAGTTGAGTCTTCTACATTCATTATTGTTCCTGATCTCTGCAGAAATGTCTAGCCCTGTTCACAATGTTCTTCACCTGGATGCTGTCCATGAGATTTGAATTAAATTGTAGAGGTCTCAAATTCATAAGCCACATTTTACAAAAGGTGATTCCAGGCTTGCAGTTATTTCACACAGCAAAGCTGTTTTTACAAGAATGTATACCACATATATACAAAAATAGAAAAAACCTTCCATGTGTTGTCAGCCTTAGGCATGCAAAACCTCTGTAATTATTAGAGAAAAAAACCTAGAAAGTAGTTATATTATTAGAAAACTAATAATATTCCATAACTTTCCAATATATAAAACCAACCACTTGCTATGGTGAAACATAAAAATTATTTCTAGCATGACAATGACCTAGTTCTGCTTTCCTGGTGATATGCACATCAGAGTCAACTTTTCTTTCAGAAATCTCATCATTCAGTGCAGGAAGATTTTATGCTGAGTAGACTAGTGAAAGCCCTAGCCTGGGTTTTCCTTTCACCTACACTCAGTTGCACAGACTGAACTTATGAGGGACTATGAAATCAATTGTACAGGGGCAAACAACAAATAAAGTGATTTTACTGTTTTGGTCCTCATATGAAGTAGTTAAACACTGCATTGTTCAGATTAGACAGATGAACTCTGTTCACCTGGATTTGTACTGCTGAGGGAAACACAGCAGCCATGGAGTAGAAAAGATCAAGCCGAATGATGCTTTAAGGCATATGAAAACATGAAGGCACTGGAGAGCAAAATTTGTGACATGTTGGGTGTGTCTTTTGCTCTATGGTAGGGTTCAACTTCTCACTGCAAACTTTGGCCCTTATCTTATAAAGAGGTCCACCACACACATCCTTAATTGGGTCAAGACCTTTGTAACTGTCATCGCGGGCTGAAAAAATGGTAAATATTTGATCTTGGTGTATTGTTGTGGTTTTATTTCAGATTAATTTCTGTGTATTTAATTTTTTTCAGCTAGTCTGAGGGTTTACAAAGGACTGTCCTAGAGAGATCAGGCAGTTCAGCCCTAGGGATCAGAGGAACCTGTGGGAGGTGGCTCCAGCTCCTGCTCCGGCTGGGTCCATGTAGGTACGCCAGCAGAGCCCTCTCGTGGAGATGTAATGTGGAGCAGCAGCCGGAGGTTTTTTTTTTCCTCACCATGCAGCTTGCATAGTTTTCTTCAAAGAGCTAAACGAAGTGAAAAAAATCCTCACCCTTCATTTGACAGGTCTACAAGCGGCATTTGGTGGCATAACCAAATTGCTCAGGGCAGATGCTGTCTTAGCCAACACTTGCTGTCCTGGCAAAAACTTGTATGCATTTGGCTCGATATCCTCAAGTTACACTGATAGAGGGTTCAGCTGTACTAGATATTGCCATCATAGGGAGTGTGAACAAATCATATCCTCTGTTTCACATGCTTATGCCAGCAAAACTGGAGGAGGCTTTCATTGGCAATGTTAACATCCCTAAGTATGATGGTGTGTCTGTCTCAACAAGGGAAAACATCTTTCTCTGGGCACTGCCTGTGCTTCCCTCAGGGGGATCAGTCAGAAGAAGCTCCCATGTGTGGATATTGACTCTGAACAACAACAAACTAAAACTAAGGGCCTTAATTGTTTGGGCTCTGCCAATGGAGTCTTAGGGAAAGTCTGTATCATCAGCATTAAGTCATGAAGATCTTTCTCAGTCAGTTTCTCCAGCAATCTCAGTACTTTGTATGCTCTGGATCAGTAGAGTAAAACTCTGTCTCCCATGAAGAAACAGCTGTGGTGGTGGAAGGACAGCTATGAAACTACAACTGGTTTTGCAATAGGGTTTCTGCTATACAGCAGGCAGGCCTGAAGTGTAGACTTGGTCCTAGACTGTAACCTGCTGGCTTTTTTTTACTTGCTGCCTCTCAAGGAAGAATAGCACTAATTAAATTATTGACATTTGCATTTATCACACTCTGATTACATTTTAATGCCACTTACTTTTTTCTTCATCTCACTTGGTTTAATTATCAGTTCAAGGATGTGTTCAAAAGTCAATAGGTACTTTCATCAGGACGCCCCTGGTCCTTGCTAGGGGTATTTTCCCCAGTATTGCTGTGGGAATTACCAAAGTCTGCGCTCTGAACACTGTTGGATAATTTCTACAGGCTCATCTCTATTATAATAAACATTTAGTTCTTAGGACTTGGGAAAACACCAAAGAAACACAGGTAAATAACCTGCTGGTAGATTCCACCTTAGAAGGGAAATGTGTTAGAGGACGGTGAACTTCACGTCTTCTGCCCCTTCATTTACTGCCATCTTTCACTAAGACTTAGTCTTCAGGATAAATGACTCCTCTGCTAACCTATAAATCTGCTTGACGTCTTGCACTTTCATCTTGTCTTTCTTAACATTGGTTCTTTATCCCTCCTTCTACAGCTTGTGGCAGGGCAATTCACTTCCACAACACTAGCTGAAAAGAAGTCTAAGGAGACCATATGGCAGCTAAGCCTCCTCAGTCACCAGAGAAAGTGATCCCATTAAAGCTATATTTAGCTGGCACTAGTCCAGCCTTGTGAGCTGTGACAAGAACGTTTCTGTGGCTGTCAGGGCAGCAGAATCAGATGTGGGGCTTGCAGCATGACCGTAGCCTGTACCTCACAGCCTGCTGGGTTTGAGAGATCAGAAATCCACCAAAGAAACGGGCAGAAATTGGTGCAGCTAATCTATTAACCGGACTGTTATATTCCCTCAGGAGGTTGTAATATGAAAACAGAAAGAAAGCTAAGCAAAGAATACTAGAAAATGTGAGTAACTTCCAAACAGCCTCAGTGATAGCTAATGTTTGTATCTTGATACAGTCTTGTATCAGAGTGCTGAAGAAGATCCCTGGACCTTGTGCCTTTCACTGCTACCTGTCATACAGTTTTCTTGGCTCCTACATAGTCAGAGTTTCAGATTATCATTGGTTATACAGGATAGGGAATCCTAAGAGAGCTAAGACTTAGAGGGTCTTAAGACTGCAGGCAAAAATAGTCATAATTCTGCGCGTGCCTGCTTGTAACGTTCAATTTCCTCAGAGGAATGGAGGCCAGAGCCCATAGCACGTATTAGAAGTGGAGAACAAATTGAGGTTTAATTCTATTATTCCCCAGAGGTTCTGCCTCATGCTGTGTGTGCTAAATTATCCATGCTTGTGCTGTTTACCGCTTCTCTAACATTCCTGATCCTGAAAGCACCTAAAGTGAATGCTGCTGTCTATCACTTTCTTATTCAGCACAGCTCTGTGGATAAGAGCACCAAAGTGTTTTTGTAATTCATCTTTTTCTTACTAATGTTATGCCTCTTTGACTAAGCTTTCTAGGTTTTTTGAGTCCAGGGGCAAACATAGTAGAAAATGAATTTGGCTCAGGGTGCAGTAAGGAGTTAACCTAAAGGACACCTCCTTGAGCAACCTGACTGTGAGTCTGAAATCTGTTGTGAAGAGCTGCCTAAACTACAAAGCAACAAAAGTGTAGAAGGAAAAAAGGGTACTAAAAAGGTGATTCCTTTGTGACACTTTGAGGGTTGCCAACTGTACAGGCATCCTGTCTACCAGAATTCCCCAAGTTAAATAGGCTGCTATGAGAGCAATCTTCATCTCCCTTTGGCAGAGAAATTTCATCTAGATTCGAAGTTGGTCTGGGGTCATTTGAGTATGAGTGCCCTCATTCAGGTCCTTAGATGATATAGATTTAAACAGTCTTTTCCAGAAGTAGGGAAGCTTATTTACATTTCTGAAGGGTTCCTAATCCTACAAACACTAACCCTGTCCTGTTCCCACCTCACTCTCTGTAGGAAGAAGACTGCATTTCGGAGGAGGCTCAT
Source organism: Balearica regulorum gibbericeps (assembly GCF_011004875.1). Classification (NCBI taxonomy): domain Eukaryota; kingdom Metazoa; phylum Chordata; class Aves; order Gruiformes; family Gruidae; genus Balearica; species Balearica regulorum. The sequence continues at coordinate 25,803,166 of NC_046184.1, forward strand.
TCAGGGGCCACTGAGGGGTATGGTGGCAGGTCCTGTCTTAAGGGAGTTCTTAGGGAAATTTTGATTTCTTCACAGAAGAGCAACATTCCTCTACCATCAGAGAAAAGAACAAGTGCATGAGGGAAAAGCTAACGCAGACTCTTACCCTGAAATTGCCAGTAACATACTTGTCTCTGGAAGAGACGAGAGGTGCTTAATAGACTGAATAAAACACAGCTACTGAAAATCTGTGAAAGACCCATGCCTTTCTGGATCATCAGCTAATGGCAATGATGTGGGATACCGTAGAGCATCTCCAGTAGCTTTTGATTTTGAAAGAGGTGAGCATCTGAAACAAACCCATAGAGTTTGTTGTCTTTCTACTCCCAGGGCAGACAGGATGGGGGAGTCCCTCATGTAAGCTAGTTTCATTTGCTTCTTTTATGTCATATCAGGCCTACTTAGACCATGAATTTAAGAAGGACAGCAATGAGTGCTTTCTGCCCATCACTTCTTCCTGCAAGTAAGCTTAGTGGCCTAAGTGACCCTCATACTGGAGACTGAAGCCAAGGCAAAGAAGAGTGTGTAGCAAATTATTTGCTTGAGTGAGAGTTCTCTGACAAAAATCAGGACTCCTTTAGGTATTACAGATGTACTCAGGGCTGCAACTAAAGACATTTTCAAAGCAATTTGTAAGATTTGGTAACAAAAAGAAAATATAAACAACAACAACAAAAGGAATGAAAGGTTCCATAGGTAAAAACATCCATTATTGTAATACAATTGTTTTAGCCACATGGACATCCCAGCATTGACTCTGTATGCATGGGGAGCTAGAGATTAAGAGAATTAAGGAGCTGGAGGGAGCATATGGGAATGTCACAGGCAGGGAGGACAGAACACTGAGGTGACACTTTCACAGCTGTCATTGGCCATCAGAAGGAGGAGTAATGAAAGGAGCCACCTCGGTTAACTCTTGATTGGCAGATGGGTGCAATGTTAATCTAACTGCTTTGCAAGTCTTGTTCAGGCTGTTTCAGGCTCCTTCAGGCTGTTCAGGCCTTGTAAATATACACAGCCTCATCCTGCACATCCTGTACAATGCAGGAGTGCTATGTTACTCTCAAGAACTCATTAATATCAGATGTTCCCTGAAAGCTCAGTGCTTTATTCACTTCTTTTTATTGATAACATAAAATATTAAATACCACAGGCTCACATGCCAGTCAATAACAGGTGATGCTAACCAGCTGTTGGTTGGTGCCAAGCAACAATTACCACTGCTATTATTAAAATGTTTAAATTCTTGAAAATTTGAACAGAAAAGTAAGCAGTGATTTTCTTGCTTAATTCAAAAAGTCTTAAAATTTATGATTTTTTTGGCCTACAGGTAAAATTTCTTACAGTAGTCCAAGGAGGCCATGGAGACACATAGGGAATGTTGCTCTTATTCTATACTTGACTACTTAGAAACGCAGTCCAAGGTACCGTCTAGTCCTTTGTATTAAGTCCATCTAATTCTTTTTTCTCCTAAAGGCCAATTAATGTTTTAAAGCATAAAGTGCACCTCTTGCCTTAAGCATGACATTAAGCTCATGTGTAGTCATAGATGACTCATTTAATTATCATGGTGATTGCTATAATTTTTATAATACACCATGTTTAAAGCTCTAATTGGCTAAGAACTATAGTTTAATGAATGGTCCAATTTCTCTATAGGCAGCACTCTTAATGATGCCTGTAATTCACACTACTGCTTTTGATTATACGATCCTTTCTTCAAATGCCAAATCTGAAGTCTTTAAGCATATGTCCAGTACTGGTGGCTACCTAAAGCGATTATTTTTAATTTCAGTCTGAGGGAACCAGTAATTTCCAAAAGGGAGTTCGGAAAATTGTAACATGCCATTTTTAGCTGAAAATCTCCTGCATCCCAATGCTTTGGGACAAGTAATTAAAACTGGAGGTTCACTCATTCTTGGGAATGTGCCCACAAAGTCCCTGTGAAAATCTGCCTACAGGTACACATAACCTTGACAGCTAGCAAGCAGTTTTGAGTTTCCCAACATATATATAATTAATACAGGCTAATTTTTCATACTAAGAAAAATTCACAGCCAGGTTTATTGTCTACACAATGCCATAACAGTATAGGTAGGGATACAGTTGAAGTGTTAACTGAGAGGAGGAGGCAGATGAGCAATACAGCCATCTTCTCATCCTGTAACCCTGAGCAATGCTAAGGCACTCTATCACTCAGCTGTATCCACTCCTGAGGGAATAAGGGTCTCTGCTAACAGGTTTAGATAGCACAACCTAGCTGTAGCTGATTAAGAGGGCCCTTCAGTAGTGGGACAAATTCTGTTCTTCAATCTCATGATTCAAGTAACATAATTTGTTTGTGTTGAACTGGATTTGTAATGGTAAGAAGACTCTGGACCTTACTAAGTAAAATAATGATATTATTCTGTACCTTCTTCTGTCTATGAAGCCTAAACTGCTCTGCACTATTTAGAACAATACTAACAAGACAGTTGATTAAATACAGGTTATTAGTTCCTGTGTGGGTGCACTTCTACTGTAAGACAATGTAGGTGGGAGCCAAGGGAAGGCAAAGCTGAACAGTGTGTTCAGGCCTTCCCTTCCCCTGACCCCCAGTCACCAGGAGCAGACAAGTGAGCAGGACGCTCCACAGTCACCACTGAAATTATCCCTTATGCACACCGGTAATGTGCTCTTCTAAACACTCTCTCTTTTCCCAAACCAACCCTCTTCCCTGATTTTCACTGTTTGCAGTGCAGAAAGAAAATAAGTAGAGACAGTTGCTTGGAAGATTATAAATGTTAGGAGCATACTATGCAACCTCCTAATTAGTTTCATTTCCCCAGTGTACACTCAATAGTCCATTTAAATGGGATGTTATTATAAGCTTTTTCAATACATCCTGCTTCTGCTGTAGTGTTTTTCAGACAACTGACTTCACAGTCATGTGAGCTTTCTGACATTGCCCTGTTCCTACTTTCAATATTTCAACTCTTCAAACAAATGGGATATTTTTTTCCCTCCCAGTGTATGCAGTGTTAGGATATGGGTTGCTTGAATGGTCTGTAATAAAATTTTAAGGATGTCAGGAGAACCTGCATGTGCAGCAAAAGGAGACTCTTGCATATAAAATGAGCCTGATTCAGCAGTGCTAAGAGAGTTAAATAAGCCTTCAAACTCTTAACACTTGCTAAAATCAATCCCCTATGTTCACACATTGGTACAATCCAATGCTGAATTCTCAAAACTAGCCATACATGAGGTTAGGGGTTTTTTAGTAGTTGAGCACTATAATGTTTGAAACCAGGAACTAGGAGAAAATTCCATATTCTGGTGAAATTTCTTCAATTCATAAAAACCTGAGCTAAAAAAAAACTGAATTCATTTAAATTGCTAAGGCCAATAGATGTACTGTGTATGGAGAAAATTAAAAGCTGCATTGCTGCCTTTTAGATTATATTTGCTGTGACAGATTTGAATTATATTAGCCGTGGTGCTTTCATGGATGGATGAGCCCACTGATCTGGGGGCTAAGGTTTGTTTCCTCACCTTAGAAACTGGAAATACAACAGAAACAATTGTTTGGTGGTACTTCATATCAAAATGAGATTGTGAGTGACAGTCTAACCTTTGTCTCTCTGAACTTTAACCCCAACCCTAAACCTAGAATGAGCCCTAGTCTTGATATAAGTCTTAGCCCCAAACAGGTATCCATGGCCTAGACATTATTTTGACCACCAGAGTTTGTCAGCTTTCTAAAATTTGCCTCTCTCCTAACCCTAACTAGGGGAGTGGGCTGAGTCTTAGCCCAAGACCCACAGTCAGATTCCAGTTTAAAGAGCGTGAATTTGGGGTGATGGAGGGGTATGCATTTCATATTATTAAATCTGATGTTTTTATTTTTTGTCCAGTTGTTAAGGTTATCTGATTTCTCTCTGCATTGTTCTTATCTTTGAAGTTTATATATTCAGCAAATTGCGTTAATAAAGTATTGGGTTTTGTACCCAGATTATTAATGAAAAGGTTGAAAACTCACTGCTAATTATGATTTACAAAAACCTCTGTTACTAACCTCTCCAAAACTCAACAATTCCCTCTTCAGCACAACTCACACTGTTCTACCCATTAGATCAGTTCCTACCCATCTTAATTAAGTAACCATCCTAAGGTTGAACCCCTTTGAGTTTTGTTTCCTTCTTGATTATACATTTCTATGTTCATATCCTCAGCTGCAGTGACTAGATTGTCCCTAGGAAGATAGGAAAACAAGTTGGAATATGTTAAATTGTGATTCATTAGAACAATTTTATTATTTTTTTTAAGTATGAGGTTGGTCCAAAGCTGTGGAATCTCCATCCTTGAAGATGCTCAAGAATCAATGGGGTATGGCCCTGAGCAATCTGCTCTGATTTGATCTGCTTTGAGTTGGGGGTGCATGGGGTGGACAGTGGACGGTGGACTAGATGACCTCCAGAAGTCAATTTCAAATGTAATTATTCCATTATTCTATTTTTAACATCATGATCCTTGCTGAAATTAGAGGCCAATGAATCTCTAGATGATCTTTTACTTCTATCCCATTCTCCCATCACAGTTGTTGGATTTCTTTTTTTGTTCTCCTTTATTTATATGATTGAAGTGCTTATACTGTATTTTAAGCATATTTTTTCTCTTTTTTAATTTTTAAAATGTGAAAACACAAATATAAATACAGTTTTGCTGGCATTGCGTATGTACAAAACAGTACTGTCTTATTAAAGAAGTAACAGCAAAAGGGGCCAGAACTTGAACCATCAAAATGAGAAAGACAGTAGACATTGAAATAATTTACAGAAAGATAAGGCTTAGAGTAAAACCTATAGAAATTAATGACTCTTTCTCCATGTCATAGAAATCAAGCTTCTTTGGAAAATAGGATTTCTATCTGTATGTGAGTCTCACTTTTTGCACAAAGGTATACAGAAAGTCATACAAGACGCTAAAATGCTTTTGTACAAAACACTAATATTTAGTTAGACCACTGCAGGTGCAGCAGAAATTAAGTTGGTGAAGACATGACTAATCAAATCTTGTAATTTTCCTTACTATCAGAAGTACAGAATAAACTTAGAAGTTGGTGAGGTAGTCTGATACCATAAATGACATTTCTATTAACATTCTGGCAAAAAGTCCCAGTATACTGCTGAGCTTTCAGAATCAGTGCTGAATATCTGAATTTGACCCTGTCTGGTGAACCACTCACTATAGTTCATTCCCCAATCAAATTTCTCCTCTGGTTGTTCCTCTTTGTTGCAAAATAATGCCTTGGAAGATTTGCACCTGAATCCCACTGTATTTCAAGCCCTATAAATACTGTGCCATCGCCAAGTGGACTTGCTTACACAGAGATGGCTACTTAGTAAACCGATGGTTTGACATCATTGCAATCAGCCAAAATCATCCAAGACAATGAATGAATGCTGAGAATGCAACAGAGGCATTCAACTAATTTTAAATTACCTACTAGCTTTAAAAGGATAGGGCCAAAATAGATTTCTTGCACAAAATATCTTTCTTACTAATTATGTTAATTGAAAAAAATGGACATGTGTTTACAGAGCATTGATCATAGCCAAGAATCAAGTCTTGGAGAAATTGAATTTTTCTTGTCACCTCTTACTTAGAGTGAACTTTAACTATGAGCGATTTCACAGCTCCAAGGAGAATTCTCTTCAAGCTGCATGACAAATTACAAATACTTACTAGCAGTTTCATCTTGTTATAACCTTCTACTCGTATGAATTCCTCTCCAACTTTGCTTTTCAGCTTGACTTATGTCCTGGACTGTTTCACAATCGTCTTCCAGTCAAAATCTTGCCAGGCTTTCAAATTCCTCTAAAAACCTATGCGATGTCACAGCAAGATACTAGGTGATCTCAGAAAGGGCCTGACTATCATAGGCAGATACAGACACATGTTTAAGGCCCTTACAGAACTATAAACTATGTCATCTTTCTTATCATCTGTTTTGTTCCTGAATATGTTTTTGCCCCATTAGTCTGAGTTGTTAGTTACTGATCAGGCACTTGCAAGATTAGTTATGAGAGAAGGACAAATGGTGAGAGTTGGATTTCTTTTGCTGCAGTTCTGCTTGTTTACAAGGGATGCACACAAGGGTGTTTTCTTGCATATAAGAAACAGGCAGCTTCCTTGCTTTCAAGTGCCGTATCTGAATCTTCTGTCAGTTCTGGGCCCCAGAAGCTCTTTTTGCTGCTTCTTGAAACCCTCTTATTTTCTGATGGATTGTACCATTGCCTTCTGACTTAAATGCCTATGGATATCCAGCAATGTTGTGTCCTAGCTTCTGATCAGGTCTTCTCATGACCCCGTTGCCTTGAATGGTGTTTTGGGCTACTCTCTGTGGACAGCCTTGATTGCTCATTCCATTGACGTAGCGTATCCACCATCTGTAAATTAGTCTGCTATTCTGTATTAAGCAAAAGACCCATTTCATGGAATCTGTTAGTACTTTTCAACAATATTTCAGACAACACATTACTCAAACACTGCTGTTACAATTAGCTTATTCAAACCATCTCTTTACCTAACCTCAGTCACGTGGCAATTTTTCCACCCTCACTAGATTATTGAAACCTCTGTAAACAGCAAGATAGATTGAATGAGTCATTCCAGTTTAATCCCTCCTGTGAAATTTTGCATTTCTATGCTAATTGTTATGAATAATTTATTTCAGCTCTCTTTGTGCCAACATCCACTTACCGATATTTCAACAGATACTGAATTTCGCTGCACACTAAAATGAATCTGCAATGTAAAAAATCTTTCTGTATCTCTGGTAAATTAATCCAGATTCTGGTTCAGAAAAAGCTAAAAAAGAATAAATTATTGCCCATGATGTTATGCTTGTAGGCTGACCAAAATTCAGCAGTTCACTCAAATATATTTTACCAGCTACTCCTTTCCTTCTTTAATTGGCACAAAGGTATGTTTTCTTAGTTGTTCCAGACAGTGTAATATTTTTATTTGCAAGTGTTTATTTAAACAACACTAAAGAAGGTTCATCTAACTTTACGTCATTACTGAGGGCTTTATCCTGACTGAACCCTGATGTGTGATGGTCAGCTATAACTCAACACCTCCCAGGATTTATGCATAACATAAGGTGGCTGACGTCCTTGTTTCAAATATGCCTTTCAGAATAATGGATCATTTTCTCATGCTTCATCTAATTATCCTGCAAAGACCATTACACATCTTCATTTGTTTTGTATAGACTGGGGACCTTTTCTTTCCCCTCCTTCAGCCATTTTATTTAATTCTATTACAGAAGTTCTAGAGTCCATGAGGATTTGTAGAAGGAAGTGTACATAGGTAGCTGTAAACAGTGGCTGTCTTACATTCAATGGATCAGAAAAGTTTCTTGTTTAATGATGTATGTTATTACGTTATTAGAAAATGTTGCAATTGATTTTTGTCTCCTTCCCTTCATATGCTAATGACATTTATTTTAAAAATATGTTTTCTGGAAATAGAATATTCTTCCTCTCAAAATAAAAATGCTTTTTTTTTTTTTTTCCTCATAATGGCCTCACTATCAGAAGTCAGAGCATGTTACAATGGCACAGAGAGATTGTGGTAGGCACTGAGCTGCAGTGCTGGGTACAACCTGTTAAGTACACCTGTAATGGGGTATAGAGGCTGCAGGCAAGTCAGAAGTGGTGCAAATGCTAGAAAGGTCTCACCAAGGGCAGCACAAGTTCCTGGGGGATAGCCTGAGGGCACCTGTTCTGGCATACTCCATGGGCAAAACTAATCCCACTCCATATTTGTTGTCTATGGTAATTTGTGCAGTCTTGGGATGTGCTGGGAAGTGCTGGATTGTCGTTCTTATGGTTACAATAAGAACATTTCTCTGAGAGGTACTCAATGGTAATGTACACCTTGGCCATTTATGGGCACAGTAAGGCCCCTAGTTACTACAGCAATCAGCAAATTTTTATCAGCATAGACTTACCTGCACTAAACCACAGTACCTCAGGTCTGTAGGACTTTGCTGTGACCAAAAGGACATGCCTACTCACTTCTAGACCCAGAAGTAGTTTTGTTCTGTAGTAGGTGTCAGCTGTGGGATGGAACAGTGGGGTGGACTAAAGAAGGGCTGGCAGCATGCTCGTGTACAATCGGTTGCTGATGGATATAGATTGCCTCTGGCAGCTGCCACTTGTTGGCTTCTCTGAGATGGACTGCCCCCGGGTGCAGGCTTGTTCTCCTTTGGATAATGACATTGTTAATAGCCTTAGCAAGATTGACAGTATGAACCAGTGTGTTAGAGACCCTTGGGAAGAGGAGGCTCACAGTAATGCAAATGTAACAAATCCCGAGTCCTTGTGTGCATCCTTGTAGATCAGAAGCTGGAGGGCAACTGAATTCTCCCTCTCCAGCTAAGTTAATCTTTCTCAGAGCTGTGGTCATGCACATCAAGGCTCCTCAGCCTTTTCCTGATATGGAAGTGCTTCTCCCTGCTTTTAGTAACTTCTATTCTTGCAATGGACACCCAGCACAAGTGGTCATGTAAAGCCCCAGAAGGGACAGACAGCAATGGAGCGCTGAGTGAGAAAAGGCCACCAGCCTCTTTGGGACTTACTTCTCTAAACCGAGAGAATGACGACTTAAAAATTGCTGCAGCATCACATGTATGAGAACAGGAATATGTTGTCACTGTGGACGACATCTTTATAAGAACTTCTGCTTAAAACCCTGATAAATGTTGTCCTGTTGGTACATGGAACAAAGGTATTAGAGGTCAGGTGCTGTGTGGAACGTAAAATTATTAATCTCTGAACTTCTTTAGCACAATACTGTTGCTGACATTCAAATATTAGCAGAAACTGTGATGGATTCACTGTATCAAAATTGTACAGTGAAGAAATTCTAACCTTTACCGTCGATTAATGTCACACTCTTGTCTGTCCCAATTTCCTGAGAAGCAAGATTACTTCAACGCTTTTACTCAAGAATGATATTTTTGGTGGTATTTTAGTGATACAAAATCACAGCCCTGGACCCTTAAAGTCCCACTTAGCTCCTATATAGTTTTCTGCACTGAAGGCTGAGTAAAATCTGAGTACGGATAAGTTATTAAAAAAAAGAGGTATATAATCACTTTCAGACTGTTGTGGTTTAACCTGGCTGGCAGCTAAAACAACCACACAGCTGTTCTCTCATTGTCCCCCACCCTCAGTGGGATGGTGGAGAGATTTGAAAATTGAAAAAAAAGTAAAATTTTTGGGTTGAGATAAAGACAGTTTAATAGGACAGAAAAAGAAGATGATGATAATGATAATAATATTAATAATAACAACAACAATAATGTTAACAAAAGAATGTACAAGTGATGAACAGCACAATTTCTCATCACCTGAAGCTGATGCTCAGCTAGTTCCTCAGCTGCCCTGCCCCCCCCAGCCCCCCCCCCCCCCCCCCCTCCCCCCCCCCCCCCAGTTATATACAGAGCATGACATCATATGGTATGGAATATCCCTTTGGCCAGTTTGGGTCAGCTGTCCTGGCTGTGCTCTCTCCCAACTTCTTGTGCACCCCCAGCCTCCTTGTTGGCAGGGCTGTGTGAGAAGCTGAAAAGTCCTTGACTGCTTGGCAACAACTAAAAACGTCAGTGTGTTACCAACATTATTTGCTTCCTAAATCCAAAACACAGCACCATAGCAGCTGTTAGAAGGAAAATTAACTCTATCCCTGCTAAAGCGAGGGCACAGACCATGAAATTTTAAGGATTCTGTGGTACACTTTAGTGCAGCTGGTGTGAATGCAAACCTTTCTGCTGATGATGGTGTGATCCAGACAGGACACCAACTTTGATCTTTCTCCCAGAGAGAGTTTTATCAACATGGTATCAAAACTGGTCTCTATATAAGCCAAAACTGCAGCAACAATTCCATCTGTGAGTCGAAATGTGACTATTAATTTTGCCTGCAAAGCTCAGCTGCAAACTGATATGGAATAAAAAAAGATTAAAAACCTCTTTTTCCTATTGACCGCTCCCACACCAGAGATTAAAAGGCAGCCTGGCAGACAGTTGATTTGACATTCAGCTGCGTGTCTTGGGGACCTGACAGTCACTGATAGGATTTCCCCTCCCTTGTTCTGCACTTCTTCATTTCCAGAACTCTCTACCCTCTTTTCTGTGCCAAGTCAAATAGCCCTGTTCTAGCTGATGGGACAGGAGCAAGCTGCAGGCGGAAAAGGAGGATGGAAACCATTTGAAATAGCAGTAAAAAATATTTACTGATTATCACCATAAAAACACTGATCAGAAACTGGCTACCACTTAAAAATCCTAAGTAAGACAAAAATAAGTAGTCGTGAAAAAGAGGAAAAAAATATTATCTGATATCTCCCTGAATTAAAGGGACACTTGCCCTCAGTATACAATATTAGTAAGTATTTTTAATATTTATACTAAATTTAATACTTTTAATATTAATAATAAAGATTTGATCAAGACTCAGACACAGGTGGCTCAAGGAATGGGTTTCTGAAGGAAATGGAGGAGTCCAAACACATTAAACCAAACAGGTCTGTTCATGGTCATCCACACGGTTTAAATACCATGTTCCTGGGAACAACTGCGATCCATTTCGGGTGCTGTGCACAGTACTAACATGGGCCAGGGACTGTTCTGGAGGGTAAGTGTGGATGAGATCACCTTGGCTATGGAAGGAAAGGGACCAACCATTTAGTTGTGTGGATTCAAGCAGCACAACACTGCTTGCTCTTGGGGCCAAAGAATGGTTCCTAGTTCCCCCGGACTGTAATTTGGACTATTTTCTATTCCAAACAATTCTCACTTTAACACCATTTAAAATAGATTTATTTGCTGAATAAAAAAGTGTATTAATTTCAGTGTTCTTTATTGCCATGTGAGTGGTGATCAAAGTGCATTTTAGACAGTGCATTGATATGAATTCACCAAATCAGTTATCACAGAGGATTCTTGTGATGTTTCTGAATACTTCTGTCAAATTCAAGCTTACCATTTTTTCTAAAGTCCCAGCGACATTATGAATGTTACTGTGCATCTTATTTGTAGTGCTTTCAACACAAAAAGTATTGCTTATTTTCCATCAGCTAGGAAATTTTTTATCCAACATTAACCATTCTAAACACACAAAAAGAAAGAAGTACCATGTCATCTAATTTATAATATTTATTTTCAGCTACAATAATTTCGAGCACAAAATCCTCATATGGTTTTCATCCTCCCTGAGGGCCTTATCACTTGCCATAAATTATTCCAGTCATTAAGACTAGGGGTGCATCTACACAGGACACTTTTAGCAGTGGGACTCTGAATCAACCCAGCTAAGTTTAGATATTTTCCTGAGATGTCTAAGTCAGGAACATCCTCATTGTACACTCCCTTACCAGCCAATGGGGAAAAATAGGCACCTCCAAAGGATAGTGCAGAAGATTTCTGGGATGAACTACTGTCTGGTTGGCTATTGACCCCAATACCCTGATTTATAATTAAAGTCCTAAAAGTATCTGACATGGAACTGGACTTTGGTACCTAATGGAGCCCAGAATGGAGTTATACCTAATGGAGATGCCTTACACATGGATAAGGAGAGTGACATAAAACCTTACTCCACAGAACCTGTCATGCTGAACTGAAAAACTAAACTAGCAGCTAAGCACATCAATAGCAGTGGAGGGAGGAGCACACTAAAGCCACCAGGATTAAACCCATGAACCTTGATTACAATATGCCTATCTGTGGTGGGTTGACCCTGGCTGAGGGCCAGGTGCCCACCAGAGCCGCTCTATCACTCCCCTCTTTCATTAGACAGGGGAGAAAAGGTACAATGGAAAAAAAACAACTTACGGGTCGAGATAAGGACAGGGAGAGATCATTCTCTAATTATCATCACGAGCAAAACAGACCGAACTTAGAGAGGGAATTCATCTTATTTATTACTAAGCAAAACAGAGTAGAGGAATGAGAAATAAAACCAAATCTTAAAAACACCTCCCCCCACCCCTCCCATCTTCCCAGGCTCAACTTCACTCCCGGCTTCAACCTCCGCCCCCCTCAGTGGCACAGGGGGACGGGGAATGGGGGTTACGGTCAGTTCATCACACGGTGTTTCTGCCGTCTTGGAGCCGGCTGGCATTGGCTCTATCAGACACAGGGGAAGCTTCTAGCAGCTTCTCACAGAAGCCACCCCTGTAGCCCCCCCTCACTACCAAAACCTTGCCACGCAAAACCAACACACTATCATCTTGAATTATGATGTATAGTCTTCAAACTTCTGGAGATAAGTGAGTGAATCAGCCCTTTCCTATGAAATGTTATAGGATGAATAATTCTATTTTTATCATGGAATGGTTTGGGTTAGAAGGGACCTCAAAGATGATCTAGTTCCAACCCACCTGCCATGTGGCTCACTGTAGACTTTGTCCAGGTAGTGAATAGAATTAGGTTTGATTTCTTCCTTTTCCTGAAGAGTTTTCAATCAGGTAATTGTGTAACACAGTTCTCATCTTTAGGTTATAAAGTCATTTAGAATTAAACTCAGTCTCTTTCCTGCTGCGTCCCATGTTTCGCTGGGCCAGACAGAGTTCTATAGTCTAGCAGTTACAGTATTCACCTAACAGAGAGAAGAGATAATTTCCAGTCAAACCCTTAAGCCTTTTTTATATTTAAGCTTTCCCTGAACTCCAGACTGGAAGCAAGACTCCTTTCTTCCATAAGAGTAATCAGATGACTAGGTTTGAGAACCATGTTTATTATTCTCTTTCCCTCTGTCTTACAGAAAGTGACTGAGCAGGACTTGTTCCAGTTTCAACGAAGATATGTGAAAAGTCCCATATCTAGGAGGTACCTCATGTAACAGTACAGGCTGGGCACTAAGTAGGTAGAAAATAGCTTTGCAGAAAAGGAACTGCAAATCCTGGTGGACAACAAGATGAACAAGAGTCAGATGTGTTACCCTCTTCCATTAAGAAGGCCCAACTGAATACTGAGTTGTATTTAGGAAGAAGATAGTGACCAGATGAAGAAAAATGGTTATTCCCCTCTGCTGATATCCGTGAAACCACACCTGGAGAACTGTGTCCAGCTTTAGGGTCTTCTGTGCAAGAAAGGTGGTGACATACTGGAGGAAGTTCAGCAAAGTGCCACCAAGGTCACTGGGATGTGGAGAACAGGATATAACAAGAAAATGAAAGAACAGAGTTTGTTCAGTCTTAAGCAGAGAAGGCTGAAAGGACAGTTAATTGCTATCTACAGATATCTGATTGGGATATAGACAAGATGGACCCAGATCTTTTTCAAAGGTACAGTGACAATACAGGAAGCAAAGGACACAAGTTGAAAGAGAGGAAATAGCAACTATATTTAAAAGTTAGATGAGATGACATCAAAAGATCCCTTCCAAATAAAATGTTTTATGATTCAGTGATTTTATGAACAGTGGCAATCCACTCGAAGTGCATAATAGTACCTTTTCATTCAACTCTGTGCTCATGGATGCTGTAAACTCTGAAATGTGCATGCTAGCAATCTGAATATACTAATTAAATCAGTTACATTAGAAATCAAATAAAGAATCTGTGTAGCCTTTTTCTAAATTACATGGGCCAAATTCAGCCGGGGTAAGCAGATTTAAAACCACTGAGGCCATCAAAATTGTATTATTTGACAAAATTTGTGGGAGTAATGTAAACTTATGCAGGGTTTTTCTAGTCTCTCAGTATTGTACATAGTTGACTTCTGACTTTTTAAAATTAAATGATAAAAATCCTCCACTGGTTCTGATTTTCCACTGTATTACGGTCTGAGCTTTTTCTCATTCGTTTTCATGCTCTGTTCTCCATCACCTCTTTACAGCGCCCTGAATTTCAGCTGGCTCTCCCACTTTAAACATTTAACATATTTTCTTATAATAATCTATCTCGGGAATGGAGTCTTTGCTAGAGGCTATCTTGACCCCTTAACTTTTCACAAGTCAGTATAACTATCTAGTCTTCCATAGCTACCTGTTTTCTATTCCTTGAAAAAATACCAGCAATGAAAACAGATTTATGATAGAACAGTCTCAAAACTATATTGTCTTTTATTCCTGGGTTCTGCACACTCTGGCAGTAGATTTTCTAGAACCTAAATGAGGTCCTAGGAGCAGATTGCTGGCTTGTTTGAATGTAGTTTCATTTTGATGGTTTGCTGTGATGTTAAGACATGACTACCTGAAAAAGGTGAAAATTCATGGTTAAGTGAGGTACAGCTGAGCACAACTTGAGATCAGTTACAATTGAGTATTTTGGGTCTTATACTGGTTTGTGTCCATGGACTGGACACAATCTGGATAAATGAATTAAAGGTATTAACAAGATGAGGTTCAATTTGCCTCTTTCCCTGAAACTCTTTTCCCCCTTTCTACCTCCCTTGGTGCTCTGTTCCTTCTGCTTGTGCCAAATCAACCATTCACAGAGACATGCTAAAAATCAGGTTATTAAAGTAATTTGGGTTAACTCCTCCAGCATCCTCCAAATGTTTTTTAGAATTTACACAGCATCAATCATGCTGTTTCCAGTGGGATCTTGTTTACTGCTTATATAAAGAAGCATAAAATAGTATTTCTCAGTCACATCTTCCAGAAGCTCTGTCATCCCATGAGTCTGGGATTAATTCTGGGAGGGAACAATTCCTTGCCTAAGTCTGAATAAATCTTGAGATCTGTACAGGAGTACTGAAGTAGTCACTTGGGGCACAACTTGCGGCAGTCAGCTGAAATTCGTATTTCAGATTTTAATACCTGCAACAGAAAATACCTGAGATGAAATCAGTTCTTCAGGAAAGCCCTTGGAAGGAAGACAGAGTTAACAGCAAACTAATACATAGTTTCAATAGGACTCCGGGATAAGAAGCTTGTTGGAAACCTCATTTTAGTCAGACAATTGAATGGTAAAAATTGAGAAACACTGAGCTGAAACTCTTTAAATCACAATGTACATAGATATTCTATTGTATTTTCTTGTGTCATTTATGCTTTCATCAGGTCGTTGTTGGTTTCGAAGCTGTTTAAATGTAGTGTCTTTATCCTGTCTGATAGCATATCTCAGTGCTTCATGGCAATAATTTGGAAAAAAAAAAATTTGTGGTCACCTATTCTGCCAAATTATTATACATGGATAGAAATGTTTTCTGTCAATTGGTCACAACATGTAACTACCAGAAATATTATTTAACAGAGGGAGAAACCATAGGTTGAAGAGTCAGAGGGCAATAGGCAGGAGGAATCATTGTAGTAAGAGGATTATAAAAAGAAATGAAAACATTTTTAATTATGAGAATAGGAGAAAGAAGAATGATAGAAAAAGAAATGGAGACATGGAAGAGTGAAAAAAGAGATAACGTATTGTCAGAGGTGGGTGTGGAGAGGAATAGATAAGTATTTAACAGAGACAAAGGCCTGAGGTCTTCTCTGCTTTTGTTACATTGCCTTTTCTTTGTCTTTTCATGCCTCTTTCCTACTGTGATCTGCTGCAAATTCCTCCTTACAGCTCCTTAAATCCTGCTGTAAAGACACAAGAAAGAAAATTCCTGTACACATTTTGGTATGAAAAAAATTGGAGTCGTTTTCCCACTTAACAAGCATCAGCCAATTGCCACATTAGAAAGATCACTGTGTCTCTGCCCTTTTTTAGTCTCTGGGGCTGTATCTGTACTAGTAAAGCCAAGAGGGTAAGGGCAGGGCCACCAGCAGTGACACAGGAGTGCCCACGCCATGCAGTCACTAGCATGCTCCCAGGAACAGTTTTGGGCTGTGCTAGCTACTTTCCCCAGAGGACAGCATTGGCCATTAGGGTGCTGCTGGTCAGAAGAAGAGGTAAGGCCACCCTAGTTTTGAGGAAAAAGTTTAATCCTTGGAAGTGCTCTGTGCCACGTGGCTTGGCAGTGCCTTCACTGGGGAGAGGCAGCAGCCCATGCCCCATCTCTACGGGCAGAAGAAATCACAACTTCTTCTGTGGGCATCATCTGTGTAATGTTGTGTCGACCAGATGTTGACACCTGCATTTCCTCCTTCCCCTAGAAAGCTCCTCTGTCTTGTCTGATTTCTCAAGCAAAGCACTAGATGAAAAAAAAGAGAGAAGTCTCTGTTCTGCCAAGCTCATTTCCTCTGCTCTTACATTTATTTCATTACAAGCTTAGTTAAGAAGGATTTTCCTCTAACTCACAAAAAAGAAGAGAAAACAGGATGGACATACATGCTGCTAGGTAACTTGTATCTCACCAGGTGTCTGAGGTGTCATGCCTTTGTCTAAATTTGTCATGCAAAAAATAACACATTATTTTAGGAAATGGCCATTATTACCACTTGCTCCCTCAAATACACCTGCTTGTTTCCACACCCTTTTTCCCTGTGGAGGTTGCTGTTCTTGTCACAAGTTACAGTAGAGGCAGACTAGAAGAAGTTGGTGCTTCATCTGTATCAGTGTAAAACCAGTGATCTCAGCTTAAACCTTCAGTGAGCCTACGGACTTTCCCCAAGTATGTGCAAAGTACCTTGAGAATCATGGATTTTACTCACAATAAAAATTGCATGTTCGTAAACAACAATTCGGGTTTATTTGGAGGTAGGAATCTATAATGTCAAGTCATGCTGTTTCTCTCCATTTCCTCTACTACCCCAAAGAGCACTACATTTCAGTTCATAGATCATAGTGAGTAACTGCTGGAGAGATATCTTCAAGTGTTTCCATCCACAAAACCTTTACAATCATGTCTGATCACGGTCTTTGAAGATTTGCTGTTGTAGATGTCTAGGAAAAGCCTTCCAGAGTAGGTTCAGCTGATACTGCCAATGTCTTGCAGCATTTCAGGCAGCAAACAAGGCAACGTGTATGTGTAAAAAGAATAACTAGAGAGACCACCCCCCAAGAATAAATGAACAAGGTACCTCCTTATTTCCATTAATTTTACTCACACCTACCAAAGTTGGTGGCTAATTTTCTCCTAAAAAAGAATTGCTCCAAAATTTTCTCTAACATTTTTTCCCCAAAACAGTATTGAAAATGTCTTCTTTTCAGCAGCCCATAACCCCTATCAGAGAGCTGTGTGGACAGTGACAAATACCAGTGTATGCCTCAGATACTGATTCACCTGGTCATTGATATTCTTTCCTCCATCTTTCTCTCTCTGTTCCTAATCCTCGTGGGTCTCAACTCAGTATAAAATACTGCATTCTGGCTATTTCCCTTTGCCATTCATAGTAAGATTTCAATTAAAGATGCAGAAAATCATTAGGAAAGAAGCAGAACCTATTCTGGTACTGTATGCGTTGAAGTTACTCACATTAAGCTGATAAAAAAGTAAGACTGTCACTGAATTGGTTAATATATTTGAAACAACTTATTTGCAGTGTGTTCTTCATTGACGTTTGATAGGGGACCTATATAATCAAAGTATATATTGATGAAAACTGAAGGGACATAAAAAAGAGTCTTTAAAACAGTTATTTTATGTGTCCCAAACTGTTTTGGCAACCCAGATTTCAACCTATCAAACGATTTCATTTTACTTTTTCATTTTACTTTTACTCCAATAATTTTTTTTTCTAGGAAGGTTTTCTCTTTAATTCCTGATCTAGAAATATTAGCTCCAAATGGAAAGATGAGCATGTCACACTGTGCCCTGGGAAGGTTTTTGTGATGGCCATCATTCACGAGCATTAAGCAACCACTTACACTGCTCACGTGCAGTAAAAACCTCATATTTTGTCTCCACAAGGGAGCTAAATGAGAGCTTTAATCCTCTTCTGCTTTAGTGCAACCGTGGTAGTTATTTATAGAACCGCTCTGGCGATGGGTGGGCATTGCAGATGGCTCTGTCTCACCACAGAGCTAAATTAATTAATTTGTTTCTGAAGGGGAGGTTTATTTATTGACCTCAATAAAGTTAATCTTACTTTTGCCTAGAGCTCAACACACAAGTATAATCCAACGGGTTCATTTCACTCACTCTATGATTTTTCTATCTTTAAATGCCCGGGTTTTTTCCTCTTTACATCCTTTATGCTTTAACGTACCTCTCATTTCAGACCCCACCACTCTAGGTATATCTTCCGGTGTCATTTTCTGCGACTGTTTCAATTTAAACCCCAAAATTCTGGGTTTCTGTTGCTAAGAAAGGCGGCGTGCGTTTGGGCATCGCTGCCGAACCCAACCACGGTCAGTTTTGCGACCAAACGCTGCTGCAGCCGCTATTGCCAGGTGACATTGTGGCAGCCAGGCTTTCTCCTGCCCTGCCGAGGCAGGCAAATCCGACCTTTCCCACAGCTTCAGGATCCTGACCGACGCCACTGGCGTTCATGGCGCTGCCCTGCGTGTTCCTAGGGTTTCTCTTACTTAGCCTGTTATCTCTAGGAACAGAAAAAAATACAGTGAATTCCTGAGTTCCTGTCCAGAACAGCACAATTTCTTATCATACGACATCATGAGCTAACATTCATACCCAAAGGCAATTAGAGAAAGAAAAAACCCTCACACTCTACTGAAATTCCTCACAGTTTGTGTCCCTTAACACCAAGCTACAGGTAAATCACCTGGTCAACTGACTGTATTTTTTTTGTATCAAATCTCAGGAAGCTCCATATGACATCATTGCAGGTGAAGTGAATACGTCATGATGAAACAGCAGGGCCTCACTGATGGCAGGTGTTTGAATGGTCTTGATGACTACTACAGGTTCACAAACCAAGATAATGTGGTTTGCGATCAGTTGCTTCTAGAGTAAATATAAAAGTGCGTTTGATAACTCAACAGAACTACCAGAAGCATTACCTTCTTCAGGAAAATAAAGTTCACTGAGAACTTTATTACACACTAATCTGAAGTTGTGAGATGTACCCGCACATCTTTAGCCCCTCATCTAGTCTGTTAGCCACATACTGCAGTTATTTAATGCCTGGAGAAATTAATTTCTATAGGCAATCTTCCAGTCCACATCTGTATATATGTATTTAAGATATTTCTGCTTTTTTTTCCTCTCTTTACTTTTGGGGGAGAATCTGTACCAAAGATGCTAAATTCTGTAATCTTGCCTTACATATTGAACTCTGTTTTTTTTTTTTAACTTCTGCAATAGTTTGTCAGGTCTTTTGTTCACTATGAGAATTAATTCATGGCCCAGTTTAATGTTTAAAGGTGTGGTAAGGAAAATGGATAATTTCTGTTAGTAATACTGTGAATCCTGGATCTAGTTCATATCTCCTGTGGAAAATGAATTTAATATTCTCATGGCACCCAACAGCATTTGCAGGAAATTGCATTTTGGCTTATTTGTATCTTTAATTTGTAAAATAGCAGCATTGTATGGACAAGGAGCTATTTCTTACACGTGCTTTTTTAATTCGGCGGTAATTCTGTGACACACTTGGCAAAACTAGGATTTGAGAAATTTTAGCTCAGGAATTCTCTGTATTGTCAGTAAACTCCTTATGTCTGCCCAGAACAGGTATGATCCCCAATCCATTATATTTTTCCAAAACCTAGGAAGTTTCTAGCCCATAGAATAAGATTCATCTACCCATTGCAGGAAGAGAAAAGTTACTTTGCGAAGATGCCTGTTTCTCTCCATTGGCTGTGAAAGCAACCTTTAGCATCTTGCTCAGCCTTACACACCTAACTTTGAGAAGACTAAACTAGAGCAGGAAAATCTGTTCTTCAGAACAGAACAGCTCAGCTTTTCTATGAACCAAAGGAATTCCATGTGTGTGCTTACACAGAAACACATGGCTTTTGTATTTTAGTTCTGTATTTTACCTACCACCTGATGCACTACACAAAACAAACTGCAAAATATTTTTTTGTTGTTGGAAATAAACATTCTCAGTCTTTGGACTGTCAAAGGTAATCACAGCACTGCATATAGTACTGTATATAAGAAATATACCTATTTTGTCAAATTTTAAATTAACCAATTAGTGTGTTGCTATGGAAGACACCTGTATGATCAGGTGTGCTTTCGGTTACATACAGCAAACAATCTCCATTGCATCTGTTGTTTAAGGTTGATCACTAATCTTTGAGCTAATTCCAGACAGTCTTCATACCTTCACTTACTTTCTAAGGAAAGCATG
The DNA here is from genome assembly GCF_011004875.1 of Balearica regulorum gibbericeps. Lineage (NCBI taxonomy): Eukaryota > Metazoa > Chordata > Aves > Gruiformes > Gruidae > Balearica > Balearica regulorum. The sequence continues at coordinate 25,823,346 of NC_046184.1, forward strand.
TTACACATGACTCAGTTATAAAGTAAAATTATAAAATTATAGTTTAGATAGTACAATTATTTGAATGTTTGCTGCACTAATGGCTTGATACAGCTATTCTAGGATGATGTACTACTGGAATTTTATGCTACATAAGTAAATTACATTTTCAGATCAGTTTCTACTTAAAAGTTATTTCCATTACTTCTATACCATTATTTCTATTAGCTCTATACCAAGGACCATACTTTTTTCCAGGTACACAGGAACAGGTAGTTCTTTATAGGCCAGAAATGCAATGTGACCAAAAAAACAGAGAGAGAGTTTCTGAGTCTATGTATTTTATTCTATTAAACAGGATTTTTTCAGTTCTGAAGATCACATTTGCTCAGGATGCAGACCACCCTGACCTCTTATGCAATGGCATAAAGACATTTCGTGCCAGAGGAAAAATGAATCAATGCTCTGTTTCACATATTAATTTTAGTCATACTCATGCTGCCATATAAAACACTGTGACAATCAACGTCACTTATGTTGTGATTGTTTAACTGGAATCCACTTAACACTGACAGCGGTTTTTAGTCATGGTCTAGCTATTGTAGTAAAAACTCCCTGAAAAGTGAAATGTTGACTCAATCATGTGTTATCAGTATATTTTTTTCCTCTAAATTTTGGATACCCATGGAAGATTACTTGAGCAGAATATATAAACTTGAAGACTTTTTAGATTTTGTAGATTAATTAGTTGCAGGAATATGTTGGATGACAACAAATAAAATACTTCAGAGGAAAAGTAAAACACTAGCATTGGCAATCAACCACATATGCATTTCAGCTGCTTTTCCTGAAGACATTCACTACTAAAAACTAACATTAAATACATCCATATTCTGTAAAATGAAGTAATCGTAACCCCTCTCTTCTAAAAGTCAGTGTGAGGTTTGCCATTGGTTTCAGCAACCATAGGCAAGAGTCTGGGGAGAGCAGCATTCGCCTGGAGCTTTGGCCACATAACTGAGGTCTGATGCTCGAAGACTTGTTGTCTTCAACTTTTGTCAGTAAATGAAATCACTGGACGGAGTATAACGATACGGTGCATCTGACTCACAGGAATAACTCAACTCTTGGCCCAGTCTGGTCTCTAAGGATTTTGATGGTACTGCACAATGCCACAACGGCCTTTGTTTGCTCCCCATTAAAAGTGTTGTGCTTGAACAGTAGAAAGTACTGCAGTGGACAGCCTTGAGTGGGACCTTGCACAGGGCGTCGTGACTCTCTGTCACTATCTGCTCATTGCTATTTGTTCCCGATCCTCATGACAACGATTTTTCTGCTGAAAAGGAAAAGAAGGAAGCCAGGCTATCGGTAACAGATGTGATTCCCACATTTTCTGAGTACCAAAATATGGATAAGTAGATTGTGCCTAGGAGGCATTAATTAAATTCCTGTGGTAGGTCCCACGGTTCTACCGAGTGCTTTGTTCTCTATTTATTTATTTATTTGTTCTAAAGTTCCTAGTTAAGCCTCAAACACTTTCCCTACAATCCTCTTGTGTATAATTACATACTAATAGATAATTCCAGAGCAAAATCCCGGTCCCACGGATTTCACTCTCAAAAATTAGGTCAATTGCCTTTATTGTCAGAGAGACAAGTTAAAACAGCCTGAGCCCTGAGCTTCTGGCCTGCCTTTAGATATGTTTTTAACATCTCAATACGTATAATACTTACTATCATCTCCACCAGCACCAAGTAATAACTGAAAGTAAGTCAAGTCAAGTTTTGCTGTGCACGTGTGAGTCCCAAGGGCCACCTAGCAATCCAGTAATGCACTCAGACCTGCACATCAGGGCTGCCAGAGCTCCTTGTCAGCTGATGCTTATGGAAGAAAACTTGAGAAAGTGGAACAAAGAGATAACTTGCAGGATTTTCCATGGGATTTTCACCTTCTTATACTGGATTTGATATCTAATACTTTCTATCCCCACAATAAAAACTTGTTCACACAAGCTTTAGAGGACAAATGAGTTCCCAGAAGTGAAGGAGAGTAACAATACTGGTTATTTAAATGCACTTCTGCTTTATTTTTCTTTAAAGACTAGAAAATATTAAATACTACCAGATTATTCACATATTCATCAAGGTTTTTACTTATCTGATGATTGTGAGGCTTGAACTGAAAAATAAAGGAAAAAAGGCTCAGCATGATCTTTTTTTTTCCTTGACAGGTATTACAGAATGATTTCAAAATATGGCTTCCTGGTAGGAAGTCTACATCAATACTGTATTAGATAAAGAGACGTAGTATACTTGATTGTTTCTATGTCTGTTATTTGCAGCTGTGATACGTTTATACACGTACCACGGCCTGTAACGAACATTGTGAAATGGAACCGTCTTTCTGAATAATAAGCAAATCAAAATCATATTAGGTTGTTATGGAAACATATACACAATCCCTCGCCCCTAAAGATTAATATGCTCTTTATCTATCTTTCCTCCAAAATCAACATTTACTGGGGACATTAAAAGATTATGTCCCCATAATCCATGGCAAACATTTTTTCTGCAAGCCCCCTCTACCTACTGTCAGAGGCACTGTAATCCTTCTTTCACTCTATCAAATATAATCCTACTTCTACATCAGATACCAAAACGCAGCTGCTGCTGCTGCTGCTGCTAGGACACAATTTCCTTCCCCCACCCGCTCCATGTCTAACATGACGAAACCTCCCTTCAGCTGTGGCACAGGTTAACTCTGCAGCCCACGTTGCATATCTATCAGTTGGAGCACCTCCAAGCAAAACATGCTAACATGTTTTCATTTTAACGAACCAGAGGTAGGTTGCTCTGTTATTACCATCCCAAACTATCTGTTTGTTCTTGTGCAGAGGAATCCACGTCTTACTGTACTATTTGTGTTTTGGATTTTCTTTTCTTGCTATAAATTACAGCAAAGAGTGCATGATTGAAAACATATGCCCTACTGTAATTTAATATGAGGGGTTTGTTGTCATTCACAAACCACTTAAGTTGAATTCACTGTATTAGCAGGTCATCAAAATTCCCTACATTGCATTACCATCCAGTATTCAATTTTCTATCTTGAGTTATTCTTTATTAAAATATGAAGTGAATCACTGCACAGCAGGCACCTTGCCAGGCAAAAAGTTATTAAATCAAATGCAGGAGACATGGGTTTGGCTGAAACACAGTACTAGTAGTTGCCTCATTTCTGCTCTGATTAGTGGCAAGATTTGTCAGAACACCTGCCTTACCTTCTCCTGTGACTTACAGCCCAAAGTGCTCCCAGCTGCTCAGTAAGAATTTATAAAGACATCTGCTTTTCAAAGACATCTGACTTTTTTTTTTTTTGCTTGAGACCACCTGTAAGAGTCTTGTACTGCATTAAATTTTATGTACAGAGATGGCAGCCACCTTAAGTGCTGTCAAAAAGAATCAATTAAATATTCCATGTCTGACTCAATACATGGCTATAATCAAGGGGTTTCTTATTTAACTACTAGGAATTTTAGATGAGGATCCCATTAGGTGCTCTGTCTGCTAGTTTTCCTGCTGCAAAAGGAAAATGGCTTTTTTTTTTTTTTTTTTTTAACCAGCATGGTGTTTTTCTTTCTCAGGAAAATTTGATTACATTATCCAGAACTTGACATCATTGAAACAATTTGCTCTAATCAGAACAACCATTTCTGTCCTAGTATTGTATCTGTTCTTCTTGAGTTTAGACATTGCAGGCTGGAAAGTGCCTCACGCTTTACTAGTGGGCCTTGCGAACACTGAAAATGAGTCGTTCAGTGCTGCTGGCACGTATCATGTATAACAGATGCTAACCCTTAAGAGCAAAACCATGACCTGGGCAACAGTAGACTGACAGATGCAATGTGACAGTGGCAGGTTGTCTTTCTGTCCCCTCAAGTCAAAGGAGGTCCATCAGTGAGAAATCTGTGTTAGGGAGCAAAAAGGCACCAGAGAGGTTTCTGCGACTGAGATGCACCCAGGATACAAAACCCTCTACATCAGCTAGACATGGGAGCCTGCTGCGAAGAGCAGGGAGGGAATGCAGACAAGACTCAGAGGTGATGGAAATAGAAAGAATACAAGTTTTGCTCACAGTGGGGCAGAGGTCTGTTCAGAGATGAATGGCATAAGAAGAGGGCTAGGGATAGATTGTTCACTTTCTCTTCCAGTACAGCAGCTGGGTGATATCAATGAAGAGGCAAGTTCAAAACAAAGAGATTTTTTTTTTTTCTCACATCATGTAGTTCAGCTGTAAACCTCCTTGCTCAAGGATGTGGATGTTACTAGTTTGCATTGATTCAAGGGAAGGCTTGATAGGTTTTTGGAGAACAAATCATCTGTGTTTAAAAGAACATAAAGAATATAGCTTAGAAAGTGTCTGAGTCTGGTTAGAGATCAGAGAGTACTTGGGGAACATATTGTATATGCTCATCCTGCTCTTATGGTCTTTCCTAGGCATCCACTTTTGGGCAGTATCAGCGACAGGATACTGGATTTATATGAACCTTTAGTCTGGCCCAACAGAGCCACCGTCATCTTCTGCACATGAATGTCATGGATGTTTACCATGGATTTCAGAAAACAAGCAAGAAGCAGACTAATGAAATTTAATTAATTTCAAACAACAGACTCACAAAAGGTTTGCTTAGTTGACATGCTGGTCATTTCAGAAAGCAATCGAACTCAATATGGTTGAGTTTAATGAGTTTCCTTCTGGAATCACTTCGGAAATGCTGTCTTCTTCATGAACCATTGAAAAAAATCTACCTCATCCAAGTGCTATGAGGCTTATGTTGGTGGCTGTGATTGGCTGTGACAGGTTGAAAGTTAATTAGAAAGCTTAACTGCATTTGATAAATTTTGGAGTTTCACCAGATGTTAATCCTGATGAAACATTGATGCGTAAAACAAATCTAGTACCAAGTCACGCAGATGAAAGGACAATTACACCCCTCTGCTGCATGCACAGTCTTAGCAACTGCCTCTGTTTAACAATCTCATTTCAGGCACTTGTCTGAGGTGCTCACGGGTGTGCAGGAGCTCTGCAGATTAAGCGGGGCTGCCCTCAGTGCTTGTTCCCCTCCTCCTTGGAGACCGTTACCTGTGGCAGGAGAATGAGCCACACAGGACAAGGGGTAATGGCCTTAAGCTGAAGGAGGATAGATTTAGAGTAGGTATTAGGAAGAAATTCTTTACTGTGAGAGTGGTGAGGCACTGGAACAGGTTGCCCAGAGAGGTTGTGGATGCCCCATCCCTGGGAGTGTTAAAGGCCAGGTTGGATGAGGCTCTGAGCAACCTGGTCTAGTTGAGGGTGTCCCTGCCCGCAGCAGGGGGGTTGGAACTAGATGATCTTTGAGGTCCCTTCCAACCCAAACCATTCTATGATTCTATGGTTCTATTTGCATTCCTGACTAGCGTGACATACTCGTATAAAGCTGACACCCAAGTCACACTGCACAGGGCACACCCTGAAGCCACAGAAAGGCAATGCAGAGATGCTGCTATGCTATCACAGTGCTAAACCACCACCAAACAACACCAAGGAACCTGGGGACTGAAACTACCATGGTATCATGGTCCCCATAACTAGCCTTGTACCATGTTTTGCACAGTCCATTCTGTCTAACTTTGTCTAGAAGGGAAGTGCAGAGTTGTGATGAACGAACTATGGGCAGAGCACCTTGGGTCACAGTGAGGTAAGGAGGGAGGAGAGCCTCCCTTACTACAGAAGGCTGGAGGAGAAGCAGTCCCAACACCTTTCTTTGCATCAGGAGATGGAGTTCCCCAGAGGGAGCTTAGCTTGCAGCAGCAGGAAGATTAGCAGGTCTTCCCATTCACAGCCTCCGTAACTCCCGCTGGGTTCTTTTCCCAAACAAGTTAACAGTTCTGTTGTAGTTGGCAGTAAGCATGATCCTCTTTGGTATCATTTGCTGTGTCACCACTTATCATAACTGCAGGTACAGTTTGCCACTGATGATGTTTTAGGAAAGAAGCTGAAACATGCTCCTCCTCCACTCCTTCCCCTCCTCCTGAACCAGAGATACTGTACTTGCTTCAAAGGTCATAAAAGAAGAGTCAGCCTTCCTGAAAGCTTGACCTAGATTTTTACTAGCTTTAAAGGTCAAGACAGACCCTTTGGCACCGATATGGGACTGGAGCCATCTGATGTCCATATTGCTGCTGGCTGCACTGCCTCAAGGCTGTGCAATTCAGGCACTAAATTTTATTTCAATTTCCACTTGGTCTTCAAGATCAGCTGGGAATTGCAGTAATTTAGCACACGTTGGAATGAGTAGGACCATGTCTGAGAGAAAGGAATACAATCTCCTCACATCAGAGATAAAAGAAGCTCTTTTGAGTCATGGTTCTTGTCTTGGAAGCTAGAAATAGAAAGTCATCAGGATTTGGGGGTTTGGGGGGTTTGTTGTTTTTTTGTTTTTTTTTTTTTTTTTTGTCCTGTTGTCATAGAGGAGATTTGCCAAATGATCTGAACTGCTTATCCTATATACTTTGGGGATCTGAGCCCAGATTTATCTAATACTCAGCTATTTTCAGCATGCGATGCTGTGGATGAAATTTAGGTCTACAACAAGTAAAATGATTCTAAATCATAAAACACATCCCTGTCAAAGGCAGTTGCTGCAAAGGCAAAATGGAAGTGATCATGTTGTGCAAATTTTTACAAAAAAAAAAAATTAATACAAACTTTCTTTGTGTTAATGTTGAAGTTTGACTCAGGCTGTAGCTGTGCTTCTTGCATGATTTCATCTGGCAGATGAAAGATGCATAAACATCTGGTAAATTCCTCCTGCTCTCAGAGTCTGCCTTCTTCAGTGCTGTGACTCTGGCCCACCAGTGAGGTTTAGGTGATCCAGGGGGAAGCTGGTGGTCTTTCCAGCACGTTTTCTACATTAAGCAGTCCCCCCTCCCATGCAGTGTTTATGAAATAAGCTCCTCTCCACTGACACACTTAAGCAAATTGGGCTGAAATATAGTTTAAATACAGTAGTGGAAGTAAGCTCTTGCTTTTATATTTCTCCCCCCCCCCGCCCCGACTCAAAACTGTATAGTTTGTACAGCTTTTATAGAGGGTGTGTCTACACAAAGGGTTTCAGACACCATCAAATGCCTGTCCTGCCCTGCAGAAGTCAGATGTTCGAGCAGCTGTAGGATGGTGCTGAGGTGGGTTAGCTCAGCTCAGCTCCCAACCTTTCAGGCAAGAGCTCCATCAGTTCTGAGCAGGGGCAGAGCAAACCTGCACCCATCATCCAGACAGACCCACTATTAGCATTTTTTTATCAGCCTTCCAAAAACTAGTTTTTCCATTTGCTTAGTACACCCACTTGAGTGCAGTTGCACTCTGGATTTGGATTGTGTGCACTGTTGAGACAGGAATTCGCATTTCATATGTGCTTTACTCTCAGTCAGTAAAGGATTATTTACATCTAACTAAGGCCTGAAGATAAGACTGTAATGCTATTAATATTTCAGAAATTATCTGGTTTAAATTCAGACACTATAACATTACAATCCAAACTAGTCAATAAACAACTTTCATATTCTACAAAAAAACCCCAAAAAAACAACAAAAAAACCCCTTTCTTTTTCCCATACTAAAATTAAGGATTTCCAGCAATTCACAAGAAAATCCAGAGACAGAGAGGGAAATACACAGCAAAATCAGCCATGATATGTTTTAAAGATAGGCCTTGAACACAACATGTGAATGTCACCAATAAAGGCTGTAACCTCAGGGTTATTCTGGGGTTGAATGTGGAAGGTAAATTCCTTACCTATGGTTTGGACCTTAAAAGTTTCTCTGATGACTCTTTCTTCAGTCAATTTTTTTAACAAACCAATCTTTTTCAAGGTGTCTGTGAAGACAAAGCAATACACAGATGCTACAAGGTAGAAAAGGAGGTGGTGGCGGTGGGGAAATCAGGAACCCTGAAAAGATGCAGGGCCAGAACTGCAGGACACAAAGTGAGCAGGTGGCTACTTTCTCCTGCTTTATCCGGTCACCAAGCATATATATCACTAGCTTGCATTTTAGATAGTTCAAATCTGACAGGTTCTGTAATTTTAATTGATTTTTGCATTTACTTTAAATTACATTCACCATTTTTTCTCTCTTTTAGAAAGATTGCCTTGTTTTCCCATCAGAAGTGTTTGCATTTTGGAGTTCAACATGCTGCAGTCTAGAAGCAAATCTGGCCAATATATATGTGATTTCTGGTATTATCCATGCACAGTGGAATTTAAAGAGTTATTTAAATGAAAAAAAAAATAGTATTGCTAATCTAGGAGAGGTTTTTTTGTAGGATATATCTGTAAAGTGTATGTAATACTGTGAAAATAGCTACATCTCAATTCTACCCAAACATCACTAGATGGCACCAAGAGCCCCAGCAATTCTTGGTCGCAGACTGCATTATTGAACCAAACGCCTTAGGATTCGTCATGTCAATGTTTCGTAAAGATTTGTAAGATTTTTTTACCGAAAGCAAAGCAGTTTTGAACACCCGTTTATTTCATACCATGTCACATGTGCATTTCTGATGGCTACCGATTTCTAATTTTCTCAAACTTAAAAATCGTAAATAAACAATGCATGTGTTGAAAGGGTATGTATCATCCTTGCACTTATTCAAAGCTGGCTCTAGCTTTCAAGTGCATCCCTTGGAGTCTTTGATTATAAGCTTGATTTATAATTGTGGTATGTAGTAACATGGAAGATTAATTAATAGAATAGTTTAATAAAGAGCAGATCAAACTTAAACAGAAGCAAAGAAAATACTGAGCACAGATCTAAATGGCATCTTTCAAATCTATTCTTGTACTCCGGGTGCCAACTGCCAAGGAGAGGACCCTGATCAGAATCCAGGACGGGGTTTTTTATCTCAAATCCATCCACATGCAGTCACCAAAGGAGATGGCGTGATCTTGGAAGCTTTTATCTGAATCTCTCCATAGTTGCAGAGTTCAGATAAGCTGAAACTAAGATACAGGCTCCTTTTTATCCTCTTTTGATTTTCCCAAGCCAGAAGTTCACTCATGTTTTGCTTATCTCTAGTAAATTATTCTCCAGAATTTTGTTGACTCTATCTATGCAATTCACGCTGACTTTTTAGCAAGAAACACCGACTATTTGGGGAAAGTTTCACAAAACAGCTAGGGACTAGTGTGAGTAACGGGTGATGTTGGACATTTGTCAATACTTAGTTTTAAATTTCCCTTAAACCAGATTGTGTGAGGAATGTTTGTTCCTCTACATGATGGAAACAGAGCATTTCCTAAGATCCTAACAAACTCCCTGGTGGTTCTCATGGCCATGGTCTCTTCTGCTCTGTTCCTATGTATTTTTTATGCTTCTGGCTTATAAAATGAAATATTTGAAATTTGCTTGGTGTAGGAAGTACACTGCAGGTGTCCTGGTCTTTCTGAATCTACTGTGATTGTTTGGGTACCTTTATGATTGTTGTCATTGAGTGATTACCTGCAATTTCAAGGTACAAGTTTTGAAGATTCCTTTTAAGCCTCTGCTCCTACTTTCACTCAGATAGATAATAATACTATAGATAATGTATATAGATAATATATAGATAATAATACTATATAATACTATTCACACTATAGATAATAGTATAAAACTATTATACTGCAACACTAGGAGCTGTTGCTCATAATAATAATAATAATTTATCCCCACAAATGACACAAAATTCTCTTTTGCTAAAAACTCACTATCCCCACGTCCCCCAAACTGGGTTGACTAAAATACGATCACCAGAAAATCTTGACTGTGATGAGGAGAGGGATATAAAATTCATAACATAGGATTTCTTACTTTAAAAAGAAGTTACTTTATTTTTAAAAAAGCATCTTTCTTATTATTTTTTAAATCTTGGCTTTATTTCCAGTGGGTGTAAATGTGAAAGAGCACATCATGTTGATGATCCAGTGGTGTAACTAAGCTCAGAGTCCCCTTCCCCACGGGCAGAATTGGACCCATCGGGTCACAGCTGCCGAGCAGCCTCAGAAACCTCAGTCATAGGCTCCTGAGGGGACAGAAGAGGTTGTGAACAGAAGCGAGAGGATGGGATACGTTAATAAGAATTTCAACACATACCTTCCAAGAAAACTATTATCTATGGGAAAAAAAAAAAAGATTCCAAAGTAGATGTTTTGGTGGAAAAGTTAGCTTAATACAAATCTCCTACCAGATATCTAATAGAAACTATATTAAATTATTTATGTTTATTATATGAAAGTAATTAGCATTACTGAACTGAGAATGTGACTTTGCACTGGAAGGTGCCGCTGAATATTGTAGAGCTATTACAGCAAATCTCACACTAAGCTGTGAATATGACACCGTCTATGAAGCTTTTAGTCTCTCCGAAACACGAAGGGTACTTTTGGGAGTGTGGGGTGCAAAGGAGGTAATTCTCAGCACTTTGGATAAATGATACTTGCTTCCCTCTAGGCGTAGAGGATGAATTAATCAGCTCTTTCTCAGTTGTATCTTTTCTGCAGAAGGAATGACAGAGAAGTCTTGTAAGTTTAAATTCAGTTCATGATAAGTAGAGCTACAACACATACTACATATACCTCCATGTACATAATTGCAAGTATCACATTATTGGCAACAAGCAAAGCATCCATAAAATGAGAACAACTCATTTACATGTAGCTCTTACCTGACTGTAACATCTGCAAGAGGAAAAAGAAAAAAAGAAAATTTAGAGCTCCCATGAGGCAAAGTAATTACAGGGAAAAGTCCTAAAATGTAATTTCACTACGCTCCCTGGAACATGCCAAACACCTGCCAGCTCCACAATGCTGGCCTCTGCAGGAGCAGAGTCAATTTGGCATTCTGAAGTGTTCAGCATGTTTCAGGACAGCACCTTGCTGAGCCTGATACTCCATATGAATAGACAAAATCACCAGTGATTGCAATCTCTGAAGGGAAATATTGCCTGCCATTGTATCTAGATCTTATCACCTAAAATGGGTGTAATTTGAAAAGATGCAAGTGGATGTAATCAACTTGGAATGTGCATTGTGCAATTCTTGAACTGGACTTGCATCATGGACCTTTAGTTAAATTACATTACTGAAGCCATGAAAACTGTCTGAATTAAAAGAAAATTATATGCGCAATCATATGAAAATCTTGAATCTTAAGGTTTCCTTTGGGAAAGCTTTTCCCTGTCAGCCTTTCTCTCCCATAATTAAACTTTTGTGCAAACATTCAAAGCAAATTCTATTGCTGAGCTTATATTAATAACCAAAAAGCACCACAGACACAAACCAGACATGGAACAAAAAGATTTTCCTAGATATTATGAGCTACTGTTTCTGTTTCTCTTCTCCTTGTATAATTCTTAAATCCTGTTCATACCTTTTGCTAGAAAGTTGAGATTCTACTCTTACCCTCAAAGATGGAGGCTCTTGCTTCTGTCTGGAAAAGATTAGCAACTGCTTATTTGAATCTTACCATTTTTATTACAAGTCACAAATACTGCGCACACAGGCAAAGTCTGACCAGTGTATTTGGGAGGACTGTAGTAGTCCAATCAGAGGCCAACTAATGAGACTTAGGAAATTTCTTCTTCTCCATGGATCCCTACTCCCAGTCACCATATATAATTCAACTAATCCCTAGGACCCATGTGCTCTTTGTAACTGTACTTCATTTTGTTACTGAACCAAATACAATACCATTAACACCATGCTAAGGAGTAGCAGCTATTCCCAACAGTATTTTATTTGTACTTTTCTATAAAAAGGTTTGTTCTGTTCATTAAGAAATTCTTCTCTGGTAGAATTTGGTGGAAATTTTCCCACTACCTTCAGCCAGAATGGGATATTATCCAGTACATTTTGTTTCCATGCATATTTTAACAAAACTTTTGGTGAATTCATTGTTTCACTGAAGTGATAAAATTCCATGTGATTTGTTTGGGGACAGGACACTAGCTCACATGTTTGTTTATTTTGTATATATTAGGCTTTTTCCCCAGGACCAGACTTTCATAGATGACAACAGCCAATAAACACCGGCATCTGTTTCTTTTTTTGTTGATGCTGAGTTTTCTTCATATTTTTTATCTGCTCATATCTTTGTGTTTGGACATTTGTATCAGTTGGAATGCTGTTTACAGTCCTGAGAAACAGTAGTTTCTACTTCTGTACCATCCGGTTCTCCCACTCCAAAAGTGAGCAGCATATGTGTCCCTCTCTTCCTCTACTGTTTTTACATGGCTAAACAAGTCTGAACTTTTCATAATAGAGAGAAGCATTTAGAAAGAATATCATAACATTGTATATCATTATGTGAGCCAAGCAGTAAGACCTTCCGTCAGGCTGAATCTGTTGCCTCAATGCAAGGGACCAGTCTACAGTCTGGAGAAATGAGCTCAGTGAACAGGTAGCCATCTAGGCTAAACCTTAAAAACTCTCCCTTCCTTCCGAAATTTAGATGCCTTAATCAGGGCACCACTAAAGAACTTCAGCCTGTCCTAGCTTCACAGCCTTCTTCTAGAGTCATGACTGGAAAGGAGATGCTGGTGTCTTCGTTATTCTTCTCTGTGAAGGGATTCATACTCCTGTCTGGGTCCTCAAATTCACAGCTCATGGTTTGGACTGTCCCTGTTAGAAGCTGCCAGGTCCAGTCGCCCATTGGAGGTGAGGCTGCCACAACTTCATAGCCCCAGGTCCAGCCAGTAGTGAGGCTGAGCGTGTACACCCAACGTGCACACACACATGCACACAATAGATATACACATATATGCATTATACATAGATATATCTACTCATGTACATGGCTGGCAACACAGACAGAAAACACAGCATTTAAGCAAGCACAGCACAAAAGGCCTGATCCAGTTCCCCTCTCTGGCTGATCAGGATGAAAGCCCGTTAGTGCAAAATATGTAAATATATATGTATGCATATGACCAGTAGCTGGATCCCAGTCTCCCCTGCTGCTGGCACTGGGACTTAAGCACCCCCAGACCAGCACCCCAGTCCAGTTGCTGGTACTCTGACCTGTGCACACATGCACAAACACTCACACATGCACACACACACACCCCTTGAGTACACACACCCACTGTGGCGATCAGGCGCAGGGCATTGCCAGGCACAACCTGTTTACACATTTCATCCCCTTTCCCCTCTATTTTTCCATACTTGTTCCTCCTCAAACAACCTTGATGCCTCCCTTTGCCCCACCTTTGATTCCTCCCCTAAACATCCCATAATAAGCCTCTTCTTATATGCCCAAAATGTTCTTCCCAGCATACCATAATGGATCCCATACCCTTGATGGCAGGCACTCCCTCTCTCAGTGTGCAAGGCGATCCAGGGAGAGCCTCCCGGGCAGCGGGGCTGATTGCTGCCCTGTGGTAGCCCAGAGAGTAGGTGTGGTAGGCTGGCACCAGTTAAGTAACTGGGTTCCTCTGCCTTACGTTGCTCCCCTGCTCCTTCATGTTTGCGGAGATTAGCCTTAAATCACATAACCTAAAAGTCCCACTTTGCACAGAAATCATTGCTCACTAAGCTAAAGCGAGTATCAGTCAATGGTCTTGCTTTTACGTGAGTCTTGCTGTCACCCAAGAGAACCCTGGGTCTTCTGGCAGTGTGGTGATGCCAGATAGAACATCCACCTAACAACGGAGAGCCTGGGTTTAGATCCTGTTGTGCCATCAGACCTTCACAGGTAAGTAGGACAGCCTCTGCTCTTATTAATGCTTTGTGTACGGGTTAGAGCACAAACCAGAGGCCAGGTCTCCTCCTTCCAGGTGCCTGAATCATCAGATCACTGACTCATTCTCACGCTCCCCATCTGTCGTGCCCACTGCTTTGATGAACCCACAATCTCCAGCACAACACGCACTGCCGTATACACAGCTAGTCTGGATGCTCTTCTGAGAGTTTAGGCTTGCAGCTTCCAACCCCCTTCAGCATGAGAAGAGGCAGAACCCAAATTCTTTTGTCTTGAATGCTAAACCTTGAACATCTGCACAAAAAGAAGAAAAGTAGCACTACAAGCACACTCTCCAGCTGTGTATCTGGGAAAGATCTATCTAGTCATTATAATATAAATGCCTACTGGGCTGAGTCCCCATCTGAGAAATACCACTTCACAAGGATTTTGCGGCTTAACGTGAAATAGTTGCTGAGCTTTTGTAGGTACCAAAACTTGCAAACACCTGGGCAATACATTACATTGGAAACATGAATACCAATGGACTTAAAGCATACTGAGGGTTAGATGGCAATTTTTAAAGAGCTGGATTTTAGGTGTCTTCCTGTGATGGAAATTTGGAACAAAGTAACTGAGACAGCCTACCCTTCTGCACCTGTAAAGCCTATCTGGAATCTACATTTATTGTGGGTCTACCTTGTAATGCTGATGGGTTGTCTGGACCTTATCTTTGCAGTCTAAATATAGGCTCCCAAGCAAGTGTAGAAATGCCCTACTCCGAGCTGCCAGCCCTCTGAGCTTTCACACCCCCTGTGAGATTTCACACCCCCATCCAGCACATGTGCGGGCACGTCTCCAAAGGGCGCAGGTAAAAGCATGTGCACCTAGCATCCCTTCCGAGGGACAACCACAGCTTTAGACAGTGAGTCATGCAGTGAGTCACCACCTGAACAGGGACATCACCTGTGTTTCTAGAATTTCAGCATAAGATACTTGAAGTATTTTTTTTTATTACTTTACTATAAGAGAAATACATTCAACACTTCCAACTATAGTGCTCCCACCTTTTCATCTCTAGCTTTGCAATCTGTGCAATAGCCCATTCTTAATTGTGTCAATTCCTTAGAAAAAATATAAGAAGAACAGTCTTTTCTTACTTGGTTAATTTACAGATGCCTTTTTTTTGGCTGTGGGGTTAACAAGTGAAGAAAACAAGTTTTATTTTGGATGGCTAGCAAATCAATATTTCTGTCACCAAAAGAAAAATTGAGTGTCTCCTTGGAAAGACTAAACAATCCTAGAAGTTCTACTCTAATAGACTGACATTAAAAAAAAAAATCCCCAACTAATGTGAGCACACTAAGAGTTTTTGTTATTTCTACCCAAGGTTCCCAGGCATTTTGCAGCCATTATTCAATAAAAGCTTCCTCACAGCCTTGTGAGAAAGACAAGCATTACTTCCCCCCCTTTCTGTATAAATAAATAAGCTCAAGTGAGGTTAAATGACACCAAGTAAAACAGGGAAGCTTCAATCCCAAATTACTGCAGTATCTGCACCACTGGAAGAAAGGGCTGATAACAGAAAATCCCAATGCTATTTTATAGTCAAAATGTATGAAATGACCTGTCTGTGAATTCACATTAACATACAGAGCTATCTTTTCTCCTACAGACAGCAAACCTATGTAATTAACCCGGGGTTCATTTATCATGCATTTTTAAGAAACAGAAGGCAGAGAAGATGAACCTTCCTCTTTCCCATTAATGAAGCTCTCCTAAGGAAGATACGACGGGCAGTGTCACCGCCGTGCCTAAGCACTCTGCACTAAGAGACAAGATTATTTCACCTGCAGTTTAACAAGCTACTGGTAATTGATTGGAGGTTCTCACTGCAAATGTGATGTAAAATGTGTCAGCTCAGACTTCAGGCTAGGTTAATAAGAGAAAAAATGTTTTCCCTAGCATTTGCCAGGGAAGGAGCGAGCACCTTGGCAGTCACCTGCCTCGGCTGACATGCAGTAACTTATTAAAGTTCAGAAACCCACTAGTGTGTCTGAACCATTAGAGACAAAACAACATATCACCCTAATTAAAATGCAGCTCTGGAAGCTGCCCTTCAAGAGTAATGGTATGTGCAACGCTGGCTTGATTCCGTTTCATACAGGAGGGAGAGTGATTATGCAGAGTCATGAGTTCACTTTATAGATGCAGGAATAATATTAATGATGGAGCTCTTGGAAACAGAGAAGAATGTGCAAAGCTTTCCTTGTAGAATAGGAGATTATACTGTCAGTGTTGAATAAAAGCTTGTTATGTACTAAAAGGGTTTATTTTTAGTGGGCATTTTTTATGTCTTTTTTCTGCATTTAGCTGTACCTATTATAAAGTATTACAAGAACTTACATCATGTTTATTTTGTAATTGTGTTTTCCTTCAGAAAACAAGCACTGGCACTGGGTTGGCAGCAGGTAGGTCATCTGTGTTCCACCCTATTTCAGGACTGTTTTGAGGCAGAGGTGAACACACAGCTGTATAGGGTGCAGGACTGCTGGGGAGGAAGCAGGGAAGGAAAGAGTGTCACAGCCTGGGGGCCACCTTGCCTGGGCAAGAGCTGTGGGAAGCCAGATCACCTACTGCTCCTGCTGCTGGCAGCGGGAGGGCAGGGGGTCATGAGTTGGTTGTTGTTGCAGGACAGGTGGCTCTGACATGCTGTAATCACCCCTCTGTTCCCCTCAGCTATCCACAGAATCACAGAATCATAGAATGGTTTGGATTGGAAGGGACCTCAAAGATCATCTAGTTCCAACCCCCCGGCCACAGGCAGGGACACCCTCCACTATACCACGTTGCCCAAAGCCTCATCCAACCTGGTCTTGAACACTTCCAGGGATGGGGCCTCCACAACCTCTCTGGGCAACCTGTTCCAGGGCCTCACCACCCTCACAGTAAAGAATTTCTTTCTAACATCTAATCTAAATCGACCCTCCTTCAGCTTAAACCCATTACCCCTCATCCTGTCACTACACTCCCTGATAAACAGTCCCTCACCATCTTTCCTGTAGGCCCCTTCAGCTACTGGAAGGCTGCAATTAGATCTCCCCGGAGCCTTCTCTTCTCCAGGCTCCATCCTGTCCTCTGACTTTCTGCACCTTGTTTTTGGGAAGAAATGGCCAATTTACTCTGGGGTGGCAAAATTCAGCTTACTTGCACTGCAGAGGAGCCCAAGTTGAATGTATGTGATTCTCCATGCAATGATCTTTCTTCTGAGCTGCTGTGACTGTGTTATCTTGGTTTGCAAACATTCTCGCACTGAACTAGTCATCAGGATGAAAGAGGACTTTAAGTCTCTCCTGCATTAAGCTTTGATTTCTAGAAAATGAAAGAAACTTTATTTTGGAGTGTGCTATAAATAAGTACCTAATAAACCAGAGGGCAGAGGTAAACACTACAGTGAAGGAGAATTAATGGCTCCATTTCATGTTCTTTCTCCTGTATAAATCTACAGAAATTGTCCTATGAAACCAGGAGGGGCTCAGGCAGTTTTGGGGGAGCAGAACATGTTGAGGAATTGCAGCCTTAAAACTGAAAGCCAATCTTGAAGTAGAGTTATGCTGCATAGCACCACCCTTTTGCTTTCTGTGCTGGCAGGATGGGTGCTAGAGAGGGTGGTGCAAGCAGGCTGCATCCTAGGGTGATCCTCAGGGATACAGCCAGCAGTAGATGAGGGCCCAAGAAATCCATCACAAGCACTTTGCAAAACCTCCTTGTTCAGCCTACATTTTTTTCTCCCTTTGCAGGATTTTCTACCGCTGAAGGTGATATTTTGCTCTGTAGTAGTGATTTTTTTAAAGTAGAGTCTCACTGCAAAGTTCAATAATAATTCATCCAAAGGTTTCTGCTTCATTCAGTGCTTGGGCTATTACTGATAAACAACGTAATCTAAACTCCAGAAAAAGATTAAAACCAGCAGTTGTTGGAATTCCATTCTCTTGAAGCAAAAATTAACATGATTGGCCACTACCTTTCTCCATTCATTTTTTCCCTCTTCCCTGGGAAGTGCTGGGAAGGTATCTCATTAGCACTCACAAGCAAAATGCAAGGTGAACATCCTGTAATGGATTTCAGAAGCATCCTTGAACTAGAAGCATGAGACACTGAAATGCACTCTGAATTTAAAGGACACTTTTAAAATCATCTATATTCATGGCTAATATTGTGTGGAAAATTCACTAAATGGAAAATAGCTTAAAGAAATCTCATACGTGGAAATAAGCAGAAAATCAGCCACAGAAACAAGGAAAGAACAGTCCTGTGAAGGCAATTGCCTTCCATTTCAGAACCTCTGCTTCTCCCAGGAGTTCCTGCATTGCCACTGAATATAATAGCAGTATAGCTGTGCCTGCTTTTCCTTTCATAAGGAGTTATTTTTAATTCAGACTGGGGGCAGCGAAATCAGTGGCAGCCTAAGAATGTTGCCTAATGAAAGAGGAAGACCAGAATTCAAGTACTACAGCATTTAACTTAAACTAATCCAGAGATCAACCTCTCTTGACAATAATCAGGAGTCTTCAATAAGATCGCACTGCCTAGAATGACAGAATGTCAGGGTATTATTTGCAAGTAAAATCTCTGAGGATTTTTTTGGGTGTGCCTCTCTGTGGATAATCTGTGATATGAATTTCACCCTGGTAGCTGCAGTGGTGCCGACCACAATTATTCCTTGTCCATATTCGTAGCTAGTTTTTTGTCCAGCACCCACTTTGCACTTCAGCAAAGAATACTTTGTGTGTGCAGATCAAGCTGTGTGCAGACCAGCCCTTCTGGGTGGTGCGTAGATCTTGTCAACAGTTTTCAAAAGGACATTCAGTCAGAGCCAGCAATTGCCAAGAATAGGGAGTAAGTAGTATGTCAGCCAGACCACTCTGGAAAAGCAGGTTTCCAAAACAAATCTGTCCTGATTTGCAGCATTAGGACATGGCTTTGCCCTAAGCCATGTTTGGAGCAGCCAGTCTGTTCCTTCTGGAAAATGCCTGAGCCAGCATTCTTCCCTGGGAAGAGACAAAAATGGTGATGCCACACTCAGGTCTTCCTCCCTGTAAGGCAGTCCCATTCCCAGGTCTCTGCCTACAAGACACAGAGATGCTTTGTCTGGGAAGTGTCACCGTAAAAAGCCAGATAGATTAGCTCACAGCTAATATCGTGACAGCTGGAAGACACTATTATTTATTTCCATCTTAGAAATCTGTATTTAGAAAGATGTCTCCTTGCTTTCGCACACCCACTCACGCAAATGCACTGGGAGGGCAATTGCTCCCACCTTCAGAAGCAGCTTCCAGCTGGGCACTCCATACAGCTCCCCTTGCCCTCTTCCCAGGAAGGGCTTACTGAGGCACCCAGTCTGTATTAGCTGGTTAAATGAGTTTGCAACACATTACAATAGGGGGTTCATTTTTCTCTGACTTTTGCCACAACTTCCCCATGATCAAATAGGGTAATTGAGCCTGTCTCTGTCCTAGAGACAGTTTTGCCTGGATACAGCCCAATATTCCCCTCCAACTTGTGCCCTCTGACGCAATGCAGAGATTTATTACCGTGAAAATATCTTTTCTGAAACCGAATCCCTTTGAGTACTGAGAGCCAAATTTTGCGAAGAGAAGGCAAATGAGAACATTTTAGCAGGTAATAAATGGAGGATTGAGCTCATGGTTTTTCTCAGAAGGGATCCTTGGCCTGTGGTCGAATGATTTTGGATACTAATCTGCTAAAAATAATGTGATGTCTTGCATTCCAATGACAGGATTGTTATTGTACAGATAATACTTCAGGCTGCATGAAAGAAAATGCTTTAGTAGGTCATGCCCTTGAGGGATTTTTTGTAACGGGAAATAACTTTTATAAAACCAAGAATGAGTTAGTAAGATACTAATTCCTCATGCTCTTCTGCAGTGAGAACACCCAAAGGCACACTGATATCGACTGGTAATTTTTTATTCTGTGAGCATAATTTTGCATCATGCTTAAGCCTAAATTAGTTCACAGCATCTTCTCACACTTCATATTTTTGTAGGCATTAACTGTGTGATTAACTCTGGTGTTCCATGGGAGGTAATATGCCTCATGCCATAGGTCTCCATTGCAGCATCTACACTCCATAGGAGTATCCTGACAACCAGCATTTCACACCAGTGACATGCTCCATTTATTGCTGTGTGAGTCAACCGGTTCCACTGCAGCAAAGAGTAGGTCTGTGATAATTGTTAAAGTGCCACACATGAGAATTACCCAAGACCGAAAATGACAAAAGCATCATTAGCCCTGAAGGCTAAAGCTCACAGACGGAGAGAGCTCTCTGATGCCATCTACAGAGGACACATAGGATGGAATGAAATGGGCACGCAGCTTCTGCGTGACTTCAGGCCAGGCCAAGCAGTATGGGGGTTGGCCAGAAATCCTCTGAATTTCTGATATAAAGCTAGTGAGCCCTCTTGTCTGACCCAGTGTGGTCCAACTGGCAACCTGTAGTCAAACCTGGCATATAGGACACTTCCATCTGGTCTCTTCTCTGGAGGAGACTGGATTGCTATTCAAGTATGAATGACACTTGAAGAGACAAATGCCTCCTCCGGAGGCTATGAATAAGCTGCCACAGCACTGCTGTCTCTGGCAGGCAAGGGCAGGAGACAGACCTTCCAGCCATTGCTGCCTTCTCCCCACTCCACCCTCACTGCCTACAGCAACAGTGGATCTCCCTGAGACAGCTTGAGGCAACAACAGCTTCCAGGACATGGCAGCGGCCAGTGGAAGAAGAGAGGGATACCAAAAAATGGTGAGTCTTTAAGATGCCCTGAGTGAACACACTGTCTTATCCAAACTCTCGGTTCAGGGACACGAGCCAGGGCAAGGTTTGAGATGTCTTCTCAAGTGGAAGGATATCCCTAGTGTTCAGACATTTCTCAAGTGTTCTCGCAGAGCTGAAATTCAGGCTTTGGTCTGAGGATTTTCTCTCTCCTTTGTCTGGACTCTGCTGATCAAAAGCCATCCTGGCTGTGGAGCAGCATCCTGCCTCAGCCAGGCATTGCCTGGAGAAACAGACAACAGAAAGAGGGAGAGCACCACCCCTAGAGCTAAGCTACTGAGGTAGGTAAGAGCATCTTTGTACTGGCTGGACCAAACACAGAGGCAGTATGATACCAATGGGTAAATGACATGGCAGAAACACCATCACTGCTGCCAGCAATACTGCAGCTACAGAGGACAGTACCAAGCCAGGAGCATCTCCAAGGCTCCTTTACAGAAAGCAGGCAGCTGGAAATGGGTCTGCCTGAAAACAGCCCAGGGCCCAGAAACTTCACTAACCACTGACAGCCATCTGAGGGCAAAAGGAAGAAAAACTCAAGGGTCAAAGGAACCCTCAACAGCAGGGCTGTGTAATTCACTATTCACATATGCAAGCTGTTCAATTCTTCCTAAGCTTTCCTCAGGTAATGAAGATTTTCCTGTCCCCTTAGCAAAATATTCAGTGCTTTTCAGCGATAATGTGATTTCCATTAAACCCAGTTAGGGAGGTATTTGGCTTTCTCCGGTTTCAGGGTGAAGCTTGGCTCAGTTTTAGTTTATAAGTTTACCGAGGCTTTGAATCCTGCCCCTCATTTCTGGGTTTCAAAGTCTAAGAATGCTTCAGAATAACACGAGATAATGACATTCACTAAAAAGAAAAGTTACTCCTATCCTTAAGCCTTGGTGTTCTTCTCCACACTCCTGGCTTTAGTTTAGCAGATTAGCCAGTGGGTCATAAAGTGAGGGACAGAATGGTCCCATTCATACACTCCCAAGCAGTAAGCAAAACTATCCCTCTCTAGGTAATTCCTGTAAGGGTGTTCCATTTGACTTATTGACACCAAAGGGACATGGGAAACATGAAAGACTCACTTTTTTCTGTTTCTCAGGATTATGGCTGAAGAACAATTATGGCTGGAGAGCTGTTTTTTCTAGCATTATGTGTGGTCAATGCATCTGGCTGCTTCATAAGTGTTTTTAGGGAACATTCCAGCATTTGTGGAAAAAAATGTTAGGTTAGAGTGTTTATTTTCCAAAGAGATCACGTACTGGTGTTCTTTCATAATGACTATTTCTATTGTACCAGATGACTGATGGAGCATTAATCAGCTTATCTGATGGTCTCTGTGTGCTAGAGTGACATTTTCTCACGCTATTGCCATTGATCCGTTACCATCCCATTAGCTTACAAAATTGACTTATGTAGCACTTTAGACATAGGAAAAGCAGTTACTACACAAAAGTTCCCTCTATTTTTATTAATACACTAGAGCTAAATTCTCAAGGGTTGGCTTGACACCGCTGCTATACAAGATAGTGTAACCTGTATGCCACTTAGCCTTGTAGGTATGTGATACATCTGCGTCTCCCCGTGGAGTTAGTGCTGACCTGAAATGAGATGTCCATTGCTCGTAATAATGTCTCTCCACAGAATATTAACAGATCACCTTTCTATAGGATTATGAAAAGATAACACCAAGTCTAAGTACACTATATTCTAACTTTAACAATGTTTACAGTTCTCAGCAAGGCACTTTCATTATTGACATCAAGTGCCTCTGTCCACTATCAGTTCCCGCTCCAGCAATTAGAAGGATAAAGATGGTCTAGTAAAGAATATTTTTACACAGCCTACTTTGGTCAAAAAATGTGGCTAGGAAAAAAAGAAATGTAGAACCTTAGAAATTTTCCAAATGCTACTTTTTGGTTTCAGTAGCCACATAGCTCAGCTTCTTTTTCATGCTCATACCTGGAACCTAAACATACTCTCACTGAGGACAAACTAAAAAAACTCCACTGATGTCTCAGGAGGATGACCAATCCCCATAGCTCACGTTTTGACAACAAGGACCTAAATAAATACCAGGTCTTTCATAGGCAGGACTGACTTTGGGAAGAGGTGAAGAAGATAATTGCGGAAAGATCTACGCTGGCTCAGCAGCCGTGGCAAAGTGGCTCTTACATGGCCCCATTTGCTGTCACTGGTTCAGAGTGTAGAGGCCAAGCAAGCTCCACAGCCCTTGTAGTACACAGCTATCTGCTGCTGCCTGCACCCCTGCCCTTGCTCCCTGCCTGCCTCTGCACCCTGTGGGGAGAGCAGCCACACTGGCAGGAGGAGAGCAAAGAGGAAACCCAGTGGTGGGCAGCACTGCCTTGTCTCACCTTTCCCTGGCCAGTGGCATGGTATCGCCCGAGTGGGGCTGGGCACAGGAGATGGGAGGGAAAAGAGAGGCATGGAGGTAACAGATCCATGGCTGCCCCTGCTGAGAAGGGGATTTGCTCAGCCTCAGGGCTCCAAGCTGGTCGTGGAAGATGACATTTTAGTAAGCAGCTTTGCTGCTGCCATGAAATTGATTTTTTATGACCTAGTAAGAGGACAAAATAATACCATAGAATCATAGAATCATAGAATGGTTTGGGTTGGAAGGGACCTTAAAGATCATCTAGTTCCAACCCCCCTGCTGCGGGCAGGGACACCCTCCACTAGACCACGTTGCCTAAAGCCTCATCCAGGGATGGGGCCAGGGATGGACACTTCCAGGGATGGGGCCTCCACAACCTAATCTAATCTATTTAATCTTCCTCAGCTATGAGGCAGAAAACACATTTGCTTGCTTTGGTGAGGTCACTCAGCCTACCTCGCTGAATGGGGCTGGAATGGGTGAACCAGCTTTGTACAGTGCAGCGTGATGGACTGCCAAAGAGCCCTCTGACAAGACCAAGAGGAAGGCAGCTCTGTCATGTCTGCCCCAGGTGCATGCAGCGCATTTGACTCACCCTTTTGCTGCATCGCAGGCAGTCATTTACACCAATGCAGTTAACTGCTAGCAAGTCAATTTACATTTATTTCAGACATGAGAAAAATAACCAATGCGTAGTGCACAGCAGTGGTGAATCCAACCCACAAGAGAAAACCTGAGATGTGACTGAAACCTCTGTTAACAAGTTAAATGAAATAGACTCCATTTAAACCCCACATTATCTCTCTCAGCCAGATATGCATATCACAGAGTGTATCTTAGGAAGAGATCAGAGTTTGTCTCTTAATTCAGACAGAAGCTGTCAATATAAAATTTACCAGAACCTTAGTGAGTGTGGTCTATGTTTCAGGAGTCAAAGGTTCTTTATGGGCTTCTGAGATAAGGCTCAGTTTCTCTTGAAATGAAGAGAGCCAACAAACAGGCTTTATACTCGACTGTCTCCTACATGTTGCATCAGTTACTGACAGTTCTGAATACGACCCTCTTTTTCAGTAAGAATGCCTACAGACGGTTCCTAGAAATGGATGCTCAGAGGCACAGGTATTGCATCTCCTTCTTTGACTGGGTAGGATCTCCCAGATTTGTAAAACTGCTGCAAAAAGGAGTCTAAAAGGAGGTTGGCTGAAAAAAAATAGGCCTGGGACAAATTTAATGAAAATGGATCTTAATACCATGGCTTTGGGGAACAGATAAAGAAAATAAAATGGATTTTGTAAACTGATTATACTTTGTCCTTAGTTTTGGCAGTGTCTCTCCATAATCTGTTTAATTCCTTGCACTCCAGGAGAAATATCTTTTCCTTTATGGAGATAATTCATATAAAATGAATAATTGCTTTGTGCTGTTGCTTCAGTTTTTATTTAAAACATAATTCATGGGCAAATTCTGTATTCCCTCTAGATTTTATGAATTACAAACCATACATTAAATCTATTTTACTTAAACCGACAAATTTTCCCTTTCAAAAGCTAGGAGCTCTTCAGCACCATAAGAAGTCAGTAATATCTAAGCAGGCAGATTATAGTTATCTTGTTTCTTTATCATGCCTGTGAATCTAATGCACATTAATTGGAGCTTTACATGCAACTCTGAGTAAAATCTCGTTCTTCAAGGTGCTGAACAGTTTGTCTAACACCTGGAGGTGGTAAGTACCCCTTAAAGGTGCAAAGCTCCTGTAAGAACTTGGGGGCCTCTGTTATAACCCAAGGCTTCTCCAGCTGCTTATCAGAGTTTGATGCATCTGTTATAAATTCTGTCTCAGAGTGAGAAATCCCTTTATATTTATTTGTCTAATCTTTGTGTTTCACTCGTGGCTATCTAAACTTAACAGAGAACTGTGAGTGTTGTCAGACTTGTAGGGATGACAGCTGAGTTTGTAATCATATTCCTAATTCTTATATAAAAATTAATATATATAAATGGATTAATGTAATGTAAGTGTGTATATAGTAACTGCATGCCATATAGCAAAGTATTAGACCAAAATCTCACACTGTAAATTCTTTATCTAGCTCAACTCTTTTATGACTTGGCTGAAACTGGAAGTAGGGTTTCTCCTTCTTTTGAACAGTACTTCTCTGCACTCCTGTATTTGCAGTTGCTGTTCCACACCCTGATGCACCGGGTAACTAAGAACAGGTGAGAATTATGCGATACAATTTTATGACTGTAATGATAGCACCCAGGACTCAGTCACTTGTTTTTTACTTACTGTTGCCCTCTTTCATGTCCTTTCTTATCTTTCTGACAAGTGCACAGAAGACATTTTGAGTCCAACATACATGAAAAATACTTGTCAAACTTTCTACGCCCAGCCAATCAAAACTTTAGCTGTTTTTAACTCTGGTAGTGTTATTGTAAGCCTTCTGCCTTTAAAACAGAACCAGTTTAGACCGTTGTACAGTCTCATTGACCAAGAGCCTTCTGCTGTAGCTAATGCATAGTGCTTAGCATTTCCTAAGGATGCCACTGCGCATCACCTGCATTTCTGCTCCCATGGGAGTTCCAATTTCCTAATTGCATTGTGCTGGTTTTGGCTGGGATAGAGTTAATTTTCTTCACAGCAGCTAGTATGGGGCTGTGTTTTGGATTTGTGCTGAAAACAGTGCTGATAACCCAGGGATGGTTTCGTTCCTGCTGAGCAGTGCTGACACAGAGCCAAGGCCTCTTCTGCCTCTCACCCCACCCCACCAGCGAGGAGGTTGGGGGGGCACAAGGAGCTGGGAGGGGACACAGCTGGGACAGCTGAGCCCAACTGACCAAAGGGATATTCCATACCACATGACGTCATGCTCAGCTTATGAGGAGCTAGGGGAAGAAGAAAGAAGAAGAAAGGGGACATTCAGAGTGATGGTGTTTGTCTTCCCAAGTAACCGTTACACGTCATGTAGCCCTGCTTTCCTGGGGATGGCTGAACACCTGCCTGCCCATGGGAAGTGGGGAATGAATTCCTTGCTTTGGTTTGATTGCGCGCATGGCTTTTGCTTTATCTATGGAACTGTCTTTATCTCAACCCACGAGTTTTCTCACTTTTACTCTTTCGATTCTCTTCCCCATATCACTGGGGTGAAGTGAGTGAGTGGCTGCGTGGTGCTCAGCTGCCTGCAGGGTTAAACCACAACAGTTTACAAGGACATGCATACATAAACCATTGTATTCTTTAGGTACACCTCCCAAGGCTGAAGTTCTCAAGATAGGATCTAGGACACCTGGGATAGTTCTTCCTTTATTACAAGAGAAGACCTAAGTTTCACAGCAGTTTTAATGGTGCAGTTTTTTGAAGTAGCCTTCTGATGATTATTTTTATCATCATATAGTACTCAAACTGGAAGAAACCAGAAGTTGTGGATTTTATATTCAAAAAAAGGAGAAATTAGTTTTGAAGCCTCGTCTCAAAAATTAGGAGCTAGAGAGTACAATCCACTATTTAATTCTATTATGATTTTCTGCTCATATCAGTGTTGTGCATCACAATGTATTACCAGAAACTAGCTGAAATTTGCTGTAGCCATCTCACTTGCTACAATGAGTATTTTGTTTGTAGATACATGGTAGATGATTGCTTTTCTCAATTCCACTGGAAAATATCTGTGGACTGTTTGAGTTGCGTACAGTATTATACAGAAGTGTTACAGAATGATTCCAGATTTACCGGCTTTATCTCTGATGTGTTAGAAGTTGTCCAGGCTTTTGCCTCAGCAACACAGAAATTATTTGTCTGAAGAGTGTGACGATAGTCATGAATTACTGAGCATTGATTCTTTTTTAAATACACAGTGCATTGCTCAATAGCAAAGGGAAGGTTACATTTTGCTCACCAGGAGTAAGAAATTAAAAGAACATTTTCCCCACAGTTGTCATGCTATGACTTACCAAAACTGATTCTATGTAGTTGTTCTGCTATGAAAATTTCTACCTGTCATAAACTGATGCAAATACACAGAACACAGACTGGACATACAGAGCTGAATGTGCAACACAAAACGCGGGAATGTCTGTGGGTGCCTGCACTGAAGTGTTGAAACTTCACAGTGAAGTTCTTGCTCCCGGAACATTTTGTCATTTATGTCTCTCAGACCCATATGTGCTCTGAATCTTTATGAAAAAAAGAGAATGATAAATATCCTAGTGAGTCTCCTTAAAATAAATATATTTTTCTGTAAATCACCCCCTTCTAAGCTGATTTAATTTTCTGTCTTAATGCATAGAATGTATTACAGTCTTTAAAATAAAAGGTAACTTCTACTCACATACCACACAACCATTTAAACTTTTTAATAAATAAAAAGTATAATAAATTATAAGATATAGGAACAAAAATCTCTAATGGCCATAAAAAGCTGATTTCAATATTAATTTACAAAAATATTGCATAATTATGCTTTCTTTCCAGAACAATGTGGTCCCTCCAGATGAGAAATTTATTGCTATGACTCTCTTAGCTGTTTACGAGGTATATTGGGTGAAACCTCTATGACTAACTGCTCATCTGATTCAGTGGCAGAATGAAAACTTTTCAAAAAAAGTACAGTTTAGCTAACCCAGAAATCTGTTTTTTCTTCTTTTTCTTTTTTTTTTTTTTTTCATTCAAATGGATGTATTACTAGTTTTAGAGCAAGTTAAATGCTTAATATGAGAAGTTGCATTCTGAGGTCCTGCTGGGGCCAAGGAAATCAAGGATGGCTGTGGCTTCACTTCCACTTGACAGTTACCTTTGGTTAGGGCATTCCCCAGGGCTGGGAATGGCCTGAGTTCAAAGTGTCATTCTGCTTGTCAACTGAACAAACATCATCCAGAGGAGTGCTTGAAATTTGCTGAGCCCAGGGACTGTGGGACTTTTTGATTTTCCAGTCACTTGCCCTTATTCAGTTCAACTCAACATGAGTAACATTGAATATTCACAGGGGACAAAGGGTCTTACTGTCTCGCTTGCACTCTGCTTGTGTCCTGTGCCGAGCTTGCAGGGTATGCTGCTGCATCCCCACTCAGGACAGGTGATGTGGGCAACAGGCAACACTAGGCAGTGTCGCAGCTTCGGTGGCAACTCAAAGTGAGCAGAATGACCAGGACTTTAGATGCGAACAGGGGATACATGTGGGAGGCCACAACTAGCCATTCAGCTAAGGTAACAGGATGAATGAGCCCTGAATAGATGAGGATTAAGGAGGATAAGAAACCATAAAGACACCTAAAGGTAATGAAACAACTAAAGATAACTGTGCCATCCTGCTGGGGTTAATAGGACAGCAAGTAAAGCAAGATAAGTGAGAGAGAGGAGTGTGAGAAGAAATAAAAGCTTTGACTTGCTTTGTTTTACAGGTACCAGAAAGAAATAATGCAGTATTCCTTTCTTTTCTTTTTGGTTGTGAATGGGAGAGGGCAGTGAGAAGATAAGTTTCAAGCATGGTCATCAACAGAGTGAGAAGTCAGGAAAGCCACTCTTGTTCTTTATCAGTACTGGTGGGAGGAAGGGAGCTGGTGAGGGAGGAGAGCAGGTTTTATTTGCATGTCAGTTGGAGGAGTGGTGAGCACAGTGGGAGGACAGTAAAACCTTTTGTAGGTTTCTGAGATGGAGAGCTGTGAAAAGTTGAAATCTAGTTTCACTTTATTTGATCAACAGCGTGTGGGGCATAGAAGAAAATTAAAATCTTCCATTTCATTGGCTGAGGGGCTTTCAGAAAGAAATGTTGTATTTATTAATGTTGTTGTGTCCTTGTGTTTATTGTATTTATTGTATTTATTTTTGTATTAGTATTCAGTTGGAGTGTATTGCATAACCTGTAATGTTGTTAGTGTTTAATAAGCTGATTCTAAAAGAAGGAATAGAAATAAGATGTTTTTATGAGGGGGAAGAAGAAATTAGTGAAAGGAAATCTTTCCTTTCCTTTTTTTTTTTTTTTTCTTTTTTTTTTTTTTTTTTCTACAGGGATTTGAAGAAATTAAAGCAATGGCTTTTGTATGCATTCGCTATGAGGAGAGAAGCTTCTCCTCACATCTCATTTAGTCCAGCCCATTTGGTCTGCAGGTAAGAATACATGAAAGATCCTATCGTATGATCAGTCAATCAAACCATCAGTCCCACTGTGTCTTACTGTGGCAATAGAAGATGTTATTTGGAGAAAGCAGACAAGACCACTATCTGGAGTCCATTCACCCTATAGTTCCGCAGCATGCACCAGTCTTGGTTAAAAGATGTCAGAAGGTAACACACATCGCTGCCTTTTCTCTTTAAGGAATTTGTCTACTCCCTGTCTAGCCTGTGATAGTATCTCCCTTTTGTCTATTTTAAACTAGCTTCACCAAGTGTTCTCTAGTCCTAGCATTGCAAGATTTAGTGAATTTCACTTTTGCATTGACCTTTTCTACCACCTTCATAATTTTATAAATCTTACTCCTTTTTCCTTTCAGCCTTTTCATTTCCCTATTGAACAGCTTCAGCCTTTTTAATTTTTCCTAAGAAGGCTGCCATGACATCCCCTCAATCATTTTAGTTGCCTTTCTCTGTACCTTGTCTTACTCCACTGTGCTCTTCTTGAGGACCCAGAAATTTTAAGTTCTCAAGAGGAGGTTTTACATAGTGGGAAAATGATGTTCCCTGTCTTATTCTTGACACCTTTCCTGATGATGATCTACATTTTGACAGCTTTTTTTTTGACTGACACTGAACACCAGGCCAATGATTTTGACAAACTGACCATGATGTTTCCAAGATTACTTTCCTGAACTGAAACCACCAATTCTGAATTCTGCATGTAAGTGCACCTCGGATTATTTTTCTCTAGATACATTGCTTTTCATTCAGATGCAGTGAAACTAATTTGATGCCTTTTTGTCCTTTCAGTTTTGTAAACTCCTTTTGGAATTCCTCACTGCCTACCAGAAGAACTTAGTATCATCTTCAAACATAACGATTTTGCTGCATTTCCCTTTACAGATCACTGGTGAAGAGGCTGAATAAATCTGGTCCCAACATCAGTCTCTACAGGACTCCACTGCTGATGTTTCTCCACCCTGGAAAGCACTAATCTTTATTTTCCATCCTTTATCCATCCTCCAGTCAATAAAAGCTCATTTCCTGCAATCCTGTGGCAGTGTAATTTGTTGGGGTTTTTTTTTTGGTAATCTTTGGCATGTAATCTGGTCAAAGGCTTTTTAAAAATTCAAATGTACTATTCCCTTTGTCCATGCTACAGAACTCCAGCAGGCCCCTTCACCCCAGCCATGCTGACACTTTTTCAATAGACTGTTTATTCATGTATTCAGCAATCTCTTTCTGTATCACAGACCTTTTCTACCATTTTCTCATGAGTCAGACTCACTCTCAGTAGCTCCCAGGTTCCCGCCTCCAGCACTTGCTGTAGATGGCCAACAGTTCTGCAATTTTATGTCTCATTTCCTTCTGAACTCTTGGGTGAATGCCATCTGGTCCTGGTGACATTAACATTTAAATCTTCTGTTTGGTCTAAATACTTTTGGTATGCCTACTTGAAACCAATCATCTGCCTCATCTGGTCTCTCTGCTATAAAGGATGTATAAGTTATGGGAGCCTTCCCAAGACTGAAGCAAAGAATCTACTGAGTTTCTCTGCTGTGGCTCTTTTGTCTCCAGTTGCCCCTTATTTCCAGTCCTCAGGCAGTCCCACCATTTTCCACCCAGGCTTCCTGCTTGTCTGGATGGTGCTGCTTGACCTCCAGGAGTAAGAAACGTGCAGCACTTCTGGTGTGCTCTCTCCACTTCTCCCTTGTAAATGTTCAAGTTGTCGAAAGCATTGGTATTGTCATCTTGGCTAGGGTTAAAGCTAACATTCATTTTTACCTGCAGTGCTTGATGAGGACATGCATAATGAAAAAGATCATAGCATAGTGATTAATGATCACTTCTCAAATGTTCAATAAATCATATTATTTATTTATACCTCTTGCTCAACTTAAACTATAGTCTATCATTAAGAATGTGTTTGTACTGCTTCAGATTAAATGTCCATCCAGCCTAGCGTCCTGACACTGACAGACAAGCATAGCAAGAAGGCATACTCCCCCAGCCTCTGGCCCAATAGCCTTGTCCATTAAGCAAATCCTTCCCTTTCTGTTCCGCGTATTTCATCACTGGAACAGGTTGCCCAATGAGGCTGTAGATACCCCAAACCTGGAAACATTCAAGGTTAGGTTGGACAGGGCTCTGAGCAACCTGATCTAGTCGAAGACGTCCCTGATCATTGCGAGGGGTGGGGGTGTTGTGGTGGTGCTGAACTAGATGACCTTTAAAGATCCCTTCCAACCCAAACCATTCTATGGTTCTATGATCATCCTTATCCTACTCTGGACCTTCAGCTGGAGATTTTTGGTTTCCTTACCTATTATCAAGTCTTTTGCCTGGGTTTAATTGTTTTGTATAATTTGGGATATTTTTTGTTTGAACTATAATGTGCAAAATAGGGCATTCTGCAAGCTCGTTCATTTTCTTCCCCAGAGCTCCAAGTAGGTAACAGACTCTGGCATGGGGATTTGCAACTCTGTTTTATCATGTATGCCTGTCCACACTCCACATTCAAAAAGCATCCCATACTTTCATCTGGGATTTCTGGGAACAAAAATGTGCATGTACACAGCCCATCACGGCTGTTCACCCACAGTTAAGCCTTACAACTGAACTAACTTAGTTAGTTAGATGCTCACCATCTGTCAGGAAACAAACTTGTCAGAAAAGTAACTCTGTAAATGAAAAAGGAGCAGTTATTCATCGGATTAACAAACTGAATCAGCGTATCATGTGGTGTGAGACATGCTAGAGCAGGAGAGTTATGTGGCTGCAAGCATGGGAAGAAAGGGCAGGAGCAGTCTTCCAGGAAGCAATGAGCCACGAGAATGTCCAGCCTGCACCAAGCCTGCACACTGACTCACTACAGGTGGGACAGATGCAGTCACAGGTGGGTTGCAGAGTTGAGCTGGATGTGTGCTGCAACCTGGTGCATTCTGGACAAGTCGGACTTACTGTACACTTGCACAGCAACTGTATTGGGTGTCCATGCCCTGGTGTTGGCAGTGGGGGCTGCAGGGGTGGCCTCTGTGAGAAAAGACCAGGGGCTGCCCCTGTGTTGGACAGAGACAGTTCCAGCCAGCTCCTAAACAAGCCACCACAAGACACAGCTGAGCCTGTCAGCCAAGCTGGTGGCAGCTCTGCAAAAACATTTAAGAAAGGGTTAATGACACTGCACAGCAGCTGTGAGAGAGAGGAGTAAGAAAATGTGAAACAGCCATGGAGACACCAAGATCAGGGAAGGGGAGGGAAGAGGTGCTCCAGGTGCTGGAGCAGAGATTCCCCTGCGGCTTATGGAGAAAACCAAAGTGATGCAGGCTGTGCTGCTGCAGCCCATGGAAGATCATGGTGGAGCAGACATCCACATTGCAGCCCATGGAGGACCCCATGCCACAGTAGGTGGACGTGCCCTGGAGGAACCTGCAGCTCATGGAGAGCCTATCCAGGAGCAGGTTTACTGGAAGGAGCTGTGGCCCATGGGGGACCCACGATGGAAGCAGTCTGTTACTGAAGGACTGCATCCCGTGGGAAGGACTCTCACTGGAGCAACAAGAAAGTGTGAGGAGGAGGAAGAAGCAGCAGAAATTATTTGTTATGGACTGACTGCAACCCCTCACTCCCCATGACCCTGTACCACTTGGGGGAGGAAGAGGTAGAAGAGTTGGGAATCATGGAGTGAAGTTGAGCCTGGAAAGAAGATCTAGGGTGGGGGGAAGGTGGTTTTTGTTTGTCTTTGTTTCTCACTATCCTACTCCTTTTTTTTTTAATTGGCAATAAATTAAATTAATCTTCTCCAAGACGTGTCTGGTTTGCCCATGACGGTCACTGGCAAGTGATCTTCTTGTCTTTATCTCCACCGATGAGCTTTTTCACTTTATTTTCTCCTCCTGTCCTGTTGAGGCGGGGGAGCGAGAGAGCAGCTGGGTGGATGTGTGGCAGCCAGCCAAGGTCAACCACCATACGCTGTAACACATGGAACATCTTAACTGCAACTGACTCATTGCACATGCAAAGTAGAAGTACAAAGTACTCATTTCTCAGGGCTCCCCAGTGTTTGGGGACATCAGTCAGAGCAGTAGCATCCAGTCACATTGTGAGACATCTGGAAATCCTGGAAAAATGTGGTGATGGTGTAAAAAGCACAGAAAAACCCAGCAAATTATTACAATAAATTATAAATTTGGCCAGGCTGTACCAAATAATGAACAAGAAAATGTAAGAGTTGTTTTATAAGAGAAGCTGATGTGAGATGTCATCCCCGGTGATGGACATGGGACCCACCAGCCCCATGTACAGCCTCTCTCTTCCCCCTCCTTACGTGCACAGCTGCAGTCAGCCACGTCTGCTGGGGCACCTGCCCTGGGGCAGTGCCGCAGGGGTTTACAGGGGCCTGGGTGCCCTGGTTAGTGATGGGAGCCCTGGGATGCGGTATTCCCGTGTCACTGCACGTTAACGCAAGCGTGTTCAGAGGAGAGCGTGCCAGACGCGGCCCATGTGGCCCTGATTGCACACAGTAGGAATGTTTGAAAAAGAGGTGGGTTTTTTGGACCTTGCAGAGTTGTTTATTCAAGTGATAACATTATTTTTTATGTAGTTTGCAGAAATCTTGGGCTCGGTCCAAGTCATGCTTGGCATTTTTCCAGCAGGAGGGATTTGTTGTAGTTTTACTTTCATTGTAGTCGTGGGTATGGTAGGGGCTTGCTAGTTGTAAGTCTTTGCCGTTTTCCTCTCTTTCTAGCTTTCTGTTTGTACAGCTGTAATTGGAACATCAACGAGCTCCTTGAAAAGCTGCAGTTAGGTCCTGACATTCTCTCCGTGATTCTGCCGTTTGTTCTCAGGTTCAGCTACTATAGGACATATGTTTAAAAACACATGACGATCCAACTACCACAAAGGATCATTCCATGTCAGACACATGAATGAATGGTTAAGAGCTGTAAAAGCACTGTGTTTAGGAGGAAAGAGCTAACAACAGTAATATGAAATTGCAGGTGCTGAATCTGCCTCATTCGGGGCAAATGCCAACAAACCTTACAGCCATCCAGAGATGCTGTTGTTCTCGTTGAAGTCAGTGGAAAGATTCTCACACATTTCAGTATGATCTGGATCACAGCCAGCCATTTCAAATACACAGGTAATTAATACACAGTGCAAAAGAATGAATTTGCAGCAAATTGTCTTGTACCATTCTTTAAAAAAATACACTATGCTTTTGAAATTTATAGTTATTCCTTCTCTTTTTACTCATTTGAGCAGCTGAGTACACAATAGTTACTGTAAGATTATTTGGATGGCTGACTGCTTTATTACTAACACTGAATATTAGTACAACTCTGGCATGCTGATGATCATGCCCTCTCTGGAAACATGCTTGAAATTAGTTTCTTCCTTCCTAATACAAACATCTAAAACCATAAGACAGTAAAGCCAAGCACTCACAAGCCTGTAAGAAGACCAGTTAGGGCCCTTCATGCTATCTCAGTTTGTTGTTCTTTGTGCGTGAAGTGTTATGATAACCATCTTTAATTGTAAGTTAATTACAAGATATTCCAACTTCACAAAAGGAATGGGTGACACACTGGGACCAATCTGGAGCCAGTAAGGGTAGAGATTGTAGGCTGCTTCCTTTAAAGACATAAGTACACATGCAGTGGGTAAGCCCAGGAAAAGCAGGATGGCAAGTGATGACCTTAAGACTCAATAGTCGAGTGCTTATCTGGGGGAATGAATCCTAACCTTTTGTCAGCTGTGGACTGCTTCTGTGATTCTAGACAATTTTTTTACATTTAACCTATTGGCTTGGCCAATAAGTGAGCCTCATACTTTGAAAATTTAGGGCCCTGATTTATTTCTTTTTAACAGTAGAAATTGGCATATATTTGGTATTGATAATTTTGGCTTTCATTTCTTTCCCTCTGCCTATAGAACGAGAATAATGATACCACATAATGTAACAATCACATTGTGGAGATAACTATAATAATGGTTTTGAATTACTTAGCTTATTCTATTAACAGCACTCCTGAAACCTCTGTAAAGAAAATGAGATTTCATTTTAATCCAAACCGCTGGATGAGGTGGGAAACTACTGAAAAATAGCAGTACAGTTTCATACTATTAAAGAGAATATTAATGTCTGTGCCTCAAAGGAACAAATTAAAATTGCACAGAGATCCCCAATTCTGTCATCCTCTAAGTTCTCAATATGTGAATTTAAAATCTTTTCTCTATTTTAATGCACCAGTTTTGAATATAATTTTTAACATTTAACTTTCATTTGCAGTGCCCACTCAATCACTTGAACTTTGGAAAAGCAGATAGTAATAATAAGATGCTATGCTATGCTAAGAAGAGTCACAAATGTTACAATAAGTTTGGAAGCTGTTTTCTGATAGTAAGATATATATGTCAATTATTATAGTCTCTTTCCTTCCAATTTCTTTTCTCTGCTGCTCTTCTGCCATTCAGACTATTAATCTTTTACCTCCGTAATTCCATCCTCACTTCTAAAAGCCCTCAATGAACTTAGACACAGCAGCATTCTGTTTTGCTGCATTACAGAAAAAGTCATGCTTCACCTCCAGAGCTGAGAGTATTTGGAGATTTAAAATGCAGTCAAGCTTTGGCAAGCATAGCAAATGATGCTTTCTCAAGTCTAATGAACTTCTGTGTCAGATTCTTCTCTCATTTATCCATGTTTCTGAACAAATTCAACCATAATGGGCTCTGAGCATCTAAAATTAAAAAAATAAGATATTGAAAAACAAGTATGACCATTAAAAATGCCGTATAATCTTAACAGCTAATACTAGCAGCCATGCATGAAGTCACAAGTGACTACATGAGAGGCTGAAGGAGCTTTTCCTGTTCGGATCCATAATGGTAGAGGATGCAGGGTCTCGCTAAGCTTCTGTCCCCACAACATGCTGCAGGGGATAATCCCTACCACTTCTGCACTTATTGATCTGCTGATATGCTTGCACCTATCTTCCTACCTGTCGTGTTGCACTAAAAGCATCTATCTGAAAGGCTTTACTCTGTAGGAGACAGGTAGTGAAGTTTTATGCAAGCAACCTTTACTTTGGACTTTCTTTGGGACTGGTAACTCATGAAAAAAACATGTTGTTCTAACATAATAGGATTCAAAATATTCTTAATAAAGAAGCATTTTCATATAATACTGCTATTCTCTTCATCCTGAGCAGCTAGCCAAAATGGTAGAGTTGTTGGCTGCTCTATCTAGAAGCAAAAGTAGTTGGAAGTGTGTTTCTTTGTTAATGTTCTCTTTATTTTCAAACATGTACCAAGCTCCATATCTTTGCACTGAGGAAAAGGAAAGAAATAAAAATAGATTATTCATTCATTATTAAGAATATTTTGCATTCCAGTAATTGAGTTTTCCCCCAGTCTACACCCCCCCACACACCCCAAGCCCATTAATTTGTCTCTAGCTGAGGTCATGCCCTAGAGCTAGGGTCAACCTTTAGTCTCTGTCAACTTTACTGTTCCACCATCCTCCTTCTCCTGAATGACCTCAGCTCCACCAATCTCTCTTCTATTAATAGCACCCAGATGAAGCCTTTCTGTTTTATGCAGTCAAATTTTTGCATTCCAGTAATTAAAACCAATGACAGACATCCTGGTTTTGACTGAGAGTTGACAGAGATGAATCTGGCACATCACATAAATTAGCATAAGCTACCTAAAAAGTTTTAAAATCTGATGTGCCAAGCTTGCATTTATCTTACAGTAAATGTAGAAAGCACAGGACTAAAAATAAACTTTGCTAGGATGGAGAGTTCACTTTTATCATAGTCATTAGATCACAAAGACACCTCGGGTCCCAAATAACTAATTACCCTTAAGTTTCAGTATCCCAGAAGTAATCATTTTTAAAAGCCAGTCAAGTAAATAAAATTAATTTTCCAGAGTAATTAGCCGAGCAGCAATGACTGAGATGAGCAATTCAATTAGAAATTGAATTATGCAGAGGATGTTTATGCTGATATGAAAAAAAAAAAAAAGATTCAGTCCATTCTTGGAAGCCTGTGGCTTTTGTTGACATTCCTATCAAGACCACTTAAAGACTAAAGGCTTTCCTCCAGGCAAATAAACAAATCTATCTTTCGGTAACGATTATCACACTTCAGGTAGTGAATGCTGAAAGCCACGATGCTGCATGCTAAGTGACTGACTACTAGGGACATGGAATTAGCCTTTAGAAATGCTCTGCTTGAAGTGCTGTTTGTTTTTTAAATCTATTAAGGAGCAGTAATAAAGAGCAAGATCAGGATGGGATTTTTTTTCTGTAGATATCCAAGAAGGCGAAATGGTGTCAGAAGGCATCCCCTTGTACTCTGCATGTGAACTGCTTACAGTGCCAGTATCTGTTATCCCTTGAGAAAATGGTGAGCTCTGTTCCAGCAGTGCAGAATGGAGCACCCCTTCTAGGGACCCTTCTGCAACCACAGGAGGATACAGAACAGAAAGGAAAAAAAGTCCTTTTCAAGTATAACAGTGCAAAAATTTTCTTGGATGTTGTGAAATTTGGACAGCCATTTGCACAGTTCATCTCGGTTATTTTAGGCTCCTAACTGAAGTACCAAATTTGTTGCTTAAGGTATTACTTTACAGTCAGTGGTGACAGAGATATACCATTAGAGAGTGATTCAGCCAAGCCAACTGCAAATGCCTGTCTCTATTCATTGATTACAGAAGGTTTGTTGGACAATTCAGTTAAGGGACCAAAGGTTTTTGAAACATGTTTATGATTTTCAGAGCTGTTGTAGGACTGGTGGAACTTCATGTTGTACATGCAGCAGAGTGCCTTGTAAGTACAGCCAGCCCACAGATAATTGGATAATCACACCTCTGCTTGTTATTTTTTTGCAAAGTAGTACATTTCCAGGGATATAGGACAGCCTATTCTTGGTCCTGAAGCAATTTTACAAATTTTATATTATAATATAAAAATAATCTGTAAAACAGATCGACTGTAACTATGCTATTCTACTCTATTTCATCCACTCTCTCAGTGTTAAGAATTACTCTTCTAGATGACACAACTCTGTATTTGTCATGGTACTTTTGCGTAGCAAGTCATATATGTAGAAATTACAGATGCATGTAGAATTCTTAAATGTTGCTTTAAACTAAAGACAGAAACTGCTGTGTTAAATTAGTTATCATCTCGACTATACTCCAACATCATGAATTGTACTTTAACATTCAGAAAGTGGCTTGATACTTTCTGACCATTGTGCAGGGCCAAATACACCACTGATACCAGAAGGTTCAATTCCATTTGCTTCATCAGCATTCCATTTATTTGCCTGCAAAAGAGTAAATATAGCCAAGGAATTTAAAAAGGTTACGAGACTGCCAGCAGAGCAGAGCATGAAATGTATTATCTTACACCCCTATTATATATGACAACTTGAATATTTTCCATAATACAGTCATGACACTCCATGATATGCTTATAACTTACTGCGCATAGAAGTTGCCACTAAAAAAGTCTTTCTTTGCCCATGGTTGCTGTTCAATATCATGGATACCACAATACCTCCCTCTATTTTACAGGAGAAATGGAAGTGCTGAGGCACTTCTGTGCAAGTAGGGTCTTCAGTATTCTGAACTTTGTGTTATTCCTTCTGTGGGCTGTGTGACACAGAAACCTTTTGCACACTTGGAGATTTACTTGTTCACCATGGCTCTCTTGGCAAGCCTAAAGCCTTAACCACTCTAGTAACTAAGCAAATAATAACAAATAGTAGTTACAGTAAATCAATGCAAGTACACAGAACATCACATCAACCTTGGTGTGAAACAAGAAGAGCAGATCACAAGCTAAAATTTTCTATGCTGTCTGTATAGGGAGGAATATAAAGAGAACACACAGGCTCATCCAAAGAGCAATGGGGAGATGGACAAATTAACCAGTGACTCACAGAGGGCTGCTCTGTGGCTGTGGCCGTTACCAGTGAACATGCTGGAAGGGCAAGGGCAAGGCAGAACTGATTGCCTGGTCCTTCCCAGCACATTGACGGACGTGAGTGTGTCTAATAAAAGCATCTCATCTGCCATCCAGTTTTGTGTCTCTTCGTGGGGAATCAAATTAGGCAACAAGCTGTCAAAAATCACTATGGCTCAGAAACAGTGCTAAGAAAATATGACTACATATAGAAACAGGAATAGATATGGTAATGTAATTTCAAAAGTGTAGTTAAACTCCTCTTCGTTTTCTGAATCTGTTGCTCATCTGAATCAAGTAAGACTTATGGTGACTGAAAGAGGTTGTAGTACAGTCT
Source organism: Balearica regulorum gibbericeps (assembly GCF_011004875.1). NCBI lineage: Eukaryota > Metazoa > Chordata > Aves > Gruiformes > Gruidae > Balearica > Balearica regulorum. The sequence goes on from NC_046184.1 coordinate 25,862,744, forward strand.
ACTGAAATAAGTCCTGCAAAATGTTAGATGGATTTCATCCAGCTCCCAAGAGAGACAAGTCTTCATCGCAAAATCATCACCGCTCTTGCCACTAACCAGCATCTGTGCTGGCAATTTCAACAGAAGAGCTGAAAGCACTGCCAGAGGACAGAGAATGAAATCTTCACTGTTCCTTAGGGACTGTCCTTTGGGACAGGTGGGAGACACACTCGCAGGAGTAGAGAGCAGTGAGCATCTGCATGAACTGCCCGAGAGCCGGCAGCTCCCCTGTAAGTCCAACTCCTGGCCATCCTTATACAGCTTTCAGCACACTAGTACTTGAGCTGTGTGTGTTTGTGTGTGTGTTTGTCTCATGTTTTGTGAAGTACCACAGTGTTCCTTCCCTTTTTCTTTCCAACGGATACAGAGCTGAGGTGAACATGCTGAATGACCTACCGGCACATATAAAACATTTATCCTCGGTCCCACCACAGTCAGTAGGCACAAAGCCAGTTTTTTGAGGCTTGTTTCAGGAATGGCTGACTTTCAGCAGAGGTCTTCACTTCCAGGCCTGTTGATGTGATATATTTTATAGGTTGGATATTTTGCATGTATTGTTTTTTAAGAAAGAGTAAGAATATAAATTACTTTTAGTATATTCTAGGTATCTAGGCAGAACATCTATTCTATTGCTTAAATATGACAATACCAGCTATGTAATACTGTCATTATTTGTGATCAGTGTTTTGTTCATTCATTTTTTATTCTTTTGAGATTTCATTCAAGATGACTACACCCAGTTTAACCAGCCATTAAATTGGTATTTCCGCCCTTACTAGGAAAATTCAAATGATCACTAATTCAAGTGATAGAATATACTGAAGAGGAAATAATGAACTGCTGTCCTCAGAAATAACTAGAGATGGACTTGCGTAGGCTGTCTCTGAGGAGTTTTTGCCAAGGTTACTCCTCAGGAGCTTGGAGTATTCCTTGTTGAAACTAGGTGGTACTAGACCTTACTTACAATCAAACTTTAAATGCTCCCATATGATGCAGCAAAATATGGGTAGAGAAGTGCAATGTATAATAAATGCATAATAAAAAAAGCTCTGTAGGTGCTTAGGCGTTTTACTAGTTTTATGGTATTTCTTATTATTCTGGGGGGGGGGGGGAGAAGAAGAAAAGAGAAGGGAAGAGAAGAAAAGGGAAGAGAAGAAAAGAGAAGGGAAGAGAAGAAAAGAGAAGGGAAGAGAAGAGAAAAGAAAAGAAAAGAAAAGAAAAGAAAAGAAAAGAAAAGAAAAGAAAAGAAAAGAAAAGAAAAGAAAAGAAAAGAAAAGAAAAGAAAAGAAAAGAAAAGAAAAGAAAAGAAAAGAAAAGAAAAGAAAAGAAAAGAAAAGAAAAGAAAAGAAAAGAAAAGAAAAGAAAAGAAAAGAAAAGAAAAGAAAAGAAAAGAAAAGAAAAAAGAAAGAAGAAAGAAAAAAGAAAGAAAAAGCACTTTAACGCAAGAATTAGAGAAATAATTCTTAATTTGCCACGTTTCATCTACTTGTCAGGGTAAAATTCCTACAGAGACTTAGATCAGCACCGACCTTTAGCTCTCAAAAGCCAAATGACTCAGATGTTTCCTATTTTAAAAGTATCATTGCAAAAGAAATTGCAATGGGTTATAAATGGGAGGTTGGGTATAAAGGTGTACAGTGTTGCTATCTTTGTGAAGTTCTCCATCTGTTGGCTTTACCTTGACCACCACATTTCAAAATAGTCTGCTTTAAAAATACAAGGAGTGTTTTACATACAATCCTGAAAACAAAACAAACCAACCAAACAAAAACCCCCAAACCCAAATGTTTTTTTAATTAAATACACTTATTCCAGCGAGTCTACAAGCCTTTGTCCCCACAGAAAAAATATTATGCATGCAAGCAAATATCAGAATGTCTCAAATCTTGTCCTGGAGCTAATAAATGATGTGACAACTTCATAATATTTCTTTTTATCCATGTCCTCATCTTTATTTTATGAGTATTAACCTTGTGTTCTCAAAACCAGGTTTCATTTTCACAGGTGCTTGTGAAGTACGCAGTTGCCAGCAGTTAAATATTTAATAAGAAATGTCAAGGCTACAGTGTTAAATGTTGTAACCTGTTACCACCATACTAATATTCTTTTCTTCAAGAAACAATTTCAAAAAATTACTTAGATATCTTCCTTTTCTCAAGGCCTTAGCTTGAAGATCTTAAAGCTACAGTAGCATTTGAACTAATTTATTTTTTAATCTGTAGTTTAAAGTGAAAATTGAGACAGTTATCGCACACAGGGTCTGCATTTACAACATAAAAATCATCAGAGCTGACAGTTTCAGTTCAGCCCAGGCTCGGGAGCAGAACAGCTTACAAGCTCTACATCACAGCTGAAGTACTTTGGCAAAACAATGTGGAAAAACCTGTACCCATACAGACTTTCATACCTCGAGCCACTGCAATTAAGGTCAAATTGATATTGCTTCATAGTTTGCTTTACAAGCTAAGAGGGAAAATAATATGGTATTTACTGATGTTCCAATAGCTATGTCTTGCAACAGAAAGTGTTACCTTCGAGTATAGGGGTGGTTGCGAGTACTCCTACTGAACTCACAGGTCTGTGGCAGTGGAAAGGGAGAAGTAAGAAGCAGTAAGTATATTAGTTTGTGCTAAGACCCTCTGCTATTGCTCAGTTTATTCAAGACTAGCCCCTCTACACAATGGAAGTAACTACAGCAGAAATATACTGTACCACACATACATGTGTGCAGTCAGCTGAGACTCAGGAAGCTCTGTGGGCAAGTTTGGTGGTTTTCTTGTATATGAAGAAAACAAAATTAGTTTTTAGCAGCTACTGCAGCACTAGCTGTCTGTGTATCTTTCAGCAATCAAGCCTAATTTTTTAGTTTGGTTTATTGAGGTGGTACCTGTAGTGGGTTTGCATAGCAAGGTTTTGGTAGCGGGGGGGGCTACAGGGGTGGCTTCTGCAAGGAGCTACTAGAAGTTTCCCCTGTGTCTGATAGAGCCAATGCCAGCCGACTCCAAGACGGACCGGCCGCTGGCCAAGGCCAAGCCAATCAGCAACAGTGGTAGTGCCTCTGGGATAACATATTTAAGGGAAAAAACCCTAGTGGGAGCTTTTGCAGCCAGAGAGAGAAGATGTGAGAAACTTTGCAGACACCAAGGTCAGTGAAGAAGGAGAGGGAAGAAGTGCTCCTGGTGCCGGAACACGGATTCTCCTGCAGCCCATGGAGAACACCATGGTGAGGCAGGCTGTCCCCCTGCAGCCCATGGAGGAAGGATGAGGGGGTGTAGAGATTCCACCTGCAGCCCATGGAGGACCCCACGCCAGAGCAGGTGGAGGCACCTGAAGGAGGCTGTGACCCCGTGGGAAGCCCGCGCTGGAGCAAGCTCCTGGCAGGACCTGTGGACCCCTGGAGAGAGAAGCCCATGCCAGAGCAGGTTTGCTGGCAGGACTTGTGACCCCGTGGGGGACCCACACTGGAGCAGTTTGCTCCTGAAGGTCTGAACCCCATGGAAGAGACCCATACTGGAGCAGTTCATGAACTGTGGTGCCTGGGAAGGACTCATGTTGGAGAAGTTGGTGGAGGACTGTCTCCCATTGGAGGGACCCCACACTGGAGCAGGGGAGGAGTGTGAGGAGTCCTCCCTGGGAGGATGAAGGAGCGGCAGAGACAACGTGTGATCAACTGACCGTAACCCCCATTCCCCGTCCCCCTGTGCTGCTGGGGGGGAGGAAGTAGAAATTAGGAGTAAAGTTAGGCCTGGGAAGAAGGGAGGGGTGGGGTAAGGTGTTTTAAGATTTGGTTTTATTTCTCATTGCTCTACTCTGTTTTGCTTGATAACAAATTGGATTAATTTTTTTCTAAGTTGAGTCCATCTTGCCCGTGACAGTAATTGGTGAGTGATCTCTCCTTGTCCTTGTCTCACCCCACGACTCTTTCATTATATTCTCTCTTCCTTGTCCAGTTGAGGAGTGATAGAGCAACTTTGGTGGGTGCCTGGCCTCCAGCCAAGGACAACCCACCACAGTACCTGATTTACAGGTTTACATTTTGTTCCTTGTTTCCTGCTGCATGAGAGAGCTCTGAAAGCACTGGGGTAAAAGGACAGCACCGTGCCCTTACAGGAAGCACAGTTCTACTTCAGAGGAAGTTTCCTGCACACTTGCCATCAAGTGTGTAAGGCAGATAGCCACAGCAGTGTCTCGTCATACACCATACCTTCTTCATTCTGATCACATGGCAGATGTCCATCTTGGCCAGCCAGGTTGAGGGGGAGGTCATGCTGTACTACCACAGGCTTTAATGAAGTAACAATTCATGCATAGCCATTAATTCTGAATCCTATCTTTTACATAGGTTTTACCAAGGTATGAGTCTGAGATGAGAATACTTCTTGTTTTCTTACCTATGAGCACCCTGGCCCTCTGATTTCAAACTATCTTGCAGCCTTCGGGAAAAGATCTGTGTTGTCTGAAACCAGTGATGCTATGGGCATGTGTTGGACAGCATTTCATTCTGCTAGTGAGTCCAAAGAAGTCAGAGAAAGACCATCATCTTATTTCCAATCCTGCTTACTGTATCTCTGTAACTTCTTTCAGACAGCTCATACATATTTGCACATGCACGAAGCCTGATGTATCCCAGACACATCAGAACTATTGTGCACATGCAGATTGAACTTCAATGCAATGTGCTGAAAAATCAGTGTTCAAAATGTGTTCCAATGCACGTGCAAATCAGTTGCACAGTGGGCCGCATATGCTATAAATCTCTCATGCTGTGTCTATACACTATAGCACAAGTAAGCACTTGAGAAGTGGCTGTACATCCTGGATATATGGACATGCAGACACTCAGACACTTAGGAATCCTTGACAAGTGACAAAAAAGCAGTAATTCAGAAGGCAATTCATAAAAGCAGCAGCCTACTGCTAAAACAGGTGAAGTACGAGCGTGCACGCTTGGCAGAGCAGTGCCACAGACTAGTTTTCCAATGTGGTCACGATGCCAGTTCAGTTGTAACGCCAGACCACAGTGTAATTGGAGTGTGATGACCATTTACATTACAACTAAACTGATTTAGGTTCTTAGATTATTTCAGAGATCTTGGAAACTATTTAGACAGTGTATTAACTAAACTGGGGATAGAAAATCTGAGGGAATATGTTGGACTGGAAACCCACATCAGAAATGGTGAGCATAGATGTAACTAATTTTATACCTGTATCTCTGAGTTCTCTGGGTGGGGTGGGGTTCTCCACTCTGTGCCAAATTGACCTGCACCTAACTTCACTTGTATAAAATGCCTTTTCAGCTGTGTTTTTCTGACTGGTTGGGTAGTCAATGGAGCAAAGCAGAAGACTTGAGAAAGTTAACTCCTTCTCTTGCTCTTGCATCCAATATTTCTTGCTGAAAGGGACTTGGGGGTCTTGGTCGACAGCAAGGTGAACATAAGTCAACAGTGTGCCCAGGCTGCCAGGAAGGCCAACCGTATCCTGGGGTGCATCACGCACGGCATTGCTAGCCGGTCTAGGGAAGTGATTGTCCCACTCTACACTGTGCTGGTGTGGCCTCACCTCGAGTACTGCATGCAGTTTTGGGTGCCACAGTACAAAAAGGATATAAAACTATTGGAGAGTGTCCAAAGGAGGGTGAAGGGTCTAGAGGGGAAGACATATGAGGAGAGGCTGAAGTCCCTTGATTTGTTCAGCCTAGAGAAGATGAGACAGAGGGGAGACCTCATCATGGCCTACAACTTCCTCACGAGGGGGAGCGAAGGGGCAGGCGCTGATCTCCTCCCTCTGGTGACCAGTGATAGAACCCGAGGGAACAGAATGAAGCTGCGATGGGGGACGTTTAGGTTGGATATCAGGAAAAGGTTCGTCACCAAGAGGGTGGTCGGGCACTGGAATCCCCAGGGAAGTGGTCACAGCACCGAGCTTGACTGAGTTTAAGAAGTGTCTGGATAACGCACTCAGTCGTATGCTCTGATTGGGCTGGTCCTGTGTGGAGCCAGGAGTTGGACTCGATGACCTTTATGGGTCCCTTCCAACCCAGGATATTCTATGATTCTGTGATTCTATGATTTTTTGTCTCCTGGAGAGGTGTTAGGTTGTAAGACTGAAAGTCCTACCCAAGAGCATGAATAGTTACCAATTGAGTTCCCAAGTACTACAACATACAGAGAAATGAGAACTGTCAAAGCAAGCCAAGACAAATAGTAGCAGGAGCCCAAAGGTACATAAATTTCAGATTGAGTCAAAACCACCCAGAGGTTTTGTATAAATAAAAATTTGGAATTTCATTAAAAAATAGCCTATTGAATGTGAAATATACCAATACAGTAGATGAAAGTGCATCCACAGAGGGAGTGAATCTGCTCACTTTGAAGTCAGTGAGAGTAAACTTGGGGCCCTAGTATTTTGGAAAGAAAATCAAGGAATAAGATCATCCTTAAGGCAAGAAACTTGAATGTGGGTTTGCCTAAGAATGCTGTAACAGACAGAAAGAGGAGCCTGAGCTTTGAGATAGGCTCAGACACCAGCCCTTCATCTGCTGCCCAGTCCCTCTGAGTTTTCCATCTGTGGCATAGTAGTTGTTATCCTTTAACATGACTGAATGTTTGACTAAGTGGGAAATAAAATTTAATCCCTATATAACAGGTAATTTGGTCTCAGATACAACTCTGCCAGCAACTCTTGCCCACATTTGTTAAAATTTCATGTGCATACAAGGTGTTGGCCAATATAGGCAATGGGAAGCTTACCATGACTTCAAAGAAGTCAGGATTTTCCCCATATTCATCACATGGCAGTGTATTTGGCATGATAGCAAAAATAAGGATATTTTAAAACTCATTTATCATGTGCAAAGAATATTAGGTAAACAGTCAAAGGAGAATCCATCCATCTTTGCCAACACATATTTATCCTTACACAAGGCACACCCTTTTGCTTAGTTTACTTTCTAGAACACACATACTTCTCAATTTTAGTCAAGTGAGTGGTAAATTACCACTGTCTTCAAGTCTCATAAGTGGTCAGATTAAGACTATCTGCTTGAAATCCTGCTCCACTGAAATCAATGGGAAAACTTTCACAGATGTTGCATAGCACCAGGATTTCATGCTCCCTCAGAGGCAGTATCTGAACAGACTGTGTCTGCCGGCCATGACTGTTGACTGGAAGACAGACAGACTTTTATTACCTTCAGCAAATGTTCAGATTCTACAAATGTGGAAAGAGCCATGATACTTCTCTTTAAGAATCCAGAACTAGTATTTTCCTTAATAGACAGGTCAATCTAACGGTCCCTTTAGCTCTGTATTTGACAGTGGCTAGTACTATATACTTGGGGAAAAAAGATTAGGAAAAATCATGAGTACAACATAATGAGGTTTTTTCATGGTACGTCTTACCCTGATATCCTGTTTATTTGCAACAAAGAAACTTCCAGAGGTTTTGGGTTCAGCTAGACAATTGTGTTTAATGTTAATTAAATAGAAATTTAGAAAATATAATTTTAATGGAATCATAGAAATCTTGGTTAGAAGGGACTTAGGGAAGTTGACTGGTCCATCCTCCCACTCAAAGCAGACTTACAGTCAACATTAAATCAAGTCAGCTAGATTTTGTCTAATCAGGACTGGCAAACCTGCAAGGACAGAGATTCCACAGTCTCTCTGGGTGACTTGTGCTGACTCAATCTCCTAGAGTTAAAGTTACTCCTAATGTCCAAATGGAACCTCCCAATTGGCATTTTATGGCTCTCACTCCTTGTCAAGCTATCTGCCACTACTGAGAAGAGTTTGGATCTGTTGTCTTTGTAACTGTCCTTCAGGCAGTTGTAGGCTGCTATCAGATCACCCCTGAGACTCCTCTTCTCCAGAGTGAACAAGTTCAAATCCCATAAGCTCTGGCTTACAGGATAAGCTAATACTAACCAGTTAGCTGATAAGCTACAGTTTATCAGTCAAGTGTCTCAGGCCTTTGACTGCGTTGTGGGTCCTATCCAGTTCTTGACATCCTTCTTCAGCTGGTGACCCTTAACCTGCACATAGCATCCCAGGGACAGCCTCACGAGTGCTGAATAAGTGCTCCCACTGATCTACTGACCAGTGTCCTCCTGATAAAGCCCAGTATGTGGTTTGCCTTATTCACCATGAGAGCACAGTTACAGAGGCATACAATAATTTAGATTGGAAAGGTCTGCTCTAGATCACCTGGTCCAACCTAATGCACAAAGCAGGGCTGGCTTCAAAGTTAGATTAAGATGCTGAAGACCTTCTCCAATCAGGCTTTGAGTATTTCCAAGGATGGAGATTCCACAGTCTCTGTTGGCAATCTCTCCTACTGTGCATAATCTCTCTTACTGCGGGCTTCGTGTCTGTCTGTCTGGTTGAAATCTTCCTAGTTGCAGGTTTTGAATGTGGACTCTTGTCCATTTGCTGTGCAATTCCGAGGAGACTAGCTCTGTCTTATCTTTAAACCCTCCCTCCCTCATCAGACAGTTTAAAGCAGCAGTTGCATTACTCTCTTGGCTTTCTCCTCAGGCTGGACAAACTCCCTCAGGCTTTGTACGTCACATGCTCCTATCCCCTCACCATGTTAGTGGCTCATATTCAACTTAGCATCCACCGTGACACTAACACCAGCCCTCTTCCTCAGCACCGCTACTCAGTCAGTTAGTTCTCAGTGCACGGGATTATCCTGCTCCAGGTGCAGAACTTTGCATCTCCCCTCTTGCAACTTTATGAGGTTTCTGTTGGCCCAATCATCAAGTTTCAAAAGATCTTTCTGGACCAAAGCTGTACTATTTTGCGTGCTACACACTATGCCAGCTTAGAAGATTGTTAATAGTTTTCTTTACATTTAATAATTCTAATTGTATGTTTTTCTATATTTGACATTGTGCATCACAAAAGGTTTATTGGAGCTTGTCCCAAAAACTTTTGTGTGGGAATGTCAAATGACCATGAATAATATGAATAGCAAGTAGCCTTTATAGAAAAATCTGATGTGGCTTTTAAGTCGCTACCATCTCCCTAGCTGTTTGCTACTGTCCTTTTTCTGTAGATCCCCAAGTCAGCAGCAGAATCAGTACATAGGTCATGTTCCCTCTTAGGCTAAGCATGAGACAGAGTCAGTGCCATCACATAGAAGTGGCTAACAGTCACATAGTCCCTCTGTGAGCTGAGCTGTAAGGGCAGTAAGTGCCTTGATTGTAAGACTAGCATGTGAAAAGTGAAAAATGAAAAGAACAGGCAGGGAAGGTGTTGTTTTCATTGGCTGAAGGCAGAATTGGATTATCATCTAAGGCACAAAAAAAGATATTTTATGTTAACTAGGACTCTTAAAAGAATATACTGAACTGTGGAACAGTAAACCTGATGATATTGATATGTTTTGTGGTTCTGAGCAAACCAGTAACTTTTCCATGCCAGTTTTTTGCCTGTAAAATGGAATATTACTTATTAGTAGCTCAAGGAAGAACTAATCTGTTGTTAAGTACTGTGAAGAAAAGTGTTAGTAATAGCAGTGGTATGTAACCACATCACCATGGGCACCTACTGCCTTGTCTTATGTTCAGGTGTGACCTTTATCATGTATACACCTATGTGGAGTCAGCCTGTCAGAGCCCCATTAATATCTGTGTAATTTTAGACAACAGCTTGTAAAAATAGATATGCAATCTCTTGCAGTATTAGGCTCTGATCAGGAATACAGACTCATTAGAGCAGTATGAAGAAATACAATTTTTTTTTTTCCAGTGGAAGATTTTAATATTTCAAAATTTGGCATGAAACAAAGAGTGTTGAGTCTTTTCGTGGCACGATGCCTCAGCTCTGGGGCAGCCTGTCAGCCTCGCCCCCTGCATGTCTGGGGAATCGGGATTGCCAAGAAGCCACAAGCTGGAAGGTCCTTCCCTCCCAGCCCTCACCACTCTGTCAGCCCCAAAGCGAAGGAGTCTGTAAGCCCAAGATCCCCTAGAACCAGCCAGAAGGGCTGTTGAGAAGACAGACAGGCAAACTGGCAGGCTCAGTTGTCTTGGAAACATGCCTGGATTCCATTGGAAATTGGTCAAAAATGGAAATTCTCTTGTGGAACATTTTGATTTCAGTGAATGGCATATCCTGATGAGAAAATATTTCATCAGAAATTTTCTAGCCAGACTGTTCACTGCTGGAAGTAGATAAAGCTATTTTATGGATTTTTTTTTTTTTTTTTCCACTCCCACATGGTTTGGTAGGAGCAGATTAATGAGCAAAGCACTCTGAACATGCAATGGCATTTGGTTCTGAGGTTTTACTCCAGGAACCCCTCCCTCCAGCTGAAATCTAAGTTCCAGCTCCATCATTCAGGCCTCAGTTAGAGAAATTGCATCAAGTGAAGCACACTGCTACCAAAAGATAATCAACTGCTCTCTACTGCTACATTTCTTATATGTCCATAAGTGCTCTTAAGTTCAGAACAGCCCTTGCACAATTAATTGAACTAGATTAAAGATACACATTAATACCAGATTAGTCTTAAATACAGGAAGGGAAGATTTCCTACAGAAATCCTGGTATATGTTTCTGTAAGCAGTTTGTGTTCATTTAGACAGCTTGTAATACTGCTACAAGAAATAAAATCTAATCCCCCAAAAGCAGCTTCAAAAAGTGTAAGATTTTCTGGTTATTTCAATTAAGAAATGGTTATATGTAAATAGCAACCATTCTGTGATTTTAAATCTGTTTTGTGATTAGGTGGGCAGATATTGCCTAATTGCCGTGAAATCAATGAAGATTCTATTAACGCAGGAGAAATGTTATTTCAAATACCATGAGACCCAAACATCTTTCCTCAGGCAAACATTAGAGGCTCTATCACACTAAAGAAGATTAAAATTATTTAGGTGATGACCTAACCAAGGTAACAGGCCACATAGATAGGAGAAAAGTAGTGGATGTCATATACCTTGAAGGTAGTGGGGTTATGAACTCTGCCGTTCATGAGATTTTTCAGGAGCAATCTTGGCATATGAGATTTAGAGAAAACTGCTATGGCATGGATTCAACACTGATGGAAAAAAACCCTTAACTCAGCTATATAATGCCAAAATCCCTTTGTGCTGTGCAATCCCCAGTGGTCTGTCCTGGTTCTAGTACAGAACACTACTCCCATTAACACTCCAGATGATGAAGTATCTCATTGTTAAATAAGCAGATACAACCAATATGCAAAAGCCTGTGAGGACTTTAGAGAACAGGATTAACTTCAAGAAGATCTTGACACATAGCAGAAATGGTATAAAGAAGGCTACAATTTCATTAGAAAAACAAGGTGTATAAATATAGGACTGGAAACTCTCAGCAGGGTGGCAGCTGTACAGAGGAGGATGTAGGGGTCATACACAGCCACAGCCAAACATCAGTCAACAGGATTGCTGTAGCATAAATGGAAGAAAACATCATGTAAGAGAACTGTGTGCCATAGATAACTGCATGTTGGTAATGCCTAAATAGGAGAGTTGTGTCGAGGTTTGGGCACCGTGTTTCAAAGAAACTGTAATCCAGAGAAGGAGACTGAAAGTCTGGTAAACATGATCTGTGAACACTGGTCAGAGGAAGCGTGCCTTTCTCTCAGTCTGGTTAGGGAAGGTTGAGAGAAAATAGAAAAAAAAAAAAGTCTTCAAATACATAAAAGGCTAATAGCAAAGGCAAAGGAAATACTTGGTTCTCTGTCATCGCTGTAGAGGATACAAAGAAATGGGCTTGTACTACAGCAAGGAAGGTTTAGGTTAGACTTTAGGATCATAAACATAGGTAGGTAATGGTATGGATGACTTGTGGAACCTAGATTCTCCATCACCAGATGGAGATGATACAAATATGAAGCAACAGTTGTAAGGAAAGGTTAGTGTATTACTGATTCTGATGGAAGTAGAAAGATGGATTAGGTGACCACTAAAAGTCCCTTTCAGCTTCTTCCTAATATTCTATGAAAACTACGTGTGACTTTATCTGATCAACCAGTAACAGTCTTGGCATATTCTAAAAGGAAAGGATTTAGGGATAATTCAAACCAGCATACTGGGAGAAACATCTTCAGTGAATTTTTAACAGAAATACAGTACTTTAAGAAGGAAAGTACATCAAAAGGATACTTTGTACCACAAATCTGCTACAGTAACACTTCTGTCTAGTGTAAGTCAAGTGACTTTAGCTTCAGTATGTCCTGTCTAGACACTGACAGTGCAACAGCGTAACAGACTCTCACTCCTCCAGTATTTCCCTTTCCTTTCACTTCCCTTCACTGCTGTTTCCATTTGCAGGATAAAAGATTGATTGCAAGTAATAACAGTTCAGAATTCAAGTCTTTCCTAGATTATTTTTTTAAAAAGTACTAAATAGATTTCCTTTTGACAAGCTATATTGTTAAAATAGAAATAAAAAATAATTGAAAAAAACCACAAGTAAAAGGAACAAAACCCAAAGCACATTCAGGCCAATACATGTGGTAAATAACAAAACTGCTGTCTTATGTTTTGGGAACGTTGCTAGAAAGGGCTGTTAGTGCTTTATTTAAGAAGTGTAAGCCATTTTGTGCACTTACACAGGGAGGCACCTGTACAACCTTTAGAACATTTCCTACAGAGACATAGGCTGAAAAGACAGGGAGGGCATGGCCTACTGTACGGACCTGAGGGAGGAAGAAGTTTGTGCTTATTTGAAAAAGCTGGCTTTCCTTGCATTTTTAGAGGGGAATCTAGGGGATTTTGCTGTCTGGACAATGCAGAAGCTAGTATTTAACTTGAGGCTTGAACACAAGCCTGACAAACTGGGTGAACAGACCCAGCAAAACCAGAGTAGGAAACACACCCAAGGCTGCCTGCCTTGAACTACTTGCAAGCTGCATCTTCCCGTACCTCATGAGATCTTTCTTTCCTATGCTGTTTGTACAGCACATTACTATGAAACAGAGCAAGCATTCTCCCGATGTCATTATTTGAATTAAAATTTAAGTTATCCATAGTTGTATCATTTGGGAATATATGGGGTTTTAATGTCATTATTTGAATTAAAATTAAAGTTATCTGTAGTTGTCTCATTTGGGAACATGTAGGGGTTTTTTAAATTCACTGAAAGCCATATTGTTCCTTTGTCAGAAAATCTATGGTATTAAGCTTGTACAGTATTGAACCCAGCAGCATGAGAAACAGTTAAAAGTGCTGATGCATAAGGAGTGAGTGTCCTGCTCCAAACAGGAGGTGTCAGTTCCGACAAGGCATTTTGCTTAATGAAACTGTTGTTAAAATTGGCTGCTTCTCATACCATACTACTCTGACTTTTGAAGTAAGCCTCCTTCAAAGACATCTGAGTTTCAGTGGCCATGTCAACTCTGCGGTAGGAGGAAAGCAGTGAGAAATATTTTTTTTTCCTCCTGAACTGCCGAGCTGAGAAAACCACTATGTTTGTGACCAGATGAACAGAAACTCCCCGCCGCATTTATTTTACTGCTCAGCAAGGCTGAACCTCTGTCCCAGCTGGACTGTGAAGAGCTTTTGAGTCAGGAGTTGGTTAGCTGCAGGCAAAGCCATAGTCTGCTTGCATTTCACCATGACTGTTACTGTGCTACTTTGAGACTCTCAGCAACAGCAGTGACATCCATAGAGGCATAATACCAGTGTGAAGATGGCAAGCGAACAGTATCAGAGTGAATGCGGGTTAACTGAGGAGCTGCCATCTTCCAAGTCATTCCAGAGATTCTCACAGTTCTGGTTCTCGTCCCCACAACTGCAAAGTAATGCCATCTAACCTCAGTGTCCAAACCGCCACAGCTTCAGTATTTTAGTCTCAGAGTACTGCATCTTCTCATCCTTGAAAAGATCATTTTTGCAGTGTGATCTCAAGGCTGGTGAGCCATAAGCTCTGCTGCATCACCAGGTGTCTGCTCCTGGAGTTTCCACAGTTTCCAAGGATCCTTTCATTAGAGCTGAGCTGCTTGTACTAGCTTGGGCAGTGGTGTAGCCTAGTCTGCTCTCTAGATAAATCTGTTTGACCTAAAACCACCTGCATTTGGATCTGCTTCACACAAAGTGTGTTTGCTGTCCAAGTTCTCTTTTTCACTTTCAGTCAGATGCCTCCGTTACCAGTTCTGTAACGCTCTGTGGTTAGAGCTAGAATCCCCTCTTCAGGGTTGTGCCTATTAATCTACGGCTAAGGATGCAATTTTTTTTTTCTGTGGTCTAGCCAAGTACAACAGTAGGGATGGGTTGATCACCAATGTTTCTGCACTTTTTATCTTACTCATCACTTGAGGCTTAGAAGGATGGGGTCCAGTCATTCCATACTGGTGACAACTGTGTGAGCTGGCAGAATCCTTAATTATATAGGCTGCTTTCTATTTCTGGATACATAAGATTTAATGGGTTTTATTATAGTAGTACCTAAGCACCCAACCGAGCACAGGCTCTACCCTCCAGATATTTGCTGAGCCACCCTGTCTTTTTGCCCTATCACCCTGAGAATTTCCTCACAAGATCAGATTCCTTCCTTTCCACTAGAAAAACAGACATGACAATGACTGACAATGGTTTACATGTTGGTAAGACAGGAAGAGTTGTTATCTTGATTAAGCACTAAGGTGTGGGTGGACATGGAGAGACTGTCCATCTATTCCTCTCTCATCATTTGAGTTGTGTTGTGAAAAACAGAGCACATTGCTCATGCACCTACATAGGTGGGAGGAAAGAAATGATGATGAAGGCTGGAAGCTTGTGGCTTCTAACAACAGGAGGAAGGGTCCCGGTCCATCTGCAGATCTACATCTACAAATTGGACTGAATGCCCTGGTAGCGGCTGAGCAGCCAGGAGCTCGGTCCAGCAGAGCAGCTCCACCAGCTAGGCCTGACCCCGCAGCAACACCAGGGGGAACTGGCAAGTGATAGTAGGGGCAGACTCCCTGCTGTGGGGAAGGAGGTCTCCATCAGCTGAACTCACCACTGGCAAAGGGCATTTCCTTCTTGCTGGAGCTTGTATCTCAGATGTTGAAGAAGGACTGTTGAAACTTGTGAGGCCTTAGACTATTATCGTCTGCTGCTCTTCCACATGAGCAGCGATGATATTGCCAGGGGAAGCCATGAACACATAACTATATGGTTATGGTGGTGAGGGTCAAGGACATACGGGCCCAGGTGGTTTTCTGCTTGATCCTGCCAGAGAAAGGAAAGGAAGGGCTTGAGGAGGAGCGGGCAGATACTGCAGATCACCAGCCAGCATCATGCAGCTGGCATCAATGACAGGGATTTGGTTTTTATGTTTATAGGACCCTATCTGATGGTCAACAACTACTAGGAAGAAACAGGATCTACCTGACAAAGTGAGGCAAAAGCATCTCTGCCAAATGGCTGGCCAATGTGGTAAGGAGAGCTTTAAACTAGGAATAACAAGGGAGGGAGATGATGACCTACAATCAAGTAAGGAACTGGTGCAAGGTGATGTGTAATCAACAGAACAGGGTGAAAGAAGTCAACTTAAGCAAACGCACATCAGTAAGGAAGTGCCAACAGTACGGTTTTATGGGGAAAGCTCTCACACATTTTCCGGGAAATCAGCACTCCTGGGTGCCCATCTGAAGTGCCTCTACATTAATGCATGCAGCACAGAGAATGGAAGGACGAATTAGAGGTCTGAATGCAGTTGCAGGGCTACAATATCTTATTAGCATCACAGTGATGTCATGGGATAGCTTACCCAACAGAGATGGTGCAATGGATGGATACAGGCGATTTAGCAAGGACAGGCTGGGAGGGAGGGGAGGAATTTCCCTTTTTGTGAGCAAGCAGCAGGATGCATGGAGCTGTGCCCTGAGAAAGATATGAGCTGGTTGAGACCTTATGTGTTGGGAACAGTATCTTGCTGAAATGAAGCATTAATAAACTTGGAAGCAAGCTTTATATGTTTCCTATGCGGAAGAGTTGTAGTTGGAGGAGCTTCATTATGTGGAAAAGAAGAGCTCTCATGCTACTACAAGATGTTCAGAGTGGTGCTCATGACCTTTCACAGTGCAATTCATGAACAATACCATCCGTAGTGTGTCTGTCTCGGGGCATCTACAGTTTCCAGCTGGTGATGCTTGTTCTCGATCTGAATGGGTACAATCTCAGTTGGAAGTGTTCCTCAGATGCTCCTCATCTAAAATTGGAGCACTGATTTTTAGGACTTCTAAAGCTCTTTGGGAGACTGCTTAGAGTCAATAATGTCATATGTGGGAACCATAAGATCTCCGCATGCACAGACTAGAGGTTTTACAAAAGATTGCCATTTTGCTCTTTATCACTGCATGCAGATTTCATGTGGGTCTCTAGCTCATTACGCACTGCTTATAAGACCTCAAGCCAGCAATATTTCACTGCATCTGTGCTAATACTTATGTACCAGATGTTAAGACAAATATTTATGAGTCCTATATGGCAAAGAAAACTACCACCTTCCACTGCTTCTGTCTAAATAACAGAATAACCTGTCCTCGTTACCACCAAATGGCCTGATTTCTCAAAAAAATATTATATTTCATATGGAATTAATAGGACATAATATACAAGGAATAGCCCTTGTAACAATTAAGATGCTTTACCAAACAAGATAAGAAAGCTTCCTCTAACCTACCCATCATATATAATGTACAGAAGACTTTGGTCTCTACTATTGTCAGTCTATAAGAATTAATACTAGATGCACTCACAGGGAGGAAAATGAAACAAGAAACACTGGGGTCAAAATGTCACATTACTGTAGCAATTGCAATTATACTGACTCCAGTGGACTTTTGCTCGCTTACATACAGATTTCCTCTTATATTCAGATGCACTTAACTTCAAATAAAAATAGATCTAAATAAAGGGGGCAAAAACCCAACAAACAAATCTGAAAGTTTGGGATTGCTTGGACATGGAGTTTATTTTGATGTTACAGAAAAAGGAGATATCTGTGAAATATTGGTCAAGATCAGTGCATCAGTGACTTTGGAGGTGTTCAAATCCATCCTCTGGACTTGGATTTTTTTAATTACTTTGATATCCATCCTTTCTATCCCTTGTTACTCAGATTTCTGATATCATAGACCTGATATTTTGGCTGCTTGCACATTAATGTCTGGTAGTAATAGGGGGAAAAGTCACAAAAATGAGAAGTTATCTATTTTAAATACCTACCACATCATAGGGCAAACACTAAATAACTCATTCTCTTTCAGACACATCCATACTGTTTATATAAAAAATTGATGACACCAGCCAGAAAGCTAACAAGGTTTTTTCATACATGTTCTCACTGGAAGAGGCAGAAGAGGAGAAAGGAGAGGGCTTCATGTTGTACTTACACATTTTAGTTTCTACTTATAATTAAGCTACTCATAACTTGGTGAAAATCACATTTTCCAACTGCTTCAAGGCAAACTGCCTGCACCATTCTCTAAGTAACTTTCTTCTCTTTTCTTTTTTTTTTTTTTTCTTATTTTTTCCCCATGTAACATTTAAAAGAAGGCCTAGGGTTTGCATCTGCTTTAAAACAGCATTGTAATACTTATCCTATGAAATGTAGGAAATGCTGATTCTCCAAGCTTTGGAGAGCTGGGTCTCTGCCAGCAGTCTGAGGCTGGCTCATTGAAAACTCCACGGAAAGATCTTAGTTTAGAGCGTACAAACAGGAAGTTTAGGCTTACAGAAAAAAAGTAATTTTTAAAAGCCACCAGGATTGCTTTGATACCAGAACTGAAAATCAAGACTGGTGACTGATTAGCAGAACATCTATTGCCGGAGGCAATAATCAACAGCCTAAAGATAAAGCACCTGAAAGGGTTGGCTTCTGTACTTTGGGTTTTTTTAATCCCCATTAGCCCTAGGATGCTAAATAAGGCATGCATCACATTTAGCTTTCCTGTAATTACATGAAGAAAATGTTTTCATTTTTAGAAAAAATAAACACAGTGCGGTGCTATAATTTCACTTAGTAAAAATTAGTAGTTATGAGAGATACAAGAAAGTAAGTTTAGGTCAAATGCTAGAGACACTAGCAAACAAACTTGTCAAAGATGTGAGTAAGGCCAACAAGGTCATCTTTGTTCAGGCCCAATGTACCTGAATTCTTAAGACGCCTCGGTTTCTGACATTTGCAAAATAACTAGTTACAGTATATGTTTTTCTTAGAGTTTAATAGTTTAATGAGAAAAACAAGCTATTTTGCTGTTTTACTGTTTGAAATAACTGTAAGTATTTTGGATTTAAAAACTGTAAATTTAGAACATACTATGTCATGATGAAACATTTAGAACGTATGTGGCTATGTAACACATTCTGCTCCACACTGAATTTCTGAATCTACAGAAGAAAAAATGGTCAATTCATCACAGACAACAAAGAAAAGGAAAATAAACTCTTGTAGGTATAGACATTATTTCTGCTTCTTATGGAAGACCTCCACTTAATGGCCATAGCCATTTCATTACAAGGCAAATTACAAAAAAAAAAAAAAAAATTAGAAAAAAAGGAATAATCATAAGGAAAATCAGGGGAAAAAAAAAGAAAAGAGGAACTCAGAGCCTTCTTGAGACACTGTGGGGTCTGGCATACCCCCTCTTCCTTGGGCTCCTGCCAGCTGCCACATTGCCAGGGAACTGCGACTCTACCCTGCATGAGTTGTGGCGGCCTTTCAGCCAGGTAAATAACCAACAGGATTTAATCGTGGCCATTCTCAAGTTTTAGTCATTTCTTTGACTTTGATACAGATGTATTCTGAGGTGTTGGTTATTGTGCAGATAGTATTATTTCTCCTTCTAATAATTTGATACTGCTACTTAGGTAATCTTTTTAAAATGTTTGTTTGTATTGCAAAAGCAAAACATTGTTTGCTTATCAAAGGAGCCAGCCTCCTTTAGCATACTGACCTTATTAGTCTGTTACATAGACAGTGTAACCTAATACATCATCAGCGGAATGTAGTAAAATTTCATATATTAAGCACTGAAATAACTGTCAAACTAAGATATATCTAGATCATCATTTAGAAGTAAAAGCTACAAAGTCTTTCTTTTCATGAGCAATGCTCCCACTGGGTATTTACTTGCTCATTTGGAGATTACGGTATGCCTGAAGCTTCAATGTGTTGTGAGAATTTACTAAAGAAATTACTTGATTGATGTTCAAATAACCATCCCCTACCAAGGAGCAGTCGGTATCAGAGTATGTTAAACCCATTAAGAGAAAGATCTGTTGACCAGATGTGGTTAAAATAAGACATGGAAACTTCCTTTTGTCTACCTGACTTTGATGATATGTGATATGCCCTATATTTTAGCTGTGGCTTTGTTCTCTGCTAAGAGAAGTGCCACGCTGATTCTGTAAAAGTGCTCTCTTTATGGTTTGACGGTAGTGGAACTGACTGACTCCAGCTGTTTGCTGCCCCAGCACTTTCTATACCCTCCCCAGCAATAGTCCAGCTGAGGGAGACAGACCAACAGTAATCTTCTTCCAGGCAATAAAATGGTTAAAGCCCTGCCAGCTTAGCTCCCTGCCTACACCAGCTCACGGTGGGGTTAGAGGAATACCAGTGCCAAAAAAAAACCAACCCAAAACACACCAAAAAAGCCCCAGCAGCCACCGAGCACAGCCAAGGATAAAGAAGAAAAATGGATTATCTTTTCTTCTTATGCGATAGCACAGGTCAGCTCTGTCCTACTGATCAAAAAGTTTTTATTTAAAAAAAAACCAACCTTTTTTTTTTTTTTTAACCTTTTCTGTTTGGTAACAGAAGATAACTTCTGGTGTGTTTGGGGGTGTGTGGGAAAGGTGTTTAAAACATAAAAGAAAACAAGCATAAACATTGCAAACAGTCTCCCAGTCCCGCCCGGCCCGGGGCACCAGGCTGACTTTCGGGCACAGCTAGCACCCTCGTCGTTCCCGTGTGGAACGTGGCCGTGGATGTACCCCCGTAAGGGATTTTTTGACTGTCAGCCTTCATTAAACGGTCCGAGAAGCCGTAGTCCAGAACAGCCCTTCCTGTGCGAAGCCTCTGCGCCATGCCAGCCAGGACTGGTACGTACCCAGCCTCCTCACGGCGCCCAGGGGGCACCTGGCAGGTGGAGGCGAGGCCCCGCTGTCCCCGGGCGGCAGCCACCGGCCAGTGGCCGCTCGGAGCGACGCAGGAGCCCGCCCCGCGCTGCGGCCCTGCGGGCCGGTGTCCGCCCGCCCAGCCCAGGCGACTCGCCCGGGGCGCGTTCGGGGGGCGCCTAGAAAGACCCCGGGGGCAGCGGGAAGGGGTCTGGCCCCGAGCCGGGTCAGACGCGCCGCGACTTCAGCGCACGCCCGCCGGGTCTACCCGGGCCAACCCCTCCGGCTGCGGCAGGAAGAGGCGAGGGGCGCGGGGGGGGGGGGGGGGGGTGCGGGGCGGGCGGGGGCGCGGCTGTGGGGCGGTGGCGTCGCTGCCACAGTCCGCCACCGGTAGGGGGCGGGCGCGCTGTCTCCGACCCTTCCTCTGCCTCGGCAGCGGTGGCGGCGGCGCTCGGCTTCCTGCTCCGTCGCCGGCGGGCGGGCCGGGGCAGCCTGCGCGGCGCGGCCGCTGAGGGACACGCGGCGACGCTACGCGACGTGCCCGTACAGCCGAGGTAGGGACTCGCGTTCTTCGCGGGGGCGCAGCGTCTGCGCTCCCCTCCCGCCGGGGATTCCTGCCGCTGGCTCTGCCGCCCGGGCGCGCATCGCTCTCCCCTGCGCGGGGCAGCTGCGCCGCGCCAGGCTGGCGCTGGCTGCCTGCCCCTGCCTCGGCTGACGGCTTCCCACAGCAGTGCAACTCCCCCGGACCGTTTGGCCCTTCCCCCGGGAGCTGCCACCGGGAGGAGTGAGGCGGACCGGGGACCCGGGTGCGGGGCAGGGCAGAGCCGGACGGCATCCCCCGTCCCCCGAGGTCCCTCGGAGCAACCAGCTGGGCGGGGAGCGGGGCGGGGGTTTTCTCTCCTCCCCGTTCCCTTCCTCTTCTCCGTCGGCCCTGCCGGCGGTGCGGGGCCGGCAGCTGCTCTCCGCCCGGGGCCGGTGGGAGCGCTCGGGGCCGTCGGTGGAGGAGGCACCGTGTGGTGGCGGCTCTCGGCGGAGCTGGGCGCTCCGGTCCAGTTAAATAAGTGAAGTGTTCGCAGTGCAGGCAGCCTCTTGCTGCTGAAACAAAGACTTAGCGCGGGGAGAAGGCAGCCGTGCTGCTCTTCGGTGCTTGTGTGCTCTTCTCTTTCTCCGCTGTGTAGCGGGTCGCGGACGTTGTTGGCAGATGGGTTGTAAGTCTCAACTCTTGCTTAACTAAAACACTGAATCCGCCGTTACAGAGAACAGTCGTGAACTGGTAACGGAGGAGAATGTGCTGCGCATCCAGGGTTGCAGAGAGATACTTGGCCACGCAGTCAGCGTTCCTTTGGTTTCTAGCCTCTGAGTTGCTGAAGTAGGAAAAAATACAGTAATTTTTTTTTTTTTTTGGTAGGTAGGTAAGTGGTACCATATCTTAAGTTACGTTTTTGCCAGAACTGCTGAGGGACAGTGTAACTCACCTGATTTCTTGATCTTTCCATTTTTTCACATTAAAAAGAGATTAAATGATAACATAATAACTCCAGACTCTTAAAAAGTAAGATATACCAGGTATTCTTTGCAATATTATGTGTGCCCCGTAACGCCGTGCAGGCTTAGAGCCCGTGGTGGTTCTTTGCTGGTGAACCTAGGTGACTGGTCCTCTTCTTTTAACAAAGTATTTAACACTAATAGGAAAATTATTTAGGAACAACAAAAAAAGGCTCGTTAATGACTGTGCACAACAGTCTTTTTTTTATTATTATTTTTTTTTTTCTTTAAAGCCTCCGAATCTAATCAAGGTATGAATGTCTTCATTAGCACATATTCCACCCCCTGGGATTCTTTAAGTATGAAGAAATCTTTTTCATCTGTTGGTTTGCGTAGTTGTCTGTGTGGCAAAACAAGTTTTGTAACTTGCTTTAAGCCTGCAGGTAGGCTCTTCACAAGCTAATACCTTGGTATTGTCGTGTAATAACACCTAATCACTTCGGGATGGCTTCTATCTCTTTCCAACAGTCCTGACCATTTCGCTCAGAAAGTGCAGAGTAAATAGTTACAAGTAAGTCGCCTCACGGTACCCACAAGTTGCTTGCCTTAGCCTCTCTACGTGCAGCCCGAGTGCTTCAGGGCATACGTGCTGTATGTTTAATGAGAATTTTCTCAGTGCTTTAAGAGAAGAGTAATAATATAGAAAAAGTTTGAGAGTTTAATGAAACTTCGACAAGCTAATACTTAAAAAGTGAACTGTTACTACTAAATGCTTAGTTTCTGGTTTTGTTCAGAATATTAGCATAGTATATGGGAAAGAGATTTTTTTTTTTCTTTTCTGTAAGATCACCAGATGGATCAGTACTATGTAAGTTGCAAAAAATACCAATTTGCTTACAGGTTATTTCACAGCCTAAAGATTAGGTGTCCGTAAGATGAATCTGCAGCAGACACAGATAACTTGTTCGTTAAGATTTATATTGTTCAAAGAGAAGCTGTTGTTTAAATGGAACTCTCGTTCTGGTTTTTAAACCTATGGTCCCAGAGAAGTCAGAGGGTTGACATGCGAGTGTAAGGGCTGCAAGTCTTGCCACTTACATTGGCGATCATTATCTCCATGAGGCCTAATATAAGTGATATATATGTTCAGTTTTCAGTTTTTCACTAAAATCTGCTGAGTGAGGTTAGAATTGAAGGCATAATTATTGTAAACCTGCGTATTTTCTCTGCCAGTGACCAGCTGCACAACCCTGTGACAATCGTTTTGCTGTCAACAGCACTGGAATTATTGTAATTGTTTCACAGTTTACAAGGATCCCTCTGGGAAATCTCACATTGATCTGAAACCAAGATTGTCCATAAACTCTCAGCATTACTTTAGGAAAAATGTAATCCACAATAGCATCAGAAATCTTAGAGTCTTACAGTGAGACTTCATGAGATGGCTGAGCAAATCTAACAGCCTGATGCTGCTGTGCTTTGCCTCCCAACACTCCTAAAAGTTGTCTGCTAATCTGGCAGAAATAATATTCATTCCCTTTTACTAGGTTAGCTTTCCTTAGTGAGTAAAATCATGTGGCCTGGGCTGGAGTGCTGGTGAGTGGGGCTGGAACAACCTGCCAGGTGAGCTCACCTATCTCATAAATTTTCATGCTTTCTTGGGTTATCCAGGCTTGAGGCCCAGTGATGTGAGAACACAAAGAGCGGTGATGAGGAAATAACTTTAAACTGGTATTGCTGCTTGAAACCTCATTTCTTAGCACCAGAATTTTCAACTCGGATGTTAAAGCATCTGCAATCTATAAATAGGTGCTCTTGGCTTCCTACTTAGTTGTCTAAAATGCTGTGTCTAACCACGAATCCAAGCGTAGCCTCCTCATGCTTTTCTTAATGGTATATGTGTCCTGAGAGGACTTTAGGATTTTTTTTTTCTTAAATGAAAAAAAAACCATTCTGGATAATTTTCTATTTCTGCCCTTTAATTTGTTTGCATCTGCCTGCATCTTGATGTTACCCACAAATGTAAAAACTTTGTTCCTATTCAGTAGTCCAAGTCATTAATGACAATATTTAATATTATTTTCACCAGGCTTCCTGAAATCCAGTCACACTTAAGTTTTCACAGGGAGTTATCGATAGTTACTCTTCTGGAATTGTTCAACTATTTTTGCTCCCCATATACAGTACCATATTTCTATGATACAAAAATAGTTTATGTCTTCATTTGCAGACAGAGCTGCAACTTAGCTTTTCCCAGCTCTCGTTGGAGCTCAGTGCCAAGAGGAGGATATGGAAGAGGCTTGTGGGAGAGGGAAGATTTGGAAGACTGTCAGGACAGAGGGAGCTGCTGGAGTAAACTCTGCCCTGCGTTTGATGTGTGCTGCTGTTGAGTCAGTTTTAATGGCAGAAAGTTTCACAATGTGTTTATATGTACAAAAGCATGGTAGTTCTCATGAAAGTCCAGTTAAAATCTTAATTAACATCAAAATAGATGACATTTAAGAGTGTCCTCTCTATTCATAAGACTTGCTTTCTTCTTGTGACTGGCTGGCTTCTCTTGTCCCATCCTCTCTCCAGTTGTCTTTTCTCTAAGGAGAAAGTGACCATCTTCTAGTAGTAAAGACTTTTTTCCTTGATCAGTTTTGGTATCACCGGTTAGTTGAGTCACCATTTCACAAACATTTAAGCTGGTATAAGCTAGTACTAGTGCTGCTAGAAAGCTGCTGACCTGCTCCCAGACACTTATTTCTGCTTTTGGATCAGCCCAGATATTCTTGCGAGTACCAGGTGAGGTGGTTGAGGGAACTGCCATGGTTGGCTCTTTGCTTGCTGGTCAGCTGAAGGTCAGTGACACCTGGATGGCTTTGGAACTGGATTTGAGTTGATTCAGGCAGAAGTTTATTACAGGAATTTCTGTAATAATTAGTGGATATCTCTTAAAGCAGCATGATCCAGAGAGGCATGGCATCAGGAGTTGTGTCAGTGTCTTCACATCAGCTGTGTATAGAGTCTCTCTCAGTTGTAAGCTCACTGTGGTAAGTGCCCTCCTGTCACTGAGGGATGCTATTCCTTAAATTAGTTTACGTATGCTTAATGTGGCAAATTTCTCCATAGGTGATGATATGCAGTAACTTGCTTTCCCACACTTTAATTTTTCCCACCTATGATGATCCTTAGATTTTAAAATCTCAAAGGATAGAAGATGGCTGTGTTGGATTTTAGTTAGTAAGGTGTATACCAATTGTTAAGTAAATATTAAATTATACAAAGTGCGTGTGTGTGTGCATATATATATACACACACATATAAAAAGAATACATTGACCCTATAATTTTTTTTTCTGTGAAATTAATTCTTCTTGGATATAGCTTATGTGTTTGGTACTGGTTACTGCAAGATTGTTCCCAGCCAGGAGGTAGGTTATGGATCTTTGTTCTAATCCCTTCACGCTCAGAAGCCAGTCTAGAGACTGCCATTTTTGTTGCCGTCTCTCTGTGTCTTCAGTAGGAAGAAGTGAGTCACTCCAGAGCTGTAAAGGATCATGCAACTGGCTGACTTCCTCTCCATTTTTGAGTGTCTTCCACCTCATTGCTCGCAAATCATGGCCTGTCCGGTGCTAATACGGACCAGTAGCAATGACTTGCCTGTACCACAGCAGCACTGTGATTCTGAGTGCGTCACACAGCATGGAGGTTATTAGTCACCGACAGCAGTGTCATATCTGCAGTATGATCCCACTCTGCAGCATCCTGTACGCATAGCGTTGCCCCTCTGCATCTGGGGCCTGCAGTGCTGCTGCCACCCCTTCTCCCCCCCCCCCCCCGAGCTGATGCTTGATGCTTTCTCTGCAGGCTGCTTCCCTCAGCCAGCAGCACGCTCTTTCTATCCTGCAAAAGGCTAAAGCCAAGTGCTGCCTCGTATGGGAGATGAGTGGATGAGAAGGCACTCAGTTGGTGGAGCAGGGGATTCTGTGTCCCTTAGAGCAAGAGGAGGGAGAGATACCAACACTGCTCTGAGCGGTGGTTGTCACCTGGAAGTACTTTTCCTGGGGGCACATCCTGGCTTCCTGGTGAAATCACCTTGCTACCGAGCAAAGGTTAAAGCGTCTCTTCAACATGGAGCCTCAGATCACGCTGAGCTTTTGCTAAAGACGCTTAAATGGTTGGTAATATCATAGTAATTTTTTTTTTGCAGTCATGTGTGATGTCCCTTGCTACAATCGGTACCCTTGATTTTCTCTGCCTTACAAAATATATAGGAGCTCCGTGCCTCGCTGTGTCTGTGGTCTTGGTGTGCAGCTCTGTGGTGAGGCTGATGTGGTGGTCTGTGCGGTAAAGGAATCTCACTCTTAAGTTGATGATCTTATTGTGACATCTTAAAGCTACTTTCTAGAGTCTGGTTGTGCTTGGGGAGAATAGTGGAGAGGAGCGAATCAGTCTTCCTGTAGTAAACTTGGACCTATAGAGGAAGTATTTGTAATGCTCCTTTACTGTTCTGCTTGCTTTATAACTTTATTTTAAATGGGCTCCAGTATGAAGTGACGTGCTGTAACCATAACCTCAAATGAATTTCTGTGGTGGTGGTGTGTGGTTATATCAAATCATAGTAATTATATGTATGTTAATTGTTCTTCAGACCAATAACGTTGTTGTACGGTAGATCTATTGCAAATTGCTGTATGGGGCAGGATAAAATGCACGGCAGTGATGTCTAACAATGTGAAACCTGTTGTATGTTTGAAACTTCTACTGGCTTCTGGCAACACCTTGTTTCGAGTGAGACCTGGTGATCTTGCAGATGAATGCATTGCAAAGCTTTATTTACTCTTTCCTGTTGAGGAAAGACTGAACAGATTTTGTCGTTCTATGAAATTGAGGTGGTAATTTGTTTCTTAGAAAAAACAAAACCAAACAGAAAACATATCAGTGGTTTTGAACTTTTGAACAGGTGGTAGTCACAGCAGTGCATCAGTTTGTCAGAGAAGAAAATGTTAAACCTCACTCTCTTAAACCTCTGTTGTGAGAAATATTTACTTCTCTGTGATGAAGTTGGAAAGCAAGTGGGTGAATGAGGTTCAGTAATTTGTCCTTGAGAATTTTATCTGTCTGAATTTCTCTGTGTGATTTTATCCAACCCTATGAAATACAGGGCTAAGATTCTCTTTAATAGTTATATCAGCAGCAATGTACAGTTTATCACATGAAAATAGTATGGATTTTAGGGACTGTAAATTAAATCCCATTTTTAAATATATGGACCAGATTTAAATTTTATGTAAGAGTCTTCAAAGTATGGATTGGGTGTTTACGAGGTTTGGGGCTTTGTTGTTTTTTGGTTTGTGGGGTTGGTTGGTTTTTGTGGGGTGGTTCTTTTTTTTTTTTTTAATTGCAGAAGGAATGTGGATTGAGTTTCATTTGTACTTTTATCTTGGGCTTTCCAGGATTCGGGAAAATTTTTCTGTTTGAGACACTAGTTTGTGTGTTGCTTAAGGTGAAAGTACTAGCAAAAGCCTGCATGGTCAGTAATTTAACTGTCATTTGGGAAACATTAGTTTTGCACATGAGGTATCAAAACACTCTGGCAGAGTAATGCTGCTTCTGATGTATATTTCCTTTCTTAGAAATGAAACCATTTAGCAGTATATGCAATGTAGGACATGCAACAGCAGAATTACCGATTTTAAATTTTTGAATAAGTTTGGGTTTCAATTGCAGTAGTAGTAGCAGTAACATAAAATCTTGTTTTAACAAGCAAATGCTCAGGTCTAACTCAGTGTTGTCAGAATACCAAGCTGAATCTTGCACTTATATGGAAGAATACGATTTAGGTGGTATCATTTTTATAAGAAGTTAATAGTTATACTTTATGGTAGCATTTGTCTCAAATGAGGAAAAAGTACTATCCACAAGTCTTTAAGTTGTTCTGTGTGGACACACCTTTCGCCTGGGTGGAGTTCTGTCATAACCACAGGGAGTTCATATGGATGTAGGAATGCCTGTAGGGAACAACTGTTTGGGTGACAGCCTGTGTTATCAGAAGATACAAATGGTGCATGATTATACAGTAAAACTGAACTACAGTAGTTACTCTTTTAAAGATGTAA
Source organism: Balearica regulorum gibbericeps (assembly GCF_011004875.1). Taxonomy (NCBI): domain Eukaryota; kingdom Metazoa; phylum Chordata; class Aves; order Gruiformes; family Gruidae; genus Balearica; species Balearica regulorum. Next base: position 25,890,445 of record NC_046184.1, read on the forward strand.
TTCTTTTCTATGTCTGCCATTCATCAGTTTCAAATTAAATGAATTTTGTAAACATGGTGGAAAAACTATGCTTAGTCTAGCAGAAGGGTAAGCAATCATCTGGGTAAGGAAATGCATCTTGTATTTGAATAAAATGGTTATATTGGAATCCTAGATTCCTATGCCAATTTAGAATTGGAATGATTTTGACTGTCTCAGCTGTTTGATCCGTGGCATGTAATTCAGGTTGGCACAACCACTGGTTTAAAACCAGAGCTCACATAAGAATAGCTAATGCTGTCCCTGACGTATCTGATTCACTGTGTAATAAAACCACCACTGCTCTGAACTGCTTGAAAACAACAGACTGAAATATCTATTAACAGAGGCTGGATTAAGCAAAATGTTGTTTCACTGATTCCATTTTACCAGCTATGAAAAGGTGAAATGGCTTTTTTTTTAGCTGTTCTCTGGCAGGAAAAAAAAATAATGCATCTGCTAATCGTTGAGGAAGACAGTTTGTGCTGCAAAAAATAAATACCGTCTTAATCTACTCATGACTCAGAAATAAAAGCTCAAGCCCTTTTTTTTCTTTTTTTTTTGGTACTAAGTAATTTTGAATGCTTATCTAATTCTGGTACAGTGTGCTTGTATGCTATTCATATTAACAGATAGTAAATACAGATAAAAATGGATATAACATTATTTGACCAATTTTTTAAACTATACAAACTTTTAAATCTTGTTTGGAGGAAAAATTTCTCTCTGAATTTAATTCAAAGCATCTCAGGCTGATAGAAATTTAGTATTATGTATTTTGGTACAGATTTGCATATAATAGTGTAGAAATATAGGGGACATGTTAATACTGAAGAGGACGCTAACTCACACCTTGTAGAGTATCTAGGTTAAGAAAACTTGTCTCTTGTGTTTTCCCAGAGTTTTATGATGATTTACAGCCTTCTTTTCTATTTCTTGTTTATCTTTGTAACTGGAAAGTTGTGTTTTTTTCAACATTAGAGCTACGAAGAGATAAGCAGCACCTAGTGGGTACTGAGAACAGTCCATCTTGGGATCTTTTAAAGCAGTTTTAAAATTACACCTTGGAGATAAGAGACAAAGGTATCTGTTCCTTACTTCTCTCTTTGCTTTCACAGTTCCTTGCAAAGCAAACCCAATTCTTTTATTGTCCATAAAAACATTTATCACAATTGTATTTGAAAAACCCTTATAAACAGAAGTACATTGCAAGTGGCCAAAGCTGTCACGTGCAGCAAGTAGGACAGAGGCTGTGCCTCAGCAACATGTGCCCGATGTCGTGTGTCCCATGGCACCGTCTCTGGGCACGAGTGTTGAGCAAGGCTGATAAAGAATTGGCTGAATTGAATTGCATCCAGCTTGGGATTGAAATCTGGACTTTGTTCAGTGTTACGTCAGTGTGGAAGTAGTGATAAGAACTGTTTGTGTGTTTATCAATTACTTTACTCGCCTCAATAAAATTTCCTCTTGCACCTTGATTTGAGGAAGAAAACTTGCTTGATGACCATCATATCTAGTACATGAATGCAGGAAGGACTCAATCTTAGCATATTATAAAATTTATATCATCTAATAGAACATGATTATTTGCTTGACAGGATTACAGACTCATAGTTTTCCTAAATGAAGTTACATTATAAGCTCACTGTGTGAAGTACCTGGCAGGGTTTCCTCAAGAGACACAGGTCACTTTCGAGTGCCAGATACTAAAACTAGATTGTCAGTTAAAAGCAAGTATGCATTGGAATATGTGCAGTAGCTATGTGGACGTATGGACTAAATTTATCAGATTTGGGTTTGAATCTGTCATTCCCACACAAGTTAATAAGTGGAGAGCAGCAAACTAAAAATCCACTGAAGACTGAAACTGAGCAGTAAAGAAGTGAGGGAAAGCCCTTTTCTCTCTTCCTTTTTTTTTTATTGTAAGCTGCTGTTTTCTGATGTCTTCTACTTTTGTTATGTTGCCCTATGTATAGCATTTTGGGCTGTCGTGGGGGTTGCTTGGAATGGCTTTGGCACTGGAAATCGCCCCTGCTTTGGAACAAAATACAATGCACAAGGATGGGTGGAGCAGAAAAAGCAACCAGTAACCTCAGATCCCAACTGTCTTTCCACAAATCCACTCCCTAGTAGTTTGCATCTAGAATAAATAACTCTCTTCTGCACATATAGACGTGCAGTTCCATGCCAGCGTTCAAAAAGGATTTATAATCTGTAACTTCCTATCTTCTCTGGCTCGATGAGCTGTCTACCTTTTCCTTCCTATTCTTGAGGGATTGACCAACCCATGCGCTGGGCTGTGCTGAAGAAGCTATTTCTGAACTCTCTAATATGGCAGCACCAACTTTCTGCCTGTCTGCTGGTTTTCTCTTTTGTTGGTGAGTCCATGATGGTCTGCCAGTTCAGAGTCAACTTCCTACATTACTTTAACTAACAAAGTATTCCCTCCTCCTTTGTTTTCTACTGTTCAGTATTTCACAGCTTTACATACTGGAATTTTGCCATTTTGATGGACCAGTGTGGCTGGCTGGCTGAGCTCGGCTGAAGGTGAGAATCATCAAAGCCTTGCAAGAAAATATCCACCTCGTAGTGACAAGAGACCTGACTCTTACCACCCTGTGGACCATAACCTCTTTGTAGCTTTATGCTTTTTATTTAGGATGTGGATATGGCTTACTGTAGTTGAGTTCACTGGTCTGAACATCTTGCCACTGATTATTCTCCTGAATGCTGGCTACTGTGACTTGGTGATGACAGGCAGCAGGGTTCAGAAAGCTCTGACAGTTGTGCTTGCTGAGAGAGTACGTGTCCTCACCTTTAGCACCAAGTGAGATCATAGGAAAAGGAAACCGTGCTCCTCCAGCCTCATGAAGAACTGCACAAGGTTCCTTTGAGACATAGAAGTATCAGAAGTTTAATAGAATAGCTGAAATAGCGATATTCATCTTGTGAATAATGTGCCAGATATTTGACTATGCTGATTGTAACTATATATGTTCTGACTTAAAATGCTTTTACTGCTGACCATGATAGATGTAAACCTGCAACTTGCCACACTTCTCCTTCTAATAGCCTATCCTGGGCAACGTGGTCTAGTGGAGGGTGTCCCTGCCCGTAGCAGTGGGTTTGGAACTAGGTCATCTTTAAGGTCCCTTCCAACCCAAGCCATTCTATGATAACAACTTCCTTTGTCTTCAGGTAGAGGACAACTGGCATCTGAAGGCACTGGTTTTAGGTTCTTCCGTGATAGCTTCTTGTTTCAAGGCACTTGATGCTGCGTGCAAGGGATTTTTTGGTTTGTTTCCACTGCCCAAGTTTTAGACCTTGACTGATAAAGGTCTTAAGTTCTGCACTAAGAAAACAATCTGAAAAAAAAAAAAGGAAAATCTATGTTTCACAATCATACAATATAATGCTTCCCCAAATTCAACCATTTTACTTTGTGACTTGTAGATGTTGATTGCTTCTGTTGCCTGTTTCAGCATGCTCTCCTTGGCCGTTGCATCTGTATGGGGTTCTGCTCATCAGAGTGCTGCCTATAGACTATACTGTAGGCTGCTGCACCTTTTGCCTCAGTGTCTGACTAATAAGTGATAAATGTGAGCCATACTGTACTGCCTGACAGAGATAAATGATGTTAAGGTTGAATATCTTTGTCAATGATCTGGACGAGGGGATGGAGTGCACTCTCACTAAGTTTGCGGGCGACACCAAGTTGGGCTGGAGCGTTGATCTGCTTGGGGGTAGGAAGGCTCTACAGAGGGATCTGGACAGGCTGGATCGATGGGCCAAGGCCAGCTGTACGAGGTTCAACAAGGCTCAGTGCCACGTCCTGCACTTGGGTCACAACAACCCCAGGCAACGCTACAGGCTTGGGGGAGAGTGGCTGGAAAATCTGCCTGGCAGAAAAGGACCTTGGGGTGTTGGTCGATAACTGGCTGAATACGAGCCAGCAGTGTGCCCAGGTGGCCAAGGCGGTCAGCAGTGTCCTGGCTTGTATCAGAAATAGTGTGGCCAGCAGGAGTAGGGAGGTTATCGTCCCTCTGTACTCGGCACTGGCGAGGCCGCATCTCAAGTACTGTGTTCAGTTTTGGGCCTCTCCCTACAAGAAAGACACTGAGGTGATGGAGCACGTCCATAGAAAGACAACAATGCTGTTGAAGGGTCTAGAGCACAAGTCTTATGAGGAGCAGCTGAGGGAACTGGGGTTGTTCAGCCTGGAGAAAAGGAGGCTGAGGGAGACCTTATTGCTCTCCTCAACTACCTCAAAGGAGGTTGTAGCCAGGTGGCTCTTGGTGTCTTCTCCCAAGTGACAAGTGACACGGCAAGAGGAAATAGTTTCAAGTTGTGCCAGGGGAGTTTTAGGTTGGATATTAGGAAAAATCTGACTGAAAGGGTTGTGAAGCACTGGAACAGGCTGCCCTGGGAAGTGGTGGAGTCACCATCCCTGGAGGTACTTAAAAGACATGTGGATGTGGCGCTTAGGGATGTGGTTTAGTGGTGGACTTGACACTGCTACGTTAATGGTTGGGCTTGATGATCTTAAAGGTCCAACTATTCTATGATTCTAAAAAAGTGGTTATTAATATTACTGGACATTCATAAGCCAAAAAGATACTTAAGTTGTAATTCTGCTGCCTCTACTTGATGGAATCTTATGTCAAAGAGGAGAGAAATGGTGTTTGGGTTTTTAGTCCATTCCTAAAGCAATTGAAGGAATGTTGTTGATACTGGTTTTGTGCATTTAAGTCTGAGCAAGCTCAGTTGTAGTCCTGTGTTCTTTGTTTTTAAAACATTGTAAACTAAGCACTATTAGAAATTCCAGATACATTTTTATAGCGCTTCTGTAATTCCAATTATGAGGTCTAATACTAAACATGTGGAGTAATGGTCTATTCTTGATTCATAAGGGCTCATGGGCTGTCCTATTTTACTCCTGTCTTTAATTAAAAAATTAAAAAATAAAAATTACTGTATAGGAAAAGGACTTGGCATTCATAAGTTGAGGTTTTTTGCAGCTGGAAAATGCTGTGCAATGTTAATATGTACTATAGCATTCCTGTATTTATTCTTTAGATGAAACCCCACAATTTTTTGGTATGTTGTAATTTAGGAAAATAATCTCTGCATAACATCTAAAATTATTTTCAAGTTGAGGCATAACATTAATTTTTACTTTTTTCTAAATCAAAGGAATGTTTAATTTTTTTTAAAAAAGCATCTGATGAATATTTATTGATTGCAACAAATAATGATCACCAAGATGGGTCGATGCGGGCATTCAGATAAAGGCATTCTGCAGTCAAGGTTGGATGATGTGATTGTTTCATTTAGTTTCTGCTTTTTCGTTTTGTTCATATTCTTGCTCTCAAGCTTTGAATTTGTTACGTGGTTCTGTTTATAGTCAAACAAAAAGAGGAATATTTTTTTTTTTCAGTGCTGACTTACAACAAGCTTGTGGTTGTTGATACTACAGGTGGTGTTTATTTTAATGTTGATAAATTTTCAGGGGTGGGGAGGGGAGACAAAGGAGCTTGCAACTTGCATCCAAAAGTTGCTGGGACTTCGAAGCAATGCAGATGGAGTTGTTGACTTATACCACATAGCTTTAGGAAATCAAAGACCGTTTAGATACAGCACTGATAAATACTTATGTCATGGGTTGAAAGTGGAACAGAACTGTAGTGTATTGGATGAAATTAAATGAATATTTTTTCAGAACACTTGTTTCATGGAGTAAAAAATGAAAGTACATCAGAAACCCATCTTGAATCTTCTTCCCTTCACTGTGAACATTAAGAGTTAGGTATTCAGGGCAATCATCATTAATGGTGTTAGCTAGAAAGTCTATGGATTTGGTTGTTTTTTTTTTTTTTACTGTTAACTCATTGCAAAAGTGCTTATTTGGCTGTAATTACAATGATGTGCTTTTCTTTTTTCCGTAGGTGGCTATTTTTAATGCAGTAGTGTCATTAGCTGGCTGAAGACTAAACATGAGAATAGCAGGTAAGTGTGCTCAGTAAAATCAGACTTTTTGTCACTTGTGCAACAAGTTCTATAGACAGCATTAACAAGTTGTGACAATAAGGTTTTAAAATAAACTTAACAGGCATTACTGTTCCATTTAATGTTTAATGAAACTAATAATGGAATTTGGGATGGTCTAAGAGCAAGCAGCTGGTTAAAATGCTTCAGCTGATCTGCAGTGACTGGTTAAGGTGCTGTGACTTTACATACTTCAGCTGCTAATTCTGTAAGATGATGAAAGACTAAGGAAATGGCCAATTGATGTCTTAAGTGATTTGCTCCCTGCCTCACACCCCAACCAAAAGCGCCCTGCGCGTTACCATATAGCATCTGAAACTTCCTGAATGGTTACTGGGAGTGTAAAAGCCGTGAAAGCCTTTTCATAGAGGTCAGTTACTGTAGGGTTTGAGAAGTTGATTTTACTTGACAGAAGATACAGCAATGAATTTATAGCTTGTAAAAATAAGTTCTTTGCCAATATAACACTACAAGAAAATATTATTTTTGACATTTCCTTGCAGTAGAATAGCCTGTGTGGCAATTGAACAGTTTTGAGTTTCTGATGCATTGCACTTTTATTGTAGTCGTAGTGTTATGTTGCAAAAGGAGCAACTATTGGCTCTTCTAGGAGAGAATGACACCTTCTTTTCTGAGCGCTGCACGTTAACCTTCTTAATGCAAGAAATTAGTCCTGATTTTTGTTTTCTGGGAGCAACCTGTTAAAGTAAATCTGATAAAGAACTGGAAAATGCTGCAATTTTAGGAAGATGGCTAAATGACCTGTAAAATGACTTTCCTAAACGTCTTTTTTTCTTCTATCTAACTGCTTCTATTGCTAAAACCCACAGACAAGAAGATAAGGCAGTTTGTGTAGAGTGTTTAACCTGTAGCAAACAGGCTGGTTTTGATTCAAGTGCTAAAAGAGTTTTCTAGGAGAATTCTTACTTCTCCCACAGAGGAGGCACTCATAGTTCAGTTGAAAGGCTTGGGACAGAGTGGAGGGGATGATTAATGCTCAGACTTGAGTTCTTATTCATCTCACCTACTATCTACTGAAACAACATGGTCTCCAAGTGCCACTCGCTAGATGACACATTCCAAAATCTGGTACCATCTTTTTTAAGCAGCGTTGGTTTGAAAACCTTTTCTTCACCACTTAACGTATGTTCAGATCATCTGTTTTCTCTCGTGTTTGCATGTGGTTCACTTCCCTTCGAGTGCAATAATCTTTGGAGTTCCAGCATAATATTTTTAAATTAAGTTTGCATCTGTGTTTTCTTACAATAGTACGTATGTGTTCACACACACACACAAAAAGGGAAAGTGGAAGAGGAAGACTGAACTACAAGCAAACAAAAAAGTTGCATATTTCTCTTCACCTTTCTTTTTGTTTTCTATCCCCTTATCTTTTTTTAGCCTTTTGGAAGGATTGATTAACATCTCTCACCCTTCTGAAGGCTGAGTAATCTGTCTATTTTAAGGTTTCCTGAACAGCCCATCACAGCAGCAGTATGAGATCTGCAGGAGTACATAAGTTTGGGTTTTTTTCTGAAGGATTATTTATTTGGCTGGCAATCCGAGAAACAGAAGCATGCTGTAAGGCTGCTTCTTCCAAACAGTTTGACATACCAGGGTGAGACAGGAAGGCAGAATGTTGATCAGATGCCTCCTCACCTGACTTTTACTCTCAGTCAGTTAGTATTTTATAATAAGCTTAGAGTGGAGTATTCTGTAAAAATCTATTGAAAATTATGCTAAAAAGTGGTGGGCTTCATGGCAGTACCACATACACCCGAGTTTATGTTTCAGATGTAAATTGCTGTGGTTGTGTGCTTCCAGCTCTTCTTGCAGGAGGTAGCTTGACTGCTCAGCACTGGAGAAAGTTAGGCTTGTAACAATTCAAGCTACCTGAGACTTCAACATATTAAAAGGGGAAGGGGGAGAGGTACTGCTTTTTATTACTACTTAAATTAGCTCTTTTGAGTCTTCAAACTTGCTTTTTGAAGGTCAGTAATTTGAATTTGTTGAAAAGGAGGTGAGGAGGCTTTGCTGCTTTTCTTGTTTGTTTGTTTGTGTTGGTTTGGGGGGGGGGGGGTTTGGTGGGTTCTTGGTTTTTTTTTTGGTTTGATTTTTAGTGTAATGCTCAGATCTGACTGACCAAAGCAGCCAAACTACAGTATGTGGACAGATCCCTAATCACTCAGTCTTGGCCGTACATTAAAATAGAGGTAGCTCAATTTGAGGGGTGGGTGGGGAAGGAAAAAAAAAAACCAAACCAGTATTTGTGAACAGTGAGGAAACGGATAGACCTCGCTAAAAACAGGGAAGTGTAACAGAGGGAGGTGGGAATTTCCCCTTTGGACAGCAGCCAGTTAGATCAGCTTAGTTCATCTTTTAAGCTGGATTTCCACAGAAAAGTCTTTGGTTTCTCCTGCCTGCTGAGCTGATTTGGTGTACTGTGCTGTCAGACAGCATGGAGCTGGAGAAAGCGGAGAGCAGGGTATGTGTTTGGTATAGTGACCTCATAGACTGGCTCAGTTGCATCACCCATTATAGCATCCATTTCTTGCAGATTACTTCTGTTTAGCGAATCCACAAATGATCATCCTGTTTCTTAGTTCCCCTTAATGTGATCTGATGCACATTTCTCATGTAGTTAATTTTGGTAGACTTAATGTTATTGTTTGCAGATAACTTTTTGAAACTTTTCTCTGCTTCTGAATAGGTGCTGCAAAGTTGGTAGTAGTCGTAGCAATTTTCTTACTGACGTTTTATGTCATATCTCAAGTGTTTGAAATAAAAATGGATGCAAACTTAGGACATATATTTGGTAAGTGATGACTTTGTTTTCTCTGGACATCTATTAGTATTTACTTGAGCCATAATCAAGAATATTATATTCATTTTGCTTTAAACTTAACTTATACTCTTAAATTTAAGAAGAATTCTGTGGGTGTTTAGTGTGCGTACTTGTTATTTTTTTTATATATATTATATAATGTATGTATTCTTTTCTATATTAAATATTTACCCTACTCTCTTAATTTCATTTTTTTGCCTTCCAAGTATACAGAATCTTATGTGCTTTTTCTGTGTACTGATAATTCCAGTCTTAGTCTGGAGTTGTAAACTAGGCGACTTGAATGATGTTTCTGGAAATCTGCACTCTGCCTTTCTGCTGCTTAAGCAATTCAAAATTTGTTTGGGGTGGGCTTTTTTGCTTGTACAGGTACAGTACCATGTACAATTGAACGTGCAGTAATCAAAACATTTCAGATGTGCCCAGGTTCTACACAGAAAAGGATTACCAGCTGAGGTGACTTAAAATTCAGAGTGTGTGTTTTGAACCAACTTTACCTTTAAAGGGGCTTTTCATTATAAAGAAAACAATTTTAGGTAGTGGGTAGGGTTCATGTTATTTAACTTCAGATTACTACAGTGTGAGCCGACATCTGAACCAGTCACCAGAGGCATCTTTAATAATAATTGAAAAGACACAGGTGTCATTAAGTATTACAGCTGCATTGTAGATATGTGCGTGATGATGTCACTTGTATCCCAAGAAAGGGAGTCATGAGTGGTTGGATTCAAATACACCTGAGTTGCAGGCTTCCACTGTTAGGTGGAAGGAACCTCATCCTGGTGAAGAAAGGAATTCATTTCACTTTAGTGCTCACACCTCCACAGATCCTGGGGGTTTTGTATTACCATGGATCTTTGAGTTCATTAAATAATAATGTCATAAATTAAGGCAGTGCTTCTAAATGTGGTCCCTGACCACTTTCATTCTTCTACCATGTAAAGGCTAATGTTTTAGATTGGAACATAATAGATGTATTTGATACTTCATTTCAACTAGTCTATTTTTACAGGGGTAGAGAGAGGTTTTAAATTTATAGGATGTTTTATAGCAGATGACACTTTAATAGTAACATCTTGTAAAATTTTCTTTTTGCCTTTTAGCTAGATCAGCACTGGATGCAGCTGCACGCTGTGAGTGTTCATATGCATGTATTACTGCTGTGACTTGCTTTTCTGTTATTAGGAAAGACTGTTGAATTTTCATAGTTAAGAAAGTCTTAATTACACTTTAAATGCAATCAGGAACTAATTTTCTTCTCCTGATTTTCCTAAATTTCTGGTAAAGTCTGTTTTTTGCCAGCACTTCCCTTGTAGTTTTGTCTTGTGGCTTTTGATGACAGTGCCAGAGCAAGCAGCGGGGTAAGAACAAGAAATAGAGTAATGAGATACTGCAGGAACCTGAAGTATTTTAAGCTGCTATGAAACTGCAGATGAGATACCTTTGTCTTTGCTCTTTTCCTTGAATTCCTTCAGAAAACTAACTAATATTTCTCTGTTAGCCTACCTCTGGTGTTGTCTCTAAAATTATGTTTTATTTCCTTTTGAAAGCTACAAAACCTCCAAGATACAAATGTGGGATCTCGAAAGCTTGTCCTGAAAAGCATTTTGCATTCAAAATGGCAAGTGGAGCAGCAAATGTAGTTGGACCTAAAATTTGTGTAGAAGATAATGTGTAAGTATTTTTTACCTCTAAGTTATGCACACATAATCAGTAGTTTAAATGATTCTGTTTTGTTTTGCCAACGGTTTGACTACATGAAAAAATTATATTGTATTATAACTTAATCTCTGATGAAGCACACTTAATACGCTGCAGTAAATGCAGAAATGTATGCTATTTTAATACATGCAAAATAGCTTACACTTTATTTCGGGTTTACAGACTAAAGGATTAATTAGACTTTGTCAAGTCAGATGCAAACTTGCCTTCAAGTAACTTGTTCTTGTGCCTGTAATAGTAATTCAGTGAACAATTGTATTGTTAAGTAATTACTCTTCATATTTCTAGTTGAATGTCATCAGCTAAAACTGTGCTGTGGAATTGTCCTGCAAGTCATCTTTTAAACTATTTCCATAATACCAATGTCAGAACATATTTTCCGCCTTAAAGGATGCCTTCAAAAGGAAAAAATATTATTTTAATGATCAGGAGTTATTTAATTGTGCTGATGGTAACTAAAGTTAATAAATTTAAAATAATTGTGAAATGAGGAAAGGGACTGCTTGAAACAGTTTGATTTTGAGTTTGTCCTGTATTTCTAATACTGTATTTATAACAGAGTATTATCAGTAATACTGTGCCTAGAGTATGAAAGTTAATACCTTTCAGTAATCCTATAATGGGAATATTACTATTTATTTTTAGACTCTTTGTTTCTTTGATCGTAGGTTGTTCCTGCTCATTGTCACCTAGAGTGTGCAGCTTCATGTAACATAAGCTATCCACTCATGTGTTACATGTCAGAAAAGGCATGTTAGCATTGTCAGGATATTTTTTTTTAATATCAGCTGCACTGATATCAGCCTTTGCCTTTCATTTGCATTTCAACTACTCTAGCTGTTTCTCAGCCCACGCTATGCTAGTACAGAGTGATTCAGAGAGCACGTACAGCAATCAGTGCTAATTAATTCTACAGCAAATGGCAACTTTACCGTGACCAACATAACCCCATGTACTATAGTAAATAGGATAAATAATCTGTAATGGAATAAAAAGTATTGGTTTATGTTTTCCATCACTTTACTGTCTAAAGTAACACTGTAAGATTAATCTTACATGAACTTAGGGAAGACTGTATTTTTAGCATTGACTCTAGCAGTTAAGATGTAGTAAAGTTGAAATGGGAGCTTTTTTTTTTTTCCCCTGACAACTAAACACGTGCAACGTCTTCACTTTGTGTTATTAGTAGAAACACAAGCACCATTCGCATTTCAAGCCATTCTTCTGTGAGGCTGACTTAGCTCAGCTTGCTCACTTGTGTAGGAGTGCGTTTGCAGCGGAGCATCACGGTATAGTCAGGGAGCACGTGCAAAGCGAGCAGGAGCTCGCTGTTGACACGTACTAACTAGAAGCTGCTAAGTTCTGCTTTCCATTCTTATCATTGATACGCTTCATGACCTTGGACAGTCTTATCTAATCTCTCTGCATGGTAGTTTTGGTGTTACAAAACTTGCCAGCTTCTCATTCTGGTTGCTAGGAAGCTTAATACCTGTGAAGACTTAAGGTGATTCACTGATTAAAAGTTATGGGAGTGCAAATAATAATTTAACTTTGGGATTGTAGGATTTGATTATTTTTTTTATTTTTTAAATGTCTCGCTTACTGATTAACTAATAAGAAATTGTTGTTCCTGTCAAAAAAAAAATCCTCCACTTGATATTTCACTGAAGAAAGTGATGAAAAGAAATAGTTGCTGGAAAGAAATCTTGTATTCTGTTAATACTAGTGCACATGGTAGTGCACAGCTATTGGAGTCTTAAGTCCACTTTTCCTTGGCAAAAATCGTTCTGAATTCCTTCTGAGGAGGACTTGTAATGTCTGTTTAAAGGTCCATCAGAAAATGTGATTAATTGTATATGATCTCCTGCTTTGCTCATAAGACATTTGATTTCTCTTTCAAAAGCTCCCATAACTTGATTGTAAATTGTTGGAAGAATTCTAAAACTGATGAACGGCTGCCCTCCTGTGAGAAGACTGTTGCATTACAGCCTGTAGTCTTTGTGACTTAGAGTGAAGTAGTATCTCAGAGTTCTGAAAGAACCTATTTCTTCTTCGGTAGTTTTTTTTTTTAGTGATATTTTGTGAACTCACTCCTGCAAAATGCTTTTTTCTGATTAGTTTGTATTCTTCATACTTCCAAGACAAGGAAGCAGGGACAAGTTTTCATAATTTGTCAATGGTATTTACAATTTAGGTTTTTGCTGTGTATTAAACATAAGGATTTAATGTATTAAACTTGGTTTATGAGAGCACTAAATGTGCTGAAATATTTCAGAATGCATTTAATTTCTTAATTTTTATTGTTAATTATGTAGATATTTTGGTGTGAAACAGGAATTTTGCCCTGTAGAAGTTCAGTTATAGCCTTGCTCTCCTATATTGGAAAGACGTAGTCCAACTTAGGAAAAAATTTCTACTGTAGTCATGGTCAAAATACTAAATATTGCAGTTATTACTTAGTGGGTTTAGAAGAAGGGGTGATATTGCTGTATATCTTTACCAGCAACCTACATCTGCAGCCCCTTCCTGGAGCAAGCTAGGGAGGTTAAAGAAATCCTGATCAGGATGGAATTAAAGCATATCTTAGAGTGTGTTTGTAATTAATGAGATATACGCACCTATATGCGTGTGCTGAGGTGCTTTCTTGAATCTCATCTGTAGACTTTATTATCTTAATTTATGTAAGTTTCAACCCTTACTCCTGTTTCTCTAACTCTTTTACTCCTAGCTTCAAAATGTCAATGCTGGGATATTTGGGGCCTGGAGGCAGAACAGAGATTGTTACACAATCTCTGCCAGTGATTGCCAGTGAAAAGAGATGAGGAGGTCTCTAAGCTTCCTCTCACTGGAGTGGTACACCCATCATGGTCCAAGACAGCGCAGCAGCCTAGCTGACAGTCTTGATGTTCCCGTTAGCTCTTCTTTACAGCTCTGAAGGGCTTCCATTTCACAACATGTCTATACTTTCCAGCTCCTTTGCCACTCTGAGTTTGGCCAAATAATTGCTGTCGTAGATTGTGACTATTTTGTTGGGATGTGTAACTGTACTACACGATTATATTCCACTTTTGTTTCAAGTCCCATCAGTGTATGAACTATTTTTCTTGGATTTAGGTTTCCTGTTGCAGGTACAAGTAGCTAACTGCTTTGACTTTTTTGTTTCTTTTTGTGATGCTGCAATATTAAATTTAAGTACCTCGGTTCGGTTAGCTTTTAAACTCATTAACACATTTTTGTTCATCATGTGCTTACAAAAAAGCTTAAACTGTTGGTTACATGACTGTGTTAAGCTCCTGAAATTATTCATTGTTTCAGGTTCTTTAACTGCAAGGAATTTTCTTAAATACATTAATAGTACTTTATTTTTTGTGACATTTTTAATATACACACATACTTTGGAACCCAGATGATTAAGCAATCAAATGAAATGGATACAACTGGGGATATTTGATCTATTGTTGTTCTTAATTCAGTGGTGACATAAGAGCACATAGATTAGTTCAAGGAGATTTTGCTTCATTTAAGTACTCGTGAAGATGTGGTCTTTCAGCTATCTCTCAAATTTGATCCTATTTAAAAACCAGAAATATTGAACATCAGAAAATTGTCCTATTAAAAATAAATGTGTTTATTTTGTTTCAGTTTAATGAGTGGAGTTAAAAATAATGTCGGCAGAGGAATAAATGTGGCCTTGGTCAATGGTAAGTGACGTTTTACGTGAGCAGATTGTCTTCATTTTCAAATTGTTTCTGAAATTCAAAGTGAAATACTAAGGGATGGTGAAAGGCAAGCAGGAGGAGAAAAGGAAGTATTCAGCATATTTATACTGAGATAATGTCAGGTCTTGGCACTTCTACTTTTTTGTTAGAAAGTAGAAAAACTAAGTGCATTTTTTGTTTCTAAAAACATGTAGCAAAAATAATAATGTGGAGTGCTGTGGTGACTGTCTCGGTGATAGATAAATTCCTAACGTACATATAAAATGGGAAGAGACACAAGATGCGTGCTACTTCTTTTGACTTGGTGCGTTTCCACCGCTAATAAAACGTTGTAGATTAAATTTTTCTGTTGCCCTTTTTTCAGTGAAACTTGTTTAACAATTCTTCTACTACATGAAAGACCAGCTTATTGTTTCCTAGCTTGAAATCAATATATTCAGTTAGTCCATATCTATAGATCTTGTTCCTAAATACGTCATGTTATGCAATTGTGTTCAAGATTCTTGACTTTCATTAAAACCAAATTTACCTGTGTGTCACCTTGAAAGCTGAACTGAACATCAGTGCTGGCAAATTTGTCCTTAATGTGTAGGAAACAATTCCTTGTAGCACTGAGACAGCACTTTGTCATTTCACTGCAATATAAATTCATGGTTTTTTTGGATTGTACTCAGGTTTATGTCATCAAAAGCATGACTTGAACAATACTCGCTTAATCTTATTTCGCCCTCCTAAATTGTCTCAATCTGTTCAAACCCAAAATACCTACCTTTGTATTAGATAGCTGCCAGTCTTTCTGCCTGTCTTCCAAACTTTAAATGAATGTATATATTGAGAAGAAAACTACCTTCCATTAAATACTGCCTTGGTAGACAGCATAGTTTAAAAAAAAGAAATATAAAAAAGAGCTAATGAGATCATTACGTTGTCCACCTTCTTCTATTTCTTCTGGATGTTTAAATTGTCTAAGAATTTCCAGTCTATTTCCAGTGTAATTTTAATCTTTTACTTTCCATGTGGCACTAAAGACAACCTATAGCTGTGCTGTCTATTTTTGCAAAAACAACTTAAAAAAAAAAAAAAAAGGCAAATTGACGTGACTTCTCTTTACTGGTTTTAGAGGATGTGGGCTTTCTGTTGTTGAAGTAAAATCAGAAGTTTGCATCTTCTCTTTCTTTTTCCTCTTGCCTTTTCCTGCACCTTTTCACAAACTACTGTGCTGTTTAAGGAGAAATCTTCATAAAAGATGAGTTACATAGTAATTAATTTATATGGTGTCTTCTGCAGCACTTTCTTTGAAAGAGTCATTAAGAGGATTTGGGTATGTTGTCTGTAAAATAATTTTGGCTATATTTGACACCAAATATTTCTTTTTTCTCCAGGTAAAACAGGAGAACCATTAGACACTAAATTCTTTGACATGTGGGGAGGAGGTAGGTGCAGTTACTGTAGCTGGTTAGAGAGAAACAACTTAAACACCCTTTTTTTTCCCCTCCCTTCTCTAGGCTCCATTTGCTGTGATGGTTTAAGGTGATAGAGTGCCTCACCTTTACCTTGTAATTGGGAGGAGAATGCAACTTTAAAGAAACACAAATAGTCGAGGGAGAAGGGGAATGGTACGGTTAATCAAACACACTTGTTCTCTTGTTCTCCCCAATAGCTCCTGTTAGTGGTTGTGTCTTTACACAATATGGATGAAACTCTGTTTATAAAATGAGGGAGTTCTCTGATGCATTTTATCTTTCTCCCACTTTTAATAATTTTTTATAAATTTATAAGTATACTTACGAATATTCTTAAAAGGAATGTCTTTGCAGGAAGGAATTGCAGGTGTTTAAATATAGAGTGGTTGCCCTCTTACTAAACAGTTTTACGTTCTCTCTCTTTTCAGATGTGGCACCATTTATTGAATTTCTGAAGTCCATCCAGGATGGAACGATAGTGTTAATGGGAACATACGATGATGGTGCAACCAAGTATGTCATTGATTTATACAGTAAATATTGCTTAAACTTTTAATTGTTTTGTACTAAAAAACCTACATTCTTTACTACACAATCACTTCTGATAAAGTTTTGTTTTTTCAGGATGATGGATTTGAAACTGTGCTTTCAGTTTATTAGTTTTATAATGCTGTGATTTAGGGACAACTAGGATCAGATTAAAACTAACCAGGTGTAATGGGTTCTGTATATATTTACAGAGGGGAGTGTTAGGTGCATACTTCTGTGATCCTCACAACAGAGAAACAATAAATTAGATATTATATCAGACCCTTTAGCAGAAATATCCCAAATGCTCTTTGAAAATCTGAAAAGGCTAGGGATAAATAGTTGACTAATTAGCAGTTGCTGTATCAGTACACATAGGTGGGTTTTTTGGTGTGGGGTGTTTTGGTTTGTTTTTTTTTTTTCTTTTTCTGAGAGAAGATGGGGATGCAACAAGACGACAGTGGAGGGCATATGGTCAGTCCAACAAAGTATTTACTCATAGCTATGAAGAATATATTTTTTTTGTCAGACATTGGGTGTGTATATACACACACACACACATATATATATATATATTTTTTTAACCATACCCTTATTCTCCCTGGCTCCTGAAGACCCTGTAGGTTTCTAGCCACTCTCCTAGAATTTTGCCGAGGATATGTCATCTTTTTGGAGATATGCTGGTTTTTCTGTTGCTGATAGCTTGTTCTGTCTTATCCTACTAAATTCAGATACATCCAGACATAGGAACATACTGTGAGAACGTAACCTGGTGGAAATTGGTCTGTTCCACTAAGCACTTTTCTTGGATCAACTCAAAGACAGAGCTTGGTTACATGGGTGCAGAGACCATTCC
This sequence comes from Balearica regulorum gibbericeps, assembly GCF_011004875.1. Taxonomy (NCBI): domain Eukaryota; kingdom Metazoa; phylum Chordata; class Aves; order Gruiformes; family Gruidae; genus Balearica; species Balearica regulorum. The sequence goes on from NC_046184.1 coordinate 25,907,638, forward strand.
TGATAGGCCTTGTCTGTGTCCTTCCTTTTGAAGTCTGAGAGGTTACTAGTGTGTGCCTCATGCTTGTTGGGCTCAGTGTTTGAAACTGTGCCACCCTAAGCTGTTCAATTTACTAGCGTAGACATAGCCTAAGAGGTTTCAGTTCTCTTTAAGCTTGTCTTCCAACCTTCCCAACTTTGGTCAGCTCTAATAGATACTCAAAATTACTGTAGAATTTATATTGTAATCTACTCTTGATGTAAGTCATCCTATCCAAAGGATTGGTTTTCATGGTGAAAATTAACTTTTTTTTTCCCCTCCTTTTCCTCTATTAGTTTAATAATATTAAACTGTTTCCTAATGTGCTCTGTACATTTTTTTTTTCTCTTTTGGTTCAATTTGTTATCCACAACTTGTCTGTATTTTTGATATAGGAGCAGCTTTGCTATGACAAACTCCTGACTTCAGTGTGCAATATTTGCAGTAAATAGTTACGAGTGTGTACATTCACTGCTTTTAGGAGAAGAAAACAATTTAATGTTTCTTTATGCCAAGGCTGGATCTCCTGTCTGTTGTTTTGCGACTTTTCTTCTCTTTGCTCTTTTCCCTTTCTTCTTTGAGGTTTTAGATAGTAAGTACAGTTAGTTTGTTTCAATAGTCATGTCACAGGTGATGTTTTTGAAAGCTGGTATGCAGATATGCTGTCAGCTAAACAAGAATGTGAATTTGGCCCATTCATGCTGACAGCCAGGAACTACTGCTTATTAGTGATATTACATAATTAGCCAAAACCTTACCACTGGTGGTTGACGGTAATCATAAATGCTAGTTCTTGAAAACAATTAAGTGTGAAGAACCAACACGTTTAAAAGATAAAATATTTTCCTTTTGATTTTTTTTTAAAATATAAGCTGCCCTAATGCTCTAGAAAATTGGAGTGTGGGTTGTGCAAATAACCTCCAAAGTACTTAATAATTTTCATAATTTTATCTAAAGTGAGTTATACAACTGTATCTCAGTAAGTAGTAATAATCAGAAGTTGTGTGTGGTGTTTAGTAATCGGGCAAATATAGTAACTGAAAGGAAGAAATAGCTGTTATTTGGAGGTTTGGGAATGATAACTTATCTTATGTTTTCCCTTCAATACTAAAATTATCCTACTTGGACCTACAGGCACTGAGCCATGCTGTGGGGCAGCATTCTGCATTTTGAATTAATTGACCCAAGCAGACAAGAACTTCTTTCATCTATTTCAGTCATTCTCCTAATCCAAAATAGCTTTTACTTTATCTAGACTTCAGCTTGAGCTTGCAAACGATGTTTACTTTAAAGGTCGACTTTTTCAGTTGCATGGAGAATTGCGAACATGACTTGAGATGTATGTATAAATTTTCACAGGAGAGGGTTCTTGCCTTTTGTTGGTGTACTGATAGGTTTGTACACTGTTCCTTGAGATTATAAGATTAAAGAGCAGTGCTCATTAGATCAGGTGATTTCAGAACTAGCCTTATTTGATTTTTGAAAGATAGATCTTGCCCAATATTGACTGACTTAAACTATATTTAATCAGATTAAAGCTGAACGGTCCATTGAACAAGGAGAGCTCTAAGGGCATGTATTTTATTCACATACTGAACTCTGTTTTGTTCAAGGCTTAATGAGGAAGCACGGAAACTGATCGCTGAATTAGGAAGCACATCTATTACTAACCTTGGCTTTAGAGACAACTGGGTCTTCTGCGGTGGAAAAGGAATTAAGACTAAAAGCCCATTTGAACAGGTCTGTGATTCTGTAACTTACGGGAATTTAGCAGCTCACATTAATAAAGGCATAGCATGTTTTATAAATACCATGCATTTGTTCGAGATAGGTATCTGTTGTAGTAGTGGCACACAGTGCTATTTTCAAATTTATTCCTTGAGTAGCCTCCTCCTTTTAAATGTACAAAATAAGATTCTTTGGTGATTAACAAATAAGAAAAAATCTTTGTGGGGTAGATCTTAGTATCCCAATAACTAGATTATTTATCTTCTTAATGAATCAAATTAAACTGAAAAATTAAAAACTTACTGTCTAACGCTTGTATTTGAGATGCACGAACAATGGCAGACCTCTGACAAATAAGTGGTAGTTATGGTGTTGGTGTTCCCTGCTGTTCACTTTGCTCTTCTGGCTAAAATTACTGCTGCCATAGCAAAATTTGTGAAATATAATATGTTCCCATACTTTAGCTGTTTAAAGGCAACAATGACACATGTTGAATTTTATTACCTGTAAAGGCAGTTTTGTACTAGGAGAGTAAGGAAAGTGTGTTCTCTTTTGCCAACTTTGCGAGGGAGTGGGAACTGGTGCAGGAGCAGTGACAAACTCTTGGAGGCAGTAATGTCTTACCTGACTGCAGATGGTTGCTTGGTGGAAATATAAACCCTTATTTAAAAAAAAAACAACCACAAAACCAAACCAAAAACCAAACAACAAAATGAACATTCACCATTAAATAATGTTCTTAAAGTTCTGGCTGTTCATTTACAGTGCCTTGTAAGTGTAGTATCCTTATTTATTTTTTCTAGTGGTTCATGTTTTAATGCAGTTGGTCTTTTTCTTCCTAAATAAACATCCAAAATAAATTTTAAAAATGCTTTCCCTATATGACTTAACTGTTTTAAGCATACACTTATCTCAGCAAGTTACATTGTGATAAATACTGAGAGATTGTTATATTTGATACAAAGCACAAGAGGCTAATAGTGATGTCTTCTCTTTGTCTATGGCCTGAAAACAAGTAAATAAAATGTCTTTTAAAGCTGTGAGTTAAAGCAACAGGATACATGACTTTACATTAACAGTAGATTGGTATTTTCTATTTATAGCATATAAAGAACAACAAGGACACAAATAAGTACGAAGGCTGGCCAGAAGTTGTTGAGATGGAAGGCTGTATCCCTCAGAAGCAAGATTAAATGAAAACAAAAGGAAAGGAGAGCAAATATGGAAGAAAATGCACTTTCTGCTATTAGTAGGGAGAGGGCTATGAAGGAGACTGTACTGTAAATAATATTTTTAAAGCATGCTTCCATCTTGTCGGTGTGTGCATGAGCACTGACATTTTGAATATTCAGATTATTTATTGCTTACACACATAGAAATCCTTTTTGTAAATATGTCCAAAATAAAAGAAACATCAAATCATTTCTATGCAGGTTCCTTAAAAGCACAGTATTTAGTTTGCCTGTGGTAAATAATATCTTGTAGATCAACTGGCTAATGAATTGCATATGTGGATAATAAACAGATCCTGAAAAATGTTGTACTGTCCTCTTAACAGCGTAATGTTGCTGTGAGTATGTAACCTTTGTGGAATATTGTAGATTTTAGTGATAAGTTAATAAAGAGCTTTAATTTTTTTTATCCTCTGCCTTTTTAATGGCAGCATCACTTTTTATTAAAGTTGTTTGGTTATTCTAATCCCAAGTGCTCCAGAAATTTATTTTGCAGTCCCCCATCAAAACTGAATAATCAGCAAAGGAAGAATATGTGATAGTGTAACAGATACGCCATGAGAAGCGCAATATAAATTATTTTTATTAGGGGAAGAACAAAAGTAAATATCTAAATAGTGTGATATTTAAAAGCAGCTTGGAAGGATTTGTGCTTAACTTGAAAATAATGTTTACATTGTAGAAGAGACTTGGCACGCTAAGCAGCAGTACTGTGGCTAACTTGTTCAGTTTTTATAGCAATTTTCGTACTGCTGCTTAACCATCGATTCTACCTATGGCTGTTCAGCTGTAGTGGCTAGTCACATGGTAAACGTACATAAGGGTATGGCTTCCTCTTCTAGTTCTAACATCAGGAATGAATTTCCCGTCACAAAGAGCCTGCTGGAAAGCAGTCTGCCTTCTAGCGAGAGTTGTTTCAGGGTACATAGTTGTGCACCTTTACCACCTATGTTACATCTAATGTGAGCGAAGCAAGCTGTTCTTACAGGGAGGTGTCAGAGAAAGCATTGTATCTTGGGGTATGCAATGTGTGACATTTAACCTTAACTGACAATGTTTCCTTCATCTTTTTTTTTTTTTTTAAATGAAAAAAAAATGGACCAAGTTGAAGTGGCTTTTATTCTTTAGCTCGTATCAGAGCTGTCAGAAAACAGCTTTCTTTGGAAACTTTTGTTTCTTTTAAGTAGGGCCAGCTTCAAACTTTGCTGAAGCTAAGTTAGTGTGGTGTAACTGATGGTGTCGGTATTCACAAAATAGGGGCTGACACAGAATTGGGTGTAATCTCTTGGAGCTTTATTGCAAGTTCTGGTGTGATCTTCAGAAACTTCTAGACAGTACTATGGGACAAAAGTCACAAAGGATTTTTCAGTTATCGTTGATGTCTTAGACAAATTTAATTCTGTGCACTAAAAATTTCAAGCAATATTGGAAATTACTTTGTAAGTCAAATAACCTGTGGTACCAGAGTAAGAGTGGATTCTGACGTGCTCTGTATGTTTAACTAGCTTGTTAAATAATGTGGTTTTTCATCAAGTTTAACATAAGAGTAGCAATAAATACATCTTATACAGTGAAACTGCTTTTGTTAAATCTTTCAGATTTTCTTATGTAGGAGGACATGTGAAAATCATGTATATTTTTTCATCAAAATAACCTTCCCCATTTCTGTCAGTTGGAAAATAATTTATATTTCATAACATTAGGCTATTGTGAAAAACTAATTGTGCAAGTCCTGAGAATTTTCACAGCAATACAGTTTTGTCGGTGTATATGCCAGTGTTGGGTATGCTGCTATCCAAAATAATATCAGAATCATTTTGAAGCTACTTGGGAGGGGCATAAGAGAAAAACATTTGTATGCATTAATAGTTTCCCAGGACTACTCTTCATTTTTTTGGTTTTGAATGCCAATGAATATTTCATCTTTCATCAAATTAAAAAGTTCAAATTTCCTCTACAAAATTAAATGGAAAGGAGATAAGACTGGACGCAGACCTCTTAGCCCTTGTATATTTTAAATTTGTGCCTTTTTTTCAGTGATCTGAATTAAGTAAATGTATTATGACTCTAACACCTTAAAGTTGCACCTCCCACAAACCTTTTAAACAATGGATTTTAAAACAATAAAATGGTAGGATTATTTTTGTAAGTCCTTAAATCCTTTGATTCTTGTGATTTTGATGGAAATCTTCCTCTTGTTCTCTAACCCATGTGTTACCATATTTAATAAGACTCCTCAAGTATATAAAACTCATACTGGAGTGGCTGTGCAAATGGGGTGTCCTTGCTCTTACCCATCATCCCGGTCTGTTGACTTGTCACAAGATCCAGTCATGCCCTCTCTTCTGTCTTGTGGGCTAGTCACAGTATCCTCTTGTTGACGGAGGCTTTCTGATGCTTACTCTTAAGCAGGACTTTCTGATGTCTTATGTGCATTTCCTTTGAGTTACCACACTCAAAGATTACTTCTCTGGCCTCCCTGGTCTCTCCAACAGCTGGTGGTAGGAAGCGGTCGGTTGCAAAGATGAAGGCATTTTATACAGGCAGCTTCATGTGAAAGTACCTGTGTGTGACAAAGCTCCAGGATGCATATTTTCCTACATGAGGTGATGGGAACATTTGCAGCGTCGTACAGACCTGTTAAGAACAGAGCAGTGAGGGAAGGAAAGAGAAAGATTGTGGGGAATGTTTACCTCAGAAAGTGCAGTCATGCAAAGTAGAGGGGAAGGACACAGGAAGATTGTAACTTCATTTTCCCCAAGAAGCACCCAGCTCAGATCCAAGTCACCTGAAGACTTCACTGCAAACCGTAGCTCTCGATTGCTGTACTAGTGTTGCTTTGTGCAGATAATAGGAATCTTAAGAAAGACTCTGAAGACCTTGACATGCCCTCTGCATCTTTCCTACTGCCTTTCATGATCAAACTTATATTTTCCTCTAGAAACAGCCTCTTACACCTTTAGTTTCCCAAGTGCTAGTTTGGAAAAAGCTCAGCATGTTTTGCTTTCCAGATGCATTACTGTGGCACTTGGTTTCCTCATTGATGTGACTACTAAATGCTTGATGCATGTGTTAAGGTCTCCTAAATGGGATTTTCTGCAGTGTGAGTGTTTTTCAAGAATGAGTGTATTAGTAAAATATAGGCCAGGTGGAAAGAGGATTTTATTATTTTATTTCCAAGAGGAAATAATAATACTGCCACTGTAAGCGTGGACTGACTTTCTTATGTAAGGAAGGGAAGGGCCATGGTTCCTCCCTAAACTGACTTGGGTCATGGATACTAGGCAAGGGATTTTTTGTTGATGAAATCCTCTTCATTGTTACAGCTGTAAGGCCAGGCTAAGGCTGTACGCTGGCCTTAACACAAGGGGTCTGGCTAAGAAAATTTAAAAAGAAACCTGGAAGGCTGGATGGGATCTTCGAGGACAAAGAAAGAAGGTGCAAGAATAGCTCTTGGCCTGTTTGGTGATACCACGAGGTGTCAGTAGCTTCCGATGCTGTAGTCAACATGAGGGACGCTGCTTCTTGTCCTGTGAGCAACGTGCCAAAAGGACACAAAGATCTGGGCTCAGCCGCCTCTTGCTGCTGCCTCCCTGCAGGCCAAAAAATGAAGAATGGCAAGACAGAATGTGCTCTACTTGAGAGATTTCATTACATTTCTGATTATCGTAATATTAGCTTAAATCCACTTCAAGTTTCTCCTTGCTGCTCCTGTAGTCAGCCTACAAACAAGATCTAATGCATCCTTTATAGAGTCAGGTTAAAACATGCTCCTCAGATGTCTCTTCCTATCCTTAACTAACCATCTCGATAGGTTGTCTCATGTACCATCCAAATCTTCTTTGCTGAAAATTAATGATTACTTCTTTGCAAGTTAAAAATTGATGACTCTCCTCTTCGATGTCTACATTCTTCCTGGCCCTTTATTTTCCTTTCTAGAGTGTGCAACCCAGTTCCTTTAATCTTGCATTTATCCTTTTAAAATTGCTATAATCTGTAAATCTGTAATCGCCCATTCCCTCAGAAAGGTCTGTTCCTTTCTTAGGGTGTTGTCCATACCAGATATAGCTATAACCTCACTTACATGAAAAACGGCACTCCCATCTGAGGAGGAATCGTGTCTGCTCTTTGAGCTTGATGGATGGCAGTGAAAGGGAGTGCTATCTTCTGTGGAACATAGTCTGCAAATGTTTTTTTTCCTAGCAAATGCTGCAGCAATCCTCTTTGGCTAATTATCTTCCTCAGCCTTGAATATTTCAACATTGTCTTTATCAGTACTGCCTCGCATTCCCAGATCTTGGCAGCTGAATCATCCTTCCCATTGGAAAACCTGGTGAATAATGTCTTGATTTATGGCTTTTATACCTAAGCCCTCATAGATGTCTCAAAAGCAAGTTAAGAAACAATGTAGATAAATATACCTTGTGTTTTGTGGTGTATTAATAAATAAAGTCAACATGATCCGTTATCCTTTGAAGTATGTAGAAATGAAAACTTTCTTTCAGGGCTTTAGAATATATATGGAAAGGGTTAGGGATCAGCATAGAGCACTGTAATAGTCTAGTCACATTGTGTACTGTGTAAAATGCACAGAAATCACTCCATCCTCTATGGAAAATTTCTGATCTCTGGAGGCAGCCCAAAGCAGCTGGTTAATTCTGATCCTCTTGCTGATCGTGCACTACAATGCAAGAGGTTTTTAGAGTGGTTTCTTAGCATTGCAATCATGCAGTTGCACATCAGCAAATGGAAAAAAAAAGAAACACTGAATCCAACTAATATTTCAAGGTTAAGCGGACAGAATTGTGTTACCCCAAATACAGTGTCAGCAGAGAGTACGATACTGTTCTGTATTGCCTTAGTGCTGTTTAGTCCTGAGTGACCCAAAGCAAGGAGGGCATCTTAAAGAGGTTACTTGCAGTTGTAGTGCCGTAGAATCATTGATCAATGGAAAATGTGCCTGCCCTGAAGCACCAACACTTCTTACTGTACACGGCTTGTTTGTTTTCCTGAGAGGGCACAATTTTAGCACATTGTGAGGGATCATAAACCTTCTGCAGGAGGTGGTTGTAGCATTCTATAATACCAAAAGTTTGGTTCTACCTAAATCTCTTGCATTGAAATGACAAGAATGGATTTATTTCATTAGCTGCTTTGTTTGCAGAACTTCTGTCAAATATTCTCCATTTGTGCTCTGCGGGCTTTGGTTTTGTTGGTTTGTTTACGTTCAAAACCTGGACTTCTCAATGCATGTGAAGTGTGAAACCATAGCTGAATAATATCCTGATGTTGGCAGCAGTCAGCTCAAGGAGTTACTACTCCTGGTCACCTCCCTGAGTTCTTCCTGCCATGTCCTTTCTGCAGTTTGCTGCTCCAAACTGAGCCAAATCTATTGTTTGTGGAGGGTTTCTGTGAACCGTATCGCTAAACCTATCGACGGGCTGGGGTCAGGGCAGGGGGGAGAGAGCCCGAGCACGCACTCAGCCAACCTGGCGTGCAAACCCAGCCTGACACGAGACTACAGGCTAAAGCTCCAAACTCAGCTGTGTTGGTTTTGCATGGCAAGGTTTTGGTAGCGGGGGGGCTACAGGGGTGGCTTCTGTGAGAAGCTGCTAGAAGCTTCCCCTGTGTCTGACAGAGCCAATGCCAGCCGGCTTCAAGACAGACCCGCTGCTGGCCAAGGCCAAGCCAATCAGCGCCTCTGGGATAACATATTTAAGAAAGAGAAAAACAGTTAGAGAGTGCTTTTGCAGCCAGAGAGAGGAGTGAGAAGATGTAAGAACATCTGCAGACACCAAGGTCAGTGCAGAAGGAGGGGCAGGAGGTGCTCCAGGCGCCGGAGCAGAGATCCCCCTGCAGCCCGTGGTGAAGACCATGGTGAAGCAGGCTGTCCCCCTGCAGCCCATGGAGGGAGGATGAGGGGGTGTAGCGATTCCACCTGCAGCCCGTGGAGGACCCCATGCCGGAGCAGGTGGAGGCACCTGAAGGAGGCTGTGGCCCTGTGGGAAGCCCGCGCTGGAGCAAGCTCCTGGCAGGACCTGTGGATCCGTGGAGAGAGGAGCCCACGCCAGAGCAGGTTTGCTGGCAGGACTTGTGACCCCGTGGGGGACCCAGGCTGGAGCAGTTTGCTCCTGAAGGTCTGCACCCCGTGGAGGAGACTCACGTTGGAGAAGTTCGTGAAGGACTGTCTCCCATGAGAGGGACCCCACGCTGGAGCAGGGGAAGGATGAGAGGAGTCTTCCCCCTGAGGATGAAGAAGGGGCAGAAACACCGTGTGATGAACTGACCATAACCCCCACTCCCCGTCCCCCTGTGCTGCTGAGGGGGGAGGAGGTTGAAGCCGGGAGTGAAGTTCAGCCCGGGAAGATGGGAGGGGTGGGGGGAGGTGTGTTAAGAGTTGATTTTATTTCTCATTCCTCTACTCTGTTTTGCTTAGTAATAAATAAGATGAGTTCCCTCTCTAAGTTCGGTCTGTTTTGCTCGTGATGATAATTAGAGAATGATCTCTCCCTGTCCTTATCTCGACCCGTAAGTTTTCTTTCATTGTACCTTTTCTCCCCTGTCTAATGAAAGAGGGGAGTGATAGAGCGGCTCTGGTGGGCACCTGGCCCTCAGCCAGGGTCAACCCACCACAAGCGAGCATAAAACTTTTAACAACTTAGTTTTCTAAGTTTCAGGTAACTTCTATTTTTGCCCCCATTGGCATAATCAGCACTGACTAGCCAGAACTGTTTTTCAAAAACCCAAATAGCACATCTTAAACTGGAATTGAATAGTATCTTGCTGTTGGGTTCCTCTCCACATTGCTTCTCTTAATGATATATACAGATCCTCCAAAAACTCAGTATGTTTAACATCAAAATATTATTTAGTACATACTGAGACACAATACAGTGTCAAATTAATTTATTAGATTCTGGGGCAGATTGGTCCGTGCAGGAGAATGGGACATTGTTTCAGTTGTCAGCTGGTTTTGTGCGACTGACATGAGGCACAATGTACCTTTCAGCACAGAGGGTAAATCATCATCCACATAAATAATACTGCAGTCTGGTTTTAACCCCTAGTATAGTGTCAAGCTTTTTCTCTAGAAATCAGAAATGCTCATGAAATGTGTTTCACTCTGCTCCACAATCAAATACAAATTTTCAGAGGTTTGGGGAAAATTATTATAGAAGTCTTACTCAATCAGAAGTTTCAGCATTTTAATAAAGGCATCCTGATACACACATAACTTGATATTAAAAAAAAAAAAAGAAAAGCAAAAATGGGTGTTAAGCTGATGATTCTTGAAGTATTAACAAGGAAAATGTGCAGCTCATTTAAAATTACACTGTATGGTCATAAACATAGCAAGGCTGAGAGGAAAATGAAATGGCCAAACCCTGAGAGAGGCTCTGATCTTTTAGCCCATGAGAAGCTCTACTCGTGCTCGCAGGCTCAGGTTCAGCAGAAGGTTTCACAAGGTATGCGGCACTATCCTCTAACGAATCTTCCTCCAGTTCAATTAGTGCATCTAAACTCCACGCCTGTGTCTGCCTTCACTCTCCTAGGCGCCTTACTTGTTACACCTCTTTGCTGTGCAAATGAAGCGATAGCTCCCCTCCACTGAAGGCCATCATCCATTTTCAGCCAGCCCTGGCATCCAAACTCCAGCCCTGGCCAGAGGCATCACCAGTCAGCGTTAGCTGCTGGCTGTGACATGAATTCCAGTGTTGTGGTCCTACCTGCCACCATACCTCCAGCCCTGCAGAGCTGACACAGTGGCCAGAGAGGATTAATTCCCATTAAACCGAGTAAACTGTTAGTTATTTAACAGAACTACCTGTGGAATTACAGAGCTGTTGATTCAATGTAACAGCAGACTCTAGGACAGGCTGGGGTATTTTAGCATTGTTTATCTGCAGCATTCATTTACCATGGAGTTCACAAACTCTATTCCCGTCAGGATGAATTTGTCGTTTGCGTGGGCTAAAAAGGCATATTTGAATCCCAGAAATACAAACCACAGGAGGTTTAGGAAATGCAATTTTCACCAACTTATTATTTTAGTCTTTGCCTGCCCTTGAAAACCTGTAGTGGTCCCTGCAGCAGGACTTGCCCAGTACTCACGACTTGGATGATTACTGTACACTCCCACCTGGCAAACCACAGTTTTCAAACTACACGGGCTGAGAAACAAATGCAGTGACCAGGTAGCCAACGCATTGCGTTGATGATCAGGACACCTGCCTATTCTTTTTTTGTTTCCTTTTTTCTTTAAACCTAGGTCTGCCACTGCTTTTGCAAGTGACTTTGAGCATGTTATTTCTCCCCAGATTTCCATTTATAGTCAGAATACAACTGTTACCACTACTAACCTCCTTGCTGATGCTTCTTGGACGTATGGGTGTGAAGCCCTGTTTCTCAGTTAGGTATTGTTAGCTAGTGTCTGCCCATGCCAATTCACTGACAGCAAAAAATGTGAAAGTGTGTAAAATCCTAAAAATTGCTATTACAAATTCTTGTGTGAAATGAAAAATGAAGTCATGATACCACGTTCACTGTTACTACTGGATCTGGGCATTGCACATCACCTGGCAGGACAGACAGGATACAGTCAGGAGAGAATTCACAATTAGCATTTTTGTCAGGTTACCTGGAACAAGTAATAACATTTATTCCACCCTGATACTTCCTGATATTCCACCCTGTGTGATATCTACAATACGTTAGAGGGCTCAGAAAGACAGTGCCTCGTTTGGCATGAAGTCTGCCACAGTGGGATGATCCTTTTACACGCTTTTAATAAATGTTAGCCAGCAGAGTGAGTTGGGACCGCTTCAGCATTTTACCTGACCTAGCCATGATAGTTTTGAACTATAAGGAACCACCCTAACGTCAAGTTTTCTGTCTTGTGAAACCTCATCCTTCAATGAAATCAAGCATCTCAGCTTCGTCAGAAAAGTCCGTTCAACACCATTTCCTCTGAATGACCAATGCTAATTGTTGCTGGTTACACGTACGTTTCACATACTTGCCATTCACTGGAAAGTGCACAGACATATTTTGATAGCAATGGAGACAATCTCCATTTACCACATAGCCTTTGACATCCTTTGACATCCTTTGACATCCTTTGACGAGGGATCTCCAACAGGCAGGACAAGACGGTGTTCTTCCCTTACCAGAGCACGCACAGGCTGGCATGTCGACAGACCGACCAGCTGTAGTCCTGTAGTAACTCCTCTGAGTACGTCAGCCTGTCAGTCAACAACACAACCTTGCTCTTCAAATACGCAGCCAGCACGCATGCATTTCTGTTTTCAAAATGGCATAGGTAATTTTCTCTTTCAGAAGAGGTTACAGTTATCCTTTCTTCAAAAAGTAAACCTGTGGCATTTTTCATACGTTTGCTACTTTTCACAAACGGCTGCTCCATGCGTAAAAGGTCAGTGTGAGGGAACAGGTCTGAGATAAAACCTTTCCCCCACTCAAACTGTGACTTTTTTTTTAATCTTTCTTGCTCAGATAAGCACACACACAGCTACTTTCAAAGAGAAAAGATGTATTATTGTAAGGCTATACAAGATTATTATAAAGCTATGTTTTCAAAGTCAACAACCTTGATCCTCCAGTCCCAGCACTGGGAAAAACCATTAAAGCGAGTGAATGAAATTCATCTCAGTGCCATACGCCCACAAAAGTAGCTGAACCAGCTATGTTGTACATAGGCTTCTCTAAAAGCTAAGGAGGCATGCTGTCTTACAGGTGGTTCTCCCTCTCATTCTCACCCAAGGAGAGCTTTTCCAGAGGGTGGAAGGAGTAAAGGCAGTTTTGTGGAATGAATACTGCAGTAGATGTCAGCTTATTTATTTAAGCCTGATGCTACTACAAAACAATGCGCATATCCTAATCCTGTCCAGAACTGCTTTTACAGATGCTGCCTACGCAGAACTAGTTTTATGGATGTAACTTAGATAAGTTACAGTGGAGCTTAACTTACACAGCAATTTCAACTGTGATAGGTAAAGAGAGGGGCTCATGCTCCAGTCTCCCCAATGCACTCAGCTTTGCTTCTGCTCTCCCCCTCCAATCCCTCGGCGTCAGCGCAGCAGGAAAGCGAGCGGCAGCCGCACAGACCCCATGCGCTTGCTCTCACCAGTGCTCTGCTCTCAGTCCAGAAAGCGTAATGACATCTCCTGTGAAATAGCTCTCTTCAGCTTCTCAGGGGCAAGATGGGTCCTACTGCTGCCAGTGAAACTTCAAACCCCCGTTTCCTTGTTTGCTGAGCTATTGTAGCATTCATAAACCATGTGTGTTGCCACTTCTCTTTGTTCCCTTTTGTCACTCTTTAAAAAAACACTTTCCCCCCTCCATAAACCAGAAAAAAAATATTTTATTAACAACGTTTAAAAACAAAAAGTTATTTTGTTGGAACTAGACGACCTCTCAGAATTACCACAGCCTCACATACTGGCTAGCCAAGCAGGCAAGAGACACCCCGACTGTTGGCTGCATCATGACTGCCCCACGTCTCACTGCAACGCTGATGTGAATGCCCTCCCATTCAAACCCACAGAAACAGCCTGCTGAGATTTTTCTCCTGGGCAAATCCCTGAAGCTGTTAGGCCCAGGAGTCGAGGACCATTTTGTCCTCATTTCCTACACTGCAAGAAGTTAAGGCGTACTGAGAAATGCATTGGTGATTTTCCTTATTTTACAGCTCAGGCATGGAAGAAACTTTAGGTCCGATAAAAGCTAAGGTAGTTTTGAGACACAGATTGGGGCTGCTTCGAGAGAAGATCTCAATCTCCATGCTGAACTCCCAACAGCTGGTTCCTGCTGGAGCCCCGTACAACAAAATGGTGGTGACCTCAACACAGGTCTTGGCAAAGGCACCACTAGGAGCAGGTTCACGTAGGGCACCGAGGCACTTACCATCAGCTTGACATAAGGCAGATTGAGAGCAAGCAAGCGAGAGGGGGGGGTGGTCTCTACAACACCTTCATGTCTACTGTGACCAGTAGCATGTCCCAGTCCATGATTCCAGTAAGTGCTGTGCCATGGCCTGTGGAGACTGCGGGTTTATTTTCATCTCTGGTAGATGGGAACAACCTGGGGCTGACAACTCTCTCTTTAGGGTCTTCCACCAGGATGTGTCCTCCCCATTCAAGTTTTCACAGGAAGGGGGTTGAATCCTCCTGTGACAGCAACTGGTACACTGAGCACCCTTCCCACAGACAGCAGATTTTGTGGCTTCAGGATAATTATCTGGCTAAGTCAATGGAGACAGACTAGCCAGATGTGGAGGGAAGGTCCAAAAAGAACCAGCAGACAAAGGACTTCTTGCTCGCTGAACTGGTGTTCCTAAGATACTCCACATAAGGCAGTGAAGTACCACACCACAGAAGATTTTGTCTGCTTCCTCCTGACCTACACATCTGATAAAGAGTGACAGAGAATCTGGTCACCATCTTTCGTGGGAAAATAATTGCCAACCAGGAAATTAATTCCTCAAAGTAACTTTGAAAGCCTCAACCAAACTAAGATGATTTCTTTCTAAAAACTGTTAGTGTGGAACAAGTTAAGGGATTGCAAACCCATGCAAGTCCCCTTGATGTCAGTGCGAGTCCTGCACTTACTGCTGGAGCCGGGATTTCACTGTTTGTAAAATGGATTGAAAAGAATAAAAAAGAAAACAGAGTATCAATTAACTGATCATTCAGAAAATCATAGTAAGTGTTTCTCATCAGTGTGTATTAACTGCAATAGTTATAACCACACTGATGGTAAAAAAAAAAAAATTATGTAATTCTCTAATTTCCCCCTGCACATGCAAATAAAAATCAATTAAAGGCTACTACAATAGTAAGAAATATCTAACCAACAAATGTCAAAGGCTGTAATCTTATCACATTAGTTTTCAAAACCTTTTACATAACTTGCATAATTTAAATATTTACAAAATATAAACTTTCTTGTCTTATCAAAAATAGGTCTTTGCACATTTAAACAACAGAAATCCTTTCACGTGATGCTTTTTAAGCCAGGCATTAAATCATTGCATAAAAATAAACAACCTTTCACAGATGTGAAATAAAACTGAGCCAACATATGGAGGGGGAGAAAATGTTATCAATAACTGTTTAAATATTTTAGTGGTGTGAGCCAATCCATAAATTACATCATTGTGCATTGAACTTACTTAGGATGCAACCTATTGGAAAGTTCTTAGCTGCTTATTCTATAAGAGAAAGCAATGTTTTAAAGTTTTTTTCACTTTATGGAAGATTTCTTTGGGCTGAGTCTCACATGGCTAATTATGAAAATGACGGTGAACCACCAGCAAGATGGTTGAACGTGACAGGTTATTGCATACAGTCCAACAGTGGGGTGACGATCAGTTGACTCGCAAATTGTGTGTTCAGATACTGAGGAAATGCCTACGAAGGATTTTATTTCCTTCAAATACCAAACTGTATTTCTGTCCCTCCTCAGACCCGTCCTTTGTGTGTTTGAAAGACAACCTATGAAAAAAAATCCCGAGGTTGCTATGTGGTACACGATTCACGTTCACGAAGCTGTGCTCCAGCCCCTCTACTCTGGACGCAGCTTGCTCCATGCCAATGGGCCCTCCTCGTCCGTCCAGGCAGAGCCCAGCTCTCTGCGGTCACGCACGTTTCTCAGTGCCAGGTGCTTTCCTGCACATTATGCAGGAGATGGCTTTCCGAAGGGTCACAAAGCAAATACTTCATGGTCAACAGCAGAACATTTCCCCTATCTTTTTTTTTCTTTTTCTAAAGCCTGCAGAAATAAACCATCTAGTGGATCCATCTAGTCCTAGTTTTAGAAACACAGGTATAAAGATTATATCTAATGTATCTTACACATCCTCTTAACTCCTCAGTCTCTGGCTAACGAGATCTTGAGTTTTCTCCACTGTACCTACTGACTGCATGGACCTTCAGGACGTTGTGGCTGTTAAAGACTTGGAAAGTTTTGTGTCTGTCCCTGCTCATGGAGTTATTTGTTCAAATGTGTCACCGGGAGTCCTTTCTTGTTGTTTTAGCTGTCCCTGTGTGCAGGCTGCTGTTCACTCGGTTGCCCTTTCACATGCCAAATTCTTGGACTCCCCGCTGTTTGGCAATACCCATTCTCCTGAGGCTCATCCCCCCGCAATCCCACACGGTAAGAGTAATTGCTGCCTGTGTGGCAGTTGCGTGTACCAAACCGCGCGGGATGGTTTGGCCGTGTTTGCTGTACTTCATCTCATTTGCAGGTGTGTACGTCGGTCATGGTCTCGCACCGTCGACAGCGCACATAGCAGCACCAGACAAACTTGCATTCACACCTTTCCACGTGCCTGACAACGTGGGTGTTATACCCGCGCCCACAGCAGAGGAGGTTGCAGCCATCGGGTCCCTCCGAGGTGCGGTTACATTCCCTTCCCTGAGTTCCAGGGATCCCCAATTTTTGGTCTTCGACACAGTAATTGGGTGATTTGTTTATGTACAGCAGGTCTTCTTTCCCAATTGGTATTTTCCGCTGGCTTTTCTCTTTCCTGCGTAGCTTTTTCTTCAGTCTGTCTGATATCTGTATGCTGTTTTCATACTTATCCTTTAAAAACCGGCCAATCTTTTCAAAGGAGGACATCGTTTTCCAACAAGTTTTCACAGCACAGGACCCAGAAACACCATGACAACGGCAATCCACTGACATCAGCTTTGCTACAGCCTGAAAGCAAAGGGAAAACAATATTTGGATGCGGTCTTTCATTCATTAGGAATACTGCCTGACATCAGTAACACAGAGGTCTCGAAGTATTGAATATTACAGCTGCCATTCCCATTTCAGCGACGGGGAAGCCAGAGCACAGGAGGATAAATGTTAGGAATCAGGTTTCCAACTCTGGACCCCCACTATGGGAAGCCTGATCTCCAGAAGTGCTCTGCATTTGCACTTTGCAATGGCAATAACGTAGCAATATTGAATCACAATAAAGAAAGCTTGTATTTCTGGCTGGATTTTCATTCTGGAGGATCCTAAATACTTGAAATGACACGTCCTGTGTCACTGCTCTCACTGCTAGAATGCAAACAGCATTCTAGTGGGGAATAGCAGGAGGGAAGCAGAGACTGGACAGGTAACGGCACTGTTCCTACGTTGGAAGACATTTACCGGGCAGGTCTATGCCATCTTTTAAGGGTGCCTTGTGGCTACCATCAAGATCACTAAATGTTCACAACGTAGTCTGTAACTAAGGCCACAGGAATGGCTTGAGGTTGCACAACAGTGCCTGTGTGACCAGCGTGGCTCAGCATCGGAAGCAGCACAGCGTACAGGCTGGAGATGCCTCAGGGCAGACGTGTGCTGGAAGAGCAGGAGGACGGCCCCGTCTCTGAGCTGCAGGCAAAAGCCATCAAAGGAGCCACTACAGGTCAGCAGAGCTATCTTCAGGTATTCTGGAGTAAATCTCAGGTGTTTACAACTTACAGGATCAAACCCTGTTCTTGTAATTTAGACATAGTAGTACTATCATGGGTTTCCAGTGTTTCCAGTTGCATAATGGCTCTACTTAACAAACTTTGATCGTTGCATTCACATTGCTTTTATAACTTTCAACGTTTTAGCAATATTTCCACAGTTATTACCAACATTCAAATACCCTTAGGTGAGCTACTTTTCTACACCCGTGCAGATGCAAGCGCTGGGCTGAACAATAACTGTCTGACCAACAATGGGAATCTGCAGCCTGCGATAAGCTTTTGCAACACTCAAGAATTTTGGCTCAGTTTATACAAGACCAAGCCTCAAAGAACTGGAATCTGTAAACAAGCAGTAACTTTCTTTATCTGGAACTGCAACTCAAATTGTCAGCAGACAATCAATACCTCCTTCTGGAATATCTAATAGTCAGAGTATATGATTAGACTTGTGACACATCTCACATTATAGTTTGGAAAAGTGCACAGAAAAATCATCGCATGCACAGATATAGCAAAAGGACAAGATATCATAATTTTTATTTTGGTTTGGTTTACTTTTCCATTAACATACCCTCTGGAGCCATCCTGTAGACTCATTCAGGCCACTGGTTAATGGTGTAGAAAGCCCATGTTACCATCTTCCATTTTCTATCCTTTCCCCTCATATTTAATTTCCACAATAAAGGCAATTGGGAAGTGTAACAGAAAGTGTGAATTTTAAATGAATTCATAGTAAGTTTCTCTTAAAACTTCTCATGCAGCAAGGCAAATACAGATTCAAATTACTGCTCTGTGGAGGAACCACTATTTCCCACAAAATGGGAAGACAAACCCCACCTCCACCCCAACTTCATGATATTTATTAATTTTCACCCTAAACCATTTACTCCATAACCCCCACAAATATTAACCACTGTCAATCTATGTCTTTTTCAAACTGTCTTAGGGAAAAAAAAAAAAACAACAGAAGACAACTGTCTAACACTTTCCTCTGTTTTTTCCTTGAGAAAGCAGTTTCATTTGTGCCTGTTCCGAAGCCCTGATTCTGCAGTGAGACCAGAGCCCTGAAATCCTACCAAGCCCCACTGACCCTCAGCAGGACCAGAAATAAACTCAGGTCCCAGACTGCTTTGTAGCTCAGGCAGCACAAATGCCATCCTCAGAGTTTCAGAGCTAGTCAAGGCACAGAACAGATAAAATGAGCAGTTTCTACCCCGTGTGTTAAACTGGGACTTTTCATCATGGTAAATGCAGTCACTGAAGTTTGGGATGAGTCCGACATGGTTAAATCCAGTGGGAGCTGAGGCCTCCCGGCACGTTCTGCCCCAAAGATATTGACACAAGACCAAGTTGGTATTTGCATATAACTCTACAAACATTATTAAAAATACACATGACCAAAGTGTTTGCTTGGAGTCGTATCTCTGGTGAATGAACAGGACCTATTTGTTGGTCGAGGTTACTACAGAAGCCAAACAAGCAAGGTATTCAAAGAACCATTAGCAAGAAAGAGCAGGTGTATGCCCTGACCTAGAACAGCCATAAGCCTTCCAAACTAAACCTGGTGAAGCAGTGCACCAATACAGGAGATATTTCTACATGCTGTGGAATGCTTTTGGGATTGGAGATTTTTCCCCATCCTTGCAGAAATAAGAATATTGCAACAAACAGACCCTCACCCCAGAGCACACACAGATTCTTTCACTGGCAAATCAAATGGCAGTAATTCTTGTAGATACTTATCTTCCCTCCTTCACAGGCTAGTTTCTGTTTAATAGACAGGCGTGACCTTATGCTCGTATCTCCAGAATCTATCAATAAGGAAATCACGGCGTAGTCAGAATATGCATCATTAATACCTAACAGTGATTAAGGCAGATGAGAATTAGAGATCCAAGGACAGAAAGTCTTTGTTAGAATACAGATAACTTAAGAAAATACCAAGGGCAAGAGACACACAGTATTGACAAATACATTTTACACACAAACAGAAGGGATTTAACAGTATTTTCCATTTCTAATGACCAGTTATTTGTATCAAGACAAGTAACTGGAATCTCAAAGTAGTTCAAAATCACATTGTGCTGTAAGATTTATAAGGTTACAGATTTAATTCTTGCTCTCACTGCAGTATGATAGGGTACTAACTAGGGAAGAAACAACAGGGGAAAAATATACAATGTGGTTTGGGTAAAGAAGTGTGCTTCCAAGTCTGCTAGAACCAGGCATAGTAAAATCTGGATGAGGCAGAAGGATCCACAAATTGTCAGGGGAAGCACTGGACATGGCTGCTAGGTGCTAAGGGTGAGATACTTCCATGTGGGCAAGTAGCCCAGCAGATAACACTCAGAGTCCTTCTCTAAGGCTAAATTCATGAAAACCAAAGGGAGACAGAGTTTCTAAACAGGAGCAGAAACTGATGTTGGAGTCTCAGGCTGATATAAAAATATAAAAATGCAGCATATATTGGCAGTGTATGGAAGATCAGATCAATGCAAAAACTACAAACGTGGTTGAGTGTGGAAGCACTGAGAGCATCTGCAGCTAGCGGTTACAGACATTTGGGGGTTTTTCATTCTCTGTTGCTCAGGCTTCTCACATGAAGCTTTGATGCAATCTGTTTTAGAATGATTTATGGTGTTATCACAATTGTTCACGAACCCAGGTTATTGCTTCCTAGCTGCTAGGATGGGCAAGTTTTCTGATTGGACTCCAACATATTTTGGGTTGCCTCTACTGCCAGCACAGGGAGCTGACATCTTGCTTTGGCTGATCACAAAACATGCCGCTGGATCTCAGGCTGCCACATGAACTTCAGTGAACAAGCACTCAAAGCTGAACACCTGGCAAAATTTAGGGACTAGGAATCTTCTCTTGCTGTTTTCTTGCAAACACAACTAAGAGGGTGCCTGTAGAGCCGATGCAGCCTTCTGGTGGTACGTGATCAGTGTGGAAAGGAGCTGGGTCCACGAGCGTTGTGTTCAGCCACAAGCCCACCGGAGCAGCTGCTCTTGCCCCTGTTGCCTCTCACTGCTCTCAGCTCTGGTGGTACTAGCGCAACAAGAGTACAGGGTTAAGTGATGAACTGGATACAGTGCTGAACACTGATCTGTGTTAAAAATTAACCTGGAAAAAAAGATCATTTTTAAACTGACTTCCTTTCAGTGATCAAATGCAATTAACAGAGGGAGCGGCGTGGGTTGGGAATTTGTGGCTAGAACAGGCGGATGGACAGAAAGTGGAGATTAGTCTGCAGCAAAAGAAAGTGTCAGTGGAATTGTAGTTTATATACCCCTTAATGCCAATTAATGCTTAACATCCCCAAGCTAAGCTCTCTGTTTGCAGGCACTGTTCTCAGCTGTGAGACGGGGGCTGCCAGTACTTGTTTTTGCAATGGGAACCGATGCCTGTAATCAAACAGCCTAATTTAAGCCACTGGTAGAACTAATAGGACTATTCGTGAAGACAAGCATATGTTCCACCAGAGGTGCAGCACTTAAGAACAGTTGCAGACTGTTGCTGGGTCTGTTACCAACCCACAAGAATCAGTAAAAAGAAACTGATGAGCCAAGCTATTTCAATGTGAGAACACAAGTCCTGCACACCAAATAAATTTCCACAAGTGCAAAACTGAACAGAATTCTTCCATCTGTAAAAAAAATACTAATACAATAATAGTCAACCCATACTGCCTGACTCATTACAATGCTGAAAGATGACGAACATTTATCTTGTGGCAGAGTAAGGAATGAAATTGGGATCTTCTGAGGTTCAGGTTAGTATCCTAAACAGTGGACAACCCAGTCAAAGGATCCTTACTGTTTTAAAATTGAGATATATTGGATTTAACTATGAGATGTAGAAATGTAGAGTAGTATTTTGTACGGAAATGCAAAAGGAAGAAGAGAATTCTGCACATACCAGTTCCATTAGTAACTCCAAACAAACACAGAAGTATTGTCCCTGGAAGACTGCTCTTGCAAGACACAGAACCAGGAACATGATAGTATTTATTACAAAAGGTCATAAGGTACCAAAATATATTGCAAAATATCCTTCTTGTAAGCCCCAAAACATGAAGGTCAACATTTTCCAACATCTCCTAGTTAAGAATTTTGAAACTATAAAAATCAAGATTTCTGCTCAACTTTACTTTGGCTAATATCACTGCTAGAAATCCCAAGTAGCAACCATTAATATTCTCTTTCACTCTGGACAGTGGTCAAAATATTTGCTTTATCCTACAGTTTGCCGTTAAGTTACAAAATATTTATTTGCAGAAGCTGACTAAATACCCTGCATATTTTCTTCCAAGATAATGAACAACAAATACACCATTGATACAAAATCAGTGAAATAAGGATCTTCCAAGCTTTCAGGCTTTCAGTGGATTTTTTTCTTTTTTAAAAAGCAGCAAAGTGTCTTGGAAAAGGAATAAACTCATGTGCACCGAATGAGCCTGTGACAGCATACTTCGAGAGCCTCGCTGGAGAAGAAAAGCGTGAAAAGCGTGAAACCTTGAGAGGTCCTCAGGACCTGATGGATCTTCTTCGGCCAGATTCTACCCTGTTCCCAGAGACTGACAGCCTAGTCTAGAACTCTGGTTTCATGAAGTTATGTATGGTAAGAGGTACTGCTCAACATGAACAGTAATAAAAGATACTACAGTTGCATAACATTAAAGATGTGGGTTCCAAATCAATTATATTTTCATGCATGTAACAAGCATCTAAGACAACTTTGGATCCTGTCAAAAATACTATTTCTGGAAAATGAAGACTCACTTAACCTCATCCTCCAACCCCTTGTAGCTTTAGCTCACTATTTGAAAATATGTTATCTTCAGCTGAATGCACTCTTCCCCTTTGCCAGTCACTCCTGTCCCCATGACGAAGGTGCCCAACTGTCTGTGCGACCGCTATAGGTGAGATCAGGGAACTGATCCAACTGTAAAGAAATCAACCCCCAAAACCAGTTTCTCTTCCAGGCTGTGTGTGTGACTATGTGTGTTTTTAAAGCTCCTTGGTACAGTTCACAGCGCAAGACCCCAGACAGTTGTGCTGGCATACCTGCAGCAACGAGAGATGAGCACAAGGGTGGTGCTGGAAGACCATAAGCGAACGCTGTCACTGAAGACAAAAGGACAGCAAACTAGCAAACTATGGTTCTACTCCGCTCTTGTGAGACCCCACCTGGAGTACTGCATCCAGCTCTGGGGGCCCCAGTACAAGAAAGACATGGAGCTGTTGGAGAGAGTCCAGAGGAGGGCCACGAAGCTGACTGGAGGGCTGGAGCACCTCTCCTATGAGGACAGGCTGAGAGAGTTGGGGTTGTTCAGCCTGGAGAAAAGGCGGCTCCAGGGAGATCTAATTGCGGCCTACCAGTACCTGAAGGGGCCTACAGGAAAGATGGTGAGGGACTGTTTATCAGGGAGTGTAGTGACAGGACAAGGGGTAATGGGTTTAAGCTGAAGGAGGGTCGATTTAGATTAGATGTTAGAAAGAAATTCTTTACTGTGAGGGTGGTGAGGCACTGGAACAGGCTGCCCAGAGAAGCTGTGGATGCCCCCTCCCTGGAAGTGTTCAAGGCCAGGCTGGATGGGGCTTTGGGCAACATGGTCTAGTGGAGGGTGTCCCTGCCCATGGCAGGAGGGGTGGAACTAGGTGATCTTTGAGGTCCTTTCCAACCCAAACCATTCTATGATTCTGTGATTCTACTGCTGCTGCTAACATAAAGAGCAGGGTATCAAAGAGAAGACCATCTAAACACAGAAATCACATCTCTCTTTCTCTTTGAAGTTCCTCTGGAACTTTGCACTCTTCTTCCCTACACTCCCACTGTCACCCTAACCTGAGAAAATGGCATTGTCTAATGACAAACATGAGTACTAAAATAAAAATTCATATCTGTACTGTATATTAAAAATCATGAAATTAAGAGAGATAGTTTTATGGAGATGATTATCTCCTCCCCTAACTCTCTCTACAAGCATGATAAATGACCCTTTGCTATTTTCCTAAGGAAATAATCACTTAATCTTCTGTTCCTCTTATTTACATCAGCTGACTGGCATCTCATTAAACTCACAGTAACTGTTGTCAGCATCTGCTTAGGTTTAAAGTTTGCTTCTTCTGCTTCAGACCTGAAAAGGGCCTATGTCCCTGAAAGATTTTCTAGTTTTCCAACTATATACCTGAATTGAATAAAATAACATATATTACCTTATAAAGTGTAAAAATTAGTTTAAATTAAAATAGTTTGCAATGATATCACCATGGCTCTTATGATGGCTTACTATGGCTAGTCCCCATCTATGGCAGATAGGTAAGCTGTTTTCAGTAAAACCCACTGATGCTGCTTCTGGCTACAGGAAATTACCGAGTCACAGTGGAGTCCATCAATATGTGTAGTCAAAACCAGAGGGTCTCAATTTCTTTTCTTTAGTTATAGCTGTGTCACTGACCAGAACAGATTTGAAGTATTATGGGGCCACAGAGAGTCATTAAACACTTTTACAAAGTTAAAAACTCCAAGGTAAAGCAGAGAAAGTAATTTTAAAGCCAGAACCAGAATCCAAGTCTCTGCCATTCCAGATGTAAGCCCAAGCACAGGACTGCAGACTCACACCTCCCTATATTGGCTTTTTCTGTCTCCATGTATCATCCTCTGCAGAACAAGACAGAAGGACCGAACATCACACACCCCCACATTCCTTCTGCAGCTGTGGGTTTGAAGTCCCTTGGGCTGAAGAAGAGCTATCTGAAGCCAGTCACCTCTCACTTCTCCGACGAGTGCCCTAACCAGTAGGATACTTTAAAACATGAGTGACATTTCCATCCCATCTTTTAAAGTAAAAGCTTAACTCTCAATTTCCTCTCTGAATGATTCTGCTCTCAGACGCAGACCCCAGACCGTGGATACCAATGGGGTAACGATGCCTTATAGCCCCTCTCTCTGCTCTTTCAGTATTAGAGAGAAGTAAAAATGCAGGTCATGATAGTAACAATATTACAGATAATAAATGAAAAAGCTCCTAATGTATTATGCTGATAACAAGACTATTTCAAGTTTGCTACAGAATATCAAATATTAGCCCAGACCTAATTCGTATTTTGTGGATTTTATTTTAACCTATGAAGTTTACTTAGTTAAAACCAGCTCTGATTCTGGGTTTGTACACCTTTGCTTCAGTGGTGTTAATGCTGTTCTTGCCACTGGCCTCATCTGTACCTGCAGTCAAGGACAGGCCTCGTTTGGTTAATGACATTTTGTCAATGAAGATGACCAAGTAATTGCTCCCATTTCTGAATGGTGACACATACCTGCCTCCCAGCCTCATTGTTGTGCAGGTTCATTGCCGCCAGCCCGCTCCCGCTCTTGCCCGTTACGTTCTTAACGGGCACATCCAGGAACTTTCTGCTGAACGACATTCCGTAGTGGATATCATCAGAGCAGCCGCCCCAGTGCCAGCCCTCGCTGGCCGAGCCGCCGTGCAGCAGGCTCGTGTCGCAGGAGCACTCGGTCATGTTCCCTGCGCTGCACGATCGCGTCACCGAATGCACAAGGCCCGCTGATGTCACTGCGTATATGAACGCAGTCTCCTTCGTGCCTACAAAGCAAGGCATGAATATATTACTTCATAACTCCTTGATTACCTTCCTGGCGGAGCTGTAGAAACTGATTTTACAAGCCAGACTATTTATTATTAAAAGGGAACAGTTACAAGTTTAAAGTCATCACAGCTTGGTCTGTAGAGTTAACTTGTTTAAAGCAGTGGATGTTCACGTCCAAAAAAGACTTCAGGGGCTCTTCATATGACCGTGCTATTAATGGTGCTGTTTCTGACTGCTTGTACCATGAAATTTTTGGTAACTCCTTTCTAAATTTGGTTGGGAACTTTATTTGCCACAGAAACTTTCAAGCCAATTAAGTTTTAATAATAAAAAAAAAATCAAACCCAAAACAAACCACACGCCAAACCCCTTACTCCACACTCTGCTTTTCACTATTCATATTGATTTGAAGAAGAAGAAGAAAAGGTTAGTTCAGATCCCAGAGAAGGAACTTGAATCTGTCACGATCCCGGGCTACTTTGGTATAGGGCCAGAACTTACCTCATGCTAAATTTAGCAAACATTGAGGTTGTTCTAATTCACAAAGGTTGCAAACAGCCCCAAGAATCTTAAACCAGGCAGAAATCGAGATGGCACAAGGATATTTAGGCCATGTGCTTCTCCTAGAACAAGCTGGCCATGGGAAAAATGGCAGTATAAAAACCCTTTAACTCTTACATCTCAGAAGAATCTTGGTGGGACCTGCCTGGGCCTCTTCAGCCAGTACTATTCTCTGTGACTTCTGGCATAATGTGGCACAGATTTTTAAACCATGTTAAGCAAGGTATACTCTTTAAGCAAACTGAAAATCAATGCCTGGCCATTAACTGCAGCTAAAATTTCACTTTACTAATTTCCACTGTTTTAAAAACAACTTGTTATTTCCAGTCTCCCAAGTTTCCACTCATGGGCGGAGAGTTCCTGTTTGTCTCTCCTGTGTGGATCAGTCTGCAGTGCTGGTACCATCATAAAATGCTCCCACAGAACATACTAGTGAAGCTTTGTGGATTAGCAGTGCCACTCATTTATGGGTTTGTAGGAAATGACCTCCCCATTGGACAGAAGGGACTAACATACAACACATATGGCTACATGTAGTGGGGTAAACTACTCCTGCTCCCTGTTGTTCTTTTCCATTTTGGAGTATTCGTTACACTTGATTGCTCATTTTATGTGTTCATGGTTAACGTTTGGGGTTTTTTTCACTGTTGTAGTATAAAGTGAAGATTGCACAAACACAAAACGAAGTACTACAATACTTGAGTTCATATCAATGGCTACAGCAAAATCACTGAGCAGAGTGCTCAAAAGAAACTTGTGGGATCAAGACCATTTGATACAAACAAAACGTCCTTATTTCAGAGTAAATTTCAGCAGTGCCATTATCAGTTCATGCAACAAAAGCAGCTTTGGTCTTGCTGGGCTGAGCAATACTGCCTAATTGAGCACATATGATACGTTTTAATGTAATTCACATTGCATATGGTGCTGTGAGCAGATTCTTACCTGCAATCAAGTGACCTTTTCGAAATACTATGTGTCATTACTGCACTTATTTAGTAATTATGACATAAGGGGATAAACCCAACATCAGTCTAAGAATAACAACATTTCAACACAATTAAGTGGATCTAGTTAAAGGCACTGTCATCCACGGACGTACTAAGCAAAAATTACAATAAGGCACAATGATTTTGGAAAGACAATGGCAGGTTTTGTCAGCTCGGTGCATTTCGTGTACCTGTGTCAGCCTCCCGGGGCGGATGCGGTAACCGCCCGCCACGACGGCACTCCTCCGCCCGGCGCTGCCGGTCCCCGCGCCCGCCCCGCCGGAGCCCCGGCTCTCCGCCGCCCTCCCCGCGGGACTCCTCCGGGGAGAGGAGAACCGGGGAAGCCCCGCGCCCCTCCCCGCCCCGGCGGGGCGGCGGCGGGCGCACCTGCGGGCCGGCGGCCCCGTGGGGGCCGACACTCACCGCTGCTGAGCTGGTGCCCGAAGGCGGCGGGGGCGGCGGGTCCGCGGCGGGCGGCGGGCGGCGGGCGGCAGTCCCAGCGCTCGTGTCGGAACTGGCTGCGGCACTCCTGGAGGCCCAGGCGCGCTCCCTCCCGGATGGCAGGCACCAGCTCCGGCTTCTGCTTGCACAGGTCCTGCTGCCGGCGGCTCAGCGGCGGGCTGGCGCAGCCCGGCTTCTCCGGCCCGCCGGCGGCGGCGATGCCCAGCCACCTGCAGAAGCAGCCCCCCCGTCAGCGCCGGGCCCCGGCGCACACGAGGGGACGGGCGCCGCGCAGCCCTCCCTCCCGCGCCCGGCTACTCACATCCAGGTGCCGCCGGCGGCGGCGGGGCAGAGGGCGAGCAGCAGCGCTGCCCGCAGCAGGCGCGGTCCGAGGGGGGCCCCGCGCCCCATGGCCGCCGCATCGAGCCCCGCCGAACCGGCGCTGCCCGCCGCCCGGACCCCCGGGCAGCAGGGACCGGAGGGGACGGTCGCCAGTGGCGCCCCCCCTACTCGGCTCTCTCCTCCTCGAGGGGCAGGGGGCAGCTGGCCGGGGGAGCCCGGGCCGTCGGGGGGCCGTCCCGGGGAGGATGGGCTGGAGGGGAGGGCAGCAGGAGGGGAAGCATTGGGAGCGCTTGATTCCCTTCAAGGTGAGAAAGTTGGGTTTGATGTTTTCCCCGGCTCCGTCCCCGGCTCTGCCTCCCCCGCCGCGCATTGGCCGCCCGGGGGCCGGGGCGGGCCGGGGCGGGCCGGGGTGCGTCGGGAGCGCGGGGGCTGCGCACCGCTCCGCGCACCGCTCCGCACCGCTCCGCACCGCACTGCTGTGCCCCGGCCGGGCCTGGTGCAGCTGCTCGCCAGCCCCTCTGCGGTGCTGCCCCTTTCTTCTGGGGTGTGAAGCGCTGAGAAGCTGCTGCGAGGGGTGCTGGCGGGGGGTCCGGGTGTGGCAGAGTGGGGCTGCAGGCAAAAGAACCTGTAGGTCTGCCACAGAAAGAAGGCACGGCACAAAATATTGATGTTAATAAATCATAACATTCCCCACGCATTTTATTCAAATTTTCTTACACTTCAGCAGTATTAACTAACTGGCTCCCGAGTAGGCATCAGTATTCATTAGGACACCATTTGTCCACTCCTGTTAACTTCAGTGAGACAGTCTTATCAACTACTACCTCAATAATTGTTAGTTACTCATTTTACACATTTAAAAGCCAGTGAGTCAGCCAGCACCTGATGAAGAGCTCGTGTTGGCACTCTGGACTTTCAAGTCCTCTTTGATCACAATATATTGCTGCTTCCTTCTGTGTAAGTGAAACACCTGCACTAAAAATAATCTGGATAAAACAGCAGCTCTGCAAAGACTTTAATTTGACACAGTTGTAAATTAGGAAATAGCTCTTGTTGACTGACAATAGTTCTAAGTGAAGAGCGCAATAAATCTTCTCAAATGACAGAGGTACATTTTTAAGAGTACAACATGTAGAGGAATAATCACATAAATCCGGTGTTCCCCCTATCTTTTTCCCCATAGATGGGCTGAGATAGTTTAAGAGCATAGTCTGTGGTACATTTAGCTCTATAAAATTATGTCTCCTTCCTACTTCGTGCTCATTTGCCTGCTCTTAAAGGGTCTCCATAGCATCACCAGTTCTGGGCAGACGCCATATGACCCCACGAGCTATTTAAACCTTCTGATACGTCTTGTTTTCTCTGTTCTGAATTGTAGTCTGGAGAACATCTGCTTGTGGTTGCAGAGGAACTTAGTCCAGAGCGAGGGAAATGGATGAAGGACGACATCGGAACACAGGGAACCGGCCATGAAACAGGCCTGAACCAGCCAAAACTGTGTGGGCTGTGTCAGAGAATTATCTAATTATTCCAGGACACATGGTTCGTTTTATCCTCATTGCTGCTTCCTGGCTCCACCTACTAAAGTTAATTCAAAGCCCTGGTCTAGCAGCCGTATATTTCTTATATGCTTCTTGATCTGCTATATGCATTTATCATCCGCTGAAATGATTTTTTCCTGCCAGTTCTTTTAACAGAGTTCTTCTCTGTGGTTTGTTTGGATTTTGGTTTTGGTTTTGGTTTTAAATTAGTATGGAGCTTTTGGTCCTAAATTCTTATATGTGATTTTTTCTCTAGAAGCTGCAGAATCTTATATGCTAATAACAATGTAAGATTTAAATTAGAAGAATAACTATTTAAAAAATTCCAATCATGTTTGTAGCATATCTTATATATGATACCATAAATAAATTACCCATCTATTTGGTTTCCATATGCTGGGATCTGACTTTGTCTGCATTGTTTTGCTACAATAACCACTACGTAGTTAGAAAAACCCTTTGGTCATGCACACTGCTGTAAAGTGAAAAAGTTGCAATTTGGAGGGCTGATGCTGAAAAGGAATAATAATATAAATCGTAAGGGACTTCTTGAGATCGTCCCATTCAATCTATAGCAGTGACTGGAAGGAAACCATATTTTTCCATGACCATCTGATTTAAAGAAGTTTGGATTACTATGCATTTGTGCCCTAATCCCCCATCTGCCTCGCTTCCCATCTGTTTCCCTTACAACCACTCCCCCGTTGCCCACAGCCCCTGCAACTCCTCTCTGGCTGTTGCAGCCTGGTTCCTCCCCAGATCCCCCAGCCTCTTCCCTTCTCCTGCCTCTCAGCTTCCCGTCTGCCATGTACACCATCTCTCTTATTTCCTCCATCAATATTCTCCTCTCTGGGCAAAAGCAGCACGTACAGGAGTATTTCTACATAGGACAATCTCTACAGTCTAGAGCTATGCTTGTGCATACAGGTCGGTTGGCTACCAGGAAGGGAAGGGCAAATTACTTTGCAAGCTATATGTGCTTTGCAACCCTGCGAAGGGATACAATTTGGAAATCTGATCTACCACAATTTAATGAAATCTGTCAAATATTTCTAAAGTATGTAATTCTAATTCACTGGTGCTTCAGAGCCCTCTGTGCTGGAAGACCATTCACCCCACAACAGACAGCAACATGACTGTGATGCAGAGACAATGAACCGGAATCCAAGAGAAGGTCAAGTGCCAAGCCTGAATGATCACAATTTACTATAAATCAGGGAAGATAAATTGGACTTACTGCTTATCTTACTTTCTTTGCCAGGGTGGGGCTATCTGTGGCTATTCATACTTAATATCCACGTTTTTCTATTTTAAAAAGAAGACAATAAACTGTTGTTAAAAGAAAAAAAGAAGGAAATGTGTCTAAGCTGAGAGGTATTTCCTTACTGGACATTTACTAATTTACTGTTTGATGATGATTAATGTGATCTTGACAGAGTCAATTACAGATATATATTTTTTGATTCATTGTTAGACAAGGAAAAATACTGTGTTGTGCAGAATCTGTCTGGATAAGCAGATCACTTGACAGATAATATGCTTCAGAGACCAGACCAATTATCTCTTTAAAAAGTCAGTGGCTTGTGCTCTCACTATAATGAAGGTCTGACATCTTATTTACTAGATGCAAGTATATACGAAGTTAACTTCCGCTAAAGAAGTCACCACTTTTGAAAGCTTTGCTCAAATTATTTTCCTTCTCCTGGAACTTCTGATGCCCTAGCAGAAAGATGAAAAAATCAATAAACCACAGTAGACTGCAGTATCCCACCTATAGATATGTGCCCTACTGACCAACGGGGGCATTATCCCCTTATCTTAAAAAAATTAGCAGAAAAAAACCTGCCTTCCAAACAGAAAAATCTCTCTTATTCTGTAACTCAGGTTATCCCTTCAGCTATGAAATTTATCAGGTTTGGTGACCAAGCACAAATTCTATTCTTCTAATGCAACACACACGCTTTCCATCCACCTCCGTGCTCAGCTGCACGATGACGCGCATCAGCCCTGGGAACCGGGACGCGCTGAGGCTTTGCACGGAAGAAACTGGAACTGTGCAGCATTAGGTGTTGTCATCAAGGTTTGTATGTGATGACTGTGACAAACTCTTCTGAGGAAAGCACCCAGGCTGTTTCCAGAGATCACGTGCCAGCAGAGCCTTGAAGTAAGCGTAAAGGTCACTGCTACTCAGTCAGCAGCTGTGAATTGTATGTGCTCACTTATCAGTCACACAGCCGGTGCGGGGCAATACCCTGATAGCACAGTCCTCCACGCACAGCTCGGCATGCTGCCAGGGTTACTGGGAATTGATAGCATGATATTGCAGCGTCTGCAAACCAGGCTTGTGCCTTGGGAGGCCAGACCCAGCCCAGCCACCGCGTGCCTGTTTTCTCTGCCTCCACTCCCTTCCTCCGGGGCTTCGCAGTGCTGCTGGTGCCAGCCACCTTGCTCCGGCAGCGAGGAAGGGCTCCCCAGAAAAGGAGTGCTGCCTGAGCTGAGCTGTCACACCGCGGGAGCTGTGAGGGCACCGTACTCTCAGTGAGAAAGGACACGAGGAGAGGTGTGCGGTGAGACCCCAGACATCAGGCTGGGGGTCCTTGTGCTCTTGGGACAGTGCCCCCTGACACGGCAGCATCTCTCTGCTCTGTGAGTTGGTGTCTCAGCAAACAAATCAGGCCCTCGATAAGCTCAGGTTGGTAGTGGAAGGAAAATTAGAGATGCCCTTTCTCCCATACAGAGTCCCCTGAGATCCCCACCTGCCTCTTGTTCAGAGGTTTAAAATTATTGCTGTTCTCAGTGTTATTTTTCATTTTAGTATGTATAGCCTGAACGTACTCATGTCCGTTGCTAATTTAGACCTGGCACACTGAGATCACAAATGACTGGGACAGCAATTAAAGTGCATCCAGTAATGACATGGTGGCAGACGGGGACTTCACAAACAGACCTCTCATATGCGTAATGACTCCAAAGCTACCCCTTAATGGTATCTTTATAATAGCTGCACAACACAGTATATAGAACCGCATTCTCTATGTTCATGGATATGTAAACAATGGAGAAGTAGGACCTGGAAGGCAAGGCAAGAGCAGATCTCTCACAATCCCTTCCGTTCCTTACCAAAACATCCAGAAGAAAGCTAGTGTACCCTCCAAGTAAGTTTTCTGGAGCCAGTAATGACAGCGACAGTTGCTAAAGCAATTGCCGAGCAGATCTCCTGGCAATCTACATCTCTTGGTGATGCGCTGCCAGAAAGTCAGGGATGAGGAAGAGACGACTCACACTGACCCCGGGTCTGCTGTTCCTCGCAAATCTGGAGACAGTATCCTGGACTTACCAATATTTACATGAGACCTTGAGATCTGCTCATATTTTGGGGGATCCTGGAAGTAGATCCAGGTTTCTTCTGAAGCGCTGCTGGCAGATTCTGTTCTCTGACGTGGACAGTCTAAATGTAGGTATTTTCTAGAGTTACTCCATGGGATGTTTTGGCATACCGATATTAAGTAAAATGTGTCAAGGGAATACTGATAAGGTTTCAAAGCATAACTAAAAGGGGTGTGAAAGATGTGGAAAAATCCCCTTTTTAATTCTGATTTCACCCACATCCTACTTACTACTAAAAATTAAAATTAGTAGTAAGATTGTATTTGATAACAGTGCACCTTTATGGCATCAATGAACTTCCCTGGTTGTTTATATTTTTTTATTTTGTAGATAAAGCGTATGAGATCAGAGGAGGGTTGATGCTGCTGGCTGGTGTCACAGAACTAGGAGGTAATTAGAGAGTTTGGTGAAAACAGTAGCTCAAGTGGTGGAAAAACCCAAGCGACTTTAGTGGAGAGGGGAAGTCTGGAAGTATTCCTTATTTAGTTTTTAAATCAGACTCCCCTGAGGGTGTAACACCACTGTTTTGTTGCTGTATGTGGAAACTTTATACAGAAGTTCCTGAGGTAACAGGATAAAATGCTCTCTGTGCGCGCGCATTTGTGCATGCGTGCGCATTCATGGTGTGCACAGAGGTGGTGTGCTCACAAGGAGGTTGCTGTATTTTAGGTATGCAACAGGTAGAGGAAGGGGCGGAGCTGCTCTCCTAGGAGCAGTGTTGTCTACAGTTCAGTTCATATTCCGGCTCCAACTGGTAATTTGCACACAATGCTTTTTACACAAGTCTTTTATAGCAATAATTTTGTTATATCTCATAATAGTGACATGATTCGCAGACTGATCTATTGCCATCCTGTGATGAGAGAACTGACGTTCAGAGAGAGATTTAATTTGCTGCTGTCAGATAGCACATCATCATCAAAAGCACGATTAGGACCTCAGTTTGTCATTGCTAATTCTATGTCTAACAAGTTACTTATCCTTTGAGCGAGGATAATGATAGAAACAGAAGAATCTACTCTGTAGAGTAACCGTCATAACACAAAGCCAGCACTCACTTTATTACGTTCTCATTCATCCAGGCATGGACGTGTGCCTAATCTGTAAAGCATTTGGTCCAGTCATCAGACTACTCGCAGCATACGTGTGAATTTACCTACAAGGCCAGTTGCAAAAGGAGGAAGCTCGGGAAGAAATGGGAGGGAATGGTATTGCGCTGACAGCCACAGGACGCTTGTAGTCACCTGCTGCCTGCAGTGTGGTGGTGATAGGCAGGAATGAATGGCCTAATTTTTCAAGTTCACAGTCTTTCAAGTTTTATGACAACATTTAAAAAATCCCAAGCATGGAAGTCAAACCATTCATTACCCACCTTTTCTTCCAATTTCAATGATCCTACCTGTTTCAGTGCATTAATTTAATCTTTTCTGCTGCGGCATTTTCCCTTTAGACCCTTAATAATGCTTGCTTCATGTCTTACACCATTCCCACGTAGCACTTTCTGACCGATGAAGATAAAATAAAAAAACATACAAGTATGTTCTGGGTAATCCAAGGTCCATGTAAAATTATCTCTCTCCCCTGATAATGAGCACAGCAGATGTTAAAAAAAAAGGTGCAAGAAACTCCCTACTAAGAAGGTAATCTGTCCCTTCGTAACGGTTCATTTTAATGTCAAATGGTTACAGGTTGCCTTGAAGTAGACAGTTTTATAATACTTCCAGAATTTTTGATTAGGTTAGATGATAAAAATCAAATCCTTCCTTGAATATTACTACATCTTGCTAAATCTGTGTTTCGTGTTACCTGTTTCCTGAGCCATCTTCTTCCTTCCTCTCCGTAGGGATCCCCTCCTCCTCTCTTCTAACATGTTTTTTTTGGCTGGGCCTGGTACTGGAGTATTTGAACCTGCTTAAACCTTTTAGCACCATTGTCACAGAGAGTCTTTCAGCTCTGGAAATCTTACCCTTGTTATATCCCTGCAGCTGTGATATTTATCCACTGTTGCATAAGGCAGGGTGGTTGCGGTTTAAAATGTGTGTAGCCGCAGGCAAGATGCCAAAGTCCACAGGGTTTAGGCTGTCCCCAACTAATTGAGCTCTCTGCTAAACTGGCGAGTTATCAAAGTAGCTGGGGTTTGACATCTCAGCAACCTTGTAATAGCATAGACCTAAATCACGTGAAAGTTAAGGCCGGTGGGGATAAAAAGGAGTAGTTTAGGTTGTTTGGGGATGTTTTTTGTGGTTTTATGCCCTTCCCAGAGGTAGTTTCTTATTGTGCTAATAATTATTTATTTGAAAACTTACTTTGACTCTTGTCTTTTGAGATGTTTGAGTGGTTGAACAGCTACAAAAATCTCCAGTGATCACCAGTGAAAAGGTAGTCAGTGTGGAGCTTGAGCATCTACAATTTCCCCCACTCATGTGAGCAGAGGGCAGTATCCCTTAGCACGGTGTGGGCAGTAGCAAAAATGCTTTGGGATTCATCCTGGAGAGTAAGGCAAGGCACCCTCCACCCCAACCCCGTTCAGGAGCCATTACAGCCAGAGCTGGTTTTTTTAGGAGAGGCAAGCGGGAGGTATGTGGTCCAATGCTGCCCTGGAGGGTCCGGGTGATGCCAGGACTCCATAAACACCAGCAGCTCTGAAGGAAGAGTCTCAGCTCCTTCAAAGTGCAGTGGCTAATCCTGACCCCAACAGTGGGTTGCCTTTCCTTGCCTGTCCTACAGAGACAGGGCTGCTGCCCAGAAGGCTGGGAACTCTTGCCCGTTGCAGTTCCTGTGGTATGTGAAAGATTCCCCAGATGAAGCATAAAGGAGTTCACAAACACAGCTGTAAAATTAAGTGCTGCGGCACCATATCTGTTTTTAATAGCGCACACAATATTAAGTTTCCCTCTTGAATGAACAATTTATTTACAGCCTCAACACCAAGTTAATGACTTCTTCTGCCTAGAAATTAGACATGTTTTTATAGTTTCAATATGCTCGTGGCAAATTCTTTCAACCCTCATTATTGCTCAGTAAATTCAATTATCTTGTGATTCAGAATTTTCCTGCCCTTTAGCTAGAGAAGGACAACAGGCAGAACCATCAAGCCCTTTAATTTCTCATTTGTGTAAATATTAATCTACTTTGTTTCGAAAGCATCCTCAGCAGTTGTGGTAGAATTTACTCTGTCTCATCACTCTGCCCCAGCTGTGCTTGGTACTTTCATGTGTGAGAGCTTAACAGGTGCTTCATTGCTGTTGCTGAATTTTTTATATCTATGGCTATTCCTACAGAAGTGATTATGAACTACATTTGGATAACAAAATTTGAGTGTAAGCTATATATAATCACGCAGAGTTACTTTCCAGTGTCAGACATCCCATTATCTGTGTTTTAATGGGACATGTACCCTCTTCAGCTGCGCCCTAGGGGGGGTGTTATCTGCAAGGGTCCCAAGAGAGTCCATTCATTCGTGGACAAACATCAGGATGATATACAGCAGGCCTGGTCCAACACCAAAAAAAAATTTTCCTTTTCTGGAAATGACTATCACTATCTTCACCTCACCTTGTGTTTTCCAAGGCTTGTTACACAAGCAAAGGGGAGGAAAGTGATAGGGGCTTTCTGTTTTTATTATCAGAAAGCTGACTTGGTTAGCGTGTGAATCCAGTATCTCTTTGCACTTCTTGTCTATCTTACCCTTAGGCTACCCAGGATACCATAGTGTGGCCAATGCTTCAGGTGATGCAATAGGAAAGATTTGCAGACTGACTTGGTGATACTTGGCCTGTGTTTTGAAGTACAACTTAATGGGAACATGTGATTAAAAGCTTTCATGATGGTAGAGGAAGCTTGAGTGTGTGGTTAAGGTGCAAAAAAAATATGAAAGAGAACTCAGTATATTTTGTTTTACTATAATTGTTGCAAATTTTATGTTGTTGTCATGGTTTTAGGCACTGATGTATTATTTTTAGTTTTACATTTGAGATTGAAAATGCTATCATTAGCAGTGCCAACAATAATGTCTCCATTAATATTGTCCTTCTGGTGAATATAGAAATTGAGAGGTAAAAATATACTGAAAAAGCCAAAACAAAAATATAAACTGAATTGGAAGGACAGAGAGTAAAAATAATTTTCACTTATCTTTATCGATAAAGATGACTTGTACTGTTACAGAAACCGGCAATGGCAAAAAATAATGCAGCATAGAAATACAAAATGTAGAAATACAAAATGTTAAGTGAATCATATGTATTCAAAATGGAGAGGAACATACTCTCAGATCTGGTTATAAAAAACCCAGGGCTTGCAAATATTCCATATGGTCTCCATTTTATATCTGCGACTACTTTCAAGGAAACAAATGGCACTATCTGTATAGTATAAATAAAGAAAAAAATAGATGTCTGCCTGATCAACCTATATCAGACTGTATTTTCATCATACAAATTTAACAGTAAGTGTTTACTGGATCAGATCCCTGCAGCAATATCAGAGGACAAAGTTTCATTGTATTAGTTGTGGCTATAGAGGGGCTGTATATTAACTTTATATTTACCTGCCTTACAAAGATAAGCAAACTGTTTAGAAAAAAAAGTAAAAAATTCAGATGTAAAACTACTCCCTAGCTGCAGAATCTGTGAGTTTCAGAAAGTGGCCAGGAGCTATGGAAATTACTTTTTTATAGGAGTAAGCTTTAAGACACTTAAAGCTGTATGCCGAGGTGATGTGTTACAAGGTAGACTGCTTTACGATAAGGCTCCTGGGACCACTTACGCACGCGTGAGTGTGAGAGTTTGTGCAATTTACTCACCAAAATCCCGAATCTGCTATGTTACAGGAATGCAGCTCCGCCTATTCGAATCAGGGGTCTCCACCTCACCGACACAAAACTTTCCTTCCTTCAGTACACTGTCACTGTATTAGGATCGACTAAAAAGCAGGACATGGCTATGTAAATACACCACGTAATTTCAGCTATACAGGCACAGGGACTGGAAGTTAAAAGGGTAGGTAAGACATATTTCTATAAAAATAGAGATTTTTTGAAACTCATGTACTGGCAAACAAAACAATGGAGACAAAAGAAGAAATGGCTCTTGTAAGAGAACATGGAAAACCGAAATGCATTCCTACCTGATTTTAATTTTCATCTTCTCACAACTTTTGCTTCTAGCAGGTTTTAATCACGCAGTGGACCCCAGTTGTGAACACAAGGAGTCTTAGCGCAGGAAAGGCACGCTGAGTCCGGAGGTTTGCCGAGTCCAGAGGTCCGGTGGTGGTTGTAAGTTGGCTGTACGGTGCTCGCTCACCTTCTGAGGAAACAGACCGTGCACCTTGCCCCTTCTGTTCCCTGGCACGATAGTCTGTAATCCTTATGAAAGTGGCTGCAGCACAGAGGCATACCAGCTCCCTCTCAAAGCCTTCACCACTTGTCCACCCAAATAAAGCTGATGGAGACCACAGCTTCATCATCTGAGAACTGACCACTGGTCAGCAGGCTAAGGTGGTGTGTGGAGACTGGAAAAAATGAGCTGGATCAACTGCTCAGAGGCAGGGGGACATGGAAAGCGTGGAACCACACAAGAAGTAAGGCAAAAATGGTGGAAGGGGAAAAGAAAGGCTGAAAGATTTTACAAAGGAATATTCAATGAAAGGCAGGAAAAATAAAAAGCTGGGAATGTTTTTGTAATAGAATAGGAACTATTTGTTTTCAGGACTCATCAAGATGAGCCAAGAGAGCCCATGAATTGCTTGCGTGCAGTCATGTTCATACAGAGCAGTGTGTGCATCCAAGTAAAGCATGAGCAAACCTGAAGAACTTTGGGCTTCAGAGGTTTGTCATTTTCTGGCCATCTGGAAGCCCTTTTTGGGGATCTTTTCAAATAAAAATGGGAACAGTTGGAGGAAGGAGTCTAGACATGAGGAAAAGGACCCAGGTAGCTGGTCCACATCTTGGAACTATGTGCAAGACATTAATACCAAACAGCATTATCTACATTCTTGACTAGATGGCTATAAAATCTTTATGGATCAAGGAAACAGTCCATTAAGAGCAGCTGAATATGTGGTCGTGACAGGACATTTGCTTAGATGCTCTCATAGTAGCTGTCCCTAAATCTATCAGCAATAACCTGGAAAGATACTGAGCACTTCTGCTGGGTATTTTCTTTTCCTTCAAAAGTAATAAGATATCATGCATGAACAAGCCAGGATTGGACCTTAGATTTCTGTCTATTGAGCATAGCTTGCACTGCCATTAATATTGTTCTGTGGTGAGAAAAAAACCTGCAAGTATTCCATATGAAAATAAAAAAAAAAAAAAAAAAAAAGGTTCGATCCCTCAATATTACTTGGTGAAAGATTTTAAGACACAAATAGGGAAAAATCTACCAATGTTGTGTCATAGCATTTTTACGAGAGCCCTTGTAAATCAAGCTTTGATTTTTCTTTCATTTTATATTGAAGTGAGCTGCCACTTGGACATTAGCCATACTTTTCACTTCAGCAACTTGTCTGTGGCTGAATTACTGTCAAACCATTAAATGTGCCAAAGGACTTTTCTCCCCATCAGTTTTCCTTACCCAGATCTTCTACACCCCGTGCTGAAAGCCTTTGCCCAGCAGAGGTGGTGACAGCCTTGAACCAGCTAACAAATAGTCAGTGTGCTGTTTTCACTTGCAAACATCCCAGAAAATGTGTGGCCAGGATGACGGAAAAGAGCAGAACCACCCCAACTTCCCCAAGGCCCAGAAGGAGGCAGAGCCCTGGTTATGGTGGAGAGAGCAAGGCTAGGTTTTACATTCCCAAATGGAAGAAATTAAAGCAGGCCCACGACAGGGAGCACCTCTTCAGGACAACAAAAGTCTTGCTGGGTGTGCACATGCTGCCTTAGGCTGGCGTACAGTGCTCAGTCACTTTGCTTGGGGTGTGCTAAATGTACCGACTCTCTCACAGTAGCTGCAGGACCGTACTCCGTAGTGTTGTGACGGAGGTTCTGTTATTCGAGCATTGATACCTTACAGGCAGGTCAGCGCACCTGGATTGACCTTCCCACAGTCAAAACACAGCTTTTTCTGTGGGGTATCAGTCCAAACTAGAAACAAGTGTGAACCTGGGAAACAAGTAATGACTAAATGGTTATATTCTGTTCCCCAGACCCCAGGAAGAAACCCGATTGCCTGGGTTGGAGCAGCACTGAAGACGGTGTGCCCAACGCAAAGTGCGGTAATTGCCTTGCACAAACTGCGTGGTGCTGTCGAGACAGCCTCCACTCCAGACTGGCTCCTGTGGAGCCACAGATCACTCATTAAAATGACTTGCATCTCTACTGAATTTTAATTAAGGAAAGTGTGAGGAGCAGGTGTTAACTTGTTTTATAGACTCATTATAGTCCCTAGAGACTCCCTAGGCACAGTTAAATATAGTTACCAAACATTTAGAAGTTCCTGATTTTGACCTTTTTTGTCTCATTTATAGACTTGTATTTGTAGCAGATATTTATTCATATTAATTTAAGGATATTGCTTTGAAGCCAGGCATTCAAACCCCAGGGGCTGCAGGACAAGTCCATCAATGGGACTTCAGCAGGGAAAGGCGCTGTTTCTGTCTGCAGCTAACTTGTGGAGAGATTGTCAGCTCCATCCTGCCTCTAGCTCATCATTTGCCTTTCCCCTCTATGTCTTCAGGGATGCTACCTTCACATACTGGAATAGTTGCTATCTACCAGCTGCCCAACTCAAATCATCTGAAATTGCCCAGGTTAGTTTACACACTTTAATTCACAGAGGTCTCTTCTAATCTGTACTGTTTTGAGTGAACGGAGTTAGAGAGCAATTACATGAACTGTTATAAACCACAAAGTAACAGGGCAGTAATGTTGGGGGAGTGTTTGTGTGTGTGAGGCATGGAGAGATGCTCGGAGCAGTAAATTCTTCATAGAGCCAAAATGGGGTATGTGACGAAGGTGTTTGGCTCGGGTTTCCAACACCTATTAGATGCTTTTGCTGCATAGTAAAGTCAGCAGCCCCTAAATTGCTTAGGCTCGCCATACACTTATAGGACAGGCATAAGCGCTAGAAGCTGGAGCTTTCGGATACAAACCAGGTACCTATCTCTGATCTAGTTTCTAAACCTCAATAAATATCTCAATTATTTTCTGCAGTTAAGTGCCTGTCAGCTTGGCTTTTCTCACAGAAAGAGAGACATCCACCCAGCCCCTTTGTATGGCAGTAGATGGACATTTGTTCTTCGTTTTCCCAAACGAAGGGTTTTGAACCTGTATATCCCATACTACCATCAAATGTTCTGCTCACCAGGTTGCCTACAAGGCTGGCTTCCCTCTGATCCAGCACATTTGAACAATCAACCAGCTCCAGGAGCAGATGTTAAGAATGTACCACCCTAGGTCATGCTGGGGATCATGTCCTGGTTGTGGTAGTGGTGGGTTTATGATCAAGTTACTGGTCTAAATGAGCAGAGTAGGGATGTGAAAACATCTACCTGCAAAATGAATCCCCCAGCCACCATGTTGAGCTGACATTCATCTCTCAAAACTTTAGGCACCTGTCAGATGATTCTGCGAGTTACTTTAGGTTCCCTGTATAATGAGCAATATTGTAGAAGTAACACACTGCTAGAGAATTATTCAGATCTTGGTCTTTCCCTGATGAGTGTGAAGAAGGCTAGTGTGACCACATTCATAATTAAAATGTCTCAGTTAAATATCTAGAGTTAAGGAGGAATCCAGGTTCTGGTGCCTGAAAATAGATCATAGAATCATAGAGTGGTTTGGGTTGGAAGGGACCTTCAAAGATCACCCCCTGCCACAGGCAGAGACACCTTCCACTAGACCAGGTTGCCCGAAGCCCCATCCAACCTGGCCTTGAACACTTCCAGGGATGGGGCATCCACAACCTCTTTGGGCAACCTGTTCTTGTGCCTCATGACCCACACAGTGAAG
Organism: Balearica regulorum gibbericeps; assembly: GCF_011004875.1. Taxonomy (NCBI): domain Eukaryota; kingdom Metazoa; phylum Chordata; class Aves; order Gruiformes; family Gruidae; genus Balearica; species Balearica regulorum. Next base: position 25,948,911 of record NC_046184.1, read on the forward strand.
AATTTCTTCTTAATATCAAATCTAAATCTACCCTCTTTTAGTTTAAAGCCATTACCCCTCATCCTATCACTATCTGCCCTTGTACACAGTCCCTCTCCAGCTTTCCTGTAGGCCCCTTCAGGTACTGGAAGGCCACAATTAGGTCTCCCCAGAGCCTTCTCTTCTCCAGGCTGAACAAGCCCAACTCTCTCAGCCTGTCTTCGCAGGAGAGGTGCTCCAGCCCTCTGATCAACTTCATGGCCCTCCTCTGGATTTGTTCCAACAGGTCCATGTCCTTCTAATGTTGGGGACGCCAGAGCTGGATGCAGTACTTCTAGATAGTCTCTAGAAGTTGTCATCCTTGACTTCCAGGCTGAACTTGACCCAACAGGCATGTTTTGAGTATGTCTGCAGGCTCTGCTGTATGCATTTCATAGCTGAAGGTGTGCTATTTTGATAGCTCCATCAGGGCTTCAGCACTGAACAGCAGTGCTAGAGACTGAGGAGCCATGCAGACAGCCAGCATTATGGGGTTACTAGACCCTGACTCCTTGTTACTGCACAGAAATGACACAATGTGGAATTTAGGGCACAGTAATCCACAGAGCAGTAAGACCTGTTATGATTCAACCTTTTACCATCAGCTGTAAATTCCCTTGTATGTACGTATTTTATAATAACTGGGCAGGACACAGTGCAGAAAGGATGTTGAAACAGGATTTTACAGTAGCTAATAGATACCATTTGCTGTAAAGAGAGCTCAACAAAGGCCATGAGATGAGAAAAACCCTATCAGTCCATACAAATTGTGTTCAAATTGTAATCACTATAGTAAAAACTTTAGTAAGGGACAGCATCACATTATTATGTAGGAAGATGTGACTCTGATTCTTTATTTTAAAGGAAGCCAGTTGTGGGCTAGATCATGCTGGGTGCTGCATTGTCTAATAACTTGCAAGGTCAGGTTTTCAAGGTTTGAAGTGTTTTCCGTCCTATTAGGATAAAAATGGATCAGCAGGTTTCTTCGAATACGTTGGAGGCATTAAAGCTATTATAACTAAAGCCACTGATGATTAAATATACAGCATCTTTGTAGCCAGCATGTGGAAGTAAAGGAAAAAAAAACCCTGCAGAAATAATAAAACTTCTCTGATCTGTAAGACAATTCAACTACCATCTGGGGAGGCTGCACAGTCATTATCAGGCAGAGCAGAAATATTACTTTAAGCTCCTTAATCCCAGAGAATCATAACGGAAATATGGAATTTGATAATGACAAGTACAAAAGAAAAGATAAAAGATATTTTCCGAACATGGCAAGTGAGAAACTCTGCCAAATACAGATCTGGTATTCAAACCCTGGCAGTATCCCACAGAATTTACTGACTTTAAAGGGCTCTTGACAACTTTCATTTTGCCCACTTGATCTGTAGTGAGCTCTTTGTAACTGCCCTGACTTTGCCAAAAGGTGTCTGAGGTATTTTGATTCCTCACTCAAGGATTTTAGTTCTGCTGTCTCGTCTTCACCCAGAATGTCGCTGGCATCCTGAGAGCTGCGCTGGGGCAGGCAGCGCTGGCAGACACTGAGCCAGGCACTGGCTGTTTCAACCGCATTGCCTCTCGCTGCTCAAGACTCATAAAAAATCACGATATTGAAAACACCATCTGCCCTGGGAAATTTGTCCCCACAATGAGGTATATGAGGGAAATGCCTACTGCAGCGACTGTGTGAACGCAGCTCACCTCACTCTGTTAGGCGGGAGCGTGCAGAGAAGATCCATTCTCCCTCCCTCTATTTCATGTAAGCAAGAAGTGAGAATAAAGTTTGTCAAAAGTTGGGAAAAACACTGTTACCTGAGATTCAGTTGAGGGGGACTGAATTCTGCTCCTCATTAGAGAAGTTCAATTCTAGAAGAAATCAAGGAGATGCTGAGTAGGTGCTGTGTTTCACAAAGATCTCAGTTCAGATTTCATTTAAACATACATTTTATCTTCAGTTCAGGGCTATGTAACATGGTGTACCTTGCCAAGGCTGTTGAACATGTTTAAGGGATTGCAGGAAGGGCTGCCCACAGCTGCCGGGGAGCTGCCCAAGCACCCGGATGAATGAACCTCGAAAAGGGAGAAGTCCATCGTAATAGAAACTGGTGCCACACGAGTCCTTCTTGGTGCCACAAGTACCCTCTTGCCTGTTCAGGTTAATGACTTGTGTAGCTTTCTAGGTGCTGGCCTAAACTGACACATGTAACACTACTTTTACTACCACCAAACCGCATGTAAGTAAGGCTAAAATGCATAGCAGCTTTGCACTGTGTAGTCAGGGTTTTCCATTCAATGGATAGCATGAAGGTACCAGCAAATACTGCAGGGTATGTACCAGCACCAATACATAGGTATGCCTACGTTACACACTGACTGTTCTGGTGTTTTGAAGATTTACACAGGTAAAGATGGCAGTGGAGTTTGAAAGGTGGCGTTTGGCTCGGTAAAGGCAAGCTCCATGAAGAACTAAGTGCTAGTGCACACTAAGTACTTACCACAATGCAGCTGGATTATATTCATCAGAGAAAATCACTGCCCTAGAGAAGAGGCTTCCTCAACCCTTGCTGCACTCAGTAGATATTTTGCTGTTGGAATTGACAAAAACATTAAGATAACAACATTGATATTTTGAAGATTCAGCCTGAATCTGCAACAATCACCTCTCAGATTTCCAAAAGTTCTTTCTAAGATAAAACAGAAACTACTCAGGTCATCTCAAAGAAAAGCTGATGTGGAATAGAGCAGGTACAGATAGTCATAACAGCGAAGTAAAACAAGCCAGATGCACGGCTAGCAGGCAAACAAAAAGGTAAGACTGTATTTTTCATGTGAGCCTACAGAGGCTTGTTTAGCAGTTTGACTCTATGCCAAATAGCTCGCTGCACCTCTAAAAAATTGCTTTACTCTAAAAAAGTAATCTGAAAGATCCCTGGACTGCAGTCAACTTAATATCACACATATCTGCTTCTTCAAAGCATTCTATTTGGCTCAGCATAGCAACAGAAGCATAACTATTACTGGTTATTTCAACCTTGAGGTACTTGGATGCCATGCTACCCCACCCACTAAGCAAATAAATTGACTTTGATGTCCCTTTAATATGTCACAGAAGAGAAAAACAAAGGCCTTATATTTAGTGGTGTGAAAGAGATTATTCTAAAGATTAACATTTTCAAATGAATACTAAGCCTAAAAATAGTATTGGTAGTTCATTCTTTCAGCTCCTTGTCAATTAAGGCTATTTGAAACATAGCATCTCCAACGACAGAGCTGACTTGTCAAGACATTCCCTACAAATAGGGAAATCTTTTTTGTTAGAGTCATTTATTCCAAAGATACTCACTGAGATGGGCTTGATCATGGTGGCCATCTACCCTGCAAGGCCAAAACCCAAATCACCATGCAACATCTACGGAGTTAGATGAGAGACGAGGAGTTAAAACTCATTGGATGCTGGTACATCATACTGCAGCTTCAGCTGAAGTGTAAAGGGATGCAATAATAGCTGAGATTACTGCTTTGTATATCAAGGTATTTATTTTTTGCAGCACAGTTTCAGTCTATCTGTAGCTTAAAGTATACCCTGGTTCCACTCTAAATTCCACGTGCTGCTGGACAGATGTTGAGCAGGAAACACCACTTTTTGGTGAACTTGTTCCCTGGCCTGATTATTTCAATCCTACCACCAATTCCAGGGCCATTCGTGTCTGCATTAGGAGCTGGAACTCACCTTGACAGTTAGGTCCTTTGCTATTTTCATGGTAAGTAATGCCACTAAGGTAAATATATGGGGAAAAAAATTCTACATTATGAATGAGTCTTAATATAGCAGGAACACTTTAATGCTTATTCAGGCAAAATGTCACAGCAGATGTGATAGTTCTAAAGTAAAACATTGATAGCAACACATGTGCTCTGACTGGAATTCAAACATAATAATTCATTCTTAATCTGTAAATTTTTATGTGTATGAGCAAGCAATGCTTCCATGTGAAACTCAACTCTCTTCTTTCACATACCTATAGATGTTAGATATATTTCGAAGTTAAATAATGACAAATGTGCCTTGGTACCTGCTATAGTCTGCATTCCTTTTGTTTATTCCTAAAATTACATGGAAGATATATAGTGTTGGAAAAAAACTTATTCAAAGAACTTGTTTAAAGATCAATTCGTAAATTGACTAATGACTTTATACAGACATATATATGTACATAGACAAGTAAAAAATAGAAAACACACAGGAAAATTTCAACTTGATACATTTGAAAAATATTAAGATTTGGAAAACATTAAGACATCTGGGTATACAGCACATGTAAACAATTTTGTGGTGAAACCAGAAGTGATGAATTGCACATTCGCTGATATCAGCTACAATATAACAAAGTCAGCTCTTTCCTTTTCATCACTATAGCTGATGCTTCAGCAATAGATTTTGATTAAAAAAGCCCCAAACATAAAAACCAGTTCATGCCTTAAAAACATTTGTGTACAGTACAGTAAGAGTAACAGCATCTGGATTTAAATGAGCTACAAAAAATATCTTAACAGAAGCAGAATTGTAATACACCTGTCATTGATCATCTTAATACCTAAGACATCTGGCTGCATTTTGCATCTAGTGATATTAATGACATGATGTTAAATCCCTCCACTTGAAGGTTGTGCAGCCCTGGAATTCCAGACTCAAGATTATATTTTACATAATTTGCATACAATTATATTTCTTAGATAATCATATTGCTTAAAACCAAATGCTGACATTTTCAGTATTTATGCACAGCTCCTGACCCATCTTTCATGTAAAGCTCGATGCCAGGGAAAACCTTACATAGAAATTCAGGGACATTTACTGAAAGCACAGCAGCAGCATATTATAGAGAAACAGAAATACTCACACTGTCTCACTAAATGTAATGTCATTGTCTAAATTAGGAGCTTTGTCAATATAGTGGAAAGTCTCATGAATTAGATATGCCAGATCCTCTTTTTGAGGATCCATCTAGGGAAGCCAAAATCCACATTGCATGACCATTTCCCATCATATTTCCATGGATCTTATCTGAAGGAGCAAGAATTCACAATGCTTTAGTGGGGGATACAGACTGTGTTGAGTTTAGGGATCTTTGGCAAATCCTAAATGTGGTGTCATGAATTTCTAGTCCTACTTCTATCTAGGGCAGCCCCTCTGTCTGCAACTAAGGCCAATAAGATGGTGATTAGTTCTGTGCTATGATTTGTTGCTAACATTTCTTGAGCCTTCCTTTCCCACCAGCAGTAGAAGCTAGTGGAGGATTATATGTAAAATTGTGAAGGAGGAAGCATGCCACAGAGCTCGGTGGATCCTTCGTTAGATTCGTACTTACCTGGTTCAGACTCCCTTCTCTAGTGCATGGTGGGAGAAAGTGGTGCCCTGATTGCCAACTTTGTGACTGGATTAATAAAAATCCCTAACTGGATGATTTGTCGCGAGAACAGTCTCAGGGGGCTTTGCTCTCTGTTGCCATTAACCCACCACCCAGCTGCTAAGCCTGGGCCATGTTTGGTTTCCCATCAGAGCACCATAGCTGCAAATGAATGTGCTGTCAGCATTGTGGCAGGGGCTCAGCAGACAGTTCACCCCTAAAGTGGTGAAGCTTCTCCCTGGGGTTTCACCCATACTAGGTCTGCAAACATCGGTAATGCAGCTGGGCTACAGCACAAAACTAGTATTCAGAGAAGGACTTATTGCTGCCAAGCACGAGATGCAGGCAGTATATTCTGCTCCCATCACATTGCATCACACACTCGTCATGACAGATTAAAAACCAGACCCCAAAGTTCTTATATGTGCTTGCAAAGGGGATTTTTCTTCTGTTTGTGGTACTGGCTTCACACATCGGCAAGTATTTTATAAAAAAATCATAAAAGAAATGGCACTTTCATGTGGGAAGAATACTTGCTGGGCTTACAGGCCAAGGCAGATGCTGAAGCACATATCTAAGAAGTCTTCCTGCATATGGCCATTCTCCTAAACTGGGACCATAAATAAGGTTATGTTAACATATTCACTATATTTACATGTTACATCGAGACAGTTATAATCAGTCTCAAGTCTAAGTAATCTATCTCTATATTAGCTTTAGAACATGCAAAAAATAGAGTAGACATCTGTTCCATCAAAGGGGTGTGTTTTCACTAAAAACACTAGAGTTCAAAACTTGGCATCTTCAGTAAAAAGTTAATAGACATTTTCAAATTGTATAAACAAAGTGTCTAAATAGATAAGGTTTGGTATCGAAGGGAACGTATCCACATAAAATAAAACTCTTTAAAATGGAATGTAGCCAGTTTCTAAATACATTCAAATATTACAGTGTCTCTATAAATAGAAAACTAGATAGTGCTGAAGAGCTAAAGCAGTGCTTTCCAAATCGTTCGAGTGTATATATTTCTCTCTCTTTGCTATCATTAATACACTGTTGCTTGAGCTACAGCTGTTCTAGCCTTTGGCAACAGTTCAAGTAACTTCCTCTCTTCTCTCCTTTGCATCCCTCCATCTTCCATTTTGACACCACAGAGTTGCCAAGGCACATCCTGATTTCATAAAGTTTTAGGAAAAATGCCACATGTCCCAAACTCTGTTGGTGTGTGTGCAGCCAATCAAGGAAGCGTGTCATAAATTCGCCATGGTCCTTTGATTGTCACTCAGGTAGCAGCACATCTCTAGTCCCAGCGCTTCATCCAAGGGAGGCTATGTGCTGACAAGCTTCCTCTTACTTGCACAGAGCCTGCTGAGAAGGATTTCAGAATAAACTTGATTTATTGGACCTCGGACATGATACGGGGACTGAGAATTTGTTGCATAGTCCTGCAGTTGTGATGGTTTGCTTTGACTGCCAAAAAATTTCCCCAGTGTATAGTGCCTTGATAACGTCATTGTTATGTGTGGACTTTCTTCAGAGGGATTGGATTTCACCACCTGCAAAAGAAGTAACATAGGAGGATATGCAGCTGTGTGTACAGAAATGCTGAGACAGTTCTCCACAAAGCGGTCCTGATACTCTTACCTTGAGCTGCAGGTTGCTCACAGGGAGTATTTTAGTGGGCCAACTTGTTATGTTACATACTAATTAAAGCGCAAGATCTCATTCACTTAAGTCTTGGAATCTAAATGTATTGGCCCATTACACTCAGTTGGTCGATTCTGTAATGCCTTTGTATATTATACTCCATCCTCTTCGTTAGAGACAATTTATCTGAACAACAAAATTCATACTTAACAGCTTGTCTGTATATTTACCATGGGAAAAAATAAACTCAGGACAGCCTTGACTTGCAAGAAGGTTTAAATCCTGCTCTGATCCCAAGCACTTGAGGAACATATGCTGTGTCTCAGCTGTGAGCCCTACGAGAATGTCTCCCTCTCAAGTCTTGATGCAAACCTGGCCCAGCTCCACGTTGAGATCAAGGGGACACTTGTGTGTCATGTTTCTCCAAGAAGGGAGTTACAGTGCAGTTCAACATCCCTCTCTCTGGGGCATCACACTGACATAACCACAATGTGGTTCAGTAACTTAGTGCAGAAGAATACTCCTCCTTGGACCCCCAATAATGTATAAAGCTGCGGGATTATCATGTTCAATTTGTATGGAATAAACAAATGCCCATGGGGCGAATGAGAGAGAAAGTGAAAGGTATGGTTGTCAGGAGCCTAATGACTGAGGGGGGTGGTCTCCTGTGAGATGCTGAAGGTCTTGTCTCAGCGAACACAGTCACTGATGAATAATGAAGCAACTTCAGGAGAGACAAAACCTCAGAACCTTGCACAGATGCAGGACAGAGGAACGCCACCCAAGCACTGGAAAATCCAGAGAAAGCAGAAAAGGGGCCGAGTGGTTAACTTATTTTAAAAAGAGTAAATATATTCTGCCTTGATAGCTCTGATGCCCATCAATTTTCCTACTATATCAATCACAGCAGACACTTGAAAAAGCAGACTTCATTTACTAATGCATATATTTATGTGGAAGCATATTAGCTTTTTAAAAATGTAAGGTATATTTACTGTCACTGAACAATCAGAAACAATGTTCATATGTAGTGAAGCTCATAATAAATGAAACAACTCATAGAAAATTAAATGTGAGTGAAGGAATAAAATGTGAAAAGGCTTGAAAGACTGGGCAGAAAGGCTATGAGGGAGCTGGCTGAACTCAAAAAAGACCAGGAATTATCCATGTAGAAAATTAATATATCCTCTGATCAGTTTGATACAGCTAAGCCAAGGGCTGTTATTTGTTTTCATGCAATTACTGCAGGTTCATTTTTCTAAATTAGTGCCTTAGATCTTACAACTATTTCAAAATGATGCCACCTTGAACCAATCACCCAAACTGCATTCCTGTTAGGCATAATCTCCCAGGAATGCAATCTGATGTTCATCCAGCGGCCAGCCACTGATTAAGATACCAAAATCCCAGGGTTACTAGTTTCTATGTTGTGACCATGATTTCACTGCCATTAAGTTAGGAAATAAATCTGAATAAAAAAATAGGTTCCATAAAGGTCTTTATATCTGCAGGCCAATCTACTTCTCCATACGCATTCGTGAAGAATGAGGTAATTAAAAAAATCAGGTTTGCATGTGTGCATAGAACTAGAAGTACATTTGAGCAGAAAGTGTCAGAGTTATGCAAGATTTTTTGTCCCAGACCAATATAATCCCTTTGTTAGTTGAGATTCCTTGGCAATCTGAGCAAAGATTGCAGGGTTTACAGAGCTGCAGATTTCTATGCTATCAGGGTGACCCCAGGCCCTCTGAAGTGGGTTCATGGGAACTCAAGTAATTTATCAGGACAATCAGGGGAAATAGCTTTCTGTTTGGCCAGCTAGTAAGAACTAAATGAGAACTGCTGAATGCATTTCAGTTCTTGTTTTCTGACTGCACAGAACGGCCAGCCTTCTGTTGCTGCACGGCTCAGATGGCATTTACAGAGGGGTGCCGTCTTCTGCAAGTTTAGGAGGTCATTTTTTAAGAGAAAGAAAGTGAAAGTACAAAGCAGTAGATTTAATCCATCTCATCTGGTTTCATAAAACATGAAAAGTGCTGAGATTTTATTCCGTGTTCTTGGCTCCATCCTCAGAGGCAAAATGCCATTTTCCTAGTGCAAACTGCTTCAGCACCTGATGAAACTCCACTTGCCCGGATGCAGAAATAAACTGATGACAAAACTGTTAAAACTAATGAGGTACCAAAAGCATTCAAGGACTTTCTTTTTGCTTTCCTCAAGGATCAAGTCTGGGTTTTGGTGGCTGATGGATTCTCCTGGTCACATCTATTCCTCTTTTAGGCACAGCGACCTTTCAAGCCTCATTAACAACAGCTCCGTAAGCCAAATTGTCCCCTGATCATCCCCAGAAACACATATTCTCTGTTGAGATTCCTCCAGCAGAGAAGCAAGGCCAAACCTGCACATGAGCTCATACAAAATGATGGAGGAGTGCATGAAAAATGCTGATGACCGATCACGCCCTGTTGTTTTCCACCCAGCTCCATACAAAGCATCTGAAATATTTCACTTTGCAGCTCTCCGTTTCACTCAAAAGCTCTGTGGAAATGGCGAGCATCAGCAATGACCCACGAAGATGCCAACATCTGGATTCTAGACAAAAAAGAGTCAATATAGCTGTCTGGGTGAAATGGAGGGAGGCATTTACTGCATGGGACTATTTATCCATTGCATAAATATCTGCTCTGTGACTTACTCCCTCTTTCCCAGCTCCATTTGGACTGAGCTGTGTTTGTGCCTCTCTCATCTACTGAGCTGAGTAGATTAAGAGATTGGTTAACTAACCACGCCTGCTGTGTTTGGTCCCAAAGTGGGACGGAGGCCATGGCAATGGGCTGAAAATATGTGAGCTGCTGAGGAGCCTGAGGTGGAAACCAGCTGTGAGGTTGACGCACAGCACATGAGGTCAGATGGGTCTGATAATGCTCCCAAACCTGTGCTCAGTCCCAGTGAGCCTCACACTGCAGCAGAGCCCCAACCAGTGGCAGCTGATCATCTCCCCACTCTCTTTTGGGAATGCATTTGTTGTCCGGTAGAGTGTCTCTGATATTATATCTCTGCCTGTGATATTTAAGGAGAAAAATCAAAGCCTTATAGTTATTATTTTTTTTTTAATTCTACTTTATGTAAAGGTGACTGCTGTGGCTGAGAGAATTAAATATAATCAACTGGCTACAAGAAAATAGTTAGGCTTGCTATGCTAGTCCTTGGCCAGCAGACACCGCAAGAACACTCCGGAGCCTGTGCTTGAATTTTACTGTCATCACCACTGAATTTTAGTTTGTTTGGTTTAAACTACTACTAAGTTTAATTAGCCACAGTATATTTTGTTTTTCAGTGTATACTGTGGGTGTCTGATGAAGGAAACCTTATTTTTAGATCTTTGCTTTTTTTGGATCTTTAAGGAAAATATATCTCAGCTGTACTGACATTTCTTCACAGCAAAAATTAGTGCTTCCACTTCATTCCTGGTGTCACGGCCCACCTTTGTACCTGCGAAGCTCTATGGAGCTTCTGTGCTAACCCTGCACACATCCAGGTTCTGGGAACAGGCTTGGGCAGAGTGAGGCTTACAGAAAGACAGGCATGACTTGGCAAAATAAGCAAAGGGGTTTTACCTTTCTCTTGAGAGATTCAGAAAACGTTTTCGTGGTCTCTCTTATTTGAAGTAATTTGCTTTGACAGAAAACAAGTTCCTAAATTCATGTTGGAAAAATGCTAGCATTTCAGTTGTGTGGTTGATAGTCTTTTTAAATATTTATGCACTTTTGATAACTCTAATAAAAAAAGTTCTAGGATTTTCTCCATAAGAATTAACTTGTGGAGCTCTGTCTTCTAAATGACACATCAAATTGCTTGTTGCATTATTCTAGTCAGTAACAAACTCCTGATATTTCTTCCAACTAGTAGCTTCTTACTGGCTCAAAGCCCACAGCTGACTGTGAGACACCATAAATTCATTAACTCTTGGCTTCAAAGAGTTATCTTTTGTTGCATCATTTTTTCCCCCTCCAGTTTTAACTTTTCAGTAACAATTTCTTCTCATTCTATATTTCATTCTATGAAAGAACGTGCACCTGCCATCTCTCTTTTGATCACTCAGAGGAAATGCAATCTTCCTGAAAGCTATGACAGTTCAAGTTTTATGGTCCTAAACAGATTTTAATGGAATAAATTGCGGTAGTTTCCTAGTCTTTTGTTAAACAGACAACCCAGATTCATTTCATAAGAATGAAGATCCTTGTAGCATCACAGGAAATTTCTTACTGTGCTAAACATGACTTTATCTTTAGAGGTACCAGAAGGCTTCTCTGTCCTTATATCCAGCAACAAAAGGAGGCATAGGGTTACTGATGATGTCTGAGTGCACGATTCCAGTTTTCACTGGACAAATATGTTTTGCTGGGAATCAGGAGCTAAGCACCTGGAAAGATATGAGCCTCTTTTATTCCTCAAAGCTTTATCTGCTTTTCAAAGGGAGTAATGTCATATTCACAGGTCTTCTTTAGAATGACGTGTTTGGATTCTCAGCAGACTGACCACTTATAACAGGAACCTGGGAACTGGGCTTTTATAACAACAAGTTGGTGTCATGGGTACGAGAAAGGACTTGGTTGGAAGCTACAGCAAGAGTCTGGTGGCCTTGGTGACAGTTCTTTAACTGTTCTATGCAAAATTACTGTCATCAGTCTTATGGCAGAGGGTACCTGCTTACTTAACTACTCAAAAATTATACTCGCTTTTTCCATTCGGGGTCGCCTGCACTAAACCAGGGGTGCAGTTCTTCATTTGCTATACATAAGGTACAAGAAATGCAAAACTAAAACAGATACCTCCTTTGCTGATGGGGAAAAGCACTCACTATAAAAAGATATACCACATACTCAAAATACGTTTTAAAGGAAACCAGAAAAACTTTAAATATCTTGTTTTTCAAACTCTTCACTTTCTCTGGTTTGGCAGCCTCTGGGCTGATTTTGTGCCTAGATATAATAATGTGTTTGCTTATTCATTTTTTATTTAATCCATGGACTCCTGTAATTTGTAATATATTGTGAAGATTCCTTGCCAGAACTTTGAGTGAACAGAAGAAAATGTTCTCAATTACCCTTCCCATATATATTTTACCATGTCCCTGTTACACCAGTCCAGTAGTTACAAAACAGAAGACAGAATTTCTGTAGATTTCAGACAAAAAAGAAAGCAGAACTATGGGTGTGAGTGAGAACAACTGACTTATACTTCTGTTTGTCTAGTCAGTCACTATAATTATCCCAGATAACCCTTTCACAGATATACAGCAGTAAGATTGGTCTTTCAGTTTTCAGCTCCATTTTAAACACGCCTATGGTTTGATGGGACTCTGCTGAGCCGCTCGGTTAGGAAGGCTTCAGACAGAACCCTGTGAGACTGGGTATGGCAAAAAGCTAAACTGAGTCCATGCAAAAGCAGCAGGGATATACAATGCATAGGAAATAATATAAGAACCTATAAACAATACAGCATCCTTTTATCCAGGTTACCGTTGCAGAAGAGCCTGATTGACTTTATTTCAAGGAATCACCACTACAGCAGTTCAACCTGTCCTCAGGCAGTGTTGCGTGTGGAGTGGCGAGGGACAAGGACTGCTGTACAAACTGCTATCTCTGTGATTTTTATTCAGGCCTAAATTTGAGTTGTGGATCCAAACCTTGTTGCACACCTTTTTGTTTCTAAGCACCTGACAATTAAAATCCCTCTTAAATACCTGGGAATGATACGAGCATAAACTATTACCTCATGGAAATGGCAGCCGCACTTCCCTTGCAGGAATTCTTTGTAACGTCCCATGGTGATGACAAAGGTGTCAACAACTTCATAGCCGAAATTTTTTGCTGTATCCAGAATAACCAAGTTTTCATTCCACAAGTTTTGCACTTCTGCCTGCATTCCAGATAAAATATTGCAATGTCTTGTCAGAAGGGCTGTTTAAAGGCCATTGAATGAATTTTTGCCATTGAAATGAATAGCAAAACTGCATTTTGAATAAAGCAGTTATGTTATACTCCAGATATGAATTACTATAAATTCACTCTTGAAAGTAGTTATTACTCCAAGACTGTTGTAGATTTTTGCAGAAATTTCTTAGAATGGGATTTGTAGCACAAAAATAGTTACAAGAAAATCTGAAAAAAATTTCCCCTTAATTACACAACAAATCAGGTTGACTTCAATAAGATCAAAACTAAAAATCAAGTTAGCAGTAATTATAATTACTTTTCAATAGTTGTGCAGCTTCCTTCATAGAAAGAATTCAATGTTGTTTAAAATAAAATTACTGCATAATTGTTTTTAATATATACTTAGCTAATATGAGGTTTAATTCAGAAAAAAAAATCCTATTTTAAAGTTGTCTGTAACAAATGGTGAAATTGTTCCTGTAAAAGAAAATTCAGCTTCAAATCAAAGTCATTGAGACTGTTGCTTAAAAGGGAATATATGGCCATGGGTATCTTAGACATGATTACACTGAAGAACAGATTATTATTTCTTGAGATACTGCAGGAAGGCCAGGAATAGAAAAAAGGTTACCCATAAATTTGTCAAGGTGGTGGATTTGACACTGAAGACAGAAGGGCTTTGAGAGTAGCTGGGGTAATCCAGAAGTCCAGAGCACCCAAACCACATGGGTCATTTGGTATATGACTCAAAAATTGAAAGGGAAAAGAATGTTGGTTATGCACTGCAGTTGATTTCTGGAGTTTTATAAACTACTGGATGAGAAACAGAAAAAGGCCATCCTGGGACACCTTTAATACTCTTTCTGTCCTTGCCTCACCTACCTTCGATCAAAGTTCTGCTTCTTCCTCCTGGGACTGAACTCCCCTGAAAGCTATGGCAGGAGATACAACAACGTTTCATGTTGAGTCCAACCATTTCCCTACCGTGTTCTAATTTGGTCATCTGGATAAATTAAGGAAATGGTTGGAATCAATAAGAAGACATTCAGTAGAGACAAGGCAGATAGTACTAACTTAGAAAGAAAGAATGGGGAAAATCTGACAAGGCAGTCTCTGTAGCGGAAAGAAGGGTGAGAGGAACAGTAAGTCGTACACCGAATACAGCAGAGTGTTACGGTTGCAAAAAGACGTGGGCACCATTCCCAGTGTGATAGGAGTGCTGTATGTAAACTATGAAAGCTAATAATTTTCTCTTTTCAACACCTGTGAATAGCTGGAGCGCTACACGCGGCGCTGGTTAGGCATCATTTACTCCGTTCTGCCCTCTGGCGCTTCCCAGCCCCATCTCATCCACACATTTTATATGTGTCCAATAGAGAACCACCGTCCAATTGTAAATAAAAATATTGAATTGAATGAGTTAGCGCATTGAAATGAGCCCACGTGTTACTCTGAGAGTCTTGGACATGATTTAAACTGACTGTAACATCTGATTAACATACAAATAACAGGCTAGATTCACCGGTACATTCCAGCTGCTCTGTAACGTTCTGGCTTCATAGGTTGGTTAAGATAGATTTATGGAGAGCTGTGCAATGCAGCCAGACCGGCGAATTTGATCCAGCAGTAACCATGGAGGAAACCTGGGGAGGGCTTGTGCTTGACGTGGTATGAGGAGAAATCTGCCTATCTCTAGCCTGATTTCTCAACTTTGGCAGCAGGCTTAATATCGGAGCTTCTTCTGGTTCCTGGGACGGCTGACTGAGCGCAGCATCTCAAACGGCACTCTGATTGCAGTGGAATCCATGAAGGCAGATCACCTTGAACCCACATCAGCAAGCCGTATGAGCAAATACAGACATTATTATTTCTCTGATCCACTTAAAGCTTGCTCAGCAGAGGTTGTAACATATTTTGACCAGATAGCAAAATTATTGCTGAAATGACAAGTCTTCCATGAAAATGCACTCTAAATATACTGTAGCTTACCTGTGATAGAGAATGTATTCCATCCACTGGGAGGTGAAAACCCATCCCTATGGATTTGATAATTACCAGGATATTTGATAGATTTTCCCTGTTTGACAAGTTAAAAAAAAAATACACATTTTACTTGACACATCAAAAGACACTTTGTTCTTATTTTTTCAAAGTCAGTTAAGTGCACATCTATGAGAAAACAAATTAAATGTTTGTATTTAAAATTTTTGTTAGTTTTTTCCCATAATTTATCCTATCAAGACTTGGAATAACACCAAGCACATAACATTACCTGTTCAACACCTTTTGAATAATTTGCAGGTGATTGGAATTAAGCCACTGAACGCCACCTACAATTAATACGGTCTGGTCTGTGTTCTCCAGGGGACGTGATCTGAAACCCAGAAAGGAAAAACAACATGTTGCTTTAAAACAGATGGCAAACATTTTAACTGCATTGCATTGCATTGCATTTCAGTGAACTGTCTGGCATCCTGATCAGAGGTCTGATGTCATTTTCTACTATTTTTCAACCACACAATACAGTCTGCACGCGTATGTTTAATTGTTACTGACTTTAATTGTAAAATGTGTTAAACACATTTGCAAGTAGAGTAAGAATACAAACAAGCCAGCAATAGTTTGTACGGTACCTCTGCAGCAGTTGTTCTAGTGCTTTTTCAAAAGTCGGTCTCTGGTTTGCATTCATCCAAAACTGGGGGTAGTATGAGTAACTGATAAATGTTTTCCCCTCATTGATATTATGATAACATTTAACGTCATGAGTCTTTTGCCATTCCTGAAGAGTCTTATTCACTCTTTCTATTAGATAGTACATCATCCCTCTGTTAGTTGAGTCACCTATAAAAAGAATCTTTGGATGGAAAAAAAGATACAACATACTTAGAAGGTGTACACTCCAAAAAAACAAAAGCTAAGGAAAGAATACAGCTAGTCTAGAGGTTTTTAAACCCTTCTCATAATGTTCAAGAAATATCTCTGTGAGCTGCCAGTTCTCCAGCCCTGACATCTCATTACTTAAAGTGCTCCTTTAGCAAAACCTGTGTCATCTGATTAACAAAAAGCTGTATTATGTGTTTCAAAGACAAAAAGTACAGGTTATAGGTGGCTATAGCTGCACAGTTAGTCCTGCATTTTTCAACCTTGTTGATCATTTCTTTTGCTTCAGTTTACATTTACTTCCAATTGCTAGTACAGAGCCTCTTATGATTGCTTGCAGCTTCCTGCTTTCGTTCCTCTAGTTTTTCATGTGGTTTGTTCCTACACAGCACGTCTTGGTTAATGTCTGTCTTCCATAAATGTGATTCATTAGAATTTATACCAAAGAAACAGAAACACACACACACACACATCAATGAATGCAGCTGCTGCCTTATTTGTAGAGAGATGGTCTTTCTGCCATTTCAGAGGAGGAAAAAGAAGGGGGTTATTTTGGTGGCAAATAATCTGAATATAGTCTTGGCGTGTGTGAGGTGACCACCGGGAAGCATTGTGGCCTGAAGGGAGTTAGAAGTGCCATCAGGATGACAGAAGTACTTCAAGTATCATCAGTCTTCACTGGGCTACTCTGAACTTGCAAATAAACAAAGTCGTCAAATTTGGGCTTGCTCCTTCTCATTCTGTAGACGTCCCTGACAATTCAAACATCTCTGTATGTGGAGACCACAGAACTTAACTTGTGGGCTTTTTTTAATGTCATTGCCCTATTTTTAGTGGATAGGACTAGCATTTCCTCCTGCTGAAGAGAACGTGTAAGCAATGACAAGAGTCCAAATGGGAAAAGAACCCAGGTTCACTGTGGTTTGCCAATGAAACTGTGTATGTAATCAGTTATTCCCACAGTCACCTCAGCCAGAAATCCACATAAAGGGGCATAAATGTAAAACTGGGAGTCAGAAACCCCACAGAACCATAACACAGTAACAGCCCTGTTCTCTGCACAGCAGTATGCAACTTCTCCTACCTTCTCTGGCACTCAGGGTAGTTGGCACCCTGTAAGCTGGGGTTTTGTTGTTCGGTGTTTTAATTTGATTTGGGGTTTCATGCTTTACCACTTCCACCTTGAATATTTGGTTAAGCAAATAAAATTCAGACTGCACAAGATTACATGTTTAAGAATACATTTCCAAAGCTTCTCTTAGAGATTTTATGTGGTGAAAGCATCTTGGACTTCTCTCGTCTAATACATCTCTATTTATCTATTCCATTCAGGAACCTCACAGTTTTAGGAATGGATTCCAGTTACCACTATGAACCTATTGTGAGCAAAAATAAGCCACAACAGTGTACCAATGATGGTTCCCACAGAACAGAAGCAATTTCAGATGAACATAGCCTGATCTGGTGGCAGGGCCAAGAATGGGCATGACAATGACTTGAACTTCCCATGCCTTGCTCATTGTGGGCTGGAGAGAAGCCCTTGATAGATTATGTATGGTAGCAAACAAATTAGAACAAGCACTGAGCATATAGAGGCTCTTTTACCTCCTGTCCTGGACCTCTCAAAACTGCTTCATGGAGTGAATTCTGAAACAGCTGCTATTCCTGCTTGGACTGCACAAGCACTTCTCTCACATGCAAGGGGGTTTCCAACTCTTTTCACATTGTGTCAGAAGAAACCCTTTAAACCAAGCATGGCATGACTCGCAGAAGTCAAGGATCCTTGGATCCTTGGAAGGGCTGGTTGGGTATTCTCTCTTTCCCTCCCTACACAGACACATGATTATTTACAGTTAGGAAGACAGTCCGCACTTACAATATGTCCTAATTCTAAAGTAGGTTAATTTGAGGTTTTAAACAATTCTTTCAACTTGTGAAATCTCTTAAGCTCTCCAATGTGTCTATATCCATGTCTCTTTAATCTCCATTTCGTAAGTCCATCACTGTGGTATCTAGATGTACATCTATTTAAAAGCAGTTGTCAGATACTAGCAGGCAAGGGTATCATTAATTTGCAATGTGGGTGAGAACTTTTCTATAAAAACACAGAACATCATTAGCACAATAACAAACAGGCTCTACCAGGTTACACACATAGAGCAGTTGGCAGAACATGCTAGATATTGTTTTTCTTCTGCTTCTAGTAACATAGGATCTCATTTCTGTTATCACTGCCCATAGGGATTTCTAATTGCAAAGGAGTGTATTCAGGTGTAAATTACACTGATATGGTAGATGTGGCATTTTTATCTCACTCTTCATTCTACTGTGACGAAGATGCCAATAGATATTTTCTCCTTCTAACTGTATTAGGTCTAATCTCATCTGCCACTGAATTCAAATAGCAAACATGGAATAAAATGAGAGAAGAACCATGGCCAAAGCCAATTAACACGATGCACAGATGTCGTGCATTGCCAACACTGTGTATTCTCTCGCAATTCAAGTGTGAAGTGTCATCCTAAATATTTCCAGTCTCAAACATTGCAGAGCATCAAAGACTGGGATCGACTCATCAGCCTCTGTCCCATTTTTTTATTATGTCAGAATTTCAGCACACACTCAATTTATACTATTAAATACTTCAGCGTTGTAGGGATTTACAATTTCTGCACCCACATGCACACAAAAGCAGTGGATCCGTGAGTGAGTTTTCAAGCCTGCCCTGGGGTACCTAGCTGGCCAGGCCTGCCGATGAGAGGGCACTACGTGCAGTCATTTAGAAAACCAGTACCAGGAGAGACAAGTTACGTACGATCACGTATTAAAGTTGTAGTTTTAATCTGTAAACACCATATCAAAATGTCAGGTGGGTCTTAGAACAGTGCTACTATTGTTGTCTTGATGTTCTGAGAACATGAAGGGGGTGACAGGAGTCAGAGTAGATTCCTGTAGAGCAGTCAGTACAACCGGATGAAACAGATAACTGTTAACGCCCAGCCACACTTCTTCAAATATTATCACAAGACTGGTGAGACTGCACACAGCCCATCTCTGAAAGAGCAAGTTCTGAGTCTCAGAACATCTCCATTTTCACCCTTAAGTGAGCTTGTTGTGAAGAGGTAAAGCAGGAGGTCAGGAAATAGATTAGATCAGACAGCTAATGCTATTGAGTGTCTGGGAACGTCTGCTTATTCCTAGCAGAAGGTGTGTCTGAGCAGGATGAGTCAAGACTGAGACAGATGGCAACATCACATTGGTGAGGAATACAGGTTGTTTCACTAGTGAAACTAACCTGAATCCCCAGAAACAAGTCTGCTAAGAGAATAGTTAAGATTTGATGTAAGTGAAGAAGAGAGAAAGGAGCCAAAGTGGACTTGTGATTGTACAGAAAGCCAGGTCAAAAGTGTAGGTCATCCTCAAAGATGTCAGTCAATTACAGCAACCATATTAGCTTTCAGTCAAGAAGTCTTTTGACTATTCAAGTATGAGCCATACCAGGACCGTATCACTGGAATCATGCAGCTCTGTTTCACTCCAGCTATTTCTCTCACAGTGAAATCACAGCATTGGTGAAAGGTATGTCATTAAAACTAGGACTGCAGTATGTGAAGCTCTGGTCCCTGCCCTCTAGCCCTGATGGAAAGCTCTGAAGTCTGTTTGCAGTCATCACAGGAGGGTATCAGCAGTCACACTCTGGAGACAGCGCGTGCTGGGATTTTGAAGGGTGTACTCTGCCACATTTCCAGAGAAGATTTCAAATAGAAAGATGGATGTGCATTCCTTGTAATCCAATGCATCCCAGGCTGGTGCATGCATAGCACATCACCAGCAAATCTGCACACACAGAGCATCCATTGATTAAGACCTGTCTCCACCCAGTAATCTGCTTCTAACTATTGGTCCAACCATGCTATGAGATGTGTAAAACCTGGAAAAATAGACAAATTCTTCTTTTTCTTCTCCCTAAAAAATTCCAGATGGAAGAACAGGACATTAGCAGGGAATCCTACCTGCAAAGTGGCTCTTCAAACCGCCCTTGTGCAGAGCTGGTTAAGCACATTTTGTTGTGGTATGCAGACCATCAGAAAGCATTTTTCAAAGCATCCACCTTTTGCAATTCAGCTTCATTTACAAAACGTGCTTGGAAGACCCAAAGGCTAAAGTAAGTGGTGTATAGCCCCAGGAATAAAACTTATGTCCTTCAACTAAGCCCAGAACTGAAATAAATTAGAATAATTATTCGATATAATTGAATGTGTGGTAGCTATGTCCACATTTATTTCTATACAGTTGCATGAACTTACTATAGTTGGCTGCCATGTAGTATTTAATATGATTTGAACCAGGGGCTCTGGGGATGATTCTGTATTTAGCTCTGTGACAATAATGAGCAAAATGATGGCTCAGGTGTGTAGAATATGCCATATCTCATTTTCTTTACAGTCTGGTACACGGCTTAGTCATGTACTGTTCAGGTCAATGGAGGATTTGTCTGCAGGATGACTAAAGGATCAAACATACATAAGGCTATAATTTTACCAGACAAAGAACAACACTTCCAGGCAGACAGATGTTTTCAGCGTCTTCTGTTATAGCTGTTTTGTGTGAAAAATTCCATTATAGCTTACAGGCTTTAAAAGATTGCTTAAGCATAGTGGAATTCACTGCTTAACCAGATCTATCATTATAAATTAACCACACTTAGGAAATTTACACACCTGTAAGTCCAAAACACTACTTAACTCTAAAATATTATTAAGAAATTATAAGTTTAAATTCCTGTTTTAACAGCTGAATTTTAAGTACTTCAGCAAATATTGCCTTTTCATATTTCCTGTTCTTAATTACACACGACTCAATGGTACTTTATTATAAGACTAAACTCTGAGTAGTATTTCTCAATGATAAACAAAATATATATCCCCCTGCTATTTAGGCCAGCTTTCTACATGCTGCTAATTGGATAAATAATTACCTGTTAGAACCCCTTTTCCTTCACCCATTTTTTAAAGTTCTCGGACAAAAGTCAAAGCATCATGTCTTAATAAAATTGTATAAATCTTACAGCAAAAGCTCATTAACCACAGTTACAGAGGATTTTGTTGAGCGAATATAAAACAGATATAATATTTTTATTATGATTGCCTGTTTCTTTGATTCAATTAGGGCATGCATGAGGAGTTCCCTAAGAACAACACAGCCTGCATCTTGTTACCCTTAGAGTTTAAAATGGAGGAGAAAAAGGACTGCAGAAATTAAAAGTGGACTGAATGAAAATCTACTCAGCCAGAATCACCTTAGCCTCAACACTTCAAAATTTTCCTGTTTACTGTGTCTGAAATACACACATATGACTGACTAGTCTTGCTAACACATCATAAAGCAAAATAAGGCCTCGTAAACTGTTTTTGTGGATGTATATCCTTTCTCATGTCTCCACCAATCTGAGTGTTATTGTTTCAGTACAGGTGGTCTTAGGTTTTTATGAAACAGAAACAACTTATCTCAAACACAGTTTTATATGCACACAGATTAAAATAGCAATTAACGGTGATGTGAAATCTATTGGAAGTCATAGCCAGGGAAAATGAATTTCTGTTATAAAGGAGATGATAATTTTAGAGATGAGCTCTGAAAAACAAATCAATTTTCATATAAGACATGAAACCGGCCTGGAGCTAGAAAACAAATTAGAAAGCATTTTTGGAGGCTTATTTATGATGTAGATGATAGGAAAGAAGTGCTCTGTTTGGGTGACCGTAAACATATTTCAGAAACATTGACAAATGCATAAAAGAAATTAATGAGCAAGAGACATAGCTGAATGCTGCATTTTACTGTTGTTCTATGAAACATGGGAAAACCAGAATGATTGTACTTAAACATACAGTTGATTTTACATGTACTGCATTTCAGCCAAAAAGAGTATTCACTGTACATCTTATTTCATCAGCTGCTGCAGCGCACCCAGACCAGGGACACAGCACAACAGTGGTTAACTCATTCCATGCTTCCCTTTGCATTCATTCAAAGTAGATAGATAGACAAGTAGCCTTTTTTTTTTTTTTTCTTTTTTCTTTTTTCTTTTTTCTTTTTTATTTTTCTTTTCTCTTTTTTCTTTTTTTCTTTTTTCTTTTTTTTTTCTGTTTTCTTTTTTTTCTTTTTTTTCTTTTTTTTTTTTTCATATAAAACTAATAAGGGAGTATAAGAAAACAGCCTGCAGTTATCGTAGTTGGAATTTGGCAGCAGCATATCAATTAATATCTCCTATTTACAAGAAAAGACATAATAACAGACACTTATGTTGTTTATAATGTCTTATCAGGATGTTTTAATCATAAGAAATAAAGCCAGCAGGTCAGAATCCTGAAATCAATTTTTTTTTTTTTTTTTTTTTTTTTTTCAGGACAAAAAGCAAAGACTTCAGTCTAGTGAATCACAAATGCCACTACTTGCTTTACCTTTGATTCCTGGCCAAATCTTGCATGATTAAACTTTTTATGAATGGTATTCAGACGAGAAATTCAGTCATAGAGGGCTGTTAGTGTTTTGATGGAAAGTGTGACGTCATTTGACCCAAAGATGCTATAGACATATATATCTCTGCTTGCCTGAGGAAGGATTGGTAATTATGTGGGGTGTATGGAGGTTTTATTGCCTTAGATCAGAATAAACTTTGAGCAAGAATTCGGATGCCGTGTGGTCTGCAGGTAAGAAGCTGGGGCCAGGGTTGGGAGAGCTCATGGTTACTTCCAGATCTCATGGAACGATTTTGCCTCTGAGGCTGCAAAACGTTCCTTTGCAAAGGAGCCATTTCTTATCCAGCTTCAGCAAATGACAATATAAATCAAAAAGCATTCTAGATCATCTCAGTGTCCTCACTTGGGTTGATGATTTTTGCCCTTATGGTTTGCACTCCTGCTCTTTTTGCAGCCTGCTTACGTTTCCAGTGTTGAAACCTTCTGCTTATTTTACTACAGAAACTATGATGTCATTGGTTTGGGTAGAAGTCAGTGATCTCTGTAGTGCTTAATGGTTCTAAACTAATATAAAAAAAGAGGAAATATAAATATTTATAGATGATTACCAAAATCTCTTGTATAATAAAAGCATATTTGTTCAGAAAAATTCTATCTTCCTGTCTATTCAATAGCTCCTTTATAAAAGATATAGATTGCTCAAAACATATATAATAGCATATAATAGAACTGACAGGCAAAATTCTGTTTCAGTGACAACCCGAAAAAAATATTTTTTCCGTTACATTGCTTAGACTGTGTAAAGCAATTCTAAAGTTTGCCTTAATCACAGACAAAATCAGGACCTTACCACCCAAGCCGAGGACCATTTTTACTCATCTGACTTAGGAATGAAGAAAGACTCTCAGAGTTCTTAAGGTCTACTGACATAAGGGAGTTGGTCCATGCTCTACGTTTATTTATTTGGTGAAAGAAGGAGAACTGCTTTTGCAAAGTGCCACACAAAGTTAAAACCACTGCAAAGTGATGACAAAAATAAGGGAAAGATATAGGAGAAATATACCAAAAGGGGAACGTGCATTAGAGTAATGACTTCAAAAGAATAAACCAGTTAAATGGACATTAATGCAAAGGTAACAGGAGTGATCCACCAGATTTCTACAGAGCAGTCAAGGTTATCAGACAATGACAGAAGACTTTTGCAAAAGATGCAGAATGGGAAACAAGTGCAATTAGTTTTACAGAGATTTTTCTTGCATGGCGTTAATGCAGATCACATAGGATCTGGCTCTCATCTGACACTAGAATAGATCAGTGACCTCAGAGAGTCAGAATATAGTGGAATTTGAATTAAGAAATCCAGCTCACAAACATTCATTTCATAGACGTGGTTTTAATGGACCCTTAACAAATGTTGTCCTGCTTTGACACTGGTGAACATCAGTGGTCGGATTCAGGAGGTGGCAATATTGGCATAATCCTCCCAGCAATACCCTGGCAATCCACTTCCAGAGTGGCATATCATTCCTCTGCTGTCCTTCAATTGCCTGGCCAAAGGCTGTTTGCTTATTAAAGCAGCCCGATGTCTACGGAAATTAGAGACCAAAGCAAAGCTATCAAATTCTTCTGTATTTTTTGCTGTGGTCAAACCAGAAATGCTTACTTTGCCATGATGAGCAAATCAAGCTTCTCCTCTGTCATATAAACTTATGGTTTTTTAGAAAAATATGTTAGGAGAAACCCACAGCTCTATAGTAATGGAGAAAACCACAGGCAGAAATAAAGATAAATGGCAATGAAGGACTTTGTGCAGGACAAGAAATGACCAGAAAAGAAGGAGGAAATGTTGATTGAAAGAATCTTTTTTTTTTTATTTGTCTGTATAGAAATGCTCTCGGATTTTATCAAAATGCCACTTTTAATTACTATTTTCTTACCTAGACAATACACTATAAAATCTTTATAACAATTAATTACTTACTTTCTGGATACTTGTATCCTCAGTAAGGTACCTGAGCCTCAGATCAGAGATCTCTCTCAACAGTTTTACAGTCATAGCATGCTTATTAAGGAGACCTTGCATTTCCAAGCAATCACCTTAGAAGCTTCACTACAAGAAAAGAATGTGCAAGAAGACTTGGTAAGATTAGTGTGCACAAGCAATGCCATGCATTAGGTATGCAGCAGAAGAAACCCAACTTGCATGTCAAGTGTGAGACAAACTGTGAGAACAATGCAAATCCATCCTCCATTTATAGTCCTTACCTACTCACTGCAGGTCTAACTGGCAACCACGTATACCGTAGGTCTTGAAACTCCACAGGTGAGACCTAAGCTCTGTGCAAATTGGCAGCAGATAACTGTGACTGCATATGATGCTAAATTATGGACAATGGTTGGTTTTCATCCCTGTGGATTTTTCAACCAAATCTTTTTCCAATTATAATAAAAAGGGATTATTCTTATACATCAATCATGAAACTGTTTTTGAGGCTTCAGGACACTAAATATCCAGGTGAATAAAACCAAATTAAAATGTAAAATCTCTTACATACATACCTTTCTGCCCTCCACACAGTGCTGGAGCTCAGGCTTGGCTAGCACAGAGTATCGGCAGCCGTGGGGCTGCCATGTTATTTCTCTCCAGTCGCAGGTCCTGTTGTCGGAGCAGCTGAGGCAAGGGACAATCCACTGCCCTGGAAAACAGTAACGGGATGTCAGCATCTCCTCTGTATTCTTGTGAGCAGCAAGCAAGATATTTCTGAGTATTTTGTCATGGGAGTTTTCCCTAAATTAAACGCCCCCCAACTCTTTGAAAAGACTATTTCCTTCCTCTGTGTTATGCCCTTTGCATTTAGCAATGAAGGGAGTTTTTCCTGAGAATGCTCAAATTTGGCAGTCGTGTATGGGTTCATTGCTCAGTTTGCCTTTCTTGTAGCAGCTTGTCCTTCCTCCACAGAAGTTATACAAGAAAGGGAAAGAGGGTGAGGAGGCTGAATGGGAAGAGAAAATATTCACATTCAGAAAGTGTTTAAAGACAAGATTCATTCTTATCTACCACTAAACATCTGAAAGTTGGGTGGTTGATTGAAGCTAGATTTTGAGAGTCCCTTGATAGAAAATGAATCTAAGATTTTACAGATAATATACAGATAATGAGAGAGGATGACTTTCCCTCAGAAATACTAATTCCTTTAATTTCAGAGAGCTCAGAGGACCATCCCAGACTACACATACACCTTTCAGAAGCTGAAAGTAATATGAGATGAATAACCTATGTGATTTATTAGAGTCTGATCCCTATTTTCAAAAATGATTTTACAGGTTAGGAGCATAAAGTGGGATTACAAAAATTCAGTGGGTTTTAGGCATCTCTTACCTAAGGTTGAATGGTTTTGTTATTTTAGCTCTCTAAAGCTATTAATTTCCAAAATCCTAGTGGAAGTCAGAGGTGTTGAGCTTCTGAAGGAAGACAGAAAACTTTTGAGTTGCCTTTATATTCAGATCAACACAAGAAACACTTTTCTCACCCGTACAAGTGCATTGTCCTGACAGTATCTCTCAGTGTCTATGTAGCAGCAAAACCTGCTTTTGCCTCTGATTAAAGGCATTACACAAGGAAAAGCACAGATGTCCCCAGGTCCTTGTGTCAATGCCATCAGGCCTTGCTAGCACAACCGGGTTTCTCATTGCAGCCCAGCAAACAGCTCCCAAATCAAATGGCTTCAGAGTTGATCTGGGCTGAGAGTTTGTGACTGTTGCTGCAGCAGCTCCGCAGCCAGCCCGCTGTTCTTCACTGTGTGCAATAGATTCTTGTGACACAAGAAGCCAGAGCAAAAAGCCAAGGCTGCTTCCTATCGACTTTTATCAGTCCAGGGACTGAGTGGGAGGCTGAGAAAAGCAACTCTGCAAGGATCCCAGCAGCCTTGGAAGACACAGCTGCTACCTCAGGAGCAGGGGGATTCCCAGGGAGGCAGCCTGCACTTGCACTGAGCAAAAGTCCCAAGCGAATATGTTTTGGTAAGTAGCAGGGGGAGTTATCTTAACAGATAGAAAAAATCCTTCCAAAGAAAACCATCAACAGCTGTTTGTACCAGAGCCCGCACTGGTACATCTAAGGGCAGAATATATCCCACGGTGCTATGACCACACAGCTCCACCTGCTGTGTAGCCCGCACAGCGGCTGCTACTTCTGCCCCGTGCAGAACATGCTCACCCCACCCTCAGCTACATTTCCAGATGATATGGAGCAAGTAACAGCAGACTGGACCTAAAAAAAAGCCTGGACACTGACTTCACCATGCTGTGGATCAGTGAGCATAACCCAGCTCCCCTGGTTCCCACGCGTGCCTCCTGAAGGCTGCCGCTGGACAAGCAGCCTGGTTCAGCACGGCGTAAGGAGAGGATGCTCAGGCCCATGGTGCTGGGGTACAAGCGGGGAGATGGACCTGCTCAGCATTGCTTGCCCAGAAGACCTCCAAACTTGCATCACCTAGGTTTTAATCACCTAGCTTGTCCTTATGGATAACTTTCCCCACTCTTCTCATCAGCTGAGGGTTGCTTTAAAGTTCAAACATCATTAGGATGGGAAAATAGCATGATTATAACCTGGTGATTTATTTGGGAAAAGAGAGATCCAAACTTTGGTCCCTGGGTGAGATTCTATGCAGACTTTTATTTGGGGTTAAAGTGAATCTTTATCTAAAGGTGGTACAAAGTGGATAACCAGGAGCTGGGAGTGATCTTCCAGTTGAATATCCTGCTCAGCTGGGAAACCCAGGGCTGAATTTAGACAATTTCTCTTGCAGCCTCCAGTGCTGGCCATTGTGAATCCTTTCCTCATGCTGGCTGTCCCTTGGCTTTGAGGTCCCTCGCTCCAGGCTGTGGCCTCCTGGCCACCACTGGGGCTGGGCATGCTTTGACACTCCAAGATTTCTATTGCGGATCTAGCTCCCTCGGTGCCCCATTTGCAATCCAGGGCTGAAGGGTCATTCCCAGCTTCATAGCAGTCGTACGAAGAGACCGAGAAGTGCAAGGTCTCAGATAACACGGTAATAGGTGCCGTGCGAACGCTTTTTATTGCTTTGTGCCTTTTGAGTAACAGCAAGGATGGAATGGTTGGTTGGGTTGAGGTCTGGACTCAGAGACTACCACTACTGCACAGTTCTTCATAAATGGTCTGAAAGTTGGTTTGGGCAGTGGTTTATATTTAAAAATTATATGAAATCTGGGCAGGTTTTTTCCTGACATTGTAATTTTACTTTCAAACCAAATACATAAAAGTTCTGGCAATGTCCACAACATCGGAGATCCCTCATTTTATGGAATTTTCTTCTTAACATCCCATACATTTATGAGCTGGTCTGGTTTTAGGTAATAAACTAGAAAAGTAGAACTACATAAAATGAATATTGAGAAGCTGAAACATCTGAACAATAAAAGTTTAAATTTTGGCAACTGGAAGTGATAAGTACCTTTTGAAAAGTTTCTTTCAAATAGTTTGATTTATATTTAATAGCTCTCTAGATATATTAAGAAAAAATAGTTCCATTTTTGGCATATGCTAAAGATTAGTGGCAAATGTAAAAAAAATAGAGAACAAGGATATATGGAGATAAATTCATGTTATAGGAAGCACTGATATTTAATGTTAACAGACTAGTTGTAGTTTTTCTATTTACATATATTTTTTTAAATGATGTGTGTAAATTTATCCATTTTTAATCCAATTACTACGAACTTTTCGTATTGTAACTTCACAAGTTAGTCAATGCATTCCTAACCTTCAAAAATAAGATTGTGTTAAAAGATAGAATGAATCTCTCGTATATAAAAGACGACAATTAACAGTGAAAAATTGCAAACAATCAATATTAGTGTGGAAATTAAGCTTATTTTCTATCTCAATTATAAGTTGCTTTCTCCCATTTATATAAGGTAGCGGCACGCAGTGCAGCTTTCAGCACCATTTCAATCACCCTGCGTTGTGGTGCTTCGGCTAAAAGAGTTAACATCGGCTCCTCCAGGCAAGGCAAAGTTTACCTACGAGTCAATGAGAGAGAGCAGGAAAGGGAGAGCTCCTGTTAGTTTATTCACAAATTAAGAACAAAGTTTTATGAAAGCCTGTAAGTAGGAGGGTTCCACAGGAAGAGTGAAAGTAAACTGTATCTTTGGCTAGTTAGAGCAGTTTATCAGTTGCATTCATAAATCTCCTGCTTATGATATGAGATTAAACGTTGTCAGTACTCCTACAGATTGTTGTCCTAAAATGGTATGAAAAGAAATATAATTTAAAAAAAACTCATTAGAACTGTTTACCTTGTATTTAAAAAATGTTAGCCTAAAGTTCAAAACTTTTAACCAACAAAGGCTGTACACTTAATTTGATAGTTTTGTTTCTTCTTTCAGCCTTTTTTACTTTTATTCAAAGTTTTTCTATAGTGCCAAACAATTATCAATATAAAAAGAAAAAAAATATTCTAAATTGACAACTTTAAATATTTAACCTAAACTGATTGTAAAAATAGTTTGTTGATTTATTACTAATTTACATTTGGTGTCTATTTGGCATCTGGACTGTTAAAAAATGCTTTCTCTGTGAACAGGGTATAATTTTTTTTTCTTTTGGCTGCATTTATGAAAAACAAAAGTTAAATTATTTTTAAAAGGACATGATTTTGATGCTACAGAATAAAATGGCCTTAGGCCTACAAACATGTCCAAAGTGACATTTACTCCTCGTAATCAAAGGAGACACTCGTTTGGTTAAACATCAGTTTATATCTCTGTTGGCCCTAAATCCAGATGGCTGCTAAATGCAAAGAAAGAGCTTGTACAGAATTATGTTAAACTGGATACAGTTGTGGAAAGTGTGGAAAGCTGGATAGAACTAAAACACGTACGGCCTAGCAGCGAGGCAGAACATTAGCAGTGAGGCTGTGATGATCTCTTACCCACCAGATTTTGTAATTGTCTGCATACCAAATTCCCACAGGCTGCAGTAGCCCGATTCACCTGCAGGAATTTAGCACAATTTGGGCTTCTCATGGTCTCTGTCAATTTTCTCTCTCTCTCTGAGGAGCCACACACATGGTTAGTGCTTGCTGACTTCTCTATTACTGATAACACAGCAATACTGAACAGAGAGCTAATTTTCCTATGATAGCCTGGTTCAAACCCCATTGAATCAAAGGGGATTTTCTGAAAGAAAAAAGATTTTTGTTGCTATAAAAATCATAATTTCATTCCATGATCCAAACAAGATGGAAAGAGAGAAACTTCCCCTGTTGAATATTCCAATTTCTATGTATTGTTTAAAAAAAAAAAAGTGTGAGAAAAAGAAACTGTGTAAGTTAAGTGCATATTTGGTAAGATGCTGGGCTTCCTCCAAAGAACAGTGCCATGGTGGCTAGGACAGGGGGTTGTGAGTTCTGCTTTTGGGTAGATCCTGAACTACTGTCTCTGAACTGCATCAAAGCACTAGAAAGGAGCCCCAAAATCCTGGCTGTACCAAACTGCAAAGCAGACTTCTAAGCTTTACCATTAAATTCAGAGGAACTAGGGTTTCATCTCTATCTCTGCCTCAGCCTCTGCCTACGGCTGCACAAACGCAAGCTTTTGCTAGCGTAGATACGTTTTGCTGAGATAGGTCCTCAGTATCGCTAAGCTGTTCCCTGGTGTAAGAGCAATGTACCATGCTGATTGACTTCTGCAGAAGTTTTGAATTCTCTTCTGAGAGGACATTGCTTGGCTTCTCTGAAAAGTTAACTTATTTACATAAAGGAGATGTTGCTGCTTTAGCTGAAATTGCTCCCATACATGTTAGGAAAATGTTCACTGCCAGGATTGGGATATCATTCGGTTGTTACAAATTTGGAATGATTTTCCACAAAAAGCCATGCTTTCCAGTTCCAGCTGGAAGCTGTGATGGACATTAAAACTACACAGTCACTTGTTGCCAGATACTGCAAACCCCAGTTCTAGGCTCATTAGACACCTCTTGGCAATCTTCACTTTATAAGCAGAAATTATTCTTCCCTGTTTAATATATGTGTCCTTTGAGACTACATCTCCTGAAGTTTGTCTCCACTTTAAATGTGTGTATTATTCGCAATAAGGCTGTAAAAGATATTTTATATTCAGCTTCACTTAGCTAGGTGCAGTATTCAAAAGGAGCTTGTTATATATCAGGAGAACAGACTGTCTGCCTCAAAAGGGCTCTTCTGTGGATTTCCTTTAGGCTTTCTAGTCAGGAACTCATAGTAGCATAGGATGGGTTGTGCTGCTTTATGATTCACAACTTGCTGCATGATTAAAACATGCTGTTAGGTACAACAGTGTCTCCTTTGTGCGTTCCCTTCACATAACACAAAATTAATATATGCCTCTATGTTTCACACAAAGTGATGCATTCAGGCAGTTCCCACATTCCTTTTATTTTGTATTGATTATTCCATGAGTTTGTGCAAATTTACTGCTGGGAGAAGCTGCTCCTTTCTATGGCAAGATAAAAAATACAGTTGTGTTAGCAGACGATACGGGAGTGTTGGGTTATTTTTCATTTGTCTAATAAAGCATTGAACAAAATTATTTACTGTCTGACCCAGCAACAACTTCAGTTGCAAATAAGACTCTATACCTGAGTAGTCCCGTGGATTACACAGATTTGTTAAAGTACACTTGTATAAATCTTCATGCAGCTGCGACCTAAAGGCGAATATCTGTCTGACAATCTGTTGTAATCTGGGTAAATTGAAGAGATGTCTTGATCATATTGGTTGTTGTATAATGTTTGATTTGTCCATCTTGATTTTTAAGATATTTCTATATGTAAAACCACATACTTTACTGTTTGAATTTGTAAATTGGTTTTGTGTTTCCAATATAGAAGTGGAAATATAAAATTCAAATGGATCAAAATGTTGTGTTCTTTTTCTAAAGCTAATTTTTGAGTAGATAATCCCTTTCATTTAGAATAAAGCACTTTATTCTAAATGGTTTTGATGGAAATATTTCAAAGCATTTTAAAGGCAACATGACAATAACACAAGCAGTCATGGATCACTGATTAGAAACTTACTGAACAAAAAATTGTCACATAAGCAAATTAACCTGATTTTAAAAATCTGTAACCTTTACAAGAGATTAGTTAAATTTATTGTGTGTAGGTTAGTGCATGTCCATAGAAAGGGGAAACCTTTTTTTTTTCTAGTTTTGCTTTGATGAGGTGCATGAGGTAATTTTCAGAACACAGAGGATTAAGTACAAACCTTTTGTGTCTCCAGCTTCGCAGGTCTTAAACACCGTCTGTGTAATTGCTGAGAGATATTCATGAGACAGAGGCTGCAAGCCACAGGACTCCTCTGGACGAATTCGAGAACCACAGTCCTGAATTAAAATGAAATCCGTGAAAATGACAGCACTACACCCATCCATATGACTTTGAAATCCTCTTCAAGGACATTTAAAAAGGAAAAAAAAATTATTTGGGGTCGGTTCTGCAGTTCATTCATCCCTTGCTCTTCAATACACTTTTACTAAGAAATTTAGAATCCTTTTTCCGTTACATTACATGGTTTTGTAATAAATTATCCCAATCCACAGTAAATGTACAAGATACTATATTTGCTAAAGATATAAGACAATTTATTAAACAAACATACATAACATTGATGTAATGTTATCTCTAGTAACCCTACAGTCTCTAGCTATTTGCCCTTAGCAATTTTATGTGAATATCTGCAGTCATATGGAATACATTTCTGTGATGAAATGCCCCAAATTAGCTTCAGGAGATACAGGTGCATAAAGAGAGAAAAAAAAAGTCAGGAAAAGAGAAAGAAAAAATAAAAATTTCAAGGGGAAAATGTTTGAGCTAGTAGAGGGGTTACAAAAGCTTATTAGGGGCACTGGAGGAAAGGATTTAATATAAACACGATCTTCTGACTGGGTCTTCACGTGAGATGTGTTCCATAATAAACCTCAGACACTACCATAAGGGTAACAAATATTTATGTTTTAAAACATTAACCTTTTAATTCATTTTCTTCATATAAAATAATCTGACCTTTTTTCACATTCTAGTTAAAGAAATGTTTACTAAGACCCACAATTAATACAGAAATATTTTATCTATGTTTATGCTTGGATACGAAATATAGGCTGGTTATTAAATGTAGTAAAGAACTAGAGACCACTAACGCAATGGCATACACTGTAAACACACTTCATAAGGTTCTCACATTTTGATCATTTCTGATAAATTTTATAGGCATTAGCAGAAATGTATATGAGAATTAATTAATGCCAGATTAGCAGTAACAACTTGGAATACCAATCAATCAATTTGAAATTAACTTTCTTAAAATTTACAAGTGAAAAGTGTTATTGGCTTTTAGAAAACTTGAACATTATTCTATATGAAAGGTGAGAGGTGCCAGCAGCTCCCAAAAATTTCAGATGAAATATCGAGATAAATAGTGATTCCCTACCATAAGTTTTAGCACATGTGGATTCTTACATTTTAAGCAATGGGCTATATCAACTTTGTGCCTTACAGTTATAATGTTTAAGCATCCACTGACATCACATAAATGACATCACAGCATTTGCAACATTGGACAAATCTTTTGGTGATTTCAGACATCTACAGCATCTACGGCTGCAAGAGTTGCTCCTCCTAGCTTTCCTTTATAGCTTCTGCAGAGAAATAGCATTCCTAGGACACATTTTTAATCTGCTGTAGATGTGCACTGCGGGATAAAATGAATCGCATCCTAAAAATGCCTTTCTCCCTCAACCATAAAAAGAGTTTAGAACAATTCAGAGGCATATATCTGCATTAGTTCAGATGAATCTCTCTTCAGATTACTTTGTAAAAACACTCATCCTCCGTACTGCAGTTCCCAAACTGGTTCTATTGCCAGTTGTTTCATCAGAAGATAGGAGCATTCTGGGGGCAGTGTCAGCTCAAGAAATAGTGTCTCCTCTCTCATATTTCATTGACTCACCCTCATTTCTGTATTGTGACAAGGTCACCAGAACACAATGAGGATTTTTTTTTTCCCAAAACAGAAAAGCTATAAAACCGGGACTTAAAATAGTGAAAAAGATCATTTTATGTCAAAGGAGAAAATATTATGAAAATTTAACCATGGCAATCATCACTTAATGTGCTTTTATTTTTAAATACTGTACGAAAAATGCAGTTGTGGCCCTTTCTGGCTAAATGGAATATTAGTTATGGTAATGTTCAATAATTCAAAATTTGCCTTTTTAAAGAATTGCATATGTTTAGTACTACTAATTAGTTACAAATAAACTCCACAAATGGAAACACACTTTTACTGGAGTGTGTTCATTTCAAAGAGGAGGATTCTTGAAATAAAAGAGTAATAAAATGTAATTTCTGCAAAAAGAAAAAAAATTTCTTTGTTTTTTTTCTTCATTGAAGTATGCTGACTTCTATTTTTATTTTGTAAAATGATATTAAAAATAATTTGGCAACTGTCCTGTAATATCATTCACTGTTTCCATGAAATTATGCTACATCTAGGATGCTATGCCTAAATTGGACCAATGAGCAAATGACAATTATGTCTAATATTGTCAAGGTGAAACTTGACAGTTAGTAGGATACATGCCACTGATACAGATGGAGATATGAATTCATCCTGGCATTTAGTAAATACTGGTGGGTCTTGATTATGCAATCAAAACCCAAAGTGAAATAGTTGTCTCACAATTATTCAGATCTCATTAAATTCCATGGTGGGGGAAAAAGAAAAAAAAAAAAAAAAAAGAAGTAGTAAAACAAAATCTTCCCACTGACTTCAAAGGGTTAAGGTCATTTTTGGACACAAAAAGTCAGAGAAATGGTAGATATGTGTGGGTTCTTTTGTACAGTTGTCCTGTTCTCTCCTTAATGCTCTCTAACCAGGGGAAGCTGTTAGGACAAAATGAATGGCACGGTATCTTCTAGTGTTAAACTGTGATGTTGTCTTGGAGCCTCTGGGTCTGGACACACTGTACAGCTATTTGACAGTATTACTTCAACAAACATTAACATCAGAAAGCTCCTACCTTGCAGTAAAACAATTTACACAGGACTTCACAAGAAAGCCCGAAATTCCTGAATGCGCTGCCATTGCTCTCAACATAGTGTCATAAAATAACTCAACAGGGATTTTCTTGTTCATACCTCTGCCCAGGGTATATGTTTAAACAAACAAAAATTGATTTTAATTGCATTCCTCAGACAGTATCAGTAACAGTTTCATGTGGCTGGTTTATTACTAATCACAATCAATATGCAGGTCAAACTAAGTCACCGATTCCCCCTTTGACTTCGTTGTGTTTTCAAGGTATGCAAACGATGAATTTTAAAGGACACTGCTTGTGTTTAATATGTAATTCACATCTAAAACTATATGGTCATGAGATGTTGTGCATCACTGAACAAGCCTTATTTGTTTCATCTTTACTTTTGTGGGAGACCAATCCTTTATTATCATTGACGTATTTAATATAAAGTGCAAAATGAATCTGCGGCAGCCACAGATTTACCGCAGCTCCGCCAACGTACGGCACATTAAGAGCTTTTCTAACCGCCTGCAGATTTGTTAAAGCTTTCTTAAGGTGCTGCAGTGACATGACACCCTTCTTGCCTTGCCCAAAGATGAAACATCTTGTGATCTTAAGTATGTTTACAAAAGATCCCTCATGGCAGTGACGAGAGCCAGACATGTAAACTTAAATGACAGCTCTTGCTCTGCGCCTGTTCTTCCTGCAAGCCTTCATTTTTAGAAGGCAGACATAAAAATGGCCCTTGAAATGTCTGGACTGGAATCAAAAGAAAAATTCCCCTGCATTATGTACTTCAGTGCGCAGTTAGAATCGACTCTTTATAAGACTGGTTTGGCATTTTACTAGTAAACTTTCTTTTATCTTTACAGATTTTCTGGACACTAGCAAATGAAAGAGGAAAAAAGCTTTCCTCTGTACGTCTAGCTAGCTTTCAGTCAGCAGCAGCTGCTACTTAGAGACTGAGCATTTCTGGAGTCCATCCGCTGTGTGAAATGAGAATTGTTGCTTTTCAGAGCACACTACGGTGAACTTGATTCCTCATAAAGGAAATAAGTTCTAGCCCTTATGAAGAGATCACATCAATTTTTGAGCCTGCTACTCTATGGGGTTTTTTACAGTTTTTTCAAATTATTAATTTGGAGCTATTAATGCATAGGTTATATTTCATTTATTTATAGTCCAGATGCCTGATTTAATAGGAATTTTGTTTAGCTCAGCTTTCAATAACCGCACTGTATTTCCTCTCAGTTATATACTTATGCATATACATACACACACACCTATATACACATATACATACATAGTTTCACTCAGGTGTATATAAATATTTTAAAAAATACCAGTTTTAAAATCATGTAGATGTGTATGTGTGTGAGAGAGAGATAACCAAAGCATCATAAAGATGATCCACAGTCATGCAGCTAATATGGAAAGAATGTTATATAGATAATATTGCTGTAGATGCAATTATGCTTTAGATTACAAGATCTAACTTAACTATTATGGATTTTTACTTGCTGTTGTACCTTTTTACGACCTCCACCCTAATGAAACAATGATTACTCTGAAATTACAGTAATTGCCTACAGATTAACCCCATAAGCTGCCGCCAAACTGGAAGCAGTTAAAAAGAGAGAAGGTAGGAAGCCTTCCTTTTCCCAGGAAAACTCATATCAAATAGGGACAAACTGTCCATGTTCATTTGAACGGTCAGCGCTCCAGCAGTGACAGAGCACCACATAACAAAAACCAAGTTACTTTTAGCATCTACAGCTGCTGCTTCTTGTTCAGCTCAAAAAAGCATTTTAAAATGGGAAGGTAGGATTTTCAGAACTTTTCTGGGATAACCCAACTCTGTCCATTCAAGCTGTTCCTAAAACTATCATTTTCAGTGGAAGTAGACTTATGTGAATGAATTGAATGCTTTGGAAACTCCTACCAGGATGCCTGTTCCTAGGCTTTACTCTCAGCTTTCTCAGTAAGACTCCTCTTTGCATTTGTATTAAAACCCCTAGCGATCCATGGGAATGGTGGGCTCAACACTTTGAAAACCACGCAATTTCTGCTTAGGTACTCACGTCTCAGATTGCACCTAGCCCAAATCACTGAAGACTACCCCTACCAGACTAATAAAGAATCAGCTTATCAGAATGTTTTAAAGTGAACAAGAGAAATCTAATTTTAGCATTGCATACAAACAACATGTAACCAAAATCCTGCATCTTTTCAACATCCAGAGCTCACACGTGTCTGGGAAGTAGTGGATGAGAAAATTCACTAGTTCTTGGCAAAGAAGGGAGGGGACCTCTCCGCCCATCGAGCTCTGACCTGCAGTCCTTCGGCCAGCACTGCCCATCGGCCACCTCCCCTCAGGCCCCGCAGCCCTGCCTTGCCCTGTGATGCTGCTGGGGCTGCCTTATTGCTTTTGCCTGTTTATGTTTTAGACACGACAGAACAAAGCTTCCTGTGAAAGAGGTAATTTTGAACGCGTTTCTGTTGGCCTTTGCAGGCTCGCTGACTTAACTTTATTTGATCTGGTTCTGTTTAAGCTGACCCAGGTTTCTCATTAAATCCTTTCATCTCTCTTTAGTCCATCTTTTTCTACTATTTTACACATAACTAAAACTGGATGAAAAGTGATTAAAAATGATGCTATGGAAGGAATTCTAATAAAATTAGTCAAAGAGTGAGCTCATGAAACAGTGAAATTGTATCTTATTGCTAGGGAATAAACTGTGAGCAGATGGATTAGTTCCACTCTATCAACTTTATTAATATGGCAGTAACAAATGAAGGAACAGTTGGCATATTGACTTCTATTCAAGTGCCTCCCTCTGTCCGGCTGCATTATTCAGTGATAGATGGACCTCCAAAGATTCAGAGGTTCGGGCTGGTTCAGTTCAACACCCAAAATTAACTAGATTGAACTGAAACTCCTGGGTGTACAAAATAGGTCTAGAAAGTTCTCACAAGGAGAGAGGCAGTCTCCCCAGAAATTTCAGTTCACTACTGCTTTTGGCTGGGAAACAATGACTATTATTATTCATCAAGCACTGTCTAAGACATAGATGAAGACATTGCCTATATCAAAAGACACACAAATCCATTAAACTGAGAGTATAGGATTAATGGGGTGAACTGACAGAGGAGCGTGTCTGTGTGTTGCAGCTATGTTTTAAAGGAAAGAAACTGCCACCGCTGTGTTTTTTAAGGAACCTAATGTGTTCCATCTGCAAAAATGGGATAATGTTTCCCCAATGACCCCAAAGGCACTGTCACAAAAAACACATTAAAAGACCATGAGATGCTCCGTTCCACAGGGATCTGTTAAAGGGCCATAAAAAGACTTCAGAAAAGGAGTCTGGGCACTCACAGAGTTGGAACATGCAGTGCACAGACATCAGTAGGAGACTGGGAATGATATGAAACGCTGAGATACGGGCCATATTGTCAAGGCATGGTGGAGACATCAGAGAAGTTTGAAATGTGGACAAAGTGCAGCCATCAGTCTAAATTGCTTTCAAGTTCTTACTAGCACTATTCATGTTGTTGCTATTATTATTTTGTCTTAAGAATACAAGCATACCATGTATTGCAGGATTTTTCTCTCTCAATCACAAATTTCTACATCGAAAATTTTCTGGAGAATAACACCACATGCTTTAAGCACCGACGGAAGAATGTCACATCTACACAATATCTTTACTACCTGCTAAAGAGCTCTTTCAAATCCCAGTAGATGCCTCTCTACAAAGACCACTGCCTCAAAGCACATACAGTTTATATAGGCAAATAAAATTCATCTTGACACTAGAGCATATGCAAAATATCTTCCTCTGTACTGAGAATAGTAACCACACAGAAAGCTAAGAAACTGTTTTGAGAACTGAACACTATTTCTAAAGAGAAAATATTGCAAGTTGCATACCCCTATTTTAATATCTTTTATGTGTGTGTAGAATATAAAAGAATCCTTTCAATCTATGATGGATTTTTATTCAATTCAATTTTACATCATGTTTAATACTGCACACTTGATGTCAGTTAGACTCTGTATTTGCCTCCCTGCTCCCAAATAGTCAATAGTTCAAAGTTCTGCGTTTGTGAACCTTAGAACAAAAATCTTCACATGAGGGCTAAAAAGCACGGCTCTTAATCTAGCAGAGACTTGTGAATTATGATTCTGAACAGCTCAGAGATGCAACAGAATTAGTTGAAGACAGACAGCTGAATGTGAAATCCAATTCCATTAAGACGAAAATATTGTAAACATAAGTTTTGGAAAATATTTCAAACTGTACCTAAAGATAATTAAGGTTTTTTGTTTTGTTTTGTTTTGTTTGGTTTTTTTTTTTTTTTTTAGTATTTAAAGCTAACATCTGCATGGATTTTTCAACTGTTTTCTTAGCAAGCATGTTTTCTAATGCAACTAATGTTATTTTTCCCAAGCAAGAACAGTGATGATTTCCAGTTTGTATGCTTTATAAACTAAAAGCACAAAGCAAGAAAAAAAGGAATGAAAAGAATTTAGTGTTTCTTCCTCCCTCAAAATGAAGATAAAGCAGGAACAAGGAATAGCAGATAAAGAGAGGCATTTTACTATTTTAGGTTCTGGTGTGGTTTTTTTTAAGTTTAAAACATTAGACCATAATGTTGACCTGGAGGCCTTGAGAGCTGCATCAGTTTTGGATTCCCACTCACTTCTCCTCTTTCCCTCCCTCTCCCGCTTTTCCCAGTGCAAGCTCTGAATGTGAATTGATTTGAATTTTGCCAAGTTCACCATCTGAAAATGGGGAATAGCATTTGAAAACCATGTGCTTTGACAGTGTTAGAAGTAAATATTTTATGTGATAACAAAGGAATTATTAGGTATTTATGGTTCTCGCTCAATAAGGTGCTGATGTGGCCCTGGCTGTTTTCCCTGGTAATCAAGTAAAAAAATATAGTGTCTTAGCTGGGACATCCCACAGCCTTGTGGCTATTTTTTAAGAAGCATTCTTTTGTACTCTCCTATGCTCACAGTTCACATCGCAAAGATATCTATACTCTACATCTTCTTATATGCAAGAGGCACTTGAGCTCTAGCCTCATCCCCTTGATTTTAGACTCAGAACTTTATATCATAGCCATGATGAATACAGCAGAACTCAGACCGAACAGCTATCGCTGCATTCAGAAAGTGGGAGAGAAAGAATGAGTTGAAAAGCATTACTGTTCATTGAATTCTGAAACTGAAATACTTTGACAATGAATGCAATGCATTGAAAAAACCTATGTCAGCCAAGGAGTCAGTCCAGTGAGCTATACAGCTGCTAAAGCCTCTGTTTAAGCTGCTTTTCGCAGTAAGCAAGGCTTGCAGGTTTGAACTCAGTGTTTCAGGGCATATTGTACCAAAAGTACTTCTTTCTCATTTTTAGCACAAAATCCTGTAGACCTTACAAGAGCATCCATTAACTTTATTTAGGATGTGGGGCATACTGAGGTTAAGATTCCAAGCAAAGATTTAGGATGTTTGGGTCCGATTCACAACTCTGCCTCTTATTTTCTGTATCAGCTCCAGCAGATGACTGGGAGCTCCAGCCAACACCTGTAATGTATCAGAACCTGTCTCAGAACCCTCACTCTGTTGCTACCAACCTCCTAAGTTTCTTCTAGTAGGCATAGGTAAACCCACCCAGAGCTCCGCAGAGCTACGGTAGTCAGCCCCTTTAGCTCTAACAGAGTTCAAATATCCCTTTGCCAACAGTGCTTGATCTGGCAGATGTTCTCAGGACATGCCACCGGCAGTGTGCCTTGCATAAAGCATTAGCTGGTACTTCCCCTTTCAAAGAATAGGTAGAACATTTCCCTGTGATATAGGAAACACAATTTAAAGTCCCTCTTTTAACTGATTTGCAGCAGAGATTTCAGTTCAAGCTCCCAATATCTTCCCTCCAGTCAGTGGGCTATAGGCTGTTCTGGGCAGTTCTGTCTCGGTCTCTCCCAAGGAAGCTGTTTGCATTTGCTCTGTACACATAATTAAATACTGACTTGTAAAGAGCCTTGAACCCGCTCCACCCGCAGGCTAGGTGCGTGTAAAGAATGCAGGGTGAAAGTGGATGGAGGGAGCACCACCAGGCTCCCTGTTAATTGCTATGCCAGAAAGGACCAACTGAAGTGGGTACTCAACTCCCTGAGAGCGCATGTTGCAATTCCAAGTGGAGGAAAGGGTCTCCGGTAACCCAAGGCGGGATGTGTAACGCCCAGAGAAAGGTACACTTAAGATGCATTCCTTTCCATGTGATTTTCTGCTGGACAATACATTTGACTCCCTAATCACTGTGCTGACTCTGGTAGATCATATTTTTACAAGCTGAACTCTGCTCTTTTTGAAATTTAAAAAGGGGTTGTACCTAGACACTTTTTTGGTGTGGTTTTTTCCCTAGTTGTATCAGTTATTCTACTAAAAAACATTAAACCTTTCCCTGCAAGCTTTACCTCACTAACACTCCCTGTACAATGCATAAGGAGCTTGGACATTGTGTGTTTCACTAGACATCAGGATGCTTAAACCTGTCTTCCCAACCTATTCCCCTGGATTGTCCTAGACATCCGCTGGGCATGAGAAAAGCAATGTAATACTGATTTTTTTCAGCAAAATATTCATGATGAATAGCAAGCTGGTGACTGTCAAACAGGATGCAAAAGGACTAAATTCTGCAACTCCAGTTCAATAGGAACACTGATTTTGCTCCTTTTTCCCATTTAAAAAAAAAAAAAAAGAACTTTGAGATTTCCTTTCTTAGTCTAAATTGAGCTTAAATTGGCCCAAAGGATTAAAAAGGGATTAGCAAGCCATGGATAGACTGACAGCAAGATTTCAAGAGCTTTGTTAATTTGGGAAAGTAGACAAAAACACATCTATGGAGATAATATTTGAATGGAATAAATATACTCATTAAAAAACAAAAAAAAAATTATGACTTTATGTTATGTCAGTTGCAGGGTGAATTAAAATGGGTTTTGTTTAAGGAATTACTGCACACACTGTTTTATACAGAAATTGTTCTCTGTGGCATACTAGGTTTTGGAATGTACTTCAGAGCTATGCATGGTCTGGGGAATGTTGAGGAAGCCACTAATACAGGCTCAGAAACACCAAGTGGAAGATTTTTGAAACTGTTTTCCCAGACAATACCAAAAACCCAGTGAGTTCCTGCCTTTCATGTAAAGACAGAGTCTACATATGTGTGGAGGCTTCACTTTAATGGAAAGCACACTTGTATCTGGTGGACAACAGGAGGTATTTCCCTTTGCATATTTACAGTCTGCACTGACGCACATGTTTGAAGAGCCCGAGCACATGGCCAGCTTCGTGCGGCCGTGCACTTTGATGTTGGCTGTCTTTACTGCTGTCCCAGGGAACACGCAGGGCCAGATCCTGAGAGCAGCTGCGTTGAACACCCGAGTCATTCAGGCCAACTCCCAAGAGCTGGATGCGCTCCTCTTCAAAACGCAATACCCCTGGCGAAAGGCCCCATGCTTGCCCACCTCCCAAACACCTTGTGCTCTCCCAGCAGCTCAGTGGGAGGCAGGTCATAGTGGCTGGCAGCCCCACAACCAGCAGCCTGACCGTTCTGTATTCAGCTCTCTTTTTAAAGTGGCCTTCAATGAAGGACCCACCTCTGATAAAGGGTTCATCTCTGAGGCTTTTCTGGCCAAATATCAGACTCTTCTCTTATTAAGACATCAGGCTGTTTGCTTAAGTGAGTCAAGATACAGGTTCAAAGATCTTGAGATGGTGTATTTTTAGAAAGAGAGCATATACGTAAATCTTTCTAACTGTAATCAGCAAATATTTTATGAAAAATCTATTGCAGATGTAAAGTTTAGAGTATCGTTGCATACACAAAGAAATGTGAGGGCTAAAACTAAACATGCGTAAATGACACTAGAGAAAGTCTCTGTGTCCAGGGCACATGGATAGGTCTCCATTCCACACTATCTATAACTCAGATTGAACCTACTTATATTCCGTAGATGCTGTATAAGCCTACGGTAGTCCAGAAGGGAAGACAATGACTTTTACTCTATATGTATGAAAGAGAGTGAGAGAATGTGAAGATTTAAGAAGTGATGGGTTTTTTTTTTTCCCCTTTCTTCCTCTTCAGTGAAAAGCTTCAGTAAAAATACAATATTTAAAAGGAAATCAGTCAGCATCATTGGAGATTAAAGTTTCTTGGACAATGCACACAATGAAGACTGTATCAAAGCAGAAAAGATAAATGTATTTATAGACAGTGTCTGGTTATCATTTATACTTCCATTTTACCGCACTGTGGTTTACCATGAAAAGAATGAAGTAATGAAGGACTGATTTGCCTTTGAAAATCAATATACATTTCATTCAAAAGAACCTTTGAGCTAGAATATTTTCCTTGCTGTCTAATAGCTATGTCCAGCACTAAATTTTACATATCCCCAGATACTCGTTTAATATACACAGCTGGGAGACAGGAGTAAGACAGGCAAATCTGCTTTCCTAGAACACCTACAAATCTGGCCATGTAGTAATTTTTTTTCTAAACTATAATGGGGTCAACATTGACTCTAATGAACTTGCAGCACACTTGCTGCTATAATCACAGAAGTGAATTTCATGGATTTTTTATTAATCATGATCTTTTTCAAAAGATACTGATTAAAGGTTTGCCTTCTGGTGCAGAGCAGACTGAAAATGCAGTCCCCTTACAGCTTGATGGCTTACTGAGCGGCAGACTGCACGCAGGTAGCTTTCACACATGGACAGAAACAGATTGCAGGCAGTTAGTGCCAAATGAGCAGATTGAAGTTAGAATTCACCCTGCTTTCTCCAACAGCCTGCTCGCAGTAATTTACTACTGCATGTCCTTTTCATTCAGCTAAAGTAATCAAGCAGTCACTAGCTGAACAAGGCACCCCTCACAAAAACCAACTAATTACTTCTGAAAACTGAATAATGTGCTTAGTGACGATGTTTATTTTACTGCACAAGGCATGATAAGTGATGCTGAGCTGAAGCCTTGCTTTGGTCAATACTGAGATCACAGCAGCACAGAGATGGAGCACAGTGGAAATAAAAAAAACCCTTAAAATTTGAAATTTAGGCTCCCTCAACAATATATAAAGGCAGTTAATTACAGCTTATTAATCACTTAAGTTCCCCTGACCTACAGAAATAGCTTTATACAGCAATTTACTCTCCCTAATAGCCAGACGTCTGGAAGATTTCTGTGATTCACTTCAGGTCTGGGGAGCAATGAGGAGACAGATAATGCAGCCAGCGCAGCACTACAAACCTAAGTGATTCAGAGTGACTCGAGTTGTTCCCCCAAAATGTCAGAAACATGTTAACTACTCTTTTTCTTGCAAGGACAGAGGCTACACTTAGATCTGGGCAATGTTCCAGGCCCAGGCGGTGACCCAACCTACACTCGCCAAGACTCAGCACTTCAAAGAAATAACTCTGTGTAGAGCTAAGGACTCCTCCACCTTTCGTATATATTTTGAGTCAGCCTACGAGGTGTTTTGTGTTTAACTTTCTCGTGTCCGCTAATAAAATAAATTGCTGTAAAATCAGGCTTGTGGAGATGTGGAACAAGTTTTTTCCTTCAGCAAAGTAGGCATGGATACATTCACATCCCGTAGCAAAGCCTCCCACGTTGTAACTCACATTGGTTTTCTGACTGATAGGATTATTTGATTACAGGCAATGCCCCCTGAGCAGCTCTGAATCCAGGGATTGAATACTATCTTATCGCTTAAATATTTTTGCCTAGACAGATGAACAGCCTAGTGGAATGGATGCTCTTGGCCTGCCCATACTCCTGGTTGTTAACCAGCTATTTTTCATATTCTTACTCTTCCTCAGTAAGATACTGGATATCTTGCAACAGGAATTTTGCTCAGAGTGTTTTCCCAGTAGTAACTCAGCAAAACCCTTACAAATCCTGAACCAAAGCCAGAGCCCAGATTCCCTCCCGTGCAAGCTCTCTCCCGTGTGGCAAAGGGTGTCCAGAACCTACCGTGGACACCAAGACCCTGGCCTTGCTGCAGGCTCGGCTGTTGCAGAAAACTGAAGCATTTCCAGTTCGAATCAGACTTAGAGGATTTACTACAGACAAAAGGACTGAGATAGTGGAAGGGACCTATTCCAGCAAATATTAGAATATATATTATGATATAGCATACATTAGATATCATTATATACAGTATATTGTAATCTATAT
This sequence comes from Balearica regulorum gibbericeps, assembly GCF_011004875.1. Lineage (NCBI taxonomy): Eukaryota > Metazoa > Chordata > Aves > Gruiformes > Gruidae > Balearica > Balearica regulorum. The sequence continues at coordinate 25,993,619 of NC_046184.1, forward strand.
TAGATATACGATAGTAATTTAACAGAAGTTAAATTAAATATTAGTGCAAGGATGTTGTCATCTTGCATTTACTTCTTTTTAATTCCCTCCTTCCACATTCTTTCTACAGCCTTTTTATCATTTGACAACAGTAGAGATTGTATAAACTTTAGTCTTTTTTTATAGAAACACATAGATGTAATCTTGCTGTGCTGATTCTACCATACAGATCTTTACACTTCAGCAGCTAATACCCCTTTCTCTCATGAAAATGGCAATTCTGCATGACTGAATCAGGGGACGATACTTCTAGAAAAGTATTTATGTTTGATAACTTCTTATTTCTTTTCAGCTATTTTCTTTTCATATTACTCACATGAAGAAGAAAATGAGAAAGCTTGAGGGAAGATCAGAAGGAGGAAAGGGAAAAGAGAAGGATATTAGTTAAATAAATGGTAAATGAGTTTCTTAGGGTACATGGCTGTCTAGATGTGCCATGTTATGACAACTGAATAGAATTACTTAAATAATTGTTTGCAATTGCTAAAAAATATTAGCAAATACTTTGAAATTCCTCTATTTTGCAATATTAAATCTGCCTTCTATTGTGTTGAAAGCATTACATAGGAGGAAACAACTCAAGGTTGAACGCTAGTTTGAAAACACTGTATTACTGTTTTCATATAGAGTGCACTAAAAAACCACGTAGTAGATAAACTCTAGCTTACAATTTTGCACCACACAGAGATTATGGTGATTAAATAAGCTCCTTCTTCTAGGCTGATGAACTTCAGCATCTAGCATGCTAGGGAATGAAAAGGTACGCAGGTCCAGCAAATTACCTCAATGCAACTATGAAAACCCAGACACACAGAGGCTCCAAATGGCCTTCACATTGCCAAATTCAATGGCTTGAGATGACTCCGCTTTCTCCCGGTAAAACAGTATAAGCCCTTTCACTGTACCAAAGTGCAAAAGTGAAGCTTCGTGTAAATGAGACTTGGATGTGCTTTAAGACAGTTCTTGTAAAGCAAAAAAGCTGTCCCAGCCCTCTTCTGCCTTTCTCAGCCTTGACTGAAGTTGTGAAGTTAGTTCCGACTTAAAGCCAAACAACAGACGTGTTACCATTATTTATGAGTGTTGGTGGTCTACTGGCAGTATGCTGTTCATAACCAGCTTTTACAAGAAGTTGGACATTTCCCAAGATATTTTTTCCTGTTTTCTGATTGACCTCAGTGGCAACTGTTGAGTGTAATTATCTCAAAGCACCACGAGGCTAATGAGTACCTCTCCACAGCAAATATGAGTTCCAAAAGTAATCTCTAGCCTTTCACAATGCTTAATAGTGAATGCCTCAAATGCCAGGAACTAATGCAAGACTTAAGTTCCCTGTACCCTACCAGAGATGGCTCACATGCATAAGTGTTTTCCAACAGAGCAACTCTTCAAATCTCTTTGTCCTTCTTTTCTGCAGTACAAGCTCCTTATCCGAAGCCTTCCTCACACAGACAGTAACAGTATCAAAAAATACAATGTCAAATCATGATACACTGTCAGAAAACTGATAAATGGAGTGAAAGCATGCTGACCATAACTCATAACTTTATAGTGATTTTACCTGGAATAACTTGCAACTTGCAACATCCACATGTGCAGTGTTTAAGGGGTTGCCTGACCACATGTTTTTACTCCACATCTGTCAACTAAGAGCAGAGATCTGTTTGCACAGTGTAGCACTCTGGAATATTATGATACCCCCACAAGTATTTCTGACTTATAAAGCAAGAAATGGGTTACCTTGAGCCTATGGTATGTTCATCTGTGTTTTATATGTTACAGTTGTAACACTCTTCATATTTTGTAAATTATATTAGTTACTTCAGATGTCAAATGATAGAATTTCAAAATGAAAAGGCACTTCTAATCATTAATATAAACTAACATATATGTATAGCTTTGAATCTTTCACATCATAATGATTTGCCGCAGTCAAAGAGCACATCTGATTTGTTTTATACCTCTCAAAAATGTGCATCTTCTTCCACACAGTTCACAGAATCACAGAGTCACAAAATCATTCCAGTTGGAAAGAACCTCAGGAGGTCTCTAATCTAACCTCTTGCTCCATGCAGACTCAGATTTGAGATCAGACAGGCTAGTTGCACTGGTTGCTTTGTCTGTTCTGGTCTTGAAAACCTCCAAGGATAGAGCCTGCAAACCCCCCCTCTGCAGTCTGCGTCACTTGACTGTCCTCAAAGTGAGAAATGTTCCCTTACATGTTCCCAGCCAGAAACTGCCCTGTTTCAATTCATGACCACCAGCTTTTGTTCTGCTATGCACTTCCTTCATAAAAAGCCTGGCTCCCTCTTCTTGGCAATCTCCTCTTAGATATTGGAAGGCTGCTATTAACTCTGCCTGAATCCTTTTGCTCTCTGGGTTAAAAAAGACCATCTCCCTCAGCCTCTCCTCAGAAGGCAAATGCTGCAGGTCAAATGTGCCCCCTAAGGGCTTTTTATGCTGTAGCTTGGCATGCACACAACTACCTCAGACCTGATGGTGCTGAGATTCATGGCAGAAGTAGGTATTCCTCTAATTTTCTCAGAAGAGGCTGATGGATTAGTAAATATTCTGCAAATGTGTATGTCAGACTAAGCCCAGCGGAAAACACAGCTAACAGACCTCTGTAATCTCCAAGTGCTTAATGAGTAGTGCTGAGATGTAGGAGATGAAAGTTCAAATCCTTTATCCACTGATTGATGGCAGTTCAGTTAGTGGTTTAAGGAAAAAAAATCTCCAGTGGGGTAAGCAGAGACTAACTCTAAAGTAGAGGTCCATCTGGCATGGAGATTCTGCTCCACTTTAGGCAACTGTTTCATAGATGAAAACAACCCACAGTAAAAATATTTTTACTATGAGCTGTAAACAGATATTCCTAATTTAACCAGATGCACTATACCTGTTGTAATGAAGTTTTATTTGAATGACTGCAAGGTTGACAAGTCATTTGATGTTACTAGTATTTTAACTCCTATTTAGATAAACTGCAGCTTCAACTAAACAAGAAGCTGTAATTTAGCACTTACTTGCAGTTTGCAATTAAGTCTGGGTATCAGTCACAGTTCTGGTCTATAAAGACAAGATATTTTTAGCAATACAGAACTCAAAATACGTATACATTTATATCAGCTTTCACAGATAATAGCCAGGAAACTCACAAGTCTTTTCTGAGCTGCAAGACAGTTTGCAAAAATTGTGGTAAGGCAGAGTACAAGCTCACCAAACCTCTTTTTTCTCATCATCACCTAAACTATCTTTCTGGTTTTAAAAGTGATTGCGATCTCTTATCCTTGAGAAGGGGAAGAATAGGGCTGCTATTGACTTTGAGAAGAGCTGTTTTCTGTAATATCTGGACGGCATGGGTTAGGTTCTCCAACTCCCTCCCTGGAGGACTATGAAATCCAGAGTTGTCTTAAATTTTTTAACAATAACATTTTATGACAAAGACTAGCTATTGACACAAGAGTATTGTATCATTCATATCTCGGCATGTAAATGGATGTTTTGTGCCATATTCCTGTTTAAAAGTGTTCTGTAAGCTATGAGACAGCAGCTGAAGCCATCTTTATTCAAAGGATGGAGAGCAGCAGCTCCAGCAGTTGATTTGGATCATGCCAAAGTTAATAGCCTTCTGGAGGAACCCAAAGAGTGCCCACTTGCCCCAAAGGGGACTTACTGTAATTATCCCCCTAACAGAGATGCTCCCATGAAAAATTAATGCAAAGTCAATGCTCCTGTTAAGAGCAATAGAATTAATCCAGGTCTTTAGCACTACAACGTAAGTTTCCAAGCTTCTTAATGTCCAGCAATTGCTCAGCAAGTGAGATGGTCAAAACCAGATTGAAAATTAAGTGTACGATGTGCTCTATCTTGATGGACACCTACCCCTAAGACTTAGACATCATCCATTTCTTTCTTCTTTCCAGGGAGAAGACTTTTCCAGATGGTCCTTACCTCCTTTCAAGCTTGTATTTGTAGGTGAAGGAACACTTTTGAAAGAGCCCAGACTGGCAGGCTGGGACTTGAGAACTCAAAAGAATAAAAAGAAAAAAATGTGCATTTTTTAACCTATACACTGTATGTTAATTTGCTGTGCTGTTCATATTATTATGTTACAAAATAATAAAAGCAAATCATAATATTTACAGATCAGCTTATATATTTCAACTGTTTTTGAACATGTTACAATGTGTTTCACACCTATAGGTAAGGAATAGTCACAAAAGTATGTGACTGGAGCAAAGCTTTATAATTTCATAAGGTGAGGGGTGAACACTTTGAATTTTTATTTCATAGAGACTAAAGACGGAGCCTTCAGTCTTATCACTAGTGGGTTTATTTCTGTATTGTTTATTTAAATTATAAATTGCATTCCTAACAGATGATAAAACCCTGGATGAAGGGTAAAGCCTCAAGGCATATAAAGAAAAAGTAAAAAAAAACCCACAAATTTATACTTTCAAATAAAATTATTATGGGAAAAGTGGTTTTGCTATTTAATTTCCTTCATCACCAGTCTTTTTTTTTTTTTTTTTCATTTTCTCTTCTTTCACTTCCTTTTCCAAAACAAACCTTTATGCAAAAAATCACATTACCTTCATAATGGCTTGACCCTGTATTGGTAAGAGTTTTAGGAATTTTCAGCGGATAAAGAGTCAGATCTGACACAGATCAAATGATTTAGGAACATATGCTTTCATTCTGCTGAAATAAATGTATACAGAATATCCAGCACCCCACAAGTTTTTAACTTCTGAACATCACATCCATCTTCAGCTACTCAGCAGTCACAAAGTGGCACCACAGTTATGACAGCAGGTTTGAACTATATGTATCTCACATGCTAGTGGACGCAACCAACATCCTGCTAAAGGAGTTTGCACCACATTCCCTGCCTCCTGTGAACACGAGACTCATGTAACTTTGCATGCATGAATTGTCACACATATTTTAGCAGGATTGCTCAGGATGCAAGTTACACAGGCTAGGTTTCGTCTGATCAAATACTAACAGCTGAAACACAGACACTACATCTTTATAGTTAAGCCATTCAGACAACTAAAATAGATATTCAAAAACACATCAGCTGAATTGTGCGTTAAAACGGCTGATTTTTCCCAGTTGATTATAAAGGCATCCAAAGGAACAAGCTCTGCTGCAGAGCTCTACATTGCTGCCTGCCATCACACCACCATATTTTCTTTTTTTGCAGAGAGTGGGGACTGGGCAAAGTATTTGGTACAGGGGGTCAATATAAGCCGTCAGGTGCCAGAGCACCCTTTAGAAATGCACACAGTAGCTCTTTGGGTACCATGTCAGCTCTCTGGCAACTCATCATCAAACAAATCTCTTTTAAGGCTTCTACAAAGCACAGAGGGAATCCACACTACTGTCCTCATCTTTCCTGCTTTCAAAAGGGTAGGCGGTAGAAGATACTGTTAATATTTTTTCTACAGCAAACCAAATATAAAACTTAATGGGCCACAATATACAGCAATTTCTCTCACAATCTGTAGCAGAAGCAGTCAAAGAACATATGAGCTACAAATGGGCTTTGGAAACAGTTAATAGTGGGCAATAAGCCACAATAATGAAAAACAGAGCTTTAAGGCTAAACTAAAACTGTACTATTTTCAATATCTTGCTTTCAAAAGGAACAACAAAAAGCATTCTGAAGAGATTATACTTTTTCACATTTCTTTTTCAGTTTTTTTTTGTATTTTTATGGGCTCCTGTCTAAAGCTGATGATTATTCATTTAATTTATTGTAAACCAGAAAATAAATAATCAAATTCCTATTGAGTGTGGTATACCTTTAATGCATGACTCAGTTTTCCATCTGTTCTTTGCTGAAAACCACCACAAAACACAGAATTATCGAAATAGAACAAAATAACTACAATGCTCCATTTTCTTTTTCTGAAACACTGCTCTTTCTAGCAGAGGTCTCTGTCTTTATTAATGAACCTTTCAGACAGAGCTTGGTCTATAATGCCTCACCTTAATTTGGCCCGTCAGGCATTCAAACTCTGGCAAACCTACAGAACAAGGAATAAAGAGTTTCTTTCCCAAACTAAGCCCCAGTGGAAAGAAATATTAAAGAAGGTGCAGGTGACATATTGACTCTGTTTTTCTGGGTTTGTGCCTGGAAGAGGTCTCTGAAAAAGTTCCAATTGCACCTATCTGGACCAAACACCAAAGTTGCATAATAAAGCCTACTGCTATTTTGGCCTTCCATAGCTTTTGCCATCAGGGTCTTCCCACGCAGAAGGACTGAGCCGACATTTTTAGATTTCTCTGGTTATTTTTGAAGTCTTATCTAGGCTTAAAATATGATACACAATTTTTATCATTAAAATCAATATTTTTGGTGGCTAGACCAAACATAGTCTCAGTAATTGAGACTGTTTGATCTTTTACTTGTTACAACTAAGGAAGCGTTGAGCCTTCTTTCACTGCGTTAAAGCATCAGTAAGGCAGAGTGGAGTGCGTGTAGGTAAAATCTGTAACATAGTATTACAAGAGGGAAAAAGGCAGCCTAAAATACTCCTGCTTAGTGATGCACAAGTATGTATGCAACCACACTCCAAATTTTATTTTCAGACACAACCAGATAGATTCTGCTTCTAATAAATTAACAAACATATTGACAAGATATGTTCAGCTCTTCTGGTACCTATGTGTTAATACATGTTTCGGAGATGAGGAATGTAGCATCATTAAAATTGAAAAAAAGTAATCTTTTTAGTATTTGCATGTGGTCACAGGTCTTCTTTTTGCAGCTGCTTTTTTACTGTTTCATTTCTGTCCTATTTCTGTTCTGTTGTTTCCAAAGAACAGAGCTTTACATACTCTGGCTTTGTTCAGCACACTAGAGCTTAGTATAAGTTTAACATATGTGACACAGCTGATGTTAATACACATAAATGTCCCCTAAAGTAGTTTTCCATATTTATTTTGGAACAGATGTTTTACCTCTTTTTGTGTCCTTGGACACTGGCCATTCCAGAGGACTCTGAGATACAATAGGAGCTGTGTGGCTAACACGTGTTTTGTTCAGCAAATGTATCTTCCTTTCAGTTGGAATTGCCACCAATATCAGAGGAAAGATTTTATCTGAACAGGAAAAATATTAATAATTTGCTTTCATTGTGCACAATTGACCAGAACTGCAGAAAAAGTGTTAAATGTTTCCTAAGACTGTGCTGTAAAAAAGAAGTTATATTAGAACTTTACCTCTTGTGACAATATATAGCTTCTCATACTTGTGCACAGCAATTATCTTCAGATAGAAAAAGGCATTTCAAACAAAATGCTTTTGTCTATCTTCTCAATTCGGCTTTATGAACCCAATATAGAAAAAGATTTCTGGAAAATTTATGGATTATTGATTAAGCTGAATTTCTGGAAAAGCATTAGAGCAGCAATATATACTTTGAGATCACTTTGCTAGCCAGTAAAATATGTGTTTGAAAAGTCTTTGTTTTCTACTACATCACAATTCATTAATTTAAACTAGGTAGACATAATAGCTTTCTTTGAACAATGGATTAAAGTAATTGCTTTCTTTATTTTTATACTTTTATGTAGATCATAACACCGCATTTCTGTTGACCTCCAACAACTTCATAATTCTTCAGCAATCATAAATGAAGCCTTTATTCTTGAGTCCAGCTTCATTTTGAGTTAAAATCTGCATCATGAGTTTGTCTTCAATTCAGTGACTTCCTTTTTCGAATTCTGCCTTCATTTCCCTAATGCCCACATGTATGGTTACATAGCTCTGTAACAGAATGCTTACCGGATCAAAAACAAGGCAAAAGTCTCATTGTTCTAATGATGGCATCCATCCCAAACCGTATTAGCTACAAATAACTGCTTCCTAAATTGCTCAGCTGGCAAGGAACATCCTGGTTTAAAACCCTCTTGACCTTTATCTTTAGAGAACAAAGCATTTGTGAGCAAGATTTCTGGCAATAAGCAGTCTCTAAATTATACTTCTCTCTTGTTTCACTGCTTTACAACTGAATGGAAAGAGAAGAAGTTCTTAAGCTCCGATATGTGAAATATAGATAGAGCAAATCATTAGCAGTTTTATTTCATTTCCAGTTCAGGCTAAACTAAATGTGGCACAGCGCAGCTTTTTACTAAGAGTCCAAGTTGTGAGAATCACATACACACAAAGCAGGAAAGAAACCTGTGAGCAAAGAAAACCATGAAGTCATCTAATTCATCCTCCCGTACCGAGGGAAGATCAAGTTTACCAGCAGTTTTACTAATCTCACTGAAAATCTTCCAGTGAAGGGCATTCCACAACATAGCTAAAAAAACCCTGGGAGAAGCCACATAGTCTATTACTCATGAAATGCTAAGAAACAGCAATGGGTGAAAGGAATGAGCAATAATGTTCTTTGCCAAATATCTGTTTTCCATTTATTATTTCTTCTTTATAGGACTTTCCTTTGTTTCATAGATGGATCTATAACTAACTGTTATTAAAAAAGAATTAATTCACAGGGCAAAAAGCAATTCTCTACAGATCTGCAACTATAAAGTTAATTAAAAGCAGTGCAATAGAGAAGAGACACTGGCATGAATAAATTTGCCTTCAAGCACAAGAAGGATTCAGAAAAAAAGCAAATCCAGAATTTTAAACAAAAAGGGATATTTAACCAAAAGACCTGATAACACAAAACTCCAGATTATTTACGCTCGTTTCAATTAAAATATGAATTCATATAAGATATTGATTACTAACCCCTGTTACTTTTATGTGAATATGACTATGAGTCAAATTCTTCTGAGTGGAGGTTTTGATTAAACATGAAAGGAAGGGGTATATGATATCCTTTGGACCTTAGTGAACTCTCTCCTTCAAAATGTCAGAGTAATGGTAGAGAAGTAACATGAGTTTTTTATTTGAATGTGATGGACATAAACAGTGGTTTACATCATAACTGTAAATAAGAATGCTAAAGAAATAAAATGTGTAAGAATAGAAAAACAATATTAGTGAATGTGCTCCCTCTTCTCTGCTAAACAACTAACCTGTATGAGGAAACCTGATTAATTTTATTTTGAAATAGTCTACAAGCATTTATACAAGAAGTGACTGCACCTCTGCTGAGAAGCCAGTACCAAACAGCTGACCAGCAGCAACTGAAAGTGATAGAGCAGAGAGCTGGTGCATCCCACCGTCTGGTTAACACATCTCTAGTCAAAGGTGTCCGAGTGAAAGGTTTGAACTTCTGGAATTAAGATGCAGAACCTTCTCAGTAATCCAGTTTTGTCTGATGTTCCTTCTTGGAGTCTCCATCTGTGATCAATGTCCTTCACTGACAGTTTAGCCCAAAAGATAATTTCAAATTTTAACATCTACTTGATGTTGCAAATATTTTGTCTTGGATAAAATCCCAAATGAGTGGAATTTTCCTTGACTGGGAAGTTAAATTTGTATGATATTTAAGGTAAGAGAGAATCATCTTTTTGTACATCAATCCATCATCCAGTTATATAAGAGATCGAACTATAGACACTGTTGCCTTAGGACATCTATACTGATTTGGGACTGTGGAGAACTTTTAACTTAATTCTATAAACCAATAATAGAAAGTTTCTCTGATAACTGACTAGTCACATATTTTGATCCAGGATGATCTCTGGAATATGATTCAGAAGGAACTATTAAGGCCACCAGTGGGAGTTACTAGAATTATTTAAGGTGGTGTCACACTTCTCATCAAGGGCAACAGCGAGCCAGGAGGAGGACACAAGACCACTCATCATGCTTTCAGGCCATCTGAACCTCACCTCACCAATGAAATATTAGGTAAACTATAGGCCAGGAAGCCAATTTTCCTCACCCATCAGTTTTACGAGGAAAAAATATCTCTATTTTGATATATATAGAGAAGAACCTGGAGCAGATTTGGAACAACTGGAGAAGGCCATTTGGAATAAGGAAGATGATAGGAAACCAATGGGGCGGAGGCAGAAGACAAAGAAGCTGGGAGCTGCTACTCTTTTCATTTTGGGGTAAGACTTGACAAAGCAGAAGGAAGTTTTGGGTTGAAGGTTCATTTTATGAAAAAACCCACCAACTTGCTCAATTTCCAATTGAGCCTTCAAAAACCAGCCTTCAAAAAAAAAAAAAAGTCTCTTTGGCCATCTGATAGCCAACATAGGGGTAGAAAAACTGAAGGCCCGAACAGACAACAAATCAGTATTTCTGAACTTAATTATCACATGCATCAACTAATTTCCAAAGGAATTAATCACATTTTATTGTAGAACTTGCCAAGGTGATAATAAAAGTCTTTTATGCCTTCCATTGAGCCCCTATTTTGCTTTAGTCTCTGTTTGCTTTAATAGAGTATTTAGTTAGATACAATGTTTCAAATGTAAAATTTGGCAGAGTATTTCTGAAAATCCAAGTACCAAAAAAATACCTATCAAATAAAAATAAATGATCCTGTCTCAGACCTAGGGTTAACACTGCAAACATTCAAAGCAGCAAATATCCGTTCAGTTTCTTTATACTCCTAAAGACAGCTAGAGGTATAAAAGAGGTTATTCAACTTGTTTCATTCTATTTTTCTGGTGTGCTCATTTCAAATGGGAATTCTGAGGTTCCCAGGCAAATTATGTTATTAAGGGGAGTATCTCAGTCTTTCAGACAGTGAACGAATAGTTTGGTCCTTCATGATTTTTTCTGACTTAAGGTCAGGTGTGTTATGATGCCGCCAGTCCTGTTTTGGAAGCTGACTTGAATGCCTAAACTGCTTATGTAATGCGTTAAAAGTTCATCATACTCAAGCATTAGATTGAAAGTCTACAAAATACATTTTACTTGGTCTTCAGCATAACACCCTTACCCAAGCTAGCAACAAACAAAAGTTAGAGACAGAAATATATCAGTTCCCAGAGGTTTGCATTTAAAAGACTGCTGTTAAGAAAATGGGATATTATATGTCATAAAATCATCACATAATCAGAGCAATAACAATGAGTTATGATTTTGGCTCTGATCCACCAAAGTTTCCAGATGCTTTGCAAAATACACAAGCTTACAGTCTGTACTCAGTTACAATAGTTTCAGTTATTTTGGCGGGGTTACGCCGGACTGGCACAGCAACAGCTGAGTTTTGAAAGTGCAGAATGGAAATCAATATATGCAAAAGTAGGGACTGAAGAGGGTTGGGGTTCTGTGAGCCAAGCACCCTCTCATCCCTCAGCACAAACTCTTTCCAGGCATTTTGTCCTGCCTACTGCAAGTTAAGAACTGCTAATAGTGATACATAATGCAAGTTTCTCCCACTGTGATCTACAATGCGTTGCTTGCTGTTTAGCTCATGCCTTCAATATAGACATCTTTTACATTTTCCTCTGAAAGGTTTTTTTGGCAGGTAGCATTGCCTTGTAACACAGCTGCTGTCTGTAAGTGAGAGTAAGCCATATTGGGAACTGTCTATTTCTAAAAGCTTACGGTGCATTTTCTTTATCAGGAAAGAGTGGGCCTGGGACAAAATGCTGAGTCTTAGCACCCTGCCAAACAAACTGAGGAGACCCTTCCCCGGGCTCGGGTGCAAGGAAGCAGAACAGCTCCCTCTGTCCAAACACTTTCTGCACCATCCAGTGAACCGGACAACAAATGTATCTGCCCAGCCATGGATTCACAGACCATGTCCTTACATCCTGGCCCTCAAAGTCCTTGGTATACAGTTCACCAACAGCCCCTAAAGTGCTCAGTGATTTGCTGCAATAGTTAAGAGTGCAGTAACCCTGTTTGCAACCAGGGGAAAAGGACATCAGTGCAGGTGTTCACTCTGTTCTGGGCTTCACCAACTGACCTAGATGGCCTTACAGTCTTTTGTACTCATCTTCCAGTTCTGCTTGGGACATACCAAATTTATTTGCAAATTTGAAAGTTTTCCTGACACCTACTTTCCTCTTACAACTGGGGAACTGGAAGATTCATGAGAGTAAAACTTACGCATGAACTTACCCAGTGACCGAGCTGACAAATGTTGTACTTGCTCCCGAAGGGGAGGTGGATGGCTGGGAGCTTCAGCTCATTCAGAGCAAGTTGCAACCTCATTCCCTCAACCTATATACATTCTCCTAACAAGACACAGCAGAATTCTCAAAGGAAATGAGAAAAGTGAGAAAGTTGAAAGGAAAAAGGAAGGAGAAAGACAGAAGAAAATTTAAGTCCTATAAAACTTCAGGCAGGAGAAATAAAGTACCATAGTCTTGTACTGTTATTAATTTTATTTTGTTAGTTTTGCTCTAAGCTTTAGTTTCTCCAAGCCTCTGTAGCAGTCAAAATATTACAGTGGAAGAATGAACGCACAAATGAATAGGGAGCAGCAGTAGCAGAGGTTATCACATACAAGAGGCTTTGAATACCAGAAATAAAATACTGAAATACCAGTGGAAGTGCACCTGCCAGGGACAGAGATCTACTGCTGTAAGAGTTGTTCTCACATGGCTATTTTGTTCAGTGAATTTGCTGCTTGTAGAGACAACTGTAGTATTTTCCTTTGGTCACTGTAACCCATCTAGAGTATTTTGATCTCAAGGTTACTGAAACACAAATAAATTCTTCAGTCACATGTTCCTGCCATTTGTTTAGTGGTATACAGTATGTGTACTGCAGAGACCTATCTTGTACATCCATAGGCAGCGACTCTGCTCGTGACTGGCCCTGCCTATAGCTTTCATTTAGATTTCAAGTTTTCAGCCAAAGATTTGAATTTTAGCTTTAAAAACCCCAAAACAATCCACAACAACAAACTCCTCTAAATTTTTCTGCACCCTTCAAAGAATGGAAAAGTCATGTCCTAAGATTTTAATGCGAAGATTAAAAGACAGTCCTGCATCGTGTGTCTGCACTTTTTGACGTTTTCCTAAGATCAACTAGAAATACGGAATTCTTCCTCCATATTGTTTTCTCAAATTGTATTGTGGGATTTCCAGATCCTCATGAAGACCTCAGTTTAGCCTCTGCTCTCATTGCTCAATCAGCTAGAGGATTTCAGGTGTTGCGTTTACTCCTAGGTTAGGCTTGTCAACTCATGCCGTGAAAGAATACAAAGGTTTGGCAGAGGGAAAACTTAATTTATTTAATTGCAAACAAAAAGGAACAGTAAGAGGAGTGGTTGATTTGGTAACAAAAATTAGTATCTTGCAGATTTCTAACAAATGAACACTCTGTGTTGCCCAATGGACTTAGAAAAGGAAGAACATAAAATCATATTTGCCAAAATACATAATCTGCACTCTATAATATTTTAAGGCATTTTACTATTAAAAATAAAAAATGCTTCAGTTATGACTTGATCAGGTAAAGCTTTCATTTAATGTACTTTTTTTGTCTTGAGTAAAACAGCTACAGAATACTTGAAAGCATTTGATTTAATACTGCTGGCAAAATATTTTTAGGGAGAAATTTTAAAGGTACATGCAAGGTAACTATAGGCAGTTGAGTACTTTTTTATTCTGGTCATAAATAAGTGTAAAAGATATTCACAACCTGAGGTCTGAATAGTTACTCAAGTATGATGCTTACAAGATCAAAGCTCAGTCACTCCAGCACAAAACATACAAATTCAATTTTCTCTTTCTCCTTTGATTACTTGTCCTACTTATCAAGGCTCTAGCCCGGTGGGAATTGAGGACATACACACTGTAAATTCATTAGAGGTACTTTCTGAAATTACATGTTTTTGACTTGTTTTCATCCAAAACATTTGCTCAAACTTTATTACTTTACCAGCCAAGGAAGACTAGCATTTTTTTAATTGTGTCATGGACATCAATGGTGGATGTAACAGATATTTTCCACAAACATTTGCCCAAAGTGACCAAGTGTTACTGATAGGCTTATAGACAGAAAGAAAGACTGAAAGAATGAAAGAATAAGAGAATATATTCTTTCTTTGCTAGTTCTGATTATTCTAGCAGATTAGTATATTCCATCAATTTGTAAAGACTCCAGGAAATCCCAGTGTAAAACTAGTTCAGAAGAGAGGATTCAGGCCCCATATATATATAGGAAACTCCTTGGTACTTATCAATGGCTCTGTGTAATTAATGAATCTGCTTCTCTGAATAACTAATGTAATAATTCACATAAAATTGAAATAGAGCATTTACTTTTTCCTATCATCTAAAAACAGGGTCATTTTTCATAAATATCAAAGCATGTCATCATGAAAAAGAGCAAAAAGAATTAAAAGACAACAGTCATGAGCATTAATAGGCACTAAAAATATGTTTCTGTTTTAGGAATAAATAAGTACTGACTGTCCTGTTTTAGCACTGGACAAATGTGAACATGGATACAATTATACGCATCCCAAACTTAATAAATTCTGCTTAAGACTTTGGGCCTGCAAAGATGGAGACATATGGTATTATTCAGAACAAGTTATCCCACTGACTTCAGTGGAAATGTCCACAGTGTGTGAGTTAAGTGCGCATACCTCTTTGCAGAAAAATGCACTAAATCTTCATGTTTTCCCTCTGAAACCTCATCAAGCCACGGGGATTAGAGCTCTCCTCAAGTATTTTCTGTGTCTTTTTGCTGTCACCATATTGTTGTTCAGTTCCTGGATTCTATTAGTGTTCCCTTTTGCCTAGAATTTACTTGGCAGATCCTAGAGATTTTTGGTAACATCATAACCAATTTCCATCACATCCACCCTCTTGCAGAATAGAATTCTGAAGTGTGAAACATTTGTCTCAAAAAAAAAAAAAAAGCAGCAGCAACCACTAAACAAAAATTGTGCAACCTTTCTGTCAGGCATTGCATCTGTTGATAATGCTATTATGGCAAACTGCATAATAATTTTACTTAGGAAAGTTTGTATTTTGATTAAAAGAAGATAAATCCTCAAGCAATTCTTTTCCAATCTATTTTTTTTTTTTTTTTTTTTTCATTTTCATCTGTAGCTTAATACAATGAAAAACACTAGGCTGTTGGACTAGGAAAGGTATAGCACAATGGAGCCAGGTATCGGAGTATCAGTAGGGTTTTTGAGGTGTGACAACATACTTCATAGAAGAAATTCAAATAGTCATGGGAATTATCTTAACCCATCAAGTGACCAGCCAAAACCATTCAGGGTTTGGCACAGGTACTGAAACACAGGTATCTAGTACCACGTGGGTGCATTAAGGTATAAAAATTATATTCAGCATACTAAGCACTCACACAGAACTGACAAGTATGCACAGTCCCAGCCTCTTTGGGATCAGCAGCTTGGGGTGAGATGCGATCCTGAGTTTCTGATGTGACAAGAAGTACGTATCAGGGCAACTGATCCCTGCTCCTTTCTCTTCAGATCCTTTCTACATGGCAGTTCCTAGTAGGTTCCTTGATCTTTTTCTAAAGTGATTTCATTGCTAAAGAAGCAATAGTTGGGAACTTCCTTGCTGAAGCATTTCCCTTCCTTGGACGAACTTGGGCTAAGAGGTCTGAGTGACTGGAAGTAGTCCTAAACCCTTCTCCCAGCAGAGGATGGTATGGCCAGGAAAGGGCTTGTGCCTTTGCATCCCATTGAGATCAACAAAGAGAGAGCTGCCTAAGGAGTAGAGCCCACCCTGAGGTGCCAGGATAACCACTTCTTTAAAATTTTAACCCTTTTGGGGGTTCTTCTAAGGTTTTGTTTGTTTGTTTGTTTGTTTGTTTGTTTTCTTTCTGTTGTACTTGCCATCCATGCTGAAAACATAGTCACATGGGGAATGTCTGAAGGAAGAAGAAAATAATTGGTCAAAAATGAATAGAAGAGAAATCCCTAAAACATAAGAGTGATGGTTCTATAGGAAAGCACAGGCATTATTTGTATTCCAACCTGTCACTGGTAAGAACTGAGGGATGTTGCAGCTGTCTCCAAGTATTTTATAAATCAAGGGGTCCTGCAGGACATAGGAGGGGTAGACATAAATAAAACAGATAATTCTAATGCAAAATAAGCCAGTTTCTCACACCTGGAACAGGGATACACTGAAGGGTGTGATTCATTTTCAGAAACTCTCGAAGTAAAAATGCTAGCCAGAACGTGGACCACAGGTTAAATGAATTACACAGATTCACAGACCCTTTAAACCTAATGACCACAAGAAGACAACGTATCTTCAGGGGGAACTTCACTATGTGTAAGTGAAGAGGGCTCTATTCTGCAATCTCTTTGAGAAGAATTTTTTCCCTTTTTCAGAGGGTTAGACAGAGAGGGCAATGCTCATTTAGAGGCAAAGGAATAACAGAATGACAGGGTGAGACATCAGCCCACCTGTACCACATATTACTCAAATTCTTTGCTGAAGCACAGAGGACTTCTGTGTATGGTAGCTCACTGTCATGGCTGTTTCACTTTTCATGCCATGCTCAGACATTAAGCCACTCACAACTGGTCCTTCTTAAATAAACTCCAGAGGCCTTTGATCTGTTTTCTAAAAGGCTTCCCAGCAGATATTGGCATCTACTTTATTTTTCAGACAACACCGACAGAATGAGATTTATGAATAACTTCTGTCCTCTGAAGCAGTCTGGCTGCAAGCAGCTGAGCACATGCCACTCAATGGAAGACTGAGGATCAGCAACAGTAGTTTGTTTCCTTCCTAAAACTTCTGGGAAAATATATTCTTCAAGGTGAGAACCACTGCCAGTGGTCAACACACAAAGGATAATAGTTTCAGACTGAAGAGCCCAACCGTGGTTAATACTAATGTTGAATACTTTTAACCAGATTAAGGTACAAGGCAGCTTCAGTGTGATGCTTACAGTGGAATTTTAAAATTGATGCATTTTATTACAAAGTACAGGCAGCAGCTTCAGAGCAGCAAGTATCTGAGTTTCCAGCATCAGCCACAAAAAAAAAAATTACTGAGAAGACTGAAAAAAATAAAAGTCTCAAGTTCTAAAATGAATTGCCCCAGCACTGAATACTGTTCTATTTTTTTCCCCACCAGCATATTACTGTCTCATACAGAGTTGTGCATGTAAATGAAAGGAGTCTGAGATATACAGAGACTCCAGCTGGAAAATGTGCTTGATTCAACATAATAAAATGATAAACAGAACTATATTTAATCATAACTATATCAACAAAAAGCACATAAATAAATAATGTACCAAAAGTATTGCAAAGTAGACCACAATAATTCTGTATAAAGAGATCTCATACGGCAAAACCTAGGGATCCAGACATAGCATCAGTGAAATGGTTTTGTCTTCTTTGAAATACAGTGAAATATGCCCCCAACCAATGTTTTTCCACAAGTAGGTTGACTGTGTCTTTAGCAAACGGGCAAGGATTCATTCCAAGGCTGGCAGTATATGCAAAAGTAGGTAAATGACCTTCAGACTCCATTTAAAGTTAAAGCTCATTTTCTTCCAGTAACTAGTCAGACTGCCAGGACACCCTTATTGAGGTACTCATGTCTTCCATTCTGTTTTCTGCAATGAATCCAACCTTTTCTCTACAAATTTAGTTTTAACCGGTCACCATTTTTACTGCGACATCCTGTGATTAATTTATGTAGATCATTCTAAATGTTTATATTTATTTCAATTTGAGTAATTAAAAAACAGATTCATTGTGTAAGCTTTTCATTGATAATCTTTAAGTTCACAAGCACCTGTAATGGCTACAGGTTCTTCCCCTAAAGGGAACAAGGCTGGCCTTGATTCTGACCTGATTGCAACTACTCTGATGTGACTGATTTAAATTGAGTGCTTCCTTGTTTATATCTACACCCTGTAACCCTGAGCAAAATCAGAAACACCTATCATATATCCGTCATTCCATGCTCTTTTACAATATGTTGTGTTATGTTCTGTAAACACCTAACTTGACAACATTTATCACACAGGTAGCACATTTTATTTGTGCAGCTAAACAAAATAGGTTGAAAGCACACAAAAATGTATTAAATGGCCTGAATTCCAGTTGGCTCACTTGGTCCATAAAGTAGCAGTATCTGTGGAGATGATTGTGGTACGGTAGTTCTTTCTCCTTACCAAATACATGCAGTAGGAAGTTTTCCTCTGCTCTTTTGTCATCTTCTTTGCTGCTCTCTTATTTCATGACCTCTGAGTCAATCCTTCTATTCTTCCTATTAGCAAGTTTAAGCAGGCAAACTTCAAACAGACTAGCGATGGGTCACAAGGTTTAATGGGCATGTAGATAATCATCTAAATTACATTTCTGGAGCTGATGGGCCAGACAGGCTTAGAGAGTAACTTTACCAGCTTTCACCGTTAATCAGCAAGGATTGTGTGTCTCAGTATGTATCTGCCTTTGCCTGCCTCCCCGAGGGGCTGGGTCATACTGACTGATTAGCAAAGGCAGCTGCATTAGCTTTCTTCTCCCACAAAGTGTGTTACGGAGGCCCAAATGACTTGAAAGGCAAATGTGACCAGAGCTCAAACACCAAGCACTCTCCTCTCATCACTGTGGAATTGCTGGCCTTCCTCTTGCAGATTATGATACTCGGCACAACAGTTGTTGCCAATTTTCATGATCTGTTAACACTTAGGAAGCCTCATGCTGAAGGCTCTTCTTTCAGATCTATTGTGCTATCATCAAGGGGAAAATTCAACAGGCTATTTCACATTTTCTGATGAATTTGAGAGCGGTGTATGAGGTGAACTGAAAAGCATACAGTAATTGAACTGTCAATTGTGAATAGCTTGGATTTCAGCTTTGAAACACAAACTGTAGAAGGATAGGTAAAGAGAATAACAGTTCTCTTTAGGATACAGACAATTTTACAGCTACAGAAATAGCAATGGATATGTACTGTGAACTCCATTTTCTCAGTGATGATACTTACAAAGTGAATTGCACCAAATATGAGTCTCCTTTTTTCTTATATTGGTGGTTGTGTTTTGTATCTACCTTGATTCCAAAAGGAACAAGAGTAGTGAAGACTGGCTTCCCGACTTTGGCAGGACCTTGTCCTTCTGCTGTTAGGCTCATCTTGCATAGTAAATACCTCTCACTGATTCATTTCACTGCTCTTTATCAAGAGGAAAACCAGGCCAATTAAACTATGAATATCCATGCAATAAGCTTTCACTGTCTTAGGTGCAATATAGGCAAATACCAGCACCCTTTAAAACAGTAAAAACTGTTATATTTATATATAATATATATTTATAAATCTAGACAGAAAAGAAACTAACCAGCTAAGTAGTTAACCAACTTTCTGTTTTGGATCTCAATTAAGAACATTGTGCAAGAAGAAACTACCGAAGAACAAAGTAAAATAATCAAGAACACCGATTTCCTTATTTGCTTTTTGACCTTTGAGAAAGGAAGTTGGATTTTGACTTGATGAAACTATGAAACATCTATGGCTCTGTGACCTAAGTACAACTACTTCTGACTGATGTTAAAGACATGAATTAGGCTAAATACTTCTATAATTTTTCAGTCCACAAAGCACACCATTTCTCAAGCTTCTAAACAAGGGTGACCAAATTTTCCACTTTCTCTGGGACAGGCCCAGAATGCAAGGACTGCCCCATATTTTGACAAAACCTTCAGGTCTGTTTTGTTTCAAGTATTCACTAAGACATGGGATTATCCCATTTCCCGGCTTTCGTGTGGCAGCCTAAGTTACTCACTCTTGGTGCCACAGCACCCTTGGCTCTTTCAATGAGAATAAAAATGGTCAAACCCACAGCAGGATTTCAGTCATGTCACATCCTCTTTACCAACATAATCCACAGGGAAAACAATCTGAATTTCAATTATGCATTGTGAGCATATAGCTGGAAGAGGTGATAGCCTTTACGCAGTGCAGCAATAAATCACTTCAATCTCTATTGTTCTACTGTACCATATGGCTGACTTGCAGAACTGCCCTTTTTGCTTTTATTTTACCAAATCAGAATTATAAGTTATCATTAAAAGACCGGACAAATTACTAAGAAGAGTTATGGAGTCATTACTATGACTCATTAGTCCTCCCCTTATATCATCTTCGTCACAACCTATACCCCCTGCTTCACATTACAGCTTTCTAATGGCAAAATGTCACCAATAATTTCCACTAGCATCAAAAGCTGAGATGATCAAAGCACAGTTATTATTTCTGGAGATGCAATGGTAGGCATACTTTCTCTTCTGCAGACTCAATTTTTTGACCCCACATGCTAACAAAATAAGTCTAGTTAGATCCAAATTACATTGAAGTCAATGGGAGTCTTTTCCCTGTTCAAAGGGCTTGGAGTAAGGATATTTTTCTCTTCTTTTACTATTATAGACATCACAAAAATGGGTACAGAAGCTGTTACTAAATCCAAATGACAGTCTGCTTGGAGAATCTCAGAACTGGAAGAGCTGAGGTGTACTTGCACAACTGTGCACTAAGCAATGTGCAACTTTTGTGTGCCCCAAACTTGGCCCTAAACAGTTTTACCACACACCCCTGATGATATGTCTATGCGCATGACAGAAAGTCTTGCAGACAGAATAAGCTCAGAAATCATGACACCACATTGACATGGAGCTGGGCTGGCCTGCGTGCCATGCGGCAGTGGCACCTTGTTTGCTCCCTGTACTCGCACCAGCTTGCTCACAGCCACTACAAGTAGCTCCACAGCAATCTACTGTCATGTCATTAATTTAACAGACGCCACCATTCACAAAATAATGTAGCTGAGGCACCACAGAGCCCTGGTGTGTCACACAAAGCTACTGAAGTTTAACCTTATAACCATACCTTTTGCTCCAGTACAAACTGCAATGATCGTTTATAAAAAAAAACCCCAGAACTAGATGCACACGCAACATACATTTTGTAAATACTTTGCCCATATGCATGTACTGATTTGTCTGCAACTTCTAAACTGGCAGTCTGATCATGTTTGTGACATTTTGTGTGCTGTCACACAGTGCAAGTTATTTCTGATTAATGAACTTTCTCTCCATGAATCAGGTATGTTGACAGAATGCAAACACTGACACAGCTATTTACCCAAAACATAAGCTAAATATTTCAGTGAGGCTTCAGAAACTTTGGATGACCTTTTCTTCCTCCCCACCCCATTCTATTATTGTACTTATAAACGTGTCCTTGCACTTCCTGGAGCTCGTAAAGGAGAACTGCTTAAGTCATACTTTGCAGTTCTCACGCTTACATGGCTCATCCTTGTAAGACTTTACACTTTACTGGGGTGTTAATGCTTATATCCTGGTATTGCACAGTTAGAAATGGAAGCATAGAAAAATTGTAAGCATCAATTGTAGGCAATGCAAAGCCTGAAAAGCAAGAACTTGGCCCACCAGGTTGATTGAGATGGCCTAAGATAGGTTTCCTGTGGAATCAAGGAAAAACATCAGCTGCTAATCAGTCACTGAGAGTCCCTGAGTGAATGATCTGCTTCTCTCCAGAGATCTCAGGTGCCTTCACAAGGTGATTCAGTGTTCCCCAACACCGGGGAGGAGGGTACCCAGAGCCAGCTGATAATTATTAGTACGGCACACAGGGTACATCTCAAGAGCACCTGTCTCAGGGCTGGGAGCTGCCTCTGCCCAGAGCCTGGCTCCAGCAGTGCCCTCTTGTAGGCAGGGGCATCCAGAAGAACAAACCTTTCTGTGGTTAGTCAGGATCCCCCAGGCACCCAGCCTCTAGGATGGCCTCAGGCTGAGGTGATTCATGGCTCCCTCTTTTCCCTCAAGGGCTCTAACCATCTCCTGGCCAAGCCGGGCCACAATGCAGAAATGCATGGAGGAGTTACTGTGGAGAGCAGGGAGAGGAAACAAGAATAAGCACAAAAAAAGTCAGTGCTATGTGGAGTCTTCTGCAGAGTTACTGCTACCAGTTCTCTAGCAAAATGTAATTGATTCCAGTGGTGTTACAGGGCCTGTATTATATAGAAATAATCCAAAATAAGAGCAAAAAAGAAGCATAAGTGAAAATCTATTCTAAATATGTGGGATGATTGCCTGATAACACAAACAAAAACCCCATAGCTAACAAGAACTATATAAAAACAGCTTTTCTGAGAAGCTTTTCCAGAAAACAGTGTTCTCCCAGGAGCCAAATTGACTACCCAGTGTTTACTGTTGTCTGTCTCCTTTCACAGCCACCCACAATGGTTCACTGCTATTATTTAAAAAGGCGTTTCAATCCTATGGTTAAAGGCAAGGAATCAGAAAAACCTGGGTCTAGTCCAGTCTGTACTAGTAGTCCTCGATGGGGTCAGAGATAGCACTGTATGTGCAGAATCTGCATCCATAGCCCTGTATCTGTCTCAGCATCTCCCCATCCTGCAGCACCCTAGGGAGCAGGTATTGCAAGGCATCTGTCAGGCTGAAACGTCCAACCATACACCCCACCAGGGTGGGATCTTGTTCACCAGTTGCAATCGTATGGGTCATAATTTGACTCCCTAACATTTTTAGTTATGCAATTGTGAGTTTCTGCTTAGCTAATTCCCACGCAGATCTTCATCTCCATCTTCTATATCTTTAATGGGTCATGCACGCCCATGGGATGACATAAGTAATTGTATGAAGGGGGAGAACAGCTTGAACACACAAAAGAATGGAATTGCTCTGTTAGGGTGTTGATGCTTCTTTTTTATGGTTTTGTTCCTCACATAATGATATACTAATGACAATTTTCTATGGCAGCATAATAGCAAAATAACCCTTCAAGTCAGCAGTCACCTGAGTGTCTAGGATGGTGGGATGTTCCTAGTAAGACTGTGCTAACCTGCAAACATAGAGAAGAGGGAAAGGAAGGGGAGGATATACTAAATTTTCCATTGCTAGAGATAGGAGGTGCTACAAACAACACTATCTGGTATCAATAAATTCAGCGGTGGTGAAGAATGATATCATTCCTGATTTATGAACTTCTTAACTGCAAGAGTGCTGCCCAAAGGGAGCAGAGGAAAAATGAAGGCTGAAAGCTGCTTAAAAAATTTTATCTCTTCAGGGGCTAATTATTATAGCAACCTAATATGTCTCCTCTGGCTAATGATCAGAAACAAAATGAGTTCATTGGTGTCATCTCTGTCATTATTGGCTTAAAACTGTTGAATCAATGAATCAGCATTCACATGCATTGTCTCAAAGCAGTGGTGCCAAGTTATCCGTCAGTGATCTGTGTAACACACCATTTCCCGTGTACAATGCATTGTAATAATGACAAATGTAGCTGCTGCATGGAAATATCCGCTGTCTTCAGTCTCTGCCTGATACTTCTGGAGATGTTTCCTGGAGGGTATCTGGTATTAATCTCGCATCACATGTTAAACAGGAAACTTAGCTATACAGAGAAGACTAAGCACAACTAATATAAAATTAGGAGTGTAAGCAAAATGCAGTAAACTGGAAGACTATATGCTTTTCTCCAGGCAGCTGAACCCAAGGTGGAGTTGAGCTTCAAAGTCTGGGCTCTGCAGCATGGCACCTCCAAAATGCTGGAGAGTATGATGATGGTTCTAGTCAGGCACAGCCTACTGGAGATACAGGATGAAACTGTAAAGCACACTTTAATTCCATGCTTAGAGAAAGAGATGCCTAAGTAGAAGCTCAGCCAAACTCCTTCTTTTGCTGTTTCTTCACAGCTTATGCCCTAGTTGTGCCCATTTTCTCTCTACGGCCTGTTCAGAGTCCCACAGATATCTGACAGTGAACAGTGATTATGAGAACTCATGATTACCAGGCAATAGTACACGCTATGTATGAAGTCAACTGTGTAGGTGAAGGAACTGTGTTTGATTTCTAGAGAAAACCCAGAGTGTTGCATTAATTGTCCCAAAGGGCAGATCTATGCTCTGTTGAGCTTTTGAGACCTTTCCTTAAAGCAGCAGATACTGGCCACTGATCGAGACACCAACCTAACAGCTACATCTCTGCTGAGATCCAAAAGGAGTTCAGCACAGAACAGCATAAATGTAGCGAAGATCCATCATAACGGTTAATTGTTCCTCTGACTCATCTACAAAGCAATGCTTTAAATCATCACAAAAGTTTTCTTATAATTAAGAAAACGTGGCAAATGTTCTCTCCCCAATGGCAGAGATGTTGACAAAGCCAGAATATGCTGACTAAACAAACCATTTTGTTCTGAGATACACACAGAAATTAACCCTCTACTTACAAATTAGCTCAATCTATTTATTATTGACATCTCTAACTTTTATACCTTCATAAATATACTTTTTAGAAGCATCAAATTGTGTTATTAGATTTAGGTGCTTGTTCATTTTACGCTTACAGTGAATGGTGATTTTACATCTCTTGATCTTTAAATACTTTTAAATCCCTTCAAATAGTTTTTAGGATTTCCTGAGCTCCAGTTTGACCATGAGTATTTAGGAAAATTTCTAACAATTTCGGCAGTTTTATGCAAGTGGATCCGCTCACTAACATTACCTGGCATATATAACGGAAGAGAATTTAGCCATATGTTTCTGTCAGGACAGGTACTCCATCAGTGTAATTCGGAATTGCTCCCCTGAAATTAATTGAACCATGTTGATGTACAGCAGTTGAAGATATAAGCCCTCACCTTTATTTTTATGGCAGTCTCTCTACTAGCTCCCTAAACATTTTGTGGCTTTCATCTGAAATGCCTCCAATTTAACAATGTATTCAGTTTCCACATATTTGCTCCTCAAGGTTATGTGAACGCTGCATTGTCTTTCCTGGTGAGTGGGTTGCAGGCACACAACCCCCAAAATATTTTATGTTTTATTTAACAGATTAATAGCAATGCAAAATTACTTCTAGTGTTTTGTGTGTTTTCACCTGTAAACCACTTCTACAATTTCTGGACATGAAGCTCCTGCTTGCTGAAAAACAGGTCTCAGGTTTTCTCTGTACAGCTATAACTATTCACTCGCAAGTGCTTTAAACCCAATCTTTATGTGAATTTCTTTCATGAAGGAAGCAAAAGCTGCTTTAAGCACCCACCTCCACTCTTACGTGCTCAGCTGCTCATTCCTGCCCCTGCACCTACCCCTTCCCTTGTGTTAACACAGAAAGATTGGGAACCTTATCCTAGAAACTAGTCCATTAAAAAAAAAAAAAGTTCTCCCATCTGGTTCATGAGTAGCTGCAGGCAGGGAGAGGGATGCTTAAGTTGGCATTGCTCCTGGAAAAAATTACTGTCATACTATGCTCTCACCAGTGTTTCTAAAGAAAATTTAAAATATAAGCTTGAGTTATTTCAGATCTAATAATGAGTGGGCTTCTTGCTTGTCCCAGCCACTCCCTCCCTGAAAACAGAGCACTCTGGACTGCACAATAGCTAAAATCTCTAACTTAACAGTTATGCCAATATAAATTTTGAATTTTAATCTCTTTTAATCAAATAACTCTCTCTGAATCACAACATCTTCTTTTGAAGAAAGCATATGTTTTTCTTTACATTTTTTCCATAATCAGAAAGCTTTAAAATAACAGAAAAAGAAAAAAAAATAAGGACTCAAAGTCTTTTTTTAAGTTTGGGGCATTTTTGTTGTTTTCTGAAAAATTCAAAACCAATGAAAAAATTCTCACTAGCTTTAGATCTGAGAAGGTTAAAGAATGCAATGCACAATTGCTCCTGCAATGGATATTCTTTTATTCTCTGAAAGGGAAGTTAACTTTGCAGATAAGATAGAATCTGGTTGCTGATATAATTAGGCTGTATATTCAGTGCCAGAGATGCACTTTCTGTGTGTTTTCAAGCAAGGCACTCAAACCCAGAACTGCCAGGAAGGTTAGCTGCTGCTACAACGAGCACTGAGAAACCTAAGAGTATGCACATGGCACCCGCAATGTTCTCAGGACTGAAGAGGTGGGTGGATTGTAATGGGGGTCACACCAAACCTAATGCAGCTAATGGGAAATACAGAAGAGAGACTAGTATGCTTCAAGCCTGTTCTACTATAGGGCAAGTTCTTTGTTTCTCTCCTAAGCTTTTTTAAATTTACTTTATGGACCTTATTTAATATTTACAAGGTTCTTTGAAATCTTTACATGAAAGCACTAGGCAAAGACTAATTCATGTTTCGATAATTGACAGTTTTTATGTGTACTATCTGGTGTGAAAGGCATTGTAATTGTAACAGCACGCAGTTTAAAATGAAGTAAAACTATTTCATTTTCCTTGGGAAATTTATAACTTGAGCTGAAAAAAAATATAAGTATTCTCATACCTTTCATAACAAAAAAAAAAAAAAGAAATTACTTTGATTTTTTTTTTAAAGGCTTCTTCCTTTGTAAAGGGTTTTCTCATCTCTACACGTCAAAGATTACAGTAAGGTTAAATATAGCTATTTTATTAGGCCTAGGTCTTAATTGCTTTTTCATCAATGGAATTTTAGCTGACAGGAAGAGAAATCAACATCTTGTTGCTGGCATCTTGTTGCCAGCTGCATTGCAGCCATTTGATGTTACACAGTCAGCAACGCTATACCAGTATCTCATCATTGGCTCTGTTGGACTTCTTATGCTATCTGGACTCTAGCAAATGAATATGATGAAAGGGTTTATAAAAATATAAGAGATAATAGTACTTAAAAATAAGGTCTTTATAAAAATCAGGGAAGTTTTTAAAGCTGTTCTTCTGTAAGTCTGTTCTCTTCAGACAGAAAGCTGTAGGACAGCCAGAGCATCAGCCTGCTGCACTGTACTGATTCTGGAAAGTACTTTTTCATGTTTTGTGCAAATGCACAGACAAACACATACACACTATGGCTATAAAATATAATATTAGCTATCCATTACTCACAATGCAAAACTGAATAAATAACTGTATTACTAAAATAAAAAAAAATAAATTAAAAAGACCCACAAAACCCACATGTGGCTGCAGGACACTATAGGTACAAAAGTTCACGGTGTCAAACAAGGTTCCCTAAGTTTCAGTTACCAGTTACTTTCTATGACTGCAATGAGGCAAAGGTTAACAATAAAGAGATAGCATCCACACATTTTAAGTGAGACATGGATAAATCTCTTTGCATTTTAAAGGTAATGGGCACTGCAGGAATGAATAAAATATTCTGTGCTTTATGACAGTGTGTACGTAGTCTGGGATCTTTCACGTGAGGGTAATGCTGATACCCCTGTCTTACGAGCTCATTGATCTTTGCTGCTTGCTTTGCATTCTGCCTATCTTGGTACCACAGCTTCACAGGTGATAATGAAATGGCACCAGTTCTCTCAAGGACACCTACTTTGAATATTGTCAATAATTACACAAAATTAAGTTAAAGCACAAACCAATAACCTCTCCATCTGCAGTTCAAGCAATACTGTCAGAATGCAGAACACACAATGAAGGGCAACCAAAGCTGCTGTAGGTGCTGTGGTGATGCCACTGTTTACCCCCTACTAATTTGGTTTTAATGAGGATATTATAGCTGCTATCAAAAAGTAGAGAGGACAATATTTTTCCCCTTTTAGGGGCTGCAAGGCTTGGAACCATACACTTTTTAACTCAATAGCCTTGAAATTAATCCAGGATTATTCAACTGCATGAGAATTGTTAGGAGACTGGAAATGACATCCCGCGCTCTGTCTTTTTATTGTAACCGTCCTTATAGTATCATCTTGCAGTGAAACCTGAATATCCTAATGGGATTAAACATAAAAGAAAGTCAGGAAAAAAAGTCACTGGATTAGAATTTTAACTGAAGCCTTCTGTGAGAAAGACCACGCTACTGTCCGTGACCTTTCTCTCCCCATGCATGATCCCAGTTGTGCCTAGTCAAGTGTCCAAAGGAGACTCCATCAGTTCACACTGTGTTTATCCTTTTGCTCCTAAAACAGGTGTCTTGTTACTAAGAGAACAAGCATTTGTGCCATTGATCAGGCTGTATTAACCCACCCTTCAAGAGCACATAATGTTCTCTGGTATGAAAAGCAGAATGTAATAATGCTATTTAAGACCTGAGTTTTGTATTGATAAAAACCATCACTCTAAGCAAAAGTTGATAAATTATCTTGTAGCAAATAGGGAAAAGGGGAAAAAAATGCAGGCTTTTGAGTGTTTTAGAATGCCATTTCTATCTCCAGCTCCAGCCTGCCTTTGTTTTTGAAATGCACTCTCTGATAAGTTTGCCTTTAACATATCTAAAAAAAATGTTGGTTTAGAATCTCATACTGTATCTTCACAGCCCTCATTAGATACCACAAGAATGCTTTTCATCTCATTTTTACTCAAAACTCCTGAAGTCCTCCCTAGCTCTGAACAATTATATTAATTAGAGAGCAGTTTTTCACAGATGAGCAGAAAACTGAGCTCAATCAAAATAAACTTCTAAAACACATTTCATTTTTATCATTCTAGATCTCTTTGCCTTCACAGTGCTTCAAAGATTCATATTCAGTCTCATAAATGCTATCATAAAACATTAACAACAGTGTGAACTCTAGTGTGGGAGGATGTGTATGAGGTTGAATTCCTGTTCCTACATCCAGATACATGCCCTAAATTGGGTGACAAGAGAAGCTTTCCTCACATCTTCCCAGTCAGTGTGTTTTCCTAGTAGTATAACACCAGCTCAACCTACTGCTGCTCTCCTTTTCATACTAATTCACACCTAAGGTGTCAGGCTAATTGCTGTATACCTGAACTAAAATCTTAGGTCTTACATGTTTTTATTCTTGTTTGTATTACTGTAGCAACTAGCAGATCTAGTGCTGAGCCAGGACAAAGAGCCAGAAGATGGTCCTTGACCTTTCGAGCTTGTAAGATAAGTGTAAGAGAAGAGACAGCAAATAGGTAGAGTGCCAGACAGCACCATAATCAGGTATTCAGATGAGCAGTCAGTAGGCTATGACTACTACATACATTTTCTCTGACAGTTCTGATTTGCAGATTGAGATAATTATTGTCAACATGCAATTTGCTATCAACATTTATAATCTCTTTGGCTCCTGTTGTAAGCCCCAGTGTTTATTTCTCCACAATAAAAAAAAAATCCCTCTTGATCTGTCCCATCATGTAAAATGCTCTGCCTTCTCCCACCCTGGTCTCCCAAGTATGTAGAAAGGAATCAGAGAAGGGAAATAAGTTTTATGGAAAGGATATATCAATATATGAAGATCTTCATAAAGAAGATAAATAAGACAGGATTAGACACTTGACATGGACATGGATGACAATTTCAACTCTATGGTTTTGAAAATCCTGCTTCCTGGTTGCAGAATTAATTGCAGTGAAACCATTCCTCCTGGAGGCTGTATTATTTAGAACGAACCCACCAAACCTTTGAACCTGTCTAAAATCCCACAGGCAAAAGCACTGCCCTTGCTTACGATTTACCATGTCACTTCCCTCTTTGAATTGACTGGCTTATCTTTGCCCACCATATCAAATACCAACTTTCAGTCCTCAAACTTCAGGATCCAAATAGCTGTGCTCCAGCCTGCATTGCAAGTTTTCTATCTTAGGAAAAGTATCTTTATCATCATAGTTTCACTAACTGAAAACTTCACTGTTGCTTTTTTTTCATTATCTTACTTCCAATTTTGAGTTTAATTCAGCCGGAGGGCCCCTTTCCCCCTACAATCCCCTCCTAAGCCCTATAGGACAGATCATCACCTTTTTTTCATTCAAGACACCCACTGCTTCTCAAGGATTGTTATTTGTTGGGAGTAATTTATTTGCATCCCCAGACTTACATTCTGCTAAATGTGATCTGAGTGATAATCATCCCTTCCTTTGGAAGCATCAGTGATTTTTTTCCATTGTGTTTGTTTGTCTTCTAGAATAAACATTTTTCATTCATAAATTATCTAGCAGCATTTCTCTTGAACAGCGATAAACACACTATCATAATAAATATCTTTCCTGGTAAAAGAATTTCCATGGTTCCAATGTCATAGATAGATAGTTACAAAAACTGCAGTCTGCTCACTGCATGGTACTGAGGGACTGTTTCTCACAAGCAAACAGCTCTCTGATGGGTAAGATTTTGGCTGACCAAAGTAAGGATTACTTAGCCTGGACTTCTCAAATGCATGGTAACTGTAACAGGTACTTATGCAGGTCTTTCTTACTTTTTCTACCCAAAAAGTTGTGTAAATGCTGTATTTCATACAATTATAGCATTTAGAACTCAGCTTCTAATCTCACCAAAACTGACTCTACCCCAGCTTTGGCCCATGTACCCTAATTTATACCACTGAATGAACAGAAAACAGTGAAATTCACTATTAATTTGTATAGCAAAAGAAAATAGAGACAATACCTGCACAAACCCACACATCATATAGTCATCAAACAAAGGCAGGCTAGGGCGGTCCTCTCTAAAAATTGTGATTTTGTAGCTGCTCACAACTTGAGGTTTGGGTTGTGAATCATCTGTTACGAGAACAATGACTTTGTTCAATCCAAGGCCAAGTGGGTAGTTAGCAATGCTGCAAGGTAAAATGGGAAAGAAGTGGAATAAACACTAAAGAAATGAAGATTTACACTGCTTTGCCTATGGCAGCTAAATTTTACTTGCTCCTTGAGGCTTCTATTTCTAACATTTTCTTTCTCTTACAAAATACATACAATTTTAAATAAAAAATACATGTAAAATAAGATTCATAAAAACAATTTACAGTTCTTTCAGGAAGACAAAATACTGACAGTGAAACTTAGTGAAAACAGCTTCAGTGGCAGTGGCAACAATTCTGACATGAAACCTGTGAATGAAGCCACTCGGGACAATAACTTCTGGCAGGTCCAAGTTCGTGGTGAAGTCCATAGGGAGACAAACAAGACCAAAGGTGTCAGCTAGCTGTTGAAATTGTCCACTAGCCAAATGTGATGGAGTCCCAGACAAACTGCTCAGTGACAGACAAGAGCAAAACTGGACTGTGCTCTCCTTCCCTTGGCAGGGAAATGAGAAATGCCAAAAGACACAGAACCTGCAAATCCAGGGCTTTTACTTTTCAGTGTAAAGGACATATTGTTATTCTGTTTTCCTTTTACAAGGAAGAAATCTCTTAAGTTTTTCACACATATCTGTGTTGACTGCCAAGACAATTAACATGAAAACACTAAAAAGTTGGGTAGAAGAACTTTATGGGGGATTCTTTTGAAATAATAAATCAAGACTAATTTCTTATTGAAAATACAGGAAGCATACTAGGCATTAGATGAGTAACAACCGTACAGACTCTCTGGTTATTAGCAGGCGTTCTAGGTCAAAGTATCTGCTTCATAGTCAGTCAAAAGATTGTGGGTTGCATAGGCACATCATGCCATGGAGCAAAGCTAGTTCTGTAATGGTTAAGGATGCTTCCTCCCAACCGAATCGTTGTCCCTGCCCTCCCTTTGAAATGTCCAGTGGTCAGCAAGGAAATCTTTTATCAAGTTACTGATGGCTACTAAGTAAATAGGTCAGCTCTTGGTTCTGAGGTACCTGACCCAGGTAAATAAACAGGTTTTGTCCCTCCCAACATCCTAAACCAGGCCATGCCCAAAATGAGTATTGGGAACAATCCCTGGCACATGCTGCTGTCCGTGAAAGAGCTGGTTGGGAAAGCAAAAACTGTGCCGGGGATCATAGTAGCAATTAAACATCATGGATGATTGTGGGTCAGTGCTCAGACCTGATGTTTACTGATGACTTTGCTCTCTCCCCTATCCTCCAGGCTTATACTTCTCTAAAAGATCAGATAAGCTGGGGCTCTTGCTGATGACAATCCCTTATAATATAATTCTGATGAAAATGGATCATTCTGAATGAGTAAACTTGAACTTTGCAGCTTACCAGTACCTGAAGGGGCCTACAGGAGGTGGTGAGAGACTGTTTATCAGGGAGTGTAGTGACAGGATGAGGGGTAGTGGGTTTAAGCTGAAGGAGGGTCAATTTAGATGAGATGTTAGAAAGAAATTCTTTACTGTGAGGGTGGTGAGGCACTGGAACAGGTTGCCCAGAGAGGTTGTGGATGCCCCCTCCCTGGAAGTGTTTAAGACCAGGTTGGATGGCGCTTTGGGCAACCTGGTCTAGTGGATGGTGTCCCTGCCCGCAGCAGGGGGGTTGGAACTAGATGATCTTTGAGGTCCCTTCCAACCCAAACCATTCTATGATTCTACGAATTTATTTCTTCTCTTGGTCCCAACTGCCCTGCTCTGACCAACATCAGCAGACTGCTGGCTGAGGGACAAAGCCCAGTGGGACAGCAGCTTAGGTCACAGTGCAGAATCAAGGCCTGGATACGAAAGCTCAAATTCATTGCTGCCCTGCTGTGTGCAGTGTAATGATGGTCTGTTCCCACCCAGCTTTGATGCTGTGAGTGACCGGAGAAGCCGGGGGAGATGCTAGCAACCACACAGTCTGTAAAGCTAGAGTTAATTATGGCTTGACAACATATCACCATTGCCTCTGGGACATTGACAAATAAATGCAAATTTCTGAGTGTTGAACTACCCCTGCCTTTCTTGTGACTAATCTATAGGCATTCTCTGCTTTTGGAAACACAAACCAATTTTGTAATATTCTGACATATTTCCAAAGTTAAGAATACTTTTAGTTTTTACAGTGATATTTTGTTGCTCATACCTTGGTCCTTTCTTCTCGTCAAGGTGTACTTGGCATTGACAGTTAGAGGGTTCTGCTCCTATCTTCACTGTCACCATGTCGAATGGGACTTCTGCATAGTATTCCTTGATCTTTGGGTTAAACTGAGGATTCAAGTCCAGCTGTGGACTGGTGAAGATCTGCCTGATATGAGATAGGGTATCTTTATCTGTTCCAAGAAGGCATCAAAGAAAAAACTGTGAAATGTATGAACATTTTCAAGTAACATGCAACTTCTGGCAGATTGATAACACGTACAGTGGCAAGATTTTTTAATGCCTGGTCACTCTGAGACTGACAATCCTCCTGTAAGTTCTTAATGGAGTTTGCATTGGCACTTGAGAGAAATTTTCAGACCCTGGAGGGATTTTAATCATTCAGTGCCCAATGACTCTAGTCAGAGTCACAAAACTCAAAGTCTGAGTAAGCCTTTGAAAATGCAAGGATTAGGTCTGGGAGATCCTGTCTCCAGTTGGTTAACTGAAACTTAAAGAAGAGTTAGGCCAAAATTCATAACCTACTTAGGTACCAGCCCGTGTACAGGGTTTATGTACATGTGTAATTGCCAATAAAAATCAAAATAAGTTAGACATAGTCTTACTGTTCATAAGAACAAGTCACATGGAGATATCTAGACCCATGGGGTCATTTGCAGTACAGCTGGAAGAATGATTTATTAAAATTCCTAAATCAACAAATTCCAGCTCTTTCCCTGTGTATGAAATCTCCACAATCAAATCCTATTTGCTCAAATGTATCCTTTATTTTGTAGTGTTTGCCAAATGACTCATGAGAATAATTATTTGCTGGCAACCCACTTATGACAAATATTTTAATCCAACCAGATTGGATTCAGATTTACAGTATAATTACACATTCAAAATTTGCTTTCCACATAGTATGTGTTTAAAACTGGGAACTTCAGAAAATACACCAGCCAAGAAACTCTTTTACTATAATATCCAAAAAATCTTGTGGCTTAAAACATGGCTTAAAAAGGTCATAAAGGATGCAAGCAGTTCTATGTGGGCCTTTTCCACCTCGAATTATCTGCCTTGAGAAACAAAACAGGGCAATATCAGCACTCTCTTGCATAGATTAAAATGTAAAGGAGGTTATTCCAGTGGAAGAGCAGAATTTGGACTAGATTTGTAGGGGAATAGAGGCTAGTAACTTGACACACTGAAGCCATTTAAAAAAATCCTACAGGTGAGTATAAACAGTTCTCCAGATCCTGTGTGCACTTCAAGTTATCTCACTATTAGCTTAAAAATGAGGGGGAATTTTCAAAATAAAATTAATTGAGTTATTTTCAAAATAACATTGGATAAAAACAGAATGGTGATGCCAGTCCACCAGCCTCTGACTGATGCAGAGGAGTTCCTGGAGGCACTTGGAGTTCAGTAACAGGGGGGAAATGAGGCTTAATGGGTAGAAACGCCTTTCTGTCACAGAGCAATTGTTTCACGTTTATAAAGTGACCCCTCAGACAATGTGTCAATGAGGAAGGCAGCAGAAAGCATTGCTCCCACCAAAGACAAATATACTTTAAATCTTTACAAATCTTTAAATATACTTTAAATATTCCTACAAGCAGATAATTTAGAAAAACTCTTCATCTCTTAAGCACCTCTTTAAAATGCCATCATTGAACTGAAGACTGGCCTCATACAAGGCTGATTAAACTCCATACAAGTTTAAAGGTTATTCCACAAGAACAAATGTATGCTGAAGTTCTTGGAAATAAGGGGCAAAAGTCTATTGAAGAGCTGCAAGGGATCAATGAGTGCTGGAATACTCATATTAATATGCACGCATAGCAATGTTTAACATTGTGCTTGAGGCTTATTTAACATAATAGCCCAATTATTGAGTGATTCATAAACATTCTTGCTACTTAAAAATCTTTTTTTTAACATCATAGCCCACAGGCACTCCATTCACTGAAAGGTTATGTAGTAAAACCCAATAAATTTGTTCAAGTAATCTCCCTTCTTCCCTCTTAATGGACTAGAAAGACCTTCACTTACCATAACTGCATTGTCTTTCTTTAGTCTTACTGGAATAATACAATGCTGAAAGATAAACGGAAATAATTAATAATTATTTGCTCTAAGCCTGATTCACAGTCACATAGGAGAAGAAATCCTCACTGTGTTAATTATAAAAAATACAGAGATCTTTGCTTTAGGATCATGAACAGTGCTCATGGGCTCAGCAGAACGACTTACACAGATAAGGAAGAAATTAGTCTTTTCTATGTAGTAAGCCAAGACCTTCCAGCTGGAATGCAAAACAATGTAATCTAAATCATACACATTATCAGAAGTAGTGCAAATAGGAAAGACATACCGTATGTAAAAGATCATACTCTGATTCCTTACCTTCATGATTCTTCCTGAAGTCAGAAGGAACATTCTGCCTAAGACTCGCATTTTCTTGAGAAGAATTCCTGTCAATTCAATAGCAGACATATTTTTACATGAATGGAAGAAACAGAATCCATGGAATATTTTTCAAAAATTTCTATACAGTAACCCATGGCACATGGTATTTTAATATTCTCCAAGGGAAGATGAACCTTCTGGATTCACGTTCCCAGCATTAGCAACGTTACCTGAATGAACATGACAGAAAACACACATTCCATAACAAACAGTAGCATATAACATTAAAAAAAAAAAAAGAAAACCAGAAATAAATTTCAAAACATAGCTGAATTGCTGGGAAGAGTGGATATAGCCAATAATAAAATAATCCAAATCATATCTCTTAACTGTTTGTATGCTGGTTTTATATATATATTTGATGTTAAAGCTAGACTTTGTTCAAAAAGATTTAAATATAAATTAAGCCTGTGTCATGGTGATTATCTGTGCTGAGGTTAGCATGAAGTTATATAAAGGAACATCTATGTGTTTTGATTTGTTTGCTAATTCAAAACAAATCACACAATCAACATACAGAGTATATATATAAATCCTCAGTGAAAAAAAGACAAGTCAGTTGCAATAATTCATTAACATAGTAGTGGTGTCTCCATATTGCTAACTCTGCAGATTTTTTCTTTCATATAGCATTTAGAAGAAGAAAGGCAGTAGGCTCCTCTCCAATCCATGTACTAGCTGATAAGACATTTTCAGAGGTGCATTAGCATTTCTTGAAGCTTTCACATTTTTTTCTTCCCAGTGTTTTCCCTCAAAGTGCTCATACAGCAGCTTCTTCCCAGATACTGCTGCCCATTCAGCCTGGGTTTTGAAAGACACAAAGTCACTGTCTGTGCCAAGGAAGGGAGGTGGCAATATTGTTCTGTGCAATCAGTCATCGCTAATGTTTCAACAGGAGTTGCTGAAAGCAATAGTGAAGTCAATCATGGTAAAGGGTAAACTGTCCCAATAATAAAAGAGAGATTTCTGCATTATGTCACTGAGATAAGGAAAGAAGCAGCTGGCAGATCTGTGTGTGTCTGTGTGTGCATGAACATGTAGTTTTGAGCTTACACCACCCTAATTTCATGCACATTCATGACCTCCTTCAAAGGAGGCACTTAACAAACTATTAGAGAGTTTGTTTTCCAAGTTATAAGTCATTTTTCACCCCTCATTCTGCTTGCCAAGGAGGTAATGGCTAACACCTGTCAAATACAATTTTTCCCTCCACTGTTCCTTTCTGCACTGCCCAGTCACAAACCCTATTGTAAGGTGAAAACAAGATGTCTAAACTCTATAAAATGCCAGACTTTTGTTTAGCCAGAGGACACCTGAGGAGTGTGGCAGCCACCACCAGTGCAAGGACTCGGCTTCCAGAGAAACTGCATGACCTGCACATGTCAATTCTGTAAAGAGATGGCGATTATCATCAGACAACATTGAGACATACAATAACTCTTTCTAATTACAGCAGGTTATCAGAATGCAGTATTTAGAAATGATACTACAGCAAGATACTCAGATTACTGTATTTATCTCTGCTGAAGACTGGACTTTTCGATCATCAGCACCATCAAGTTTTCCTTTGTCCAAAGTCCTTGCAGCCAGCAGGACTGAGGAATGATGCAGTTATGAAGCTCTTCCTCAGGCAGAGAGCGGCTGAGATCCTAGACTCTGCAGAGTCCTTTCCTTCACACGCTGTTACTCAAGGAGGGACCTTCATCTGTATGAGCGGCCTCTTATTTACTTAGTATCTCGGAGGAGCTATCAAGCACAGATGTGCGCATTGCATACACACTTTGCAATTAGCTCTAATGAAACTAATGACTATATGTCATTACCCTAAGTGAATGAATGCTCGTGAATGTACCTTTCGAGAGATCCCCACTGTGTACATCACAAACTATTGACAGAGAACCTGTCCTTTAGGAATCCCTCTAATTCAGCAAATGAACAAGCGAAAAGATTGACAGCAGCAATAGTAATGTAGCTATGATGGTCTAAGAAATCAGAGACATAAGCAATGAAGGATGTATAGAAATGGGTAATATCTTTTGCAAGATTAAAACATAAAAAGGTAAAAATCTGGTCACTTTTGGGGCCTCTGGTGCAATTTTTAATAGGTCATAAAGTCAATGTTGAGATCATATTTCAGTATTTAGCAGAGTTATGAATTATATTTCTTTAAATGGTGCTGTGTAGGTGCCTCTTGAAAATGAGGAGCCACCACAGGTAATTTTCTGAAACATGATCAGTAGCAGTTTTTCTTCTGTTTGATTAATTGGCAGTGTGAGCTCTCTGTTTTTGTAGTGTTTGGTTGGCTTCAGTCACAGAGTTTCCATGAGGGCGTTTGGTTCACTGAATGAAGTATCTTGTGCTGATCAAAAGAGAAATACAAAATTGCATGCTCAAGAGTGGGATTGGTTTCCTGGCACTCAATCCCAACTATGTCTTGCCTGCCTGCCTGCCTTCCTTCCTTCCTTCCTTCCTTCCTTCCTTCCTTCCTTCCTTCCTTCCTTCCTTCCTTCCTTCCTTCCTTCCTTCCTTCCTTCTGTCTCTCATCCTTCCCATTGCAGATCAGTGATCTTACTCCAGACTTCCTTGCTGTTCTCTTCTTCTGCTTCATAGTCCGAATCATGTTTGTTTCTCAGTCTGCCCAGGTGATGAGTATGACCAAGTTAAACTCCAAGAAATTATTTTCAACCCAAATTCAGTTTGAGGGCTCCTGCTTCTATTTTGACATAAAAAAGGACTTGCATATGGGAAGCTAGTAACACTTCTCCAAATATATCAGCTGATTTCATAAAAGCATTTGCAACTTTGTTGATCTGCTTACACTTTTGTCTCATGCAAATGCAAAAGGGTTAGCTTTTCTCACTAATCTGATTCCCCCTGCTACTCCGCTGTCTGACACAGCCAAACATACTTGCTGCAGTACTTCATAGCCTGTATTCTAAAAGACTATAATGATGTATGTCTTAGTCATATCACAAGTTGAAACTGCAGAGTTGAAAAACAGTGCACAATCAATGCAGAGAATTTATTTCAGTGTACATGTTAGGTAGTACTACTCCATCACTTTCAAAGAACTTTGTCATGTGTTATACCAATATATCTAAGATGGTCATTCTCACCTAGGCTGTAACCATTTCATTATAGTTTGAGATACGTTTCTAGAGTTCTTCTTGCTTCTCCTGTGGAAGGAACTCGGAGAGTTCACTAATACCATTTAAAGTTTCAATATTAATCCTATAGATCAAATGGGTTAAGAAAAGTACACCTGGAACGTTCTTCAAATCCTGTCTCCATGCTATGGATGGATTCATGATCAGTGAATGGCATTAACTGCACAGAACCTAAGTCAGAAGTTATTCTTTTTCCCATGCTTGTCTGGTTGGACAGTCAGGTATGCAAATCACTGAATTTTGTAAATGGAAATATTTTGCATAGTCAGAGAAATAAGAACTGTTAAATAAATCAATTGAACAACCTGGCCTTAACTGAAGAAATTCAGGAGAAGTGTTCTGATATACAAACTCATCAAAGCTGGGAATCTCAAAAAAGATTAATCGAAGCTCAAAGAAAATGCATACCTGAGTTATTTGGAGAGTAAGCTCCACTAAGCTCTTTCTTCCTTGCAATTAAGTATAATTACATGCATATCTGACACATGTATCACCATCATATGCATGTAGCTATAGGAGTGGAAGATTATGATTTAGCAATGTCAAAACACATGGGGTTTTATGCAGTGAATGAACAGAATGGTGTTATTAGCTTAGCCATTGCAGAAAAATACAGTGCAAAGAAGCAGATTGGCCTATGCCCTAGAGAAAGGTCATGGTACTTCTACATAGTTATACACATACAATAAAGTTCAGCTTGAAGAAAAAAAAGGGGCCAAGGGGCTTGCTCAAAGTGAGTGAGTGGCACAGCTTAGATTAGAACAGAAAGCTGCTAAAGATTGGTATGCTTTGATATGCAAACCTAAATATTTTGGCAAAAGGGCAAAGGCTTACACATGAATGCAAGCAGCTGCATCTTTGAGTTACTTTTCATGGAGTGGCCTGCAGTAACAACAATAATACTTAGCACATTCATGGAATTGTGTATTTTCAAAACACTAATAAACAGTTACCTAGCACAGTGGTAAAGTATAAGCTTCATTTTATAGCTAAGCAAACAAAGACATAGATGACAATTGACTTGCTGAAAGCCACACTCAATTCAGTGAGGAACAAAATTAAAACTTAAGAAATCTTACAGATGCTGTATATAATCACTATGGTATTGCCTAAGCAAAATGTACAAAATAATGTCATTTGCCCATTTTACTTGAGACTCGGTGGAATTGAGCACACACATTTTCTAATGTGCTTCCGTTCCCAAGCCCTTGTTTGAAAAATAATATATGCCTGTAGTCAGTAAAGAAGTATGGCATATACATGTATGAAATGTCATTAGCCAGGACAGAATGAGCACAGAAAACACATTTTTTACAAATTTTATACTAAACATATAGTATACCACAACTTTTCTCCATCCCTTCATTAATTCCTTACTCCCTCTTTTCTTTCCTCCCTTTCTTCCTCCCTTTCTTCCTTCCTTCCTTCCTTTCTCCCTCCCTCCTTATGAAAGTTAAAATCTCCTGCCAGAAGCTCAATGGATACGAATTGTCATTACAATATTTTTCCAGCTTTTCGAAAACAGTTAGAACGAGGATCACAGAGTATGGTGTTCTTAGACCTGTCTCTTATTGGACAGAAAATTTAGAACCATTTAAAATTATAAGTCCCTTTCGGAAAAACCTTCACTTAAAATTTTATATTTTCTTTGCAGTTTTGCTGAATTTATTTGGTGAATAAATTAAAAGATGGTCTTAACCACGGTAAGCACTCCTAATTTTGAGTTTACAGTTGTTCAGAAACAACCTACTTTATTCTCTTCATATTTCTTAGAAAAAATTTTACTGTAGCTTCAATTAAGTTTTTAACCCAGAGCCCTCTCTATTAATGAGCAAAACCATCCTATGTAGAAAGCTAGCTGCAAATCTAATGGCAGAATGGCTGACAGGGCACCATGATGGGATGATGGATCTTCATCACAACTGCTTTAAGTACACCTACATCTACTGAAGGATTAAGTTTTATGGTGCTCACTGGAGCTACTGCAATTAATATAATTTGAGAAACTACTCCTGAATATATCATATAGCTATCTTACCATTCAGAAAGATTTGTATGTGCCTCTTTAGTCATGAACTGGAATTGTTCAAGTAAACTGGAAAGCAACCAATGCACAGTCAGGACTGAACCAAGCCGCCTCATTGGGTCTACCATGTGATAAAGGTCGCGCAGTAAAGTTTGAATCTCGGGTGCAGTGGAAGGGAAAAGCTGAGAAGAGAGACACTGATTAGCAACTATATGTTATGATACTTGTACAACACAAAGAAATGAGAAATGATCAGAACACAGTGTATATAGCATATGGATGGATTTATATTAATGGTCGTTCCCACATGTGTAGAAAATGACTGTCTTGCCCAGACTTGCAAAGCAGGATTACTAGTACTGACATGGAAGTCTAACTCCTTTGCCTCTGATTCAACTTTCAGATCTATTCAACTCAAAGCCTCATTAATCTCCAGCCCTGATACTCATCCAGGAGGTCTAGAAGAAATCCTGGTATCATGCAGACTTTCTGAACAACAGATCCAGTTGCAGATCTTTTATTTCCCCAATACTTGTCATTAACTGCCATGCCTGTTCACAGACACTGATGCTTATTCCTCCATGAACTCACTTTAAGTGTGAAGATGACGACATATCACATATTCCACCTGCTTTTTTTGCCACTCTTTCATTTATATGTATTCCCTGGTCATGATCTGAGTGCTATGTTCTCTCCAGTTCTCCCATTCACACCTGCTTTGCTGAATTATAATTCTATTTTCTGACCAACTCATTAGTCATTTGCATAATTTTCCTCCTTTTCCTTTTATTCTATTTTCTGATCTCTGTTTCTGCTTTAGCTGTGCTGGTTTTTGCTGGGATAGAATTCATTTTCTTCATAGTAGCTTGTATGGGGCTGTGTTTTGGGTTTGTGCTAGAAACAGTGTTGATAACCCAGGGATGTTTTCGTTCTTGCTGAGCAGTGCTGACACAGAGCCAAGGCCTTTTCTGCTCCTCACACCACCCCACCAGCGAGGAGGCTGGGGGTGCACAAGAAGTTGGGAGGGGACACAGCTGGGACAGCTGATCCCAACTGACCTAAGGGATCACCTCCCAAGGTCAAGAGAGGTGATCCTGCCCCTCTACTCCACTCTTGTGAGACCCCACCTGGAGTACTGCATCCAGCTCTGGGGCGCCCAGTACAGCAGAGACATGGACCTGTTGGAGGGAGTCCAGAGGAGGGACACGAAGCTGATCAGAGGGCTGGAGCATCTCTACTGTGAGGACAGGCTGAGAGAGTTGGGATTGTTCAGCCTGGAGAAGAGAAGACTCCGGGGACACCTAATTGTGGCTTACCAGTACCTGAAGGAGCCTACAGGAAAGATGGTGAGGGACTGTTTGTTTATCAGGGAGTGTAGTGACAGGACAAGGGGTAATGGGTTTAAGCTGAAGGAGGGTCAATTTAGATTAGATGTTAGAAAGAAATTCTTTACTGTGAGGGTGGTGAGGCACTGGAACAGGTTGCCCAGAGAAGCTGTGGATGCCCCATCCCTGGAAATGTTCAAGGCCAGGTTGGATGGGGCTTTGGGCAACGTGGTCTAGTGGAGGGTGTCCCTGCCTGTGGCCGGGGGGTTGGAACTAGATGATCTTTGAGGTCCCTTCCAACCCAAACCATTCTATGATTCTATGATTCTATGATATTCCATACCATATGATGTCATGCTCAGCATAGAAAGCTGGAGGGAGAAGGAAGAGGGGGACGTTCGAAGTGATGGCATTTGTCTTCCCAAGTAACCATTACATGTGATGGAGCCCTGCTTTCCTGGAGATGGCTGAACACCTGCCTGCTGACGGGAAGTGGTGAATGACTTCCTTGTTTTGCTTTGATTGTGCGTGCAGCTTTTGCTTTCCCTATGACACTGTTTTTATCTCAACCCCTGAGTTTTCTCACTTTCACTTTTCCAATTCTCTCCCCCATCTCACCAGGGGGGAGTGAGCAAGCGGCTGCATGGTGCTTAGTTGCCAGCTGGGGTTAAACCACGACACTGTCCTTTCAATGAATCCTCAACTCAAATGCTGTTTTATTTCTTTATCTCTTTTAATTTAAATTCCAAAAATCCTCCAAAATAAAATCAGAATAACCTCTACCTCCCTGCTTCCCCGTTCATCCAGCCTAATGCATGTGCCAGACAGCAAAGAATGATAATGAAGGAGAAATGTTAAGAGATATACATAAAATATGTATCTAATAAAAGAAAACACTGTTTATTTTACCAGCTCAAATTGTCCAAGACTCTTCAGCTCTTTTATGAAAGTAATCATTGAATTTATCTCTTCTAAAGACAAACATTGCTCATCATCTTTGTGGTAAATTCCATCCTGTGAAGGAAAGGGCAGCATATTCTGGTGAAATCACATGGAAAGCGATGTGCTTTCACTAGACCCCAATCCCTTTGGTGATCAAAGGAACAAGTTACAGCTGCTCTCAACTTGCCTCATCCAAAGTCACATCAAGCTAGCTCCTTGATAACTCTTCCCATTTCTCAGTCTATAATACAGGAGACTGTGCATTAGCTTTGTGTAGAAAAGAACCCACAGAAAGTACCATGGGAAGAGACTGCATAAAGTATAGACAATGAAGTGGGTGGTTTGAAATGTGGTCTGATCTCCTACAGAAAACAGACTTAGGCAATGGTATCATACGTGTGCATATGACTGTGGCTTCCTACTTTATTCTGTGGCAAATTTAGAACCC
This sequence comes from Balearica regulorum gibbericeps, assembly GCF_011004875.1. NCBI lineage: Eukaryota > Metazoa > Chordata > Aves > Gruiformes > Gruidae > Balearica > Balearica regulorum. The sequence continues at coordinate 26,036,552 of NC_046184.1, forward strand.
ATGACCCTGTTTTCATCACACTTGCCTGAGAGGCAGAAGTTGCAGGGATAGTGTAGTCCCTGTAAGTCTTGCAAACAGGGAGCTCCTCAGAAATGCCCCTTCACAAGTGCCCAGGCTGAGAGAAATACTACTAAAGGAGTTCCCAGCTTGTCAGAAATAGATTTCACAAGCGATGCAAACTTTATACAGACCCAGATCTTGCATTCAGTATAAGACACAAAGTTGTAGAAAACAAAATTTAATTCTGATGCTCATGAATCTACTTGTTTGAGTTAATCAATCACCTATAGATTTATGAAAACATACAATCCTGTATATTAAAAAAGATAATTTTAAAAAATGGTGGGGAAATTACTTTGTTAAAGTTTTAAAAATATCTTTAAAGTACTGTACTTTGGGGAATAACATAATTTGAGAGTGGAATTTTTGTTAAAGAAAATTTGATTATTCAATATAATTACAGTTTTATTCATGACTTCCCTAGAATTCAGTAACAGACAGTTTTGATTAAATAAATCCTTCATTCTATATGTTAGCACCAACAATTTCAGAAAGGCATACAACTTAGAATGAAATATTTTTAAATAGTTAATAATAAGAAAAAGGTGGAATAAACTACCTTGCTCACAGCTGATCCATATATTTTTTGTAAAGCTTCTATGAAACTGGATGTTGAAGATTCATTAGATAAGAGAAATTTAAAAGTATCTTCAAAAAGAAATTCTTTGAAAGTTTGGTCCTGAATATTTAATTCATCTTCATCTTGAAAGTCAAAGTTTTCATGCACCTGTTGGAAAACAATATAAGAATTTATAGTTTGAATATCAAGTCCAGTCTTCTCATAACCACATATACCAAACTGGAACTATTTATTAAAAAAAAAAAAAAGGCAGAATAACACTAAGAAAAGACAGGATTGTAATATAGCAAATACCATAGCACAATTTCTGTCGGAACTACACGCCACAATGTTTGCTGACCTCCAGTGGATAGAGCACAATATTGCATTCTCATGTGAGAGCTTTTTTTTTTTCTGTGTTTGATTTGAATTTTGATAAAAGAAATAAAATGTCAGCTTACGTGTTAAGACAACTATCTCAGGTATTTACAACTTACTGCATATGAAGGTATAAATTTTACAATATATAAACACAGTGAATAAACTCATGTTTATAAAATATGAATAAATTAGTATTTTAGCATAAACACAAATATAACTTCAAGCTGCATGGGGTGTGTGCATAATACAGCTTCCAAGGGATACTGTTCAAAGTCAAATGTCATAGTAATTATCAACCATTATTTTTTAGAGTAATTTGTATTTTCCTAAGAAACTATTAAACACTTCTGGTTTACTGTTTACTGTACATTTATGGATTATGGCTGATGGTTGAGACTACTATACAGGCAGGTAGACATTATGCTTTACGTTTAGTTTAGATTTTTAAGCAACTCCTGGGAGATTTTTTTTACAGCTTCATAAACAATTATTAGGTTTTTTATGACATCACATTTCTTATACTAGCTAAACAAGTCTTGTCAGACTAATTAAGGATATTGTCTTCATGGATTTTTAAAATTGTGCAAACTTTCTTTCACATGTCCATTTTTCCTTTGTGTTTAAAGGATCTTTGTTTTGTGAAGGATGGAGAGATTGACTGCACTGTTGTTACTAGAAACTGGAACAGATTTTAACTGAGGATGAATTTTAAAAGTGTTCTCCTGTAATTTCCCAGGATATATTTAGTAATATTTTTTTTCCTTTTTGTGTAACATAAATATGGACAAAGATTTTATATATATCTCCTTCTCTGGAGATATTCAAAACCCGCCTGGATGCCATCCTATGCAACCTGCTGTAGGTGATCCTGCTCTAGCAGGGCAGTTGGACTAGATGATCTCCAGAGGTCCCTTCCAACTCCTACCATTCTGTGATTCTGTGAATATACCTAGGTACATACACATTTGTATGTATATACAGGGGTAGTGAGAAGCGGCTGGAAAGCAGTACCATTTTTGTTTCTGGCAGGCTGTTCTGAGGCAGGAGTGGTACATAACTGGCACAGGGAGTTTATGCCACAGGTCACATTTCCCTGGTTTTGAGGGCCTTGAGGACCATCCAGGAAGAAGGCAGCACAGTGCAGATCAATGCAGGTGATGAATTGAAGAAGTACAATGCAATTCATGGAGAGCTTTAACTTGTATTAAAAGCCAGTTGTGGTACTTTAACTTCCTCCCTTCCTCTTTGTTCTGGCACAGTTAATACCCAACTCCACTTGCATAAAATGCTTCCTATGGATTTTGTTTAGCTGATATTCAGTTGGGGTGATAGTTCCGTAATGCTAAAACTGACCGGTTTGCACACGTCAGTGGTGTGCTGAACTTCATCACAGGAACTCTGTCCCTTAAAAACTGGTTTCTCCCACAGCAACTCTTCACTGTCAGGCAAAATTAATATTAATGTATTTGGACATTTGTCAGAGGTTTGAGGGCAACTGTCAGAGAGGGCTCCCTGGTGTGTTCTTTTTGGTGTAAGTTTTGTGGGACAAGCAATAATTTGTGTAATTTTCTCACCTCAAGAACTACTGGGTATATGGAGGTGCCAAATCCAATGTCAAAGGTTAGCATTTGAAAACATTGTCTGCATCTGAAATACAATATAACAGGAATGGCATTCAGTGAGGTTAGGTATTGTGAAATATATGCTACAATGACATACACGCAGAGGTTCAGAGAACATACACAAGAACATACAGACATAGGTCAAGAGGAGCACATGATATAGACTAAATAAAATTTCTAAGAAGAGCCAGCAACATTAAACATAGAGTCAGACTGCAAGCTGATGAAAACAGTGCTAGATTAATGCATATTTATATAGTTGACTTTTAAACCAGTGAGGGAGGTGAACTACATTGGAGGAGGGAATGCCTATTGATGAGAATAAGGTCCTGTAAAAGCTTTGAAGACATTTGGATGGCAATAGATGGCAAAACTCTGTGGCCTCATTGAAACCAAAGAGTTGTGCTGCAGCTATGGGGATGTTTGAAGGCATGGGCCAGGAGCTCTAAGCAAGTCTTGGGCTATATAAACAAGAGATATCCATCCCATTGGTAAAAAAAAATGTTAGAGTTTGGACCACTATCAAAAAAGCTCCATTCCTGTTACAGTCCTCCCCTCCTCGCTACCTTCTCCACTCACAATGTGAGCTTTATTCCCAACTTGCATAAGTCAAATAATGAGCTTTATATTACTGCTACTAAAACACCTGGGTTCTCAAATAGCTTTATAAAACATATAAATGTCATACATAGTAACTTATTTACTATTTACCATAAAAATGTCAGGGATGTGACATAACATATATAGAACAAATATTAATTTTAATTAATAAAAATATTACATAATAAATGTTGATTTATGTGTAAGAACTGTAACACTCAAATAGAAGTGATTACAGTGATTTAACACCCATAGAAAAGTGACTGTTACTGCCTAGGTATATTTCATAAGGTACATTTCATAAAGTGTTCTACAGTGTCTCTTGTTCAGATTGCCTGCTGCAGCCAGCTCTGAACCATCTGGGCTACTCTAAATATTTGACATATGACAGAGGGCTCACTGAAGGGAAATACAGCTTTATATATGGTAGGACTAGCCCAGTTAGTTGTGAGGGATTTCTGTTCATTTGTACTGCCTGAAACACTCCATCAGAACACAGCATCTCGTCCTAGGTATTCATCATAACCTTTTCGCAAACTAGAAACACTGTGGATATTGAAGAGTTTTACTCCCTAAATGCAGCACATCCTCACTTTATTCTATAAGGAAGTATGAAATAGAGGGGATTTTGTTATTTTAGGAGTCATGTATCCTCTACAATTTTTGTTCTTTTCTAAGGTGCTATCTTGACAATAGCATAGCAATGACCACTGCAAGTCACTTACTGACTGAAATACTTTGGTCCTGAGGCAGATGATTCACTGAAGACCTCAGTTATAAGTAGAAGTTTGCTTATAGCTTCCTTCATGTTGTTGAAGGCTTGTTGGGGAGAACTGCTTTTGAAGAATATCTCAAAAAAACTTTGCAGCTGTGAAGAGATTACACTTTTTTTTAACATTTATAGTATTTCAATGCTTAAGATCATAAATTAAAAGGCTGGTACAAGTAAAAATTGCCTTAGAATGTAAAATTCAGTTCTTATTCATTTGCGCAGTAAAGAAAAGAGGCATGAAAAGTTCCATGCAGCATACTAGTAGAGAAGGACTCTTTTTTTTACAATAAGTATATCAGAGACAAACTCTGTATTAATGGTTTTAAAAACCATTGCTCACAGTCTAAGCTTACTTTGATAAAACTTTTTGCTGTCGACTGGTTCTAGGCAACAGAAACCACAAACACTTATTTCTTCAGTAGTAGTAATAGCACACTCAAAGTAAAAGCCTTTTCTCTTGTTAACATACCGTGACAAAGTACTATCCCACTTGACCTTGACTATGAATCCTTATTCCAGGTTAACAAATTTTAAATAGAATATAGAAGAGAGATGTTGAAAAAAATTATCAGCCACCACAGCCTGTGTTTTGACTGGATTCTTGCACATCCTGAGGATTTTAGACTCATGAATCCTCCCAGTCACATATCCTCTGGCCTGCCTAACACTGTCCTCTCGGTTTCTTTCATCACTCATGAGAATCCACCCATCTCATCACTTCAGGCAGGGATTCAGCAAAACAGAACTGAAGTAACACAGAGCCCCAATGAAGAGTAGGACACAGGCAGGTTTTGTTGCACCAGAGTTCTTTGTGCTATGAAAAGGGCTGCCTTTGAACCATATTATCACACTGCACAGAACTCAATTAATGTCTGGACCATGTAAAACCATTAGATAATTTAGTCGTCCTGTACTACCAGATACATTTATATAGTATAGAAGCATTGCCTTCAGAGATAAGGCACATAAAGTATACACAGAACATGTTTTGTATCAATATTCAGAAAAGAAAAAAAATCTGATTATTTCTAGGAATTTCTCTACTAAATTGACTTAGAAATGTAATTATATATTTTCTATTATCACCTATCCTACATGACCCATGTTACCCATGGGGGTAACATGACTGAAGCATGCAGGCTTCTGTAGACAACCCCACTGGGGACTGATGTGGTTGGCATCTCTCTAGCTGCCTTTGACTACAGGCACGATCAAGTATTCATTGCAGATGAGTTAACAAAGCTTGGCCTTTAGCAGAAGTCTGTAACAAGGCTTACTGATATTTTGGGTCTAAAGCATGATCAGAGAGTCACAGAACGACCGAATGGTTGACTTTGGCAGGGACCTCTGGAAGTCATCTTCTCCAAACTCCTGCTCAAGAAGGGCTACCTAGAGCCAGTTACAAAGGACTATGTCCAGACAGCTTTTGAATGTCTCCAAGGATGGACACTCCAAAATCTTCCTGGGCAACCTGTTCCAATGTTCAGTCACCCTCACAGCAAAAAAGTGTTTCCTGATGTTCAGATGGAACCTTCTGTCTTTCAGTTTGTGCTCATTGCCTCTTGTCCTGACATTGGGCACCACTGAAAAGAGCTTTGCTCTGTCTTCTTTACAGCCTCTGTTCAGATATTTGTACATATTGATGAGATCCCCCTGAGCTTTCTCTTCTCCAGGCTCAACAGTCCCAGCTCTCTCAGCCTTTCCTCATATGTGAGATGTTCTAGTCCCTTAATCATTCTAGCGGCCCTTTGCTGGACTCTATCCAGTAGCTCCACATGCCTCTTGTACTGGGGACTCCAGGCCTGGACACAGCAATCCAGGCGTGGCCTTGCCAATGCTGAATAGAGGGGAAGGATCACCTCCCTCGACCTGCTGGCAGCACTCCTAATGCAGCCCAGGATACCATTTGCCGCCTTTGCCACAAGGACACATTGCTGACTCATGGTCAACTTGGTGTCCACCAGGACTCCCAGGGCCTTTTCTACAAAGTTGTTTTTCAGCTGGTCAGTGCCCAGCATGTACTGGTGAGATTGTTCCTCCCGAAGGGCAGGACTTTGCACTTCCCTTGTTGAACTGTATGAGGTTCCCGTCATCCCATTTCTCCATGGGGGAGAGATGTCGATGTCCCTCTGGATGGCAGCACAACCCTCTGTCACATCAGCCACTCCTCCGGGGTTTGTGTCATTAGAGACTACACTCTGTCCTATCACACAGACATCTAATGAAGGTGTTGAACAGGAATGGACCCAGTAGGGACCCCTGGGGTACACTGCTAGTTACTGGCATTCACTGTGCTTACACTGATGAGGGCTGCCTGGCCTCAAACCTCCCTCAGCGGCCCTCGCACAGCCCCACTCACACTGGGGCTGCGGGCTCGAATCTCCTTACAACACACTTCTGGGTACTCTAGTCCACAGAATTTTCTAGACAGTGTTGGAGCCTTCCCTTGTGAGCATGAATACTGTCAAACATGCTGGATGAATGGATTTCAGTTTCTTCAGGCAGCATATTTCAGTTAAATGTAATAAGAATTTTCCACTTTCCTTTAAAAAAAAATCACTGTATCATTTCCTACAGCCAGCCATGGGAAATACTCAAGTATGCAGCTAATGCTGATCCTCCTTTGCTGTATGCTCTCTTCAATTCCAGTAACTCCATTCTGTTGCACTAGTAAATAAGTGGTGGGTAGGAAGTTGGTTTGCCTGTCTTCCTGTTCTTATGACCTCTGGTTTTATTCTACCAAGTGGTTCCCTTCCCAAGCTTTACTGACTAAAAGAAATGTGTCCCATGCACTGATCTGGGCTGAAGGTTTGCAATGCCTGGGACTCTTTCTCCTGTTTCCAATAAAGCTATTTGAAATGCCAGTAGGAAAAAAATGACAACAGTATATATGCCTAAAGTTATAAAATTAAACCTCTGACTGCCAGGACATTGTAAAGCAAAGGTTGCACATATAGCCTCAACTCTGCCCTTTGGATATTCGTGTCATGTTGGAATCTTGAATTACATCACACTGTTTTTATGCTGTAGAAAGTTTTCCACGTGTACTGCAATTCCATGAGTCTCTAGGGCAAAAGCGCCCCGGAATGTCTATTTAGAAAAAGATTATGCAAATCCTCAGATCACACTCCATTTCATTGCCACAACAGGCTGAGAGGGAGTCTGTGCTTTCCAAAGTCTAAGATCACCAAAGCTGTGTTTCTCCCACAGAGTAGTACAAAGATTAAGAACAAGAAGTTTCACATTTTTCAAATCAGTTCTGATTTAGATTCCTCTCTGAGTGAAATTGTCCCATTTCAGTTCCTTGTTCAGGGCAAAACCAATTAATTAAACTGTTCATGTGAAATAAAAAAATTAAAATGAAGACTCATCTCACCAAGCTGGGACTACATGGTAGTTCTTCAGCTGACTTTGACAACTATTTCCAGCATCTCTGCCAGATCCTGTACATCACTCACATTCCTGCAACACTAGCTTGCACCTTTTCTCTGATGTCCTAAATCTGCAGTGCGTATTGATGGGCTAAGCAGAAGCTGTGTTGTTTTGCTGCACAGGGAAGATAAGGAGTTGCAGAATTTTCCACAGAGAGGTGGGGATTACTGGAAGGAAGGGAAAGCAGGACAGAAAAAGCCCCATTAGCTCATTTGCTACTCACCATAAATCAATCCCTAAGCACCTCAACACAAAGGATATACAATGCCTATATTTCTAGTCAGAATTGATGAAAAACAGGCTGATTTGCCCTATTTGCACTCACAGCATGCTGTTGGCTATAATAGCAAATTGTTTCCAACACAACAGGTGTGAAAATAAAACTGGCTTCTCCAAGGAACTGCATTTTAGTTACAGCCCTCCTTAGCCAGACTAGAAAAGAAACAACGGTCAACAGGTCCTCATTAGGGGATATCAGGTTTTAGGACAATGTTTATTCTAACCCGATGACAGAAAATAAATATTTAGTCAGTCTGTTTCAGAACCAATAGAGACAAGAGATGAATACTTCATGTTAAATTCCAATTGATGAAAAAAATCCTATTTAAACCAGTTCAGGTTAGGTTTGACTCCTACGGATTCTACAGGATTTTCAGCAACTGGTAGGTAAAAAGTAGAGTATATGGATTAGGGGTAATAAAGTGTGAAAACCAGGTTCTTCTGAGCGTGCCCAATAAAGTTCTATAAATATCTGTATTCAACTGCAAAATATTAAAGTCACTCAGCCGAAGGTTACTTTAGATGATCACCACTGATGCTTGTTCTCCCACCTTCAGAGGAAACAGACTACCTGTCCAGCAAGATTCAATCTCATTATTGTTGACTGTGATTAAAAGCAGCCTTGAAAAAGAGGACAGAATAGGAAAAGCTGGTGGCAATCACAGGAATTTAGTCTGGGAGAAAGCTGACTTCTGGCTGGCAAATCGTTAAGGAGAGATATAAGGCTTAAATTTTAGTAGGCTGTAAAACTTAATGCAGACATGCACAAAAATTTTGTACAATGACACCATTGTATACAGAATCGCAAGACTTCTCAGGAGCTTGAAGACATTCATCCATATGCTGGATGCATATAGTTGGAGGTATGTTCCACATATTTATGTAATGCCTTTCAGAAAGCGTGTAAATGCAGTCAAATTACATGGATCAAGCACTCATTTTCTCTAAAGGCAGAATGAACCAGAAATATTCTTAAGATTAATTTTCACTCATTGACCTTTTGCTCACTGATAACAACTTTCACTTTAGGATAAGCCATTGGAAAAAAAAAAAAGATTTTACTAACTCAATATTAATTTTACAATGTTTTTTCTCTACTTGCTTTGACATCCACTGTTTAAAATCTGCAGTTATTAAAATAAAGTTTATGATCTCAGTGACATGGATCCCTTTGGCTCCCCCAAAATACACTGAACCATCAGTTAAAGGCCTGACACACTGAAAAAATGCAATTTAATTGACAAAGGAATTCTGATTTGCAAGCTTCATGCACAGACTCATGGACACTCGAGGAGAGTGGAAGAGTGTGTGCCACCCGCAGGGCTGGATGCTATGGTGACTGAAGTAATTCCCTTGAGAGGATTTTCCTCTGGCAATTTTTCTGCAAATTAATTTCTTAGAAGAGACACTGAGGCAGCCTGGGGCAGCTAGCTGAAGGGTCGACTGAGAATTTCCCTGCAAAAGGGTATAAATTGATTTAGACAGACATGTCCCAGCCCCTTCTACCTCCACCCCTTGTTTTAAGGGGCCTGTTCAGAGTGCATTGAGCAGTAGACACAGCCAGACACTGTGTGCACTGGGCCTTGTATAGCAACATTCCACCAAAGATGTAAATTAATTTTACTGTAACAAAAAAAACCCTTTAGCAACCCTTCTGGGATTGCCTTCTAGCTCAGTCCTAGCAGAATCTTCTCTTTTGATGAGATGATGAAAATTTTTCTTGACTGCCCTAAGGAATGGCAATAAAGGCAAACTTAAAATGCCTGCCTTCAATGCATTGATTATCTTTTGTTGATTGTGACAGGTGTTCAGAGGCACAGCTCATGTGAAGACAATTCCCTCAGGTGTCAAAATCTGTAGAGGAATCCCACCCTGCAAGACTACGCGGCTTACATCTACATATGAGCTAAATGTCTGGGTTCCTTTTATATCTCGCTGCAGAACACAGACTCTTCAAGAGCATGATTTATGCCATCCTATGGTAGACATCTCAAAATGGTGACATTAATTGCAATCTAAAACTGCTCTGTTCCTCCAGTGACTGTACAGGGAATCTAAATAAGACACTGAAGACAGCTAGGAGATATACCGCCGGAGTGCTCGCGCAGCCCACCCACGACAACAAAACCTGTGCGCCTGGAATATACAGAACCTGTCTGAGAGGATGTTTGTCCAAACTTATCATGATAAAGAGGAAGGCAACCATCAGTGAGGTTAAACAGTAACCAGGAAATTACAAAGTGACTTTCGAAACAAGGAAGGAGTCAGCTTGGGAAATAATACAAAAGCAGCACGAAAATTTGCAGTGTGGGGGAAGACTTTGGGGTGGAAACAGCAGCAGTCAAAACCTGCTCAGGCACTGCCAGAAGTCAGCCCACTGGCATCACACCTTCTGCAGAGGCTGCAGGGAATACTAAGGTGAAAGGATGGGCACAGGTCCTGCGTGGGTACAGGCAGAGCTGGAGCCCCCACTTCTCCAGGCAGAGGTGCACGCAAGAAGGGAAGCTGCATCCCAGGAGATGCTGGGGTTGTGTTTGTAACCCGTGGTGCCTGTGAGAGAGGGTCTGGGTAAATGTGGGTGAGTGGCTGGGTGCGATTACAGCTTCAGGGGGCATTTATAGAAAGATGTTTAGAAATGTGCAATGTTTATTAACATTTTTGAAGTGTCTGGTATCGTGGTTTACCTGTTCTGTTACTTAAATTGATAGTGAGTGTTTTATTATTATTACTACTGGTTGCCAGTTAATTACATGTCATCAATTAGCCACTTCTATCCTGGCTTGGTTAAACAATGGGAACTCATCAATTTTTTTCCTGCAACAGTATCTCACCTTTGGAGGTGTAGCTGAGCTCTGAACTTACCCAGGAAGCAAAGAGATAGAAGATAAGAGGCCATTTGGGCTACTGAGTAATTCAGTGTAATTTTGAGGTTTACCTTTTGGGATTTGGTGCATCATATTTTACAGGATTTGTATGAATAGATTTTGAAAGGATCTTGCTGGTTTCTAGTTGTAGCTTTCAAAACTAGATGGCAGGCAAAGTTATCGGGATCATATCTGACAGCAAGGTTTACATCTGAGGAACCAAAGCATGACCTTTGGTTTCAAAAAATGACCCTTTTTGAAGTAACGGTGTCCTCTCCAGATTGTTCTGCTATTCATTGGAGCTGTTGCAGTCTTTCTGATCAATTGGATCTGCAGGATCTCAAAAGACTTAATGTAATTGCCTCCCCTTGAAAATAGCTGAGGATGTTTTCACTTGAATCAATTCAATCAATCTCTGATAGCTTGCAGTATAGGCTCTCTACTCTCAGTTCATTTTTGTACATTCATTGTTCTTACTGGATCTGTATTTAGTGAAATTTCTTCACCAAGTGTAAGTAGTCATTCATAGATACAAAAATACTCTTTTACACACAAACAAGAATCTCTTTCACCTTATGTATGGAGGTATCTAAATATCTAAGGTGTCTGCAAGAATACAGACTGATTCCACACAGAAGACCAGAAAAAACACATTTTGCAATGAAGCTATTTCCTATGTTGCCTGCTAACGCAGGCAGGCCTCTCCACTGATCACAGTATATAGAAAAAGTCATCAGACATATAATAGGAGAAAAATGTACCCGTAATCAAAACAATGATTCCAGAATACATCACAGAGAAAACAGTGCAGTAATTTATCATAAGTTTATAGTGTTAGCTTTAGGTAGGTCTGTTTATTCCACCCCTGATTTATTGTTATGATGTGCCATTTCTCTGCAGCTCTAACATGGCACTTGATGAAGGGGGAAGCCATAGTATTATTCAGCTATTTTATACAGCAGATTTCCCACTTATGCATATTTTTTTTCTTTACATAAGATTTTTGAAAGAGATGTTATTTAATAATAGCTCAGGACAAAAAAACCTCCTGTCACTTAACACTTTTGTAACTACTTACCTGGAGGAGGAAAAGCCATCTGAAAAAGGTTTCCTCTAAAGATCCTTGCTCTTAAGAGTAAAAGTCCAAAGACAAAAAGCCACTCACTAGCTTCAGCAACCACTAAATTAGGTCCTTTGACAGACTGAACTAAGAGTGGTTTCCCAACCCAGCATCGACTTCTTAGTGGAAAAGTAAAGGTGATTTACTAACAGCATTTCCCAGCTCTCTGTGGATCAAAAGTGGATCAGTTTGACTAAGGAAAGCTGGAAAGCAAAAAGAGAAAGATGAAAAGAGGAATCAGGGTAACAGAAGGTAGGTCTGGGAAAGTTGGGAGCCACAGCAGGGCATGCTGACAGAGCTGCCTGCATTGAGCAGCCAGAGTGAGAGGGCCTGTGGTCCAGGAGAAAAGGAGAGAGCTAAGGGCCTGGATAACAGTGTAAAGACTTACTTATGACATATCCACATCATATAAAGAATAATCAGTCTAGAGCTCTTACTAGCTAAACTGGGATGTTCATAATGAGAAGAGCAGAAAAGACCTCCAAGAAGAATTTTAACTTTGGTTGTGCACTGCATGACAGATTGGCACAGCCATGGAGAAGGTAAAGAAGGAATGATTACTCGTTCTTTCTCTTAAGACAAGAATTAGGGATATGAAATTAAGTTATTAGGTAGACGTTTTAAAGCAAACATTCTTTCTCAGGCAACACAGAAATAATCTGTAGATTCTCATTACTGCAAGATGTTGGGAAGAACAAAAGCATTAATGGATTAAAAAAATCTAGTAGAGAATTGCACGGTGTAAAAGTCCACTGGAGCTTATTAAAGATATATATTCTGCTTCCAATTTTGTGTGTCTTATCTCGCAGGTTACTAGAAATAGCTATAGTCTGCCTGAGGACGAGTACCATTTTGTGCTTGCCCTGTTACAGTTTCAGGATGCTTTCTTGTCTGGTTGTTGCCAGAAACATGTCTAAGCATGTCTTTGATGTCACCCAGTCTAGGCAGACTTTCGTTCTTACATCAGTAAAAAGAGAAATGATAGGGCTGTAGATGCTGTGAGGACAGAAAACAGAGATAGCATTTATGTTATGCTTAGCCTCCCAGGAAGAGGAGCATTGGAGAATTTGATTCTCTACACAGGCTACTTGCAACAGTGAAATGCATATGCTAAGTTCTTACAGAACCTAATGAACAAATCTAATTTTATTCCCAAATAATTCTGCAACCTAACTGATTAAGAGTCAATGGTAATTTTCTTTTTTATTTGCTTCTGCTAAGTGCGAGGACAAGAATATGGAATTCAAAAATAAAAGAAAGGGAAAAATCCTGAGTCTTTCTGCTGTTTCTAAGCATTTTGCTCTTTATCTGAGTGTATGTTTGCATTCTATTTCACATTAAATATCTGTGGCTATTACTTGAAGCAGTATCAAAACTGGCCACTTGAGGGCAATACTGCAACCTAATTTTCACAGTGTTCTGCTCTAAGCCAGACCTCTACGTTCTATTAAAAGATATATTTCCTGGGTAGGTGAGGGTCTAGTTTTATTTGCATATATGTTAAGTACAAAAAATATTTCTTTTTATTCAAGTTTTCAAATGCTTAATACAGAGAGAGAGAATTTCAACGATAGTTACAGTGATTTATACCTCATCAAGCTTAACAGCAAACTGCTTTAATAAATTATATTTACTTCACTGCACAACTGGAAAATCACTTAAGAGCATAGTTTCAGCTGAGGGTATCAAGGGTTATGCAAGTACATCAGTCAAAGAATTCAAATCCAGGAGACACCTGACTGTCTATTTTGGATGAGTGAAGGGACGGTGAATCAGAGCGGGGGCCGTGCAAAGCTGCCGACAGCAGAGAAGAACCTTCCCAGGTGATGCAGGACATGGCACCACTAAAGTCTACAAAAGTGCATCCCTTCATTAAGAACTGGGACCAGGTTGGGAAAGGTTAATAGCAGGGCAAAGGAAGCACTTCACAGTATGTTAAACCTTGAGATAATTAATCATAAATGACTGTTTCGTATATCAGCTTCTATAAAACAGAAAATTATTCAGGGGCAAGCCTTCTGCTCAAAAAACATGCATGATGTCGATTAACACGAAGGGAATTATTGCATACATTGACAGAGACCCTTCCCTTAATTGGTACCATATGCAAAACAGAAAGCTTCTATTTTATTATTAATTTTTCAAAGCACAGATGGTCTACATAAGAGGTTTCCAAATTTCCTCAAGGAAATAAGGCTATTACGCAAGTCTCATATCAAAACATTTGTGTGGCAGCAAGCCATTCTCTCCCCTGCATTTCCTGCATCTTCCCAGCCAGGACCCAAATGTAGGGTCGCACTTTTGCCACTCCTTGACTACACACAAAATCCTCATGCCAGCGCAGGATTAGCTTCCTTTGCTTTCTAAACTGAGATACTAAAATACATATAATCCAGAGCAAAACTGGCAGCTGGTGAGCAAAACACACTTGAACTCTTCCTGAACTGCCATTTGGCCAATGCTTATTCAAGGAGTCATTCTGAAGCCTTGCCACTATGATTAGGATAAGTAAATCTGAGTTGTAAAAATCATTTATAATCATTTACTAACAAAGAAGCAGTAGGGAATGCAGTATTATTCATTAAACTTCTGTTTTTTTCTTTATAGTTTCTCTTAATCATTTGATATCATCTGGTACCCCATCACCAGTCTTAAAAATCTCTCCTTCATATACACCACATCCTGGTTACTTCTAGCAACCAAAAAGGGTTGTTGTACATAGGGGATCAAATTCTAAACTTAACATACTGAGTTTATGATAGTAATGTTGTAACCAAATTAACCACAATTGTGGATCAATTTCTCATCAATAACAGTTTGCTTATACTGGTTTGAGAAAATTTGCTAACCAAAAGCACATGTACACTGAGGAGATCTCTAAATTATTGTGCAAGCAGCGCATCTATGATGGCAATGCAGCAGCTTAAAATTATTCTCATCTGTTCATTAAAAAATAATAAAAAAAAATCAGTCAGCTCCTTTTGGGGAAAAACACATCAAACACGAGTAAATTTTTCCAGACCAAAGTGTCCTCCATAGGCATGTTCGGCCCCCAGTGACACCAATGGATATTCTGTCAATCAGCAGAAGAACAGGTCTTAGAGATCCTTTCTGTCATTCTTGACTGTTGACAGGTTGGAGCTTCACAACGTAACAAACAATTTTCCCTCCTACACAATAGAGTTGGCAGGAATTGAAAGCTTAGGCGCTTTCTGGATCACGTTCCTTGGCTGGTACAAATATGTGTAGCTTCACTGGCTACTTTGGGAGAGATCGCTCTGCTGGCATTGTACGTCCCACTGGCAACGAGTGATGATTCCATCACGTTTATGAGAAACTTGATGTAATCTATCAACAATTGAATTCAAACCTTCTCCCAAGTACTGTTTTCTGACTGATGATCTCCTGCCTGATGCCTCTGCACCAAGCGCAGAAGCCTCTCTCTGATTGTCCCAGTAGTGCTTTCTGGGCACTCTGTGAATTCCCAGTGTCTCACTTCTTGTGGAGACTCCCTGACTCCTCCCAGGTTCTTTGTAGGGCACACTGTTTATGCTAAGAGACAGTCTTATATGCCCCACTTTCCATCATTTTGTTAATTTGCATTTCAATCTATACGTCGCTACAAATGTGCTTTCTGTGGTGCCTATTTTTTGTTTATTTCTTGCCATTTTGACAAGTCTGCCTAAAGCTGTGGAAGATATAACAACACAGCAGCACTAACCAGATTGGAACTACTGTAGATGTTCTGCTGCTTCTATCTATCATTTTTATTGCTTCTTCAGTTGCAAAAATACTCTGTAAGTGGTGGCTGGCACCTCATTCAGCAGACTCCCCTCGGTGGGAATTATTTTACAGAGCCATATCACAATTACTAATGACTGCTAGCCTTTAAAGTAGTCCTTATTTCAACTGCAATAGTGATGCTGCTGGACATCGTGCTATTTTAATAAACATAAAACAAAACTGAACCCCACGGTTTGGAAATGAGTGACCATTAGTCTTCCTAAATGTAAACAGAGGAAAATAGATGGCAAAATACTACATCTTTGTGGGCTTCCATAGCTTCCAAAGGAGGAAAGAAAGAGAAGCACGCTCATCTCACCTAGTTTTGGCAATCTATAATTTGGCATGTTCTCTAAGAATGTCATAGCCCATGGAAGGAAGCAGACACTTTTAGCAGGAAACTCATCTCATTCCAAAATTAGTGTCTAAATTGGATAGGATGATTTGTTCTCTAGAGGTGTCTGTTTCTCCAATAACTAGAATTAGATAAGGAGCTTAGACTAGGCACTTAACTTTGAGAGCTAAAATTGTAGAACATACCAAATGGCTGGCATCATCAAAAGCCCTGACAGTGACACCACAACACTCAGACCAACCCAAAGCCAAGACCTGTTCCTACCCCAAGAGGGCTACATGAGCAAAGTGCCACCCTCAGATGGCTGCTGCAGGAGCTGATCTATGTGACCTCAAGAAATCACTGCTACTTTGTCACCTTATTCCTTCAAAAGGAAAGGAGCAATGACAGAACTGTAGTTCATTCACGAAGAGCTGCCGTGTTGCAAGCACAGTTTCTTGCTGAAGGAACAAAGGAATGGGAAAGCATATTTGGAAATCCATAGTACTGCTGAGCAAACTAGATGTGGAGAGAGAGGGGTCTCTCCAGGCACTTGGAGATGTCCAGAGCTAATCCAATTAAGGCACATGTAAAACATCCTTCTTCATAAAACCTAGACACCATGGGAGGCTCACCCTCTGCATGGTATACTTCCTTCCCCTTATTTAGAAGTGCCCTGACCCTCCTCCATTCTGTTTTAGTGCACCTAAAAAAGAAATCTAAACAAACTTTTTAAAATATTTACTTTCCTTTTTTACAACACTGTCAATATCCGGGCAAAAGATGTTACTGCATGACAGCACCCCCACTGCCGTGCTTTAGAGAAAACCTTGCAACTGCTGTCAAATGTCACCAATAAAACTGGGCTCTGAAGCAAGCAAATCCCAGGGCCCTTCATAACCCCACTGCACCCCACACTGAACCAAACCCCACTCCTGAGAAATGAAAGCTGTACATTAGGAGCATATTCATGTGTCAGCTGGAGACTGCAAATAAAGAAGGGGTAAAAAAGAAGAAAGATATTATCTCATTTAATGTCTCTTTACTTTGCCTGAAAAAGGGAAAAATTAGGAAATGAAATGTTTCACCTTTACAGAAAAGTGCTTCTTCTTGGGTGGATGCCAGACAGTGGCGGTTGAATGAATGAATGCCCGCAGAGGTGTTAAGGATGTCACAAGCACATATGCTTTTATGATGACAGAAATGTCTTGAGCTTTAAGGATGTCCTTGTGGTCTGGTGAAGCTGATACCTTATTTCTGGAAAGTAATAAGAATACATAACATTAATGAAATGCTTTTGCAAATGAGGAAATTGAGTTTTAAGAAAATAGTGAAATAATGAAATTAGTGGAAATCTAGGAAATTAGCCTCTCCCCCCCATCCAGGCTAAACACCACAGTAGATGAAATCAAGCAGGCTGGAACAAAGCTTTATATCAAGTCTTTTTATTGCTTTCAGTGTTTTAAAATCTGAATTTCCATACATACAAAGTAACTATGTTAGGAGGCAGTTATGCTTCAGAGTACGTGTGGGTAAATGCATTGTGGGCATGTTGTAATTGTTGCAAACCCAGGACATTCAGAGTGAAGGTAAAAAATAAATAACAGAAGTGCATAGTGCAGGTACCCAAATTTAACACTGATTTGCAGTGAATTCAGAAAAAATACCCCTAACCTATGGAAAGACTGCACTATTTTTAGCACTTTCTTCGATGTAATATAGGCACACAAGCATGTGGTACAGTGTGCTTTCCCTAATGAAAGCCATGGACTATGATTCTAAATATTATGAGTGACAATGACACCTAGAAATACCCCATAATAAATCAGCTAAACATAGAATAATTATGCAAGTTAACTTTGTCTAGGAAGTGGCATGGCTTTCTAGATACTGGCCTACAGGTCCCATAGTCATAGAATCATAGAATCGTAGAATGGTTTGGGTTGCAAGGGACCTCAAAGATCATCTAGTTCCAACACCCCTGCGATGGGCAGGGACACCCTCCACTAGACCAGGTTGCTCAAAGCCTCATCCGACCTGGCCTTAAACACTTATAGTCCATACAAAAAGAATCAGCCATAGAAACAGGACAGAAAAAAAAAAAACAAACCCAAGGAAAAAAATCCGCCATTTAAAAGCTTATTACTTGGGAAAATCTGAGCTATACTTAGGGATATTCACAAATGCGGTTATTATTCTGCCTGTTAAAATCTCTGAGCATCAATCTACTTCATAGCAAATGCAATGAGAAGATGACTATACAAATTATGGGTCTCTAAGACTGATTACTGGCAAAAGACACAGGGCTCCCCTCCCATTTCTGTGTAATTTTTGCCAATATGTGGCCTTTCCAGACCTCAATTTTGCTATCTGTTAAGGGACTCTAATAATATCTATCTTAAAGAGACCTTTTTCTCCCTTCTGCAGAATGGTAGGGCCTCAGAGCATAAAATTTGTGAGATACTGTAACATAGGAAAGAGCACTTGGACAGCCAGTTCTCAAATATTGCTTAGTTCTTCACTTAAGGGAGGGTCTCTGTGCAAAGGAATACCTACATATGTGTGTCTGTACTAGGGGCAAGGCAAGGATGGGGGGAAGAAATAGCTCAGCCAATATGAGACCTAAACATTCAGGGGTGTCTCTGGGTCTGTATTTATCTGTCTAGTGTGTCAATGCCCTTAACATAAAGACGCAGCTGTTCACACACAAAATGTTCAAGCTTGGCTGGTACAGAAGCAAACATTATGCAAGTATAAGAGATGCAATACACCCAAGTGCTCCACCTGCTGTGGTCTCCTCTCTTGCTACCTTCTGCATCCCTGACTCCCAACTAAAAGCACAATGAAGCACTCGCAGTTTCCGAGGGTGGGGTGTCATTAGCTTACAGGTCTGAGCTCCTGCTCTGCTTCCACCAGTACCGCAGATGGGCTGTACGTGTCTTGTCAGCGCTTTCGCCGCCCTGGGACACATTGCTGGTGGCGCTGGCCCTTGACAGCCCAGGCTGGCCAGAGCACTCTGGGGAGATGACGGGGAGCTGCAGGTCTGAAAAAGTACCAAGGGGATGAGAAAGTCAGCAGAGCATTGCAAGCAGCGGTTGACTCCTGCTGTTAAGGGTGTGTAAAGCACAATAGGTAGAGAGGAGCTGACAGCATCAGCCAAAAATGTAAAATAACAAGTGCTGAGACTATAATCCTTTTTGGATCTGCTAGCAGAGAGCTTTACGCCCACCAAGCCCACCATCCTTCCAGCTGCAAGCCCAGAGGCTTAGCTGCAACTCCCACTTTATAGGTGAGTGCACGAGTGCTGCATACAAAAAGCATCCTCTTCCCCCTTCTTCTAAATAGAAATCCTTTATTTCTAAATATAGAATACCAAAACTTTGTTTCTCATGTAGCCCTAATTGCAATTAATGGGGATAAGAAATTTATTTGACTAAGGACCAAGGGACTTTGCCACTGTAATCACACAGAGAGCTCAGTAAATAACCACATAACCTTGTTTCTAGGTTCACCGTTTAAGGCTACGTTTTGTAGTTCCTGAAATCTATGGGAGGCTTAGTTCTGCCACTGAACACAGTGGGAGCAGGACTGATATATCAGAGTCCTCAAGATTACTGAGGCATGTGACTATTAATAGTAATCAAAATATTGTGATGTGAGATCAGTCAACGGGTGGTATGTATTTTCTGCTTTTACTGTGCTGCTAAAAAGGCACAGAGCCCTTACGTTATATCATTATTTAATGTAGGGTGGTTTTCATTAACTCTAACACGCCTCACATTTCAAGTTCTTAAGTAACAGTCAGGGAAAGTCAAGCTGTTCACATTATTCCCAAATCTTATTACTTATCTTTTTAATTACATACTGCACAGCACAAATGTTAGGAATGTATTTGTATAGCTTCTCATTTACAGCATGCACTCTCTACTTTGGTACATGAAATGAAAAATAAAACTGAAGTTGTATTTCTGGTGATGAGCTGTGAGCAGCCACTCAAGGAAAAGAACTATTAATTTTCATAGAGATGCTGTTAAAATGACATTGTGATTGTCTCTGTTTATCAGCTGTTCATCAGATCAGCTCAGTTCAGCCTTCCAAGCTCAACTGGGATCTAAAATTAATCTGGTCCTTTGCCTTATATGCATCATTTAGCAGGATTAAAGGCTTTACTAATGAAAAACAGGCACTTATTAATATAGCACCTCATGTTCAGATTATACTCTCACTGGCATCTTTGTGTTGTGTTATGCATTATAACTGACTTGGACTTTGTGACTACCTGTTTGTTGATGAAGCAGAGACAAAACGGGCTACTGTCTGCCTACTTGATTGTGCAGTGATGACAGCAATAAGCCAGTAAATTCCCATTAAGTCATTTATTTACCAGACTTGCTTCTAAATATGCACAGATAGTAGATCTGCTAAATCAAGAGCTATTTTTTCCATATCTGCCTTGTAAAGACACAATGGCATTTCACAATGGCAATTTCCACCCTATAAAGAGACAATGGCATTCCACCATGGCAATTTGCAATAGCCCCACTGCAACTACTCCTATGCATTGTTTTAGTTACCTAACTGAAGTGCCTGTATGAGCAAAATAGTGTTCTTAGGCTTCATCTTTGTGCTATGGAGAGAGAGAGAGAGAGAGAGAGAGAGAGGGAGAGAGAGAGGGAGGGAGAGACCAGTCCTTGGAGCACTAAGGGAAATACTGGTTCTGAACTGGCCTCTGTTTGGTTTTGTTTTTTTTTTTTTTTTTCCTGGTCTGTTTTTTCACTGACTATGCAAGAAAACTAAGCTACTTACTAGCAGATGCAAGTAATTCCCAGAGTATAGAGTTTGATCATACAGCTTTGGTGTTCAGGCAAAACCAGAATTATTAAAACACAGAAAGACCCTCCACAGTGCACAGATGACTTTAGAGATCTTCTTCTGATTTATCATCATGTTGGTAAAAAGGCAAGACGCAGACCTCAGCTGTTGCAACTATCTGTGGAGTTCTGGAGCCAAGCCCTGTACCCCTGTATCTTGGTACTGTAGCGCATCCATCAGGAACAGCCCACCACTGTCAGACTCTGGAGTTCAAATCTCATGGCCTACATCTTCAAACAGCAAGCTACTGATCTGTTGACCGTGAATAGAATCAAAGTCACACAAAACTCAATGAAGCCCATGACAGCAATCCAAGCTACCCCCTTGCCAATGCTGTCTCAGGGGGCAGACAAGAGAGAGGTTGTCCTACCTTGATGGCTACAGCACACAGCTGAAAGGAGGCAGAACCTGTGCTTCCAGACCAAGCTCCCTGTAGTGTATACACTTTTTACCTTAGGACATAGCTACATGACAACATTAACAGAACCATGCAAAGGACAAGAATGACAGATCTCTTCTCAGCTGATTATCTGAAAGACAAATTATGCAAAGATGCACATTTTTCAGCAATTGCTTCAGTTAAAATGACCATAATGTTGAGAAAAGGGAAATGCACAAAAAATGATTTTCTTATTTAAAATAAAGCCAATTTTTCACTGAAAATAAGAACAGGGCAGCAGAGAAGGGCTGTTCAGTTTGTTACTCAAGCAAAACTAGAGAGTCTCTTTTCCGTTTTAAAATATGGTTTTAATTGTGTTGCTAAGGCAACAAATAACCAATATGGTATTAACTCACAAGGCAGAGTTTGAAAAGAATGTAATGAGGTTTGTACCTATATTTACCCCTCTTAAATGAGAGCTTTAGCTGTTTTAGGGAAATAGAAATGATTACTTTGACATTAATTCATTTGTCACTACCCAGTGGACCATTTACTAGAGCTGGACATAACAAAAAAACTGGGTAGGGGCAGATGAAAAAGAGGTGTCCTGAAATGCTCAGACTACTGGGTAGAAGTTACTTAATATTGCCCTAAGTCATTGCAAAATGCCTCAACGTAATAAAATGAAAACTCTTTAAGAAGAGAAGGTCAAAGAAATACAGTGTGTTGGCGATTAGCATTGAGAACAAAGAAGGGGCAATGCTCGTAAGTTATTCCTCATGCTGTAGAGCATCCTGTTGGTATGGTGCCTTACAGATCTCTGTTGTTTTGTGCTAGCATCCACCTGGGAGAGAACCCAGCACACCTGGGAGAGAGCCCATCACAAGGTGGAAGAAGGAGAAAGGGGAGTGAGACTGTCACAAGGCGCTTGCTCCTTTGAGATGATACACAGCATGTACACCATGAGGTAGAGTTAATGAGGGAGTGACAGTCCCTGCTTTGGTAAATCTACTCTTAGTAATCAATGAATACAATTATCATAATAATAAAGAGACATCAGTAGCGCTGAACTGCAGCACACTCAGCTGCATCGGTTCTCATGGCAACTCTTCACCTGCTCTTGCACTCAAAAGCAGTAACAGTGTTTATTAAAGCTGTAAATTTGTTAATCAACATTATCATCAATGAAAATTAGCCTGAGGTTCCTTCACTGTTTGCAGTAATTGCTGTGTTTTTCCATATTGAAATCACTCTACAAGCTGTTGTTAATTAAACAGTCTTTTTGAAGTACGTAAAAAACATCAACATTTTATAATAGAAGAGGTGAGGCAGGCTCAGCAGTTGGTATGTGTCAGGCAGTTTGGGAAGCCAAGTTAGAAAAAGTCCCAGCATCCTAGTGCCATGTCCAGATTACATCCCCTCTTTCAAAAATCCAAATCCTAATATCAGTAACATTTGTAACAGACTCTAAAGATCAAAAAAAAAAAAAAAAAAAAAAGATGTAAACTAGAAAAGAAATTTTTCCCTTTTAAAGTGGCTATGCAGTAATGGAAAGGCTAGACAAACTGCTGGTTTTCCTGAGGAGCAGCTTCAGGCTTTGCCTCAAGTACTTTTGCTGCTGCCACCTGTGATGATCCAGTGTACAGCAAAGGACCTAGGGCCAGATACCTGCTTTCACTTAGAAAAAAAACCACCTTCATTTCCTCGAAATTCTGGCTTGAAGAAGGTTTCTTATGCTGACATCTCTGAAATGTTCCCATTGAAAATACTGACAAACAGCACCACTTCACCTCTGCCTAGGGTGTTCTCCACGATGCCATTTTGATGGGTAAGGAAGCCACTACAAGTTCTCAGCTGAATTCGCACATTAGCCCTCTAACCACAGCAACGGGTAAAACATAGATCTGAGACATAGGAACAGCTGGGGGACACATGTGAAAGGGAGGTATAAGATCCACCAAAGCAAGTCAACACCTCTAGATCAAAAAAATTAAGCACCTCTTTGTCACATGAGCTGGTGCTAGATATTGTTCTGTCAACTGCAATCTCTCAAAGTACCAGAGAGTCAAACAGATCAGTTGACAGCAACAACTGATATCTAATGCAGCAGCTACACTGACATCTAATGAGGCCTTTCAAGTATTTTACACAGCCATGACTTCTTGCTCCCTCTCCCCCCATCTCCAGCTCCCAAGTTATTTACTTGTCTTTGGCTCAGAGTTCTGAAGTGTAACATGAGATTCAACCCATATGCAATAAAGAATAGCTGATTTAAGAGTTACAACATGTGGCTGAGCAAAAGGTTTACCAATAGCTAGAAGAACATTTGGACAAATAGACTTCCTGGAGCAGAGCCAGGTCAGTGTTGACTTGGCTGCGGACACGTGGACTGGTGGTAAATGGAATGCTTAGGTTAACATGAACATCTGGTGAACTGCAAAGGTAATGAATTCAGCAGAAGGACCTACTGGTTGAACTAAGTGAGTAACACTCAGTTGAAAGAAAAGGAAACAGAAGATGAATGAGAATATGTCCTCTTCTTTATCCTTGCTTTTATATTATCCTTTGTTATTACAAGGAGGGTTACGATATGGCTTTGTTTGTTAATTTTTTTTTACTTTGTTCAAGATGAAATAGGCTATATTTTACATAGTTCATACATGAAGCAAGGAACGATTAAGACTATTGCCTTTAACAAAAAGGTCATTTTGTTTCTAAAGTGCCCATCAACTGTCAGATCTGTTAGAAACATTTCAAGAGCAATTGAGTCACCTTGGGAGCTCATAGTCATTTCATGAAGCACAAGGCTAGAGATGGGATGAAACACAACTAAGGTACTGTGCTTCATCCTGAGCTCAGCACATTGTTCATTTCTTCCATAAAGGACATCGCAAGCTCAGCACATTTGTACTTGCGGAGTCTCCATCCAATTGCTTTTCTTTTTAGCAGGAAAAATGTCACTTCAGAACATGAAAGTACCTTAATCCTGAAAGTGTACAGGAGACTTTCCATCTGCGCAGAAGTCTTCTGAACTTCTTCCTACATTTTCATAGTGGTAGTCTGTCTCTAACAGAAGCCTGAATTCTCTCACATGGGAAAAAAGGAGAATGAGAGTCACCTCACATCATTTCTCAGCAGTTTCTGCAGCACAATATTCAGGAAGGACTGATAACAGGTCCTCTCTGCCTGCCTTGCAGGCTTGCTCTCTGACGGGGCATCTCAGTGACTTTGAAGAACTTCATATTGCATCCTCTGCTGGGGTCATCCATCTGCCTGACTGGTGCAGGATGCTGGAACACAAAGAGCTTATTTCTGAAGCAGGCTGGGCAAACTGCATTGCTACAACCTGGTCCTCTTCTGGTATTTATGGCTGGGCAATTTTCCAGCCTTTGTAGGTTGGA